>NC_141003.1:51146105-51746105 GCF_052327205.1 Somniosus microcephalus
TCATCACATAGCCTCCTCAGATGAGGAGGAGGAGGAGAGCAACAACGACCAGCTTGTAGAGGCGCTTCAACCAGCGCCAGCAGCATGCGAGCACATTGCTGGCCGGGATGCAAGGCACGCACTCATCTTAGCCAGATTTGCTTAGCCTAGCCAATCAAGCACTTTTGCCTTGCAGCTTCTTACCAGAGCATCAACAATGGCCAAGAACCTGCGGTTCCTACCACTCTGACCACCATACTGACAATTGCAAGTCATTCTAAGCCCTCAATGTGGAAGCTTCATTAGTGATATGACACATGCCACAACTGCAAAAGTTGACATCAGAATTTTTAATGACAATAACCAACTGATGGCTTTTCAACATTAAACATAACATTTCACCCAAGTGACTACCCTTGTGACTACTTGTGCATTATCTTCCTCTTACGCGTGCTCCTACGTGGTGCTTCCCCTGTGGCTTCAGCAGATGTGGAGGCCCCTTGCTCACTTTCTTGCTGCTCTTGTCTCGACAACTTTGGCGGGCGTCCTCTGGGGTTGCAAACCTGTGAGGGCTCAGCAAAAGTCTGCTGCTCCTGTGGCTGTGCAGGGGTTGAGACACCGATTTCAGTTGGGTGGGGACTCTGGTGGGGTTCTGAACGAGGGCTCTGCAGTGGCATGGTCATGTAGGCACTTGGAGAGGAGCCCTCACTTCCTTGTTGTATGCCACCAACATCCCTCTCATGGGTCAGCCCCACTTCAGAGCTAGCAAGTGGCTTGACAGCACCTTGCTGCAATTCAGGGGGGCCATGAGGTCCCATTTCTGTACTGGAAGTCCTACTCCCGAGGACTTGCCTGAAGGTCTGGTTTGTTTGCTCAAGAGCTGACCATCGCTCCTCAAGAGATGTCAGTCTATTCTGAACAAATACCATGTTTTCCATACCCTGGTGACTAAGCTCCTCCATGGACATCCTCTCCTCTACCGTAGCCATCCTCTCCTCTACGGTAGCCAGCCTTACGATGGAGGTAGCCATCCTTTCCACAGAGGTTGCCATCCTTTCCATGGTGATGCGTTCATGCCAATGACTCCACAAAGGCTCTGCTCATGTTCGCGATGGACTCCTCCATTCGCTCCACACTCGCAGCGACCCTGGAGGCAAAACCTGCCAGAGACTCCTGCACCTCTTCCTGGAGTTCCAGCACCGCTCTTCTTCTGGATGGACCCGGACGCAAAGGGTCGACATGCAGCTGAGCCGAGCTGGCAGAGTCCTGCGCCCTCCAACTAGGACTCTCCACTGCTGTCCCTGTCTCCAACGTCTGCTGATGTTCACTTGTGAGCTGTGATACACCAGGTGACAACACTGCACTATCTTGCGAAGGTACCACCGAGGTGTGAGTGTCTGCGCTGGCGCTGGGTGCGTTGAATTCTGCTGACGGAGCGCCCTCAGAGGTTGCAGCTTCCTCTGAGGAGTGTGGCAGCTCAGGCTGTTCCTCCTGGAAAGTGGGGACGGGGGCTTTCGATGGTCCTGTGGGAGAGTAAAGGAAAGAGTCAGAGATGTGAGGCCAAGGTTACATGCACATTGAATATTGCAGATGATCAAAAGTCAATCTGTTAGAGCATCAGAATCATTATCAGTGACTCATGCAATGTCAATGAGAGAGATGATAAACTATCCTGTCACCAGCTTGCTCTGATGCACCCGTCTGTCCGTCCCCCACTTGCACATCCTCCTCCACTCCCACGATCTCCAGGGCCGCCTCCTCCCAGGGGGTGAGCTGGGCTACTGAGGGTGGCCCTCCTCCTGTCCTTGCTCTTTCCCTCTTATTGTGAGCTCTCTTTTCCTGCAATGAGGGAGACAAGTGGAGTTTGAGTGAGAATGAAGGAGTGAGTGTAGAGAATCCATATCATTGATGGTTAGAAGGAGACAAAGATGGAGTGAGGTGGCAAGACCAAGGGCCCTCCTTGTGTGTTGTAAGTTGTTTTCATAGCATCACAGCGATAGGGAGTGTGAGGGCTGCATAGTCAAATAGTTAGGTGAATGTGACCATAGAGAGAGATGGAATGGGTAATGGTGCAGGGATTTGGAGGAAGAGGTTGTCAAAGCTGAGTGCTGGTGAGGAGAGGCGATGGGGATCAGATTGAGGGTGATGGGAAAGTCATACTCACTTTTCCAGTGCGCAGAAGATCATGAAGCCTCTTCCTGCACTGCAGCCAGATTCTGCGGCACATAGACAAAGGGCTCGATTTTGCCATTGGTGCGGGCTGGGGGCGTGTCAGCCGCTTTTCATGTTAGCCACCCGACTCCAATTTGATGTGGGAAAAATATGCGATTTTCCCCTAATTGGGCAATTGATTTCCAGCGTGTGGGAACCCCTGGCCCACTTAGTCTTTCCATCCTGAAAGTCGCCTCCTATTACGTCATCAATGCTGCTGGATTTAAGGCCTGCAAGCATTTAAGGATGTCTTCAGCTTTTTCTGGAATTTTAATCTGACCCTGTCATGACCTCCTACAGATACTTTTTCATTTTGAGGTGGGGTGGAAAGGGTGGCTCTAGAAGTTTCTGTAATCATTGTTAGAGAAGCTCAGCTGAGCATTGCAACTTGTTTCAGTGTTTTGAGCAATATGCAAATCACATATCTTTAAGTATCTCAGATAAACTTGTTCTAAAGTATGAGCTTGGCTATCCTGTTGCTTAATTGTTATTTGTTTGTCTGATGAAGGCTGACGAGATTTGTATTTTCACGTCTGTATGTAGTCATATTTAGAAAGTTACTAAGGACAATGGGAATCCCCTCCTTGTGGAATTCCAGAGTCATTGGGCTCGATTTTGCCATTGGTGCGGGCTGTATGTAGTCCTCAACGGCGTCATTAGCCAAGTCTTCAGGGGATAGCCCTTGTCTCCAAGTAGCCATCCGTTAAGTGGCGGACTGCAGAGCGGAGGCATACTAGACGGGCGCAGGATGAATGAGTCATGGCAACTGCCAGGGTACTTGGCACAAACATGCAAAATTTCCTTCTTGTGGTCACACACCAGCTGTACATTGAGGGAGTGGAAGCCCTTGCAGTTGAAAAAATACCTGGATTGTGATGGGGTGCCTTAAGGGCCACATGTGTGCAGTCAACGATGCCCTGCACCCTTGGAAAGCCTGCCAGATTGTCAAACCCAACCGAACGCGCAGTTACACTGGCTTGATCCTTGGAGAAATGGATGTGATTGTGCGCGATGGCAAAGAGGACATCGGTTACCTGCATGATGCAAGTTTGTGCGGCCGCCTGGGAGACGCCGCTGATGTCTGCTGCTGATCCCTGGAATGAGCCTGAAGCAAAAAGTTGAGTGCGGTGGTGACTTTGATGGCCACTGATAAGGGGTGTCCACCTGCTCCTCTGGGCTCCAGGTCTTGCAGCAGCATTGTGCAGATGTCACCCACTACCTCTCGTGAAAGTCTGAGCCTCCTTTGGCACTGCTGCTCAGTCATGTTGCGGTAGCTGATCCTCTGTCTGTAGACCCTGTTTGGGGGTATCTCCTGCGCCGACGTGCTTCCATGCGCTGGCGCCTTCTGGCCTGTGCAGCTTCAGGTGGGTGAGCAGCAGCTTGGAGCTCCTGCTGTTGCTCCTGCAGTTGGTGCTGATGTTGTTCAGGGTTCTGCTGCTGCCGCGGCTGGTCTTCGTCCGGAATGATGTCCAGGAGGAAAGGAAATAAATGGTTCCCATTCTTCTGGTATATAACTCAGTTGAGGCAGCGTTCATTTAAGGTGGGGAGAGGGGTTTCCCAGGAGGCCACACTGGAGATGGGTGTCAGGCTCCAAACTTCCACAACAATGAGTAGGCCTGTTAAAAGTTCCCCCAGACCTGAGACAACAAAGTTCTGCCACCTGCAAATGATGACTGGTGAAAACTCCTATTTAATGGTGGAGCTGCAGCTGTTAGTAAGCAATCCACTTGTGCTGCCGCCAGGTTTCACTGGCGTGTTTCAGAGGAGGCGTGCAGCATGTGGGAAAACTGTTAAAATCAGAAAGGCCTCTCAAAATGGGATTATAGAGGCACTTAACTGGTTGTTAAGGGCCTATCCCGCCTCTTGGAGGCGGGATGGAGACGGGGTCAGAAAACTTGCATGTGGGAAAATTGCTCGGAGGCGGGATGGTGGCGGGATTGGGCCCGCCCGCCAGTTTTTGCAATTTTAACACCTCACACGCCTCCAATCCCGCCTCCTCGGGCCTGGCAAAATCGAGCCCGTTAAGTTTAGTGTCTCCTCCATGGACATTAGTCATTTTGGGGAATTTGGCCTTTATCCCGTGGGCTTTCAGTGAATGCTTCTCCTCGGTGTGCTGTCCAACATTGCTTTACTTTTTCCTGGACTGGTCCCACCTCCTCCTGAATTGTGGGATAACATTTAAAATTTGTCTAATTTCTCTTTCCTAATTATTTCTTGCTTTTCCCACCTATGCTTACTGTAGTGTATGTGCCTTTAAGTCAGAACTACTTTTTACAGCTCCTGTATACTGTAGTACCAGCAGTGACCACACCGGTATATAAGCTGTGCGCATGCCTCTGTACACCAGTCTAGAGATTACCCTCCTCCAGTAAAGACCTGGGGCTAGATTTTCAGTTGCTTGCGCCAGCAGTTAGCGCCTTAAGAGAAGTGATTTTCGGGCGCTATTCGTGTAGCGCCCGGGCGCAGCGCAGTTTGCGCCCCGCCCCAAATTAAGTTGCCCGTTAGCGCCGGCGCAAAGTTTAGCGGCCGGCCGGATGCGCGCGCAGAAAATGACGTCACATCCTCGTGCAACGCCCTTTGGCCGCCCCGAATCCAAACTTCAGTCGGACCGCCCCATTCTGCGGCTGGCGTCCAGAGCGTTTGTAAAATGGAACGCAACACACCCTGGGGAGCGCAAATTAAAGGGCACTCCTCCTGCACTATAAACGGCAGTCTGCATGTGTTGTGTGGAAGGATCCAGTGTGTTGTTGTGAATGGTGTATTTATGTTTCCGGCCACCACCACCACCACCTCCTCCTCCTCCTCCTCCTCCTCCTCCTCCTCCTCCTCCTCCTCCTCAAAAAACACATGCACCCTTCCCCTTTAAGAGCTCACTGGCACCAGAGTGTCTGCCGTGCGCTGCGCCCGAGCTCGGGCGCTGCGCTCTGCACCGCCGGCTTAGCGCCTAAAGATAGTAGTGGAACGCCTCTTTTAGCGCTCCACCAACCTCTTAGGGCGAAGCCACTGAATTTCCGGCAACGGGGCGCTACTTTGGGGCGGGCGCTAACTTCGGGCGGGCGCTAAGGTTAGCGCCCCAAAACTGTCTATACTGAAAATCTAGCCCCTGTTATTTGTTAATGTACAGCATCCGTGTGATTATTTATCCACTGAACCACGGATCTAACAGTGGTGATGAGTGTCGATTCGAACCTACCTGCAACATAAAAAAAAAAATAGTCGAGTCCAGGAACACGGGCGTCGACCGCGAGCAACCGCCCAGCAGTCAGGCAGAGATCCAACTTTAGTGGGGAGGCTGTGGAGAGCCGGGCTTCGTTCCCCAGCCACAACGAGCAGTAAGAGACCGACGACAGGTCCAGAGCAGACCCTTCCTGAGCAGCGGCGGCTGGAGCCGACCGACGGCAGAGAGAGGGCCGAGCAGCGTCGACGGGGTAAGAAAGAGGGTGAAGAGAGCAGGGCGCAGCCGGGGGTTGATCACCGAGCGGCGTCGAGGAAAAATACTGCAAACTGGAGAGAGAGAGGGTAAGAAACAGCCGGGTTCTAGACTGAGCGGCGTCGACAAATATCAAGAGAAGAACGAGCAGAGCACAGCCAGGGATCACGGGCTGATCAGGGTCTGTGGGGCGAAGCAAGGGGAGACGCCATTGAGCCGCGGAGAAGCAGGGAGAGCGCGGGAGACGCCATTGAGCCGTGGAGAAGCAGGGAGAGCGCGGGAGGCGCCATTGAGCCGCGGAGAAGAAGGAAGAGCGCGGGAGACGCCATTTTGCGAAGCCGCAGCGGAGAAGACGGGCGAGCGCAGGAAGGAAGGAAAGCACGGGAGACGCCATTTTGTGCCAGCGGAGAAGAAGGGGAAGCGCGGGAAGCGCCATTGGTGATAGTTAACGCACAGCCAAGGATGCCGAAGAGTGGCAGTATCTCTACGTTCGACAATGAAGTCGAAGATTGGGTGACATATGTGGAACGTATTGAGGTGTACTGCAGGGCGAATGAAGTGCCAGATGCTAATAAAGCACTGGTCCTGTTAAATTCCATGGGTGCAAAAACTTATGGGTTACTGCGAAATCTAATAGCCCCAGAGAAGCCGGTAAACAAGAATTTTGAAAGCATAGTAGAAATCCTACAGGACCACTTAAACCCCACACCGCTGCTGATAGCAGAACGATTTAAGTTCCATAAAAGGAACCAACACAAAGACGAAAGCAATGCTGAGTACCTAACGGAACTGTGCAAGCTATCGAAATACTGCCAGTTTGGAGCGGGACTAGCAGACACGTTAAGGGACAAGTTTGTGTGTGGGCTACAAAGTGAAGGAACCCAGAAACAGCTTCTATCAGAAAAGGACCTTACGCTGGACAAAGCTTTCAGTATGGCAGTATCACACGAAGCAGTCGCAAGGGGCGCTGCAGAGATACAACGGAGACCGCAAGAATATGGCACCAACGAAATGACCTATGGAACAGGGAAGTGCTATCGCTGCGGCAGAACAACACATGACCAGAAAGATTGTTGGTTCAAGGACCAAGTGTGCAGACAGTGTGGGAAAGCAGGACACATAGCAAGAGTCTGCAGGTCTGGGAAGAAAACCAACAGTAAGAAATCTCCACAGGAGAAGTACAAAATGGTACACCAGGTGATGGACAGTGGTTCAGACGAACAGAAAAGTGACACAGACTCCGGAAGCAAGGAGCTGGGTTGTCTGAAACTACATAATGTAACCGAAATGGAGGATCACCAGACTATCTGGGTTACACTCAAGATAGACGGAGTCCAAGTGGAAATGGAATTGGACACAGGGTCAGCTCTAACAGTCATAAATCAAAGAGACTACAAGCGGCTATTTTCACACATACCCTTGAAAGCTACAGAGATTGTCTTGAAGACGTATACGGGGCAAAAATTCTACCCCAAAGGAAAAATAAGGGTGAAAGTGACATCTAAAGGTCAGGAAATACCTAAAATGGATTGGCATTCCATACAGGCACTGAAGGTTGAGGCCAAAAAGGATGACGACGTCACACCTGGTCGACTGTCAAAAATGCTAACTGACGCAAAGGAAGTGTTCCAGGAGGGACTAGGAACACTAAAAGGAATAACAGCAACAATTAAAATAGAGGAAAATGCAAGCCCAAAGTTTCTGAAGGCCAGACCAGTGCCTTATGCGATCAGCCCAGCGGTTGAAGCAGAGCTGGAAGGGTTGGAACATTCAGGAGTACGGTCCAAAGTGGACTGGAGCGAGTGGGCTACACACATTGTTCCTGTAATGAAGAGGTCGTTGAGTAATACGCCTGGGGAACCAAAGAATGTCCGCATCTGTGGGGATTTTAAGGTGACAGTGAACCCAGTCCTTCACACGGTGCAATATCCGCTTCCACGAATTGAGGATATTTTCGCCTCGCTATCTCGTGGTAAACGCTTCACCAAAATTGATCTAGCCCAGGCGTACTTGCAAATGGAGGTAGAAGAAGCTTCGAAACATTACCTTACGATCAACACCCATAAAGGTCTTTATCAATACAACCGGCTGGTGTTTGGAGTAGCCTCGGCTCCGGCTATCTGGCAAAGGGCGATGGATCAGGTCCTGCAAGGGATTCCAGGGACCCAGTGTTATTTGGACGGCATCTTGGTCACGGGCGAAAATGACGGTGATCACCTCGCTAACTTGGAGAAGGTGCTTGCCAGATTAAAGGAATATGGGCTACGAGCTAATCGCCACAAGTGCGAGTTTTTCCAGAAACAGACCTCGTATTGCAGCCATGCCATTGATGAAGAGGGGTTACATAAGTCCCCTGAAAAGATTGAGGCAGTAGTCAAGGCTCCAGCACCGGAAAATGTGTCACAACTGAGGTCGTTCCTTGGGCTGGTAAACTATTACTACAAGTTCTTACCAAATTTGTCTACGGTATTACACCCGCTGAACACCCTACTGCAAACAGGGGTACCATGGAAGTGGGATGACGAACGTAGACGAGCTTTCCAGAAGTGTAAAGAATTGATCACATCAAAAGAGGTGTTGGCCCATTTCAACCCAGCACTACCAATTCGTTTGGCCTGTGATGCATCACCCTACGGCATTGGAGCGGTGCTGTCGCACAAATTCCCAGACGGGTTGGAGAGGCCAGTAGCCTTTGCGTCTCGGTCACTAACCTCAGCCGAGTGCAACTACGCCCAGATTGACAGGGAGGCCCTCAGCCTAGTATGGGGAGTAATAAAATTCAACCACTATCTGCATGGGCAGAAGTTCACCTTGCTGACTGACCACCAACCACTTGTCTCCATCTTTAATCCTAAGACGGGCGTGCCAGTAATGACTGCACAGCGATTACAAAGATGGTCCCTGTTTCTAGGGGCGAATCAATATGAAATAGAATATAAAGGCACGAAACAGCATGGGAACGCTGATGGGCTATCGCACCTGCCACTGCCTACAGTGGAGGAAGCACCAGCAGTGGACCCTATCGAGATATTTTATTCGTCGATAATTGAACGATTGCCAGTAACAAACGCGGATATAGAGAAGGAGACCCACAATGATCCGACGCTGTCACGGGTATATGAATTGACGGTGAGGGGATGGCCAACACATGGCGACTCACTGTTGCCAGCATTCTCATCCAGAAGAGAACAGCTGTCAGTATGCCAGAGGACAGTGATGTGTGGATCCAGAGTGGTGATTCCACCCAAGTTAAGGGAGAGAGTGCTAAATGAGCTACATGAAGGTCATCTGGGGGGAGTGAAAATGAAAAGCCTTGCTAGGGCTTATGTGTGGTGGCCGGGAATCGATCAACAAATCGAAGACCTAACTAAGAGCTGCTTAGGATGCCAGGAGGTCCAAAATGCACCACCACATGCCCCTCTACACCCATGGCAGTGGCCCTCCTCTCCATGGCAATGGGTGCACATTGATTTTGCTGGTCCATTCATGGACTCAATGTTCTTAATAGCAGTGGATGCTCATTCAAAGTGGCCTGAGGTGATAAAGATGTCTTCAACCACTACAGAGAAAACGATTGCAGTCCTACGGACCATATTTGCCAGAAACGGTTTGCCAGAGCAGATCTGCTCTGATAATGGACCACAGTTTGTGTCTGACGAGTTCCAAAAATTCATGAAAAGGAATGGGGTAAGGCATTAGACATCCACCCTGTATCATCCAGCCACCAATGGATTGGCTGAGAGGTTCATACAAACCTTTAAGAAGGCGATAAAGGCCATGTGCGACGAGGAAATTCCACTACAGCATAAGCTGGACAATTTCTTATTAGGCTACCGAAACGCGACACATGCAGTTACCAACCAGACCCCGGCCATGATGTTCTTTAACCGAAGGTTGAGATCTCGCCTGGACTTGCTCAGACCAAATGTGCGAAGAAATGTTGAGGACAAACAATTCCAGCACATGAACGAGAAGCCGACAAGGAGCTTCAATGTAGGGCAACCAGTCTTGGCCCGGGACTATCGAACAGAGAAGTGGCAACCCGGAACGATATGTACAAGGCAGGGGCCATTAATGTACACAGTGGATGTTGGGGAGAACATTGTGAGACGCCACGTCGATCAGATCTTAGCATCACAGGAATGCGTCAACCCCATGTCTCGAGTACCTGGGGATGAACCCGACATACCGGTAGCATCTACTTCAGACTCAGTAGCAGTGGAACCTGATGAACTACCCGATGAAAAGGGGTAAGAATCGCCTCTGCACCAAGAACAAGAACCTCTGGAAAGGCGCTATCCTGAAAGGGTCAGGAAGCTGCCCCAAAGACTGAATCTATAAATGGACTTTTGTTATTGAATGTACATGTAAAAATGTATTTGTTATTTGAATATTAAGGGGGTATTATTAAGCTAAAAAGGGAGGAATTGTAGTGTATGTGCCTTTAAGTCCGAGCTACTTTTTACAGCTCCTGTATACTGTAGTACCGGCAGTGACCACACCGGTATATAAGCTGTGCGCATGCCTCTGTACCCCAGTCTAGAGATTACCCTCCTCCAGTAAAGACCTGTTATTTGTTAATGTACAGCATCCGTGTGATTATTTATCCACTGAACCACGGATCTAACACTTACCTCATGCAAAATTGTGCAAATGCAGTGGATGTCAAAGTTTGCAGATGATACAAAGATGGGAGGGAAAGTAGTGAGTGAGGAGGACATAAAAAACCTGCAAAGGGACATAGACAGGCTAAGTAAGTGGGCAGAGATTTGGCAGATGGAATACAATACTGGAAAGTGTGAGGTTATGCACTTTGGCAGGAAAAATCATAGAGCAAGTTATTATCTTAATGGCAAGAAACTGGAAAGTACTGTAGTACAAAGGGATCTGGGGGTCCTGGTGCACGAAACTCAAAAAGTTAGTATGCAGGTGCAGCAAGTGATTAAGAAGGCCAATGGAATGTTGGCTTTTATTGCTAGGGGGTTGGAATATAAAAACAGGGAGGTATTGCTGCAGTTGTACAAGGTATTGGTGAGGCCGCACCTGGAATACTGCATACAGTTTTGGTGTCCATACTTAAGAAAAGACATACTTGCTCTCGAGTCAGTACAAAGAAGGTTCACTCGGTTAATCCCGGGGATGAGGGGGTGGTCATATGAGGAGAGGTTGAGTAGATTGGGACTCTACTCATTGGAGTTCAGAAGAATGAGAGGCGATCTTATTGAAACATATAAGATTGTGAAGGGGCTTGATCGGGTGGATGCGGTGAGGATGTTCCCAATGATGGGTGAAACTAGAACTAGGGGGCATAATCTTAAAATAAGGGGCTGCTCATTCAAAACTGAGATGAGGAGAAACTTCTTCACTCAGAGGGTGGTAGGTTTGTGGAATTTGCTGCCCCAGAAAGCTGTGGAAGCTACATCATTAAATAAATTTAAAACAGAAATAGATAGTTTCCTAGAAGTAAAGGGAATAAAGGGTTACGGGGAGCGGGCAGGAAATTGGACATGAGTCTGGGTTCGGAATGGTCATGGCCCTGTGGGTAGTGGAGCGGGCCCAGGGGCCGTGTAGCCTTGTTCTGCTCCTACTGTGTTCTAATTCTGTTAGATTTCAGGAGATGGTTTTATTCCTGTTCCTGGCTGGGGTGGAGATCGCCTTTACAGAAGGTAAGTACTGTAGAAAATATAGGGACAGAGTGATCTCCTGGAAGAATTTCGATCGCCTAGATGGGTCGGAGAGGAATTTCCCAGATTTTTTTCTCCCAAATTGGCCATTGGGTCTTTATCTGGTTTTTCGCCTCTCCCGGGAGATCACATGGGTTCGGGTGGATGCAGAGTGATAGAAGATTTGAGGTTAGGATCAGATCAGCCATGATCTTATTGAATGGTGGAGCAGGCTCGAGGGGCCGATTGGCCTACTCTTGCTCCTATTTCTTATGTTCTTATGTTCTTATGTTGAGATTGAGCGCTATTCATGCATTTGCTTTTCACTAACGTACACATACCATGGATCTCAGTGCTGTATAATTTAAACATGTTCTCACGGAACAATGACAAGTTAGCAGACATTTCCAAATGGGGACAACTGTACATGACCTTCCACAGGATTACTACTTTCAAATGGTAAAGGGAAAAAAAAAACTTTTGGTGGAAATGAGTGTTGGTGATGTTAGCATGCAAATCTTTAACAGGTTTGTGCCAAGCACTTCTCCCTGCTATTTTATTGAGAGACATTAACCTATTTATTTTAAAGTAACTAGTACAGAGAGGAATTTTGTACAAGCAGATTAAGTGTTCATATAACATCGCTGACAGGAATTTCTACCGTCATACCTTATTTTTGTATGAACAATATTACCAGTACTCTGTCAAAATCATCATGTTTGTGGTCAGAATTATTTAATAGTGTCCCAATTGCAGCAAAATTACCTGTCATAAATGGCAGGTGAAGCAGCTTCATATTGGGATACATTTGTAAGAATTAATGTATAACACTAGAAGAGTAGTTGGAGTTATATCTTTGTGATTATGTAACCGTCAGACTCTCGCATGATATTGAGCAGAGGCAGCTAAGAGGAGATTTGATAGGTGTTTAAAATCATGAAGGGTTTAGATAGAGTAAATAAAGAGAAACTGTTTCCAATGGCTGAAGTGTCAATAACGAGAGGGCACAGATTTAAGGTGATTGGCAAAAGAACCAGAGGCGACCTGAAGAAAAACTTCTTTACGTAACGAGTGGTTAGGATTTGGAATGCACTGTCTGCTAGGATGGTGGATATAGGTTCAATAGTAGCCTTCAAAAGGGAATTGGATAAATACTTGAAGGAGAAAAACATGCCGGGCTATGGGGAAAGAGCGGGGGAGTGGGACTAACTGGATTGCTCTTCGAAAGAGCCAACGGTGACTCGATGGACCAAATGGCTGCCTTCTGTGTTATGATTCTATATAAAGACTTGAATCTAGCAAGTTTATAGTAGACCAGAAGAAGTCAAACGATTGTTCACCAAACTGGAGGTAAGTACCTTCAATAGTCATTATATAGAATTATTAATTAATAGACTAATGAAACCAATCAATCCAATTGACTGAGACAGCAGTAGTGATAACAACTCACCTCTCAAATGACAAATGAACCAGATGAAAAATTATATTGACATAATCTCCACTGGGCCTTAGACACCACACTGCAGAATTGTTTTAAGTACTAATGGCTATAACAAATGATCCAATGTGTTGTATTTTGGAATATGGGACTGTAAGCTTTTAGGTAAATGATGTCCCTGATTATACAATAAAATACTGGAACATTAATTGGAACCATATTGCCCATTTGAGGTGGCTGTTTAAAGAGCCAGCATTGTTATATTTGGCTGTTGAAAAATCTTACTGGTAGAGTCTGGAACATAACTGAGAATGCAGATCATAGGCAACTCACAACAGTTTTATTGTGACTTCTCATGCAGATAAATTCGACAGGAATGAGGGTTATCACAGCCTGACTGTCCTCAAAATTAGGGTTGATGAAACTCTCTTAAAATCAGACAGCAAATGTTGTAGAATGATTACAGGAGGTACATAAACCCCCCTTTGTTAAATTCAAGCTCATAAAAAGAAAAAAGTGACAGCCACAACCAGCTACCACGTGAGTAAATCAGTAAATACAGTGGAGTTCTATTATATGCAATGGGTCAAGAACAATGAAGTTACATATACTGAATAGTTGTATGTAACAGGGCAGCAAGTTAAACTGACAGACCTTTGCTATGTAAGGAGTCATATTAGAATGGGCCCATTTTATAAGTTTGCTTCTATCAAGGTTCTATATTTCAGCAGTCCAGTTATTATTGCTCTATTGTAGAAAAAAGTCAAATAGCTTCTATCTCTAATTTTGATTCATGACAGTGAGAGTATAAGGTCAGTCTGCACCTTCATGTATGTAGATCAAAAAGTCTAATTAGGGAAGCTAACAATTGCTATAGTAAAAATAATAATAATTGGAAGCCCATTATTGTTATAGCACTCTGAAATTTATGGTTTCAAGTGAGCAAACGAAATCAAATGAAGAATTGTAGTAATGGAAGTAAAATTGAATAAATAGAAAGCAAATTAGATTGTAAAAATTGCCACCGAGATTCAAGGCAGTCAGATTACATGATGGACACCACAGACGTGCAAGGCTCCACTTTCTTTGTTGGGGAGGTACAAACCTATCTGGCTATGTGTGCAAGTGCGATAGTTTCCCAAATCTACTTTCCACAGATTTACTCTTACAACTATTTACTGCATTGATTAGGGGCGTAAACAGCACTTTTGTCCATTGCATCCACTTTTCTGGGCTATGTAGATGCTAATTGTACATATGTTATGGCACGGTCGTGAACTCCTCCTAGTGATACCATAAAGATTTGAAGGTAAGTGAAAGCAGAGTGTAATGTTTAAGAGCATATATTATGAGTTACAGTTGAGGTCGTGTGTGGAGCAGGATGGCCTGAACAAATGGAGAGAATGACTAAAAAAACGGATAAGAAGATACTTTAAATCAAAAACGATTTTTCCATTCAACTCACAGCTTCCCATTTTGTCTGAAAAACAGGCGACCAGGGGTTGAATATTGAGGGGGCACCTTGGTTGCCCCATCGACACCCAAGGCCCACCTGATGCCTTATTCAGACAGTCAATGGTCAAACAGCTCACATGCCTGAAACAGGAGTAAGGCTGTTTTACAATGCAAATCGAGGTCCTACCTCATTTGTAGGAACCCGATGCAAAATTCAAGTACAAATGGGTACAGATTGATTGTGCCGCGCAAGTCCTGCACATTTGTACCAGGTCTTGAGAGGCCTAACCAATCATCCTTAAAGGGACTGCTGGAGACTACTGAAAAAATGGCTACAAGACATTTTCAAACTTACATTTCTGTGGAGCCAGAAGGAGCAGGAGTGCTCGTCCTGGCTCTATGAAAATACAGCAGGCTGTTGCCAGTCCCAGTTCAGTGTCGGAGATGGCCAGAACTTGTCAGGCTCCGACTGGCGAGCTGCATCAGGACACTTGTTTGGTGCTCACAGCTTGCCCGTTCCATTCAAATGTGACCCAATGCCAAATTTAGCTTGGGCCTCAGGCCAACATGGAGAAGTGCACAGAGCGATCGCTCCGTAGACTTGCCACCCGTTTTGGTGGCAAGTTCTCCCCCTTCTTCTTTATCCCTTTCCAGTCAGTTTTGCTACATTGCATCTATCATCAGCTAAATGTATGAATTCTTTGTAGAGCTAAATTGTAATGTAATTAACAGAGGGAGATAGTCATAGAGTAATAGTGTTGTTCATCGAGTAAACCCTCACATCAGATATAGAGGACCAGCATGTTAATAAAATGAGATAGTGATCTTGTAGTTTTGTTCAGAACCCAGGTCTGCACACACAGTCCAGCACAAGACGAGAAGTTAAGTTAATATTGTTCCTGAAGTGAGGCAAAGAGAGTGACCCCAAAGAGCAGGATTAGCAGTTCCTGTAGGTAGGACTCCATGTTTCCCTCCACCCCAACTTCAAATGTGTGGGCGCAATTTTCCCAATGGAGGTGGGTTGGAGGCGGGTTTCGGTTTGGGTGGGTTCCAAACCCACCTCCACTGAGAGGTGGGAAAAAATTGTGATTTTCCCCTAATTGGCCAGTTGATTTCAGAGATCTGGGTTCCCCTGGGCCAATTAGTGTTTTGGGGCTGAAACTCGCCTCTGCTGATGTCACTTACCCAGCTTCATTTAAGGGCTGCGTGCTGCCTTGGCTCATTCCACTGGTTTTTGGTCGATGCTGCACCACCTCCAAGCTGTTATCTCCTTGAAGAATGGCCAGCTCCAAGGCAAGTGCCTCCCCAAGGTTCTCGGATGAGGCGCTAGATATGCTAGTTGAGGGGGCGAGAGTTAGCAGGGAGGTGCTCTTCCCCTCCTCTGGGAAGAAGAGGCCTTCCAAAGAAATCAAGGCTATGTGGGTCCAGCTGGCAAGGGATATAACCTCCAGATCTGTGTGCAGATTGGGTGATTGTTTCTGTTTATTGATGAAATGCCATCCCTGTGGGAATGTATTAAAGAGAGTCATGTCCATTGTCTATCATGTGTTAAAAAGGAGCCAAGCACATGTGCCACAATGGGCAACCTATGCAAATCTGGCCAGGATGAGTGCATTCCTTGCATGACGTGCTTCCATGCGCTGGTGCCTTCTGCCCTGTGCAGCATCAGGTGGATGAGCAGGAGGTTGGGGCTCCTGCTGCTGTTGCTGCTGAGCTGCCTGGTTCTGCTGCTGCCATGGCTGCTCCTCATCCGAATCTGAGGTCCATGGTGAAAGGAAATAAATGGTTCCCATGCTGCTGGCAGATACCTCTGTTGGGGAAGCGCTCAGTCCAAGCAGGGAGAGGGTCTTCCAAGGAGGTCCCACAGTTGAGAGATAGAAGCTGCAGCACCTCCAACTTCGGTAGACCTGCTAAAAGTGCTGAAAGACCTTTGGAACAAAAGTCCTGCCACCTGCAACTGCTCCCTGATGAAAGCTCCATTTTAATGGTGGAGCTGCAGCTGTGAGGAGGCCACCCACTTGTCAACCCGCCAGGATTAGCTGGCGTGGTTTAGGAAGGTCGTGCAACGCGCTGAAAATGTGGTAAAATAACAAAGGCCTGTCAAAATAGGATTATAGAGGCCCTTAACTACTATTTAAGGGTCTTAACTACCTCTCCCGACTGATGGAGGCGGGACCGAATCACACCCATCAAACCCGCCTCCAGTAAAATTGCGCAGAAGCAGGTTGGAGGCGGGTTCCGAACCCGCCCTCAGTTTTTGCCATTTTACCAACTGTCCCGCCTCCAAACTTGCCTCCGCGGGGCTGGGAAAATTTCCCCCTATGTGTCTATATGTAAATTTATATTAAAAATATAGTTGGGTAGAGTATCTTTTCAGCCTGACCCGTGCTTTTATTTCTGATTGGACTTGATGCAGACAGTAATGCAGCAGTAACCTAGTAATGCCAACTCTGATGGACACTTTTTTGGTGGTGTTTCAGAATTATTTACATAGAATCACATAGGATATACAGCACAGAAATAGGCCATTCGGTCCAACCAGTCCATGCTGGCATTTATGCTCCACTCGAGCCTCCTCCCATCCTTCCTCATCTAACTCTATCAGCGTAACCCTCTATTCCCTTCTCCCTCTTATGCTTATCTAGCCTCCCCTTAAATGCATCGATACTACTCACCACAACTACTCCCTATGATAGTGAGTTCCACATTCTCACCACTCTCTGAGTAAAGAAGTTTCTCCTGAATTCCCTATTTGATTTCTTGGTGACCATCTTATTTTGATGGCCTTATATTATATTTAATCATATTTGATGAAAGTATCCCAATTTATGTCTTCCACAGCAGTGTGCTCAATACCTTTGCAAGGTTGATAATGGTTGATCCTCTCTCCAATTGAGATTGAATGCTAATAGGCCCAACCCACTGTGACATAACTGGCAATCATGTCAAATGCCAGAACGTACATCCTCTGTGTACGTGTACAAGGATGCATAGAGATTTCAGATACTGCTGTGGTGTGGGGCCTGTGTCCTGCGGAACATGCAAGTTATTTAGGAGGGACTGTTCTAGTGTATATTAGTATAAATAAACGGTTTGCCTTTGATGTTACCTATCTCTGACTTCATCTATATTTGCTTGGCAGCTAATGATGCTTGTACTGGGTAGTTTGCGCCACTCCTAGACAAAGCCATGCTGCATTTGTCTGATCCCAGAAATTACTGTTGGTAGTTTAAATGGTTGAATATTTATCGTGTTTGTGTGACATTACCTTGTCTGCTATTTTAGTAGAAACATTAACCTATATTTCTTAAGGCTAAAGGGATCAAGGGGTATGGGGAGAAAGCAGGGACAGGGTACTGAATTTGGATGATCAGCCATGATCGCATTGAATGGCGGAGTGGGCTCGAGGGGCTGAATGGCCTAGTCCTGCTCCTATCTTCTATGTTTCTATGTAAAATAATTGGTGAACTCACAAATGAGAGGAATATCATACAAACTCATTCAATATTTGTTCACCAGTATCACCACCAGAAGCTTCTAAGCACATAGCTGTTGAGAAGAAATAATTCACATTTGTCTCAGGTGATTGTTTATCAGATGTGAATATGAATTTTCAGTTGCAAATAATGTGAATGAATGCAAATTTATTGAACTCACTTATAAAGGATAATCTATAGCATTGGAAAGTTGAGTGAGTTTTTAGCAAAGTTGGCAATGTTAATTATAACAAATATTCTAGGAACCAAAATGGGGAGGATTTTCACTTGCCACCGCATTGATGCTGAAAACTGGGGTGGTAGGCAGATAAATTTAATTTTTTTAAACCACCGGCCTGGGGCCCACACAACTCAATTTTCAAATGGGCCGTGAAATTAGCGGCCAGCGTCCCGCCCAAAACAGGAGCTTTACTAAAGTATTGAAATCAGGGTTCTATGCCAGTTACAATTTTCAGTTATCAATGGGTGGCATGTACACTCCAGTGCAGTGCTGAGGGAGTACTGCACTTTCGGAGGTGCTGTCTTTCGGATGAGACGTTAAACTGAGGCCCCGTCTGCTCTCTCAGGTGGACATAAAAGATCCCATGGCACTATTTCGAAGACGAGCAGGGGAGTTATCCCCGGTGTCCTGGCCAATAGTTATCCCTCAACCAACATAACAAAAACAGATGACAGTATCTGGTCATTATCACATGGCTGTTTGTGGGAGCTTGCTGTGCGCAAATTGGCTGCCGCGTTTCCTACATTGCAACAGTGACTACACTCCAAAAGTACTTCATTGGCTGTAAAGCACTTTGAGACGTCCGGTGGTTGTGAAAGGCGCTATATAAATGCAAGTCTTTCTTTCTTTTTACCCAAACTCCGCCCATTGATACTGGACGTAGAGCAGCCTAACCAGCAGTCCATAAAGGGATCACTGGAGGCTGCTCCGGAAACACTGCGGGTAAGTTTATTGATTTTTATGTTTGTCCTGGGCCCATAAAATTCTTATAGCCCACTGCTGGTGCTTCTATGCCACCACCCCCCCCCCACCCCGCCTGAGGAATGCCTCCCCATCCCCTTTCAAGCACGCACTCCTGGCTCAATTCCGCAGAGGAGTAATATGCACTGCTGGTCGGTGAGGTTCCCTACCAGCGGTGCGCACTCAGAAAATGAACCCCATGATCTATAGGTGTGGTCATCATTTAAGCATCATGTCTGTTTATATCAATTTGCCTCTGGTCCTCTGTGACTGCTTGAACAAAATATATCTGTGCAGTTTGGATCTTTGTTAAAAATCCTTTGAATTGCCGGTGATAAACTGCACAATCAAAGATGTAGGTCAGCATTGATCGGTAATCTGGCTTTACCTTTGACACTAATCAGTCCCCTCATATCATTTATAATACTACAGGAAACTCATTTAAACGGCACCTAAATATCCAGAATTCTCTAATAACTGGCAAAATTCATACTCCAATAAACAACACCTCAATAACCGGAAATGTGTCCGAGTCCGAGTCTCCCACGGTGGCCGAGTTAGTCAGTGGGGGTAGTTCTCCAAACTGCCCCTACTGGGCTTCTTGGAGCTGTCGGAAGTCTCTTCCGATCCGAACACCTCAATAACCGGAAATGTTGCCGAGTTCGAGTCCATTTAACACAACATTCTGTAGGTGAGTACCCAATTATACTGCACATTTCTTGATTTTTAAAATGTTTGTTTGTTAAAAATAGTCTCAGTAGATAACCCTCTCCGTCATCCGGAATTTATAATCAACTGGCATCATCCCGGTCCCGTCGGTGCCGGATACGAAAGAGTTTCCTGTATATGCACTGTCAGCTATTTTATGCATTATGTTTTATCCTGTATTATGTCCTCCCTGATTTATCACTTGTGTTTCTGTAATACCAAAATCTCAGAGCCAGTTAATAGACTAGATGGAATGCGCACCAATATTGTGTAGTTTTGAAATAAAAACAGAAAATGCTGGAAATACTCATCAGGTCAGGCAGCATCTGTGGAGAGAGAAACAGAGTTAACGTTTCAGGTCAATGACCTTTCGTCAGTTCTTGTATGTTTCAGTTCTTTCTTGGTAGAATAAAGTTATATTTGCTGAATCTCTTGTCTGTTCTATTTGACTCGATATAACAAAGCACAGAATACTCTTCAATGACATTTGCAAGCAAGGGTAAAAGGCTAAATGGGTAAGAGATTGTAGTTTGTTGAAAGTTGACTCAACATGTAGTTTGGTAACAAGCTCCAGCAGAAGCAGCAGAGTAACTATCTTATCCACTGGAAAAAGTAATTCATAAGACTTTGGGCCACTTCTCTTGACCTTGAGAGAGATGTTAATATTAACTAATTTATTTTATGTGCATTCTTTAATGTTCCTACATGCGTTCTGTGCTCTTAAAACTGTAAATATCCTCTTTCCAAAGAAGAAATTCCCTTTTTTATTTGATGTCTTTGAATAATTCCAGATAATGTCCTTTAATGTTTAACTATTTCAGCAATGAACAATTCCACCTCCTGACTACTTTCTCAACCTCTTCTTACTTTTCCCCTCTTTTCCTACCATTTCACCATTGTAAACATAAGCAAACAGCACTATGCATTTCTATTGCTATACCTAATTTAAGATATATCTTAATAGTATCAGTCTGCTAAGATTTGCATTTCAATTCTAACTAGCATGCATAAATTGTGTATGGCCAATTTGCACAATTACTCACTTGATCCGTGCCCAATGGAAACTAGGTCGACCAATAGAACCCATAGGGTGGTGGTACAGGAATTGTCACCAGTCTGGGAGAATGTTAGCAGTGGAGTCCCACAGGTCTCTGTTTTTGGACCACTTTTACTTAATATCTTCATAAATGAACTGGAGCTAGCAGTCACAAGTACAATGGCTAAATTTGCAGAGGATAGAATGCTAATGGTGGTAGACTCCAAAGCTGAACAGGATAAGCTACAGAAGGATTTAAATATACTTTGGAATTGGCAGACAGGTGGCAGATCAAATTCAATATGGAGAAATGCAAGGTGCTTCAAATGGGGGAAAAAAATCCAGGAAGGAACTATCACTTAAATGGAAAGAAAATAATCTGCATGGAAAATGAGAGCGATCCGGGAATCCTGATTGCCAAATAAATTGAAGCTATCGCAACAATGGTGGCATAGTGGTTAGCACTGTTGCCTCACAGCGCCAGTGACCCGGGTTCGAATCCGGCCTCGGGTGACTGTCTGTGTGGAGTTTGCACATTCTCCCCGTGTTTGCGTGGGTTTCCTCCGGGTGCTCCGGTTTCCTCCCACAGTCCAAAAGATGTGCGGGTTAGGTTGATTAGCTCTGATAAATTGACCCTTAGTGTTAGGGGCATTAAATACGTGGGGTTACGGGGATCAGGTGGGATATGTGTCAGTGCAGGCTCGATGGGCCGAAATGGCCTCTATCTGCACTGTGGGGTTTCTGTGATTGTGAATGCTCGGTGGAGTGAGTAAAGCAAATCAGATGTTGGCATGGTCAATATTGAGCCGATATAATGAGGTAATCCTGCCCCTTTATAAATCATTGGTGTGACTGCACTTAGAGGGGTCAAATTTCGACTTGTGGGCGGTCGACCGGCGCAGTGCGGTTGGCCGTCTGCCGTCCCGTCGCTGGAAGCCCCCGCAATTTTGAGGCGCTGGCTTTATTTAAATTCTGCAGGCGGATTGAGGCTCAAGACCATGCCGGGGGCAGCCACCAGCAAGGTAAGTTGCAGGGAGGGCGGAACGTCGCAATTGCAAAGGGTGAGGGTCCCACGACGGCAGTGGCCCAGGCTATTTTTTGTGGGTCCTACTCCTCCGAAGCCCTCAAATTAAATTTGATACTTACCTTTGGCGGGCCCCTTTCAAAATGGATCTGGCTGCATCGCTGGTTTTAACGGGGCGGTAAGGCTACTGACCCAATTTGGGATTGTTACTGCACCAGTAACGGCCGGCGAAGACGATGAAAATCGACGCCAGAATGTTGTGTACAGTTCGAGTCACCTCAGTGCAAAAACGATAGAGCACCATTGAAATGATACCGAAGATAGCAACCAGAATGATCGAGAGGATGCAGGGATTGGATTATAAGGAGTGATTATGTAAATTGGCCATTCTCTTACTGGAAAAGACAAGGTTAAGAGATGATATGATTTCTGTTTTTAGGATTTTAAAGGGACCAGATAATATAGATCATGACAAGCTGTTGCACCTTGTCCAGGATATTGAATCAGAGGACATGGCCTGTGCTTTAAGGGGGGTAAATTCAAATCAAATCTGCAGAAACAATCAGTGAGTGAGTGGTAAATCTATGAAACAGGCTTTCTAGGGAAACTGTGGAAGCTGATAATATTGATTCATTCAAAAGCAAATTAGAGAGATTTATGTCAGAAAATAATGTTTTAGGATATAGTAAATGAGTAAGTTAAGACATTATGGGAGAAAAATTCGGTTGCTTTGCGCCTTCCGTTAGCACCCTAAGAGGGCTAGTGCCCGGGCGCAGCGATGTTTGCGCTGCTCGTGAAATTGACCAGACATTTTGCGGTGGCGCTAAACACTACCGCCACAATCTCCTGTACCCACAGATCGTAACGTCAGTCGAGCATGCAACACCCCGGTAGCGTTCCGGACCAGATATTGAGTGGCGCCCCCTGCATTACCGCCTGCCGCTAGCAGCGACAGGTTGTGGGGAACGTTTTGCAGTTGGGAAGGGACTGGGGGAGTGCTATTTAAAGTTCCCTGTTCCTGGGACTAGGGACAGGGTCACTGGCTAAGGCTTGTGAAGCTAAGCAGAGCCAGGCCTGGTTAGTACCTTGGAGGGGTGACCATCAGGGAAGACCAGGTCACGGAAGGAGCCCTGAGGAGGGGCAGTTGGTGAGAAGGTCACGGAAGGAGGAGCGGCTGGTGAGCAGGCCCGGGCGTTGGGCTGAAGATTGTCAGACAGGAGGAATGGTGGAAATGGAATGGCGGCACGCAGCGGCTTTGCTTCTCCCAGCCATGGGAGCTTGCAAGATCACATTTCGTTGTTCATGTACTTGTGCAATGACAATAAAGTTGAATTATTATTATATTAAAGGCGACCGCTTCCTGCCTTTTTTTGTCTGCGACATTTTTGCACCACGCATTCTGAAAGAGAGAGACTTCTGGAGAGATTCAACACTGTGTGAAGGAGTTTTGGGTACTGAGCTGTACTTTGCAGGTTCATTTTGATTTGAGCTTCCTTGCATCGATTTAGAGGAGACTATGGGGACTGCACTCTGAGCTCTTTCCTTGGGCCTCTCCATTGCTCTTTCCAGCAAATTTGATGTACAGGTCTCTCCAGGCCAAGATTCAAGGCTGCAATGAGCAGGGTGTGGATGGAGAGCAAGATCGACCCTCCCCTTTAAGAACTGGCCGGCACCAGTGTGTCTGTGTTCCATTGCTGACTGACATCACATGAGCTTCGCCAGCGCTCTGAGTTAGCGCCTCGCTCCTCAGCGTTAGCACCTTAAGAGAGGTGTGTAGCGCCTGATTTAGTGCTCCAATCACCTCCAGGGGCGATAGAAGCCAAGTTTGCAGTTGGAGGTGATAATTAGCGCCAGGTGCTAACCTATGTGCCCGGCCGATAATTGTGCCCCAAAAGGGGCGATACCGAATTTCTCCCCCTACATATGGTAAGCGTAGTGTGCTTGGGAAGAACAGGTGATTTTGGACCAATGGTTCCCAAATCTCTCCACCACTGAGAGTTTCCTTGCCTCATATCCGGGTCTGTTGTAGATGTATTGATAGAGATTGACTGCTATGATTAGTCAACAACTCCATTATCATTGTACCATGCGACTATGAGGATGGTAGAAGGCGAACTAGATGGACCTTTTCATCCAGCAAATCCCATGTTCATATGTGCTGGTCTGAGGCCAGAGTCAGATTCGGCTTCGAGCCTCATGAACTGCGGGCACCAATGGCAAGTAGGGGAGGGGAAGAGACAATCCTGGGGATGACTCGAAAATGCCAGTGCCAGTGCCAGCGCCAGGCTGTTTTTTTTTGTGTGAGCTCAAGAGGAGCATTTGTGCTTCTCCTGGACCCTCAAAAATAAAAACGCAAACTTTCCTGGGCCTTTTTTTTTGCATGGTTTCCAGCAGTCCTATTCGCCCATTTGTATCTGAATTTTGCATTAGGGATCCTAAATCCAGCATAGGACTCTGATTTGCATATTTAAGGAGCATAATGCTTGTTTCAGGCAAGCGACCTGGACGCCTAAAAATCGTCTGAGCCAATATGGCATTTGGCGAACTAGTGGTACAGTGCGAGCGGCAGATCATGACACAAAATTCGGAGCTCCAACGCCAATCTTGCGCCAGAAAATTTCTCCCTGTCATAACATATAAATCAAAAGTGATTAATCTATAATTGTACATGGCATTGGTGAGACCACATTGGAAGTGTTGTGTTCAGTTGTAGCCTTCCTATTCCAAATGGAGAGGATTCAGCAGAGGACTGTAAGATATTAGATGATATGATACTAGAATGTAAAGGACTGACCTATGAAGATAAATTGAGTAGTCTGGAATTTTATGTTGAAAAGAGAAGACAGAGAGGAGCCTTGAAAAAATTTGTTATGCTTATGAAGAGGCTCAATAATTGAGAAACACAATTTCCTCAAACAGCGTAAGTGTCAAGTTACGTCAACATTTATTCTGGTCTCTACACCGATCTTACTTACGCCAAAATTTCGCAGGAGTCTCATCAGCACGTGTTGGAATGTAAAATTCAATGTAACAAGCGGAAATCACGTAAAGAACCGAGGCCCAAGGAAACATGGAACTTTTGCCATATTCCTTCAAGTGCCTTTTTATGTATGAAAAGTGAAGTTTGAACCCATTAAACCATCATTTATGCACATTAGGCACAGCATTTTTAAGAAAATCAATCATGGAAGCTTTTCAATTTTTAATGTAATTCAATCTAATGTAATAAAAAGCATTCAAGAATACAGATAATACAGTGCAGGTCCCCATGAGGAGAAATTCTGTGCATAAATAAATGTACAACACATTCAGATCTGGTGTAAATGCAGGAAATTCTCGTTCACTGGTTCTGTGCATGGCGGCGGGGGGGTTGGGGGGGGTGGTGCGGGGGGTGCGGGGTGGTGCAGAGGTATGTTAATGAGCGGCAGAGGATTCCAGGAAAGGTTTCGCTGAATTGGTTCAAAAGATGGAGGCAATCCACATATTGTAAAAACTGGTTTACGTCACTTACGCGCAAATTTCATTGATCGTTTGCTCTGACAGTTGATATTACCAATACTTACGCTGTTGGTTTGGCACAAGTTTTGAGGATATTCCAGGCCATCGTTTTTCTGCCATCTAAGGAAGTCCAGAACAAGATTCAAAATAAGGAAAGCTAAAGTAAAATTTATTTGACCAAAGGATGATCAACACATTGCCAGTACAGGTTGTCAAGTACGAAACTTTCAGAGGTTCCATAAAGAAACAGACAAGTTTGAAGAAATGAATGGTTATTCAATTTTATAATAATGAGATATATTACAGAAAAGAAATGGGATAATTGGATAGACAATCAAATTTTCTTAGGCTGAAAATAGGCCACTAGGTTGAGGAAAGTCATAAAGGCACCTTATCCAGATTTAGTGTCAACTCTAGTGGGTTTAAAATATTGAACCGCTTGAACTGTAACTTGATACACAGATCCCATGATAGCCCACACTTCAAGACTGCATTGAACGTCATCTTTTTGTTTATCAACATATAAAATGAGCCAAGCAAACTCGTGAGAAAGATTGTGTTGGAAATATTACACGACAAATGAGAAGGAATTTACGGATCAAATCATAGATCAGGTCTGCTTACATACCAATGGGCTATCACCTGTAATAGTCATATCTGGGTTTAGATGGGCATGTATGTTAAATTCAGGTTAACTACAGTTAATGTGGGTGCTTTAACCTTGCAAGTATATAATAAATTGTTTTTATAATGAAACAAAGGCCTGGATTTTCATATTTATTGATGATGTATCTTTATCCTACTGTTACCAATAACTCATTGTAGTGGTACAAGAGCAGAGGGATCAGAGCCGATACTCTCCACAAGGCTTATGGTAAATCACGCTCAGTGACACTTGCAGGAGCCGCAGAAAGCCCTGCGATTTGGCTGATTATTGTCTGAAAGGTTTGAAATGCACCAGCTCTGAGCTGGTCGGAAGAGACTGTATGCTTGGGACAATGGGGAGTTTTCAGGTGGGAAAAGGGCAGCAGTGCTGCATAAATTGTGGGGCTAATGCCCTGCTCCTGCTTTTGATCAGCCAGCCGACATCTTCATTAGGGCCTTCACATGGGTGGCACAGATGCCTTCCTATTTTGGGGGGTGCCCACTTACAATATGCAATGGGTGGAGCAGGCGACATGCACATTGCGCCCATTTTTACCAAGTGTTGAGCGACCTAATCAGAGGGTGGTTAAAGGGACTGCCGCAGGCCGCTCCAAATCTAGTTGAGAAGTCACAGCTCACTGGCATTATGACGTGGGCCTCTTGCCGAGCGCACTGGGTGGGTGGCACGATTGGGTGGGCGTGTGTGCTGTGAGGAGGATGCAGAGAAACTCCAGTATGATTTGGACAGGTTGGGTGATTGGGCAGATGCATGGCAAATGCAGTATAATATGGATAAATGCGAGGTTATCCACTTTGGTGGCAAAAACAGGAAGGCAGATTATTATCTGAACGGCAATAGATTGGGAAAAGGGGAAGTGCAACGAGACCTGGGTGTCCTTGTGCACCAGTCACTGAAGGTAAGCATGCAGGTGCAGCAGATGGTTAAGAAGGCAAATGGTACGTTGGCCTTCATAGCGAGAGGATTCGAGTACAGGAGCAAGGATGACTTGCTGCAGTTGTACAGGGCCTTGGTGAGACCACACCTTGAGCATTGTGTGCAGTTTTGGTCGCCTTATCTGAGGAAGGATGTTCTTGCCACGGAGGGAGTGCAGCGAAGATTCACCAGACTGATACCTGGGATGGCAGGAATGACATATGAAGAGAGATTGGGTCGATTGGGCTTGTATTCGCTAGAGTTTAGAAGAATGAGAGGGGATCTCATTGAAACTTATAAAATTCTAACAGGACTAGACAGACTAGATGCAGGAAAGATATTCCCGATGGCGGGGGAGTCCAGGACCAGGGGTCACAGTCTAAGGATAAGGGGTAAGCCATTTAGGACTGAGATGAGGAAGAATTTCTTCACCCAGAGAGTGGTGAACCTATGGAATTCTCTACCACAGAAGGCAGTTGAGGCCAATTCATGAAATATATTCAAGAAGGAGTTAGATATATTCCTTAAGGCTAAAGGGATCAAGGGATATGGGGAGAAAGCAGGGACAGGGTACTGAATTTGGATGATCAGCCATGATCTCATTAAATGGTGGAACAGGCTCGAGGGGCCGAATGGCCTACACCTGCTCCTATCTTCTATGTTTCTATGGTCACATCGCCTGCTTTTCACCCGACATCGGCCCAAGGTAAAAATTGGCCCCGCACCTCCTTTGTGGTCAGGGAGTGAAATTCCTCACAGACCATGTATTAACTGGAAATTGAATTATTTCCTCATTTTTTTAAGCACAATATTACTCTGTTCGTGTCCTGGATGTTTGGGTGTGTTAAACCTTACCAACCTGAATGCATCTGTAGGAATGTTGCTCAACTAGGTGCACACCCAGTTAACCAGGTTAAATGATACCCTGGGGGATAAGCTAGATGTGGATTGCTCAATTTCCAGGCAAAATATAGGGTGAATGCAACAGGTTCTAACCCAAATTCAGCGATGATAATCTGGTGATATGAAAGAGGAAGAAGTATGTATTATCATCAGCAGCATGAATAAGGAAGCTGAGCCCCCGCATGTTACTGTTAATGTTGCTGAGGGCAGCATATAGCTGAGGATAAGGAAGCAAACAGCAAAGAGATAAATAACCAGTTGATTTTTTTTGACACTGTTGGTTCAGGGAGGAATGTTGGCTAGGACACCAGAAGGACACTTCCCTCACGGGACATTTAACATTCACAATGGATTGCACCTCAGTTTAATGTCTCATCTCATCGCTTTGGAAACCGCAGTACTCACTCAGTGCTGCAGTGAAGATTCACTCTAGATAATGAGATTAAGTCACTTCCATAATCTTGAGGCAGCGATTTGAGAGTTCTCAATACTGCAACGGTTTCCAGATGCAGAGATTCATGGTCTGCATGAAACCTCTGGGCAACTGACCGGAAAAATCATCCCCAACCATACACCCCCAGCCAGAATAGGATAGGTTGGCCGACAGCGCACTGGACACAATCCCTGCACCAGAATGGGTGTGTCCGAGGCCCACGTGATACTGGAACTGGGGGCCTCATCTACATGGGACCAATGAGCTGCAGAGACCTGCTGGGTGTCCCCAGGTAGCTTGCCGAAAAAGGCGACTTCAATTTCGGGTCGCCGCCCCACCAGCTGTGGTCGTCGTGTGGTCCTGGGAGAGGGAAGGACAGCGATTGGGAGAGGGAGGGGGTCAATCAGGAGAGGGGGTGGGGGTGATCAGGAGGTGGCCAGCAAGAGATTTCAAAAATGCAGTGGAGCTAGCAGGAGCACTCCTGCTCCTCCCTGCTCGACATTCAGATAAGTATTTTTTAAAACTTACCTTTTTGGTGGCAGTCTGCAGCAGTCCCTTTCAGGAGCACTGATTAGGCCATGTAGACCATGTTTTCCCAAACACAGCACAAACATACTTAGATAACTGGGCAAGTGAAATCACCCTCTGAGACATAAGGTGCGAGGTCTCACCTTCGAGTGTATTGTGAAACACGGAAGCCAAAATATCTAGAGTAAAAAAAAGAATTGCTAAGTCACTGTATCTGATCATGGCAATAACAACTGATGCAAACTAAACAGATGATTCACATGCTCCTCCATTCAGACGATGGCGATCGTGGCTGGCCAGGACCAGCACAGGGGGGGTGTGAAGATCGGGGGCTGGGAGCAGCACAGGGGGAGGGGGGAGGTGGGGAGGTGGGTCTGAAGGGATGGGAGGCTGGAGGAGCGGAGGGGAGGGGAGGCCTAATGGGAGGGGGGAGGCCTGGGGGTTGGGGGTTTGGAGGCCAGGTGGAGGGGAAGGCCTCGGCGGGGGGGGGGGGGGGGGCGGTGCGGGGGCACAATCGGAGGCCTCATGTGGAGGGGGGGAAGCTTGGGAGGACTGATCGGAGGCCTCTTGGGGGTGCCTCTGATCGCAGGGGGTAGGTTAGGGAGGGGCCCTGGATTCAGGAGGTAAATGGAAAGGCACTTACCTCCTGGATGCAGCAGTCCTCGCATTGTTGTAGCTGGCGGGTTTCACGAGGTGTGCAGAACCCGACCAGCTACAGTTAAACACAAAATGGAGATTAAAGAAGAAGCTTCCAGCCTCGTTAAAATATTTTAATAGACAACCCGCCTCCTGGCAGCGGATCAGTTGCCCACCACCCCCCCCCCACCCCGCCCTCCACCGGAAGTGGGTGGGTTAGAGGCAGGTTGAGGTCGGGATTTACATTTTTAACACCTTAACTACCCCCACGCTCTGAACCCCACCCTTTTTTTAGGTTAGAATTCCCCCCATTATTTTTCAACAAGGGCACATAAATAGTTATAAAAGTGTCTTTTTCCTAAAAGAAATGAAAGCTTCACGCCTGAGAAATGCAGTTACTCCTCTAATTACGTCGATACCAGGCGATTTTGGGGTCCTGATCACCCAAATTTTTCGCCGTAAATCTATGCCAGCCCGTTGCTGGTGTAAATGCAGGAAACTCGTGTGAGCGGGTCTGTTGCTTGGAGCGGAGTTATGTAAATGAGCGGCAGAGGGTCTTGGCAGATGTGTCTTGGAAGCGGTGCAAATGATCGAGGAAATTCACACGTAGCAATATTTTGGCGTAAAACTACCGTAAAGCCATTACACACGAATTAGCTCAGAAAAAAAATTGCACAACTCCACTCTTACCTCATAGTTGCACTGAAAAGTTTCAGAAAATTCTGGGTCAATGCATTGGATAATGGTAGGAAACACAGAGTAGTTTTCAATGGCATCAGTTCTAATTGAACAGTCATTGGAACAGAAGTAGGCTTGGCTCATTACAGTAACTAACCCTGTTGAGTCTATTAAAAATAGAATGGTTAAACTTGAACATCACATTGTGTAAAAAGCCAAGCTATTTTGAAGAGATCTATAGGGTATTACCTACCAGCAGAGAAATGGCAAGTGACACCTAACATTTAAAAGTGCAATATATTGGACATCGCTTCAAAAAATAGCAAATCTGATTACAAAATGAAGAGCATAGATTTTGTTATATTGTTGTAAAATAGATCTAGATATAGTAGTTGATCAAATATTTAAAAAAATCTACATAGCTGTCGTTGTAGAGGCAAATAAAATGTTAGGATATATTAAAAAAAGGAATATCAGTAAAAAGAAGTCATTTTGCCAAATAATAACCAGCACCACCACCACCCATTTATATGGTGCCTTTGATGTAAGAAAACAAGTCCCAAGGCGCATCACAAAGCTGTAACGAAACAATGAATGCTGGGCCAAGAAGGATGTGTAGAGGCAAAGGGGTTTAGGGAGGGGATTCCATAGTGTGGGGAAGGCAGTCACCAATAGTGCGGCAAGCAGAAGCGAGGATGCACAAGAGGCCAGCATCAGAGGAACGGAGATTTTGTGGGGGTTGGGGGAGGGGGTAGTGTGATTGTCGGGCTTTAGGAGGTTGCAGAAATGGGGAGGGGCGAGGCCATTAAGGGATTTAAATACAAGGATGAAAATTTAAAATTTGAGGAGCTTGGGGACCTATATAGGTCAAATATACATCAATAAGGACAGGGTTGGTCAATGAGTGGGACTTGGTACAGGATAGGATATAGGCAGCAGAGATTTGAATGAACTCAAGGTTGCGGAGGGTGGAAGGTGCGAGCCCAGCCAGGAGAGCATTGGAATAGTCGAGTCTAGAGGTGACAGAGGCATAGATAAGGGTTTCAGTGGCGAATGGGCTGAGGCAGGGGTGGAGGTAGGTGATGCTACAGAGGTGGAATTACATGTTCTTTGTAGTGGAGAGGAAATGGGATGGGCAACCAAGCTCAGGGCTGAATAGGACGCTGAGGCTGCATACAGTTTGGTTCAGACTGAGACAGTGGCCGGGGAGGGGGATGGATTTTGTAGCAAGGATGCGGACTTTGTGGCGGGGCCAAAGACAATAGCTTCGGTCTTACCGGTGTTTAGCTGGAAGAAATTGTGGCTCATCCAAGACTGGATGTTGGAGAGCAGTCTGACAACACAGAGGTGGTGGAGGGCATGAGAGAGAGATGGTGGAACGGTAGAGCTGGCTGTCATCAGCATACATGTGGAAGCTGATCTAAAGACAGTGGGAAGGATTTATAGAGGGACTATGATAATGTTTAATTTTGGTTATCCTACTCATGACATTTGTCTCAAATCAGATTTTACGCTTTATCTGGCTCAAGGATCAATAAATAAAGTGCAAATAATATTTGCATTTAGCAGCAATTATACAGCGCCTTTCATGTTGAAACATCTCAAACTGCATTGTACAATGAATTCTCTTTCTGGAAGCGTATTGACTGATGTGCTGCCATTTGAATTCCCATGGGATATCAGATAGCCGACTCGTAGGATATGTTTGAAGGATAATGCTTACTGCGGGATTGATCATCATTTGCTTCCTACTGTACAGCCCTTGCCGCATGAGAGACTCAAGTGGAGAAGATTTTGATAAGATATTGACAGTTCTCTGGAGTTACTGAGACATCTTCCACTTGAACAAAATACTCCTGAGCCTTATCGCCAGAACCTGTCATAAAAATTGCACAAAAGAGTTCTTTCTGAAATTTTAACCCCAGATAAGCTTCATTGACTGTCGATTGCCCTGGCATAATATATTAACATGACTAATTAGCACCAGAAGAGAATTCCATACTTGGAATAAATAATTGTTAATATTTACTGCTAATGATAATGGGAAAAGCTAGATCATAGAAGTAAAATGCATAGAAATTACTCTTGATGGTTTTAACAGATGGATATATAAAGCATTTTTGTGGCATTCGCTTATCCACCATTTTGATTTAGGCATTAACCTGTTAATTTTGAATGGTTAAAATAGTGGACAAAGGAATTTCATATAAACACATTAAGCATTTCCAAGAGAGATTTCTGGGCTCAAGTCAAATGCTGTGGTATCTGGGAATTCTAGAATAAAAACCTTTGCCAGTTTATATTATTATATATGCTTTTGAGCTAATGTTCACCACTATTGTGATCTAGCTAAAGGAAGCTGTAAATGCTACAAAGCAGCTTTGTAATTGTCTTCTACACCAAAGCCTAGAAATTCATCCCAGGTGGTGGTGTAAAATGGGCAGTATCGGATCAGCCGCCCCTTGTACGCAGCGACTTATATTCTGTCCCTTTGCAATTCATGGAATTAAATATCAGGCACTGTGTATAACGGGCAGCCGATTCAATACCGTCCGTTATGCTTCACCGTCCGGATGAATTTCTACCTGCAAAAGCTCAGTTTCAGAACAGGACAATAAGGGGTTAATCCATTCCATATTAAAGATTGATATAAAACTCTCCTAGTAGTGCAGTGGATAAATGCAACCCATGGTGTGATACTGACCCATACAATCCAGGAAGATATTAAATTAAATCCTTGGTTTGTGCTATGCTGATCTCATCCAGGGCAGCAATAAAGAGGGGCCTAGAATCTAGTCCATTAACTAGCAAAGGGCAAATCAGCCATGACTCCTGCTCCTAATTGTTACTCAGTGTCCTGTTGGAAAGTGTGGGGTCGATTTTCATTGACCCGTGGAGTCGGGATTGGAGGCATGCGGGGGGTTGAAGTCCCGAATTCGGGGGTCCTGACACCATCCCGCCCCCAACCCGCCTCCATGTAAGTTTCAAAGGAGGCGAGTACCCACCCCCCACTGGGATCCGCCTACCTGAGGTGGGAAGGGATTAGTGCCAATTAACTGCCTGTTAACAGGTAGTTAACAGGCAGTTTTTAGCCTAATCCCAATTTATAGCTTGAAGTGTGGGATTCCTGACGGCTCCAAACCACACCAAGTTAGAGGAGTCGGGCCGTCGGGTTGAAGGACTTGGAGGGGTCGAGATGTCGATGTTCAGGTGAGTGATGGGTGCATGAGTGCAAAGGTAAGTGTGTTTGATGTGTCTAAAGTGTGTAAAGAAGTTTAAATTACCTGTACTTACCTTTTAAGCCTTCCTTCCTTTAGGTCTCGGGAGTCCCTCATCTAACTGGCACAGAAAGCAGAATGGCTGCGAACTGTCAAAAGTGACAGCCTGCAGCTTTCTGTGCCGGTGAGATTTCTAACTGAGTTTGTGTAGAAGGACTCAGGTTAGAAGTAAGACTGTCAGTGTCTGACAGCTTCAAACAGCTGTGAAACGCTGATATTTCATCTGTCAAAAACTCTTGACAGATGAAATTTCAGTCTGTGACATCACCTGTTGCCGGGTGGCCCTTAATTGGCCTGCTGAGCCCGCTGGGCGGGCTCAACAAGGTCAATCAAGTGAAAATCGCGTGGATTGGCCGCATCTCGATGGAGGCGGGACTACAACCCCAAAAGTTGTAGTCCCGCCTCCTTCCCGACTTCTGAATGAAAATCACCCCCTGTATGTTTGGTGTTGGGTGAGAATTGGGCTGAGTTTGTCATCCCACTCATAGTCAAATAGCTTATAAACACTAGGCTTGCATGTAAAGAATGACGTTTTGGCCAAGGTACCACAGGGCTGCAGGCATCTGTTTTTCGAATGGAGGACAAAAACACCAAATTTGTAGTGCTATGTCCCATGCCCTCAAGGGTGCTTGAAATACGTGTGACCCCCAAATTGGATCGGACGATTTACCAGGTATCCCTGGCGGCTGAATAAAACAGACGTTAGGTCCCTTGCATATATAATGAAGAGCTGAATGCCTGTTTTCAGTCCCCTCGGAGAAATTGGGCCTGCTCCACTAAGGCTTTCCGGGGCCTGGATGCAACCAAGCAAGTGGCCACCACCAAAAAGGTAGGCAAATTCTTTTTTACGGTTGATGTGGAGCCAGGAGGAGCAGGGGTACTTCTCTCAGCTCCGTAGCGGTCCCAAGGAATGCTGCCGACCCCGATCATCTCCCCTTCTGTTGTCCTCTCCCCCGGGACTTAGCTGAGGGGTGCTGCCAGTGCAAAATTCATTTCTTTCAAAGGGGCGAGCTCCCTTTGGAGGTGAGGCAAGCACCGGCAGCTCGCCTAAATTATTGAAATGAGGCCTCCGAGTTGCGGGTGGCCGGGAGCGGATCATAATTAATTTTCACCCTCAGGCGTCTGCAGTCCAGTACTTACTACTGTACTATGAACCTTATTTCTGGTCTATGTTTGTTTACATATCATACACTGTAACTCTGTAACTCTTCTTCCTGTGCAGAGCTCCTGTTTTGCGAACTATCAGGACTTCCCCCAGCGGGAGCCAGTTATTTTTAAACAAATGTGTTGTTAATTATGTTCATCGCCACTTATAAGTGTAAAAACACAGATAAGATGAAGCCTTGAGACGTTCTGATATTTTGCGCAACCTTTGAGAATTGCCTGTAACAAGTCAGTTTGCGAACAGAGAGAATGGAATCTGGAAAATCCGAGGAGGGCAGTAAGTTGAGGAGGTGCAGCAGAATTAACCGCCTGCTCCTGCCGTCTATTTTTTTTTACAAAGTCAGCAGAGGAGGCTTTCCCTTGCTATCAGTGCACCTCGAGTCAGTCAAGCAGATACAAGAGCTATAATTCAGTGAAGCTAACCTTTTTTTTAAGAGCAACCCACTGCCGAATATGAGTAGCTTTCTGATACGGTGGTGCTAAATACAATTGTTTTGGCCAAAGTGTTGTGAGCTATTTCACTAAGAAATCCATTTGCCAGTTGTTTAAAGGAAAGCATTTAAAATATGAAGAGAAACCGAGAATAAGCAAATTTACTGAAATGATATTCAGTCTTGAGAAAGTATCCACTGAGGTACATTTCCTCTTGCTGTTCCCAGAGTCATTGGGCAGACAGTAAATATTTATCACTAACATCCTCTTTGACACTTGAATCCCTTCTCTGATTGGAAAACACATGTACAGAGGGCAGGGAGATTTCCGAGAAAGTGACAGAACCTCTTCCGCATTTCAGAAATACTGAAATATTTCTCTTGACCACTGAATGCTGTTTCAATGAGATAAGTACACTGACAATTGAAATCAGATTATTTCACAATTTCCTTGTAGAGCCTGCCAGGTTTGTTAAAATAAGAAAAGGCAATCAAACGCAAAGAGTACAAAGCAGAAATTTCTTCCTGGTTTTTGTTTTGTTTTCGCAACATTCAGCTCAGGAAATTATCTAACCTTCAGGTTAAGTAAAGAAAATCTGAGACTTTAATGTTTTTATGAATCATATCACCCGTGGCTAGAAAGTTCTTTATTAGCAGATGAGAGCCACTGCCAATATTTAACACCACACATTATGGGGGAAAAATTGGGTATTGACCATTTTGGGGTGCTAACATCGCCCAGGTGCAAACTTTAGCGCCCGGCGCTAAATAAGACCGGCCACCACAAAATTCAGTTTTAGCGCCCCTAGAGGGAGTGATTCTCTTAGGGTGCTAACGTCGGGGAGCGGGGCGCTACCGCAGAGCGCTAATCAAGTTCATGCACTGTCAATTACAAATACTCAGACAGACTGGTGACTTCCAGTTCTTAAAGGGGAGGTCCAATCATGCTGCACAGCCTCACTCTGATCATTGCTGCTTGTGACCTGGGCCTGCAAGGAGCTGCAATCCATCAACCACAAATCTCATGGCTGATCAGAGGCCCATGGAGAGAGCTCGCCGGTTCAGCGACCACGCATTGGAGGCTCTGGTTGTGGCTGTGGAACGCCAACGGGCAGTGCTCCGACACTGGCGGGAGGCCATTGCCGCAGGAGTTCAGAAGGGTGTGGAGGGAGGTGGCCCAGTATGTCTCTGCAAGAAGAATGGTCCAAAGGACTCACACTCAGTGCCGCAAGAAGTTCAATGACCTCACTCGGGTGGTCAGGGTGAGAACATGCTTCAAAAACCTTTACATCCCATCATCTCAACCTCACTCTGTGCACAGACGGTGTAAACCGCCAAATCCCCAACACTCACCCAACAACTATGCCCATCTGCTAAAAGTCACATCCACGTCTCACGCCTTGCATACATTAACAGCTATTCAACTATGATAGGCACATCTGCCAAACACCTGGCTGCACACTCACTCACACGCTGTCCTTTTTCTTGCCGGCCAAGCTTGCTCATAACAGGAGGGAGCAGCAACACATGGTAGGAGGTCAGGCGGAGCTGCACCCCCTCACACAGCTGGTGGAGCGAGTGCACAGCACCATTGCAGCCCAGGTCCTGGGCGCAGTGGCAGTCGGAGAGGTCCACTCCCTTGGGGACAACAACGGTATGTTCATTTGTCCTTTGCCCTTTGATAGGGGCTGCGAGCTGGCTGTGCAAACGCCATGTGCTATCTCATTGATTGGAAGCGCTGTGTATGAGGCGTTCACTAACGGCCCTTGCAGAAGCAACATTGAGTGGTTCCCTCCTACGTTGGTGCTGCTCCTCCTCCTCTTCATCCTCCTACTGTCGCTCTTCCTCCTCCTGAGGGGGACCTGCAATCCCTGGTGGAATGGCTGGGCCCTCAGAATTGCCAGGTTGTGCAGCATGCAGCACACAACGATGAAAACGGAGACTCGATCAGGGGAGTACTGCAGGGTTCCCCTAGAGCCGTCAAGGCAGCGGAACCATTGCTTTAGCATGCCGAAAGCCTGTTTGATCAGGTTCCTGGTGGTGCTATGGCTCTCATTGTATGCGTGCTGAGCAGGAGAGTTTAGGTTGCAGAGGGGTGTCATCAGCCAGGTGGCGAGTGGATAACCCTGGTCTCTGAGCAGCCAGCCGCGAGCTTCATGTGGTAGATGGAACAGTGCTGGGACACAGGTCTGTCGCAGGATGGATGCATCGTGGCTGCTGCCAGGATAGCGGGCATTGACGACGAGGATGCACACCAATTGAACGTTCAGAGAGTGGTAGCCTTTGCGGTTGCGGAACACCTCTGCATCGTGATGAGGTGCTCGCAATGCTATGTGGGTGCAGTCAATGGCACCCTGAACCATGGGGAAGCCCGCTATCCTAGTGAAGCCACATGCACGTTCACGCTGTTTGCCTCTGGTCATGAGGAATGAGATGTACTCCCTTCTCCTTCTGTACAGAGCATCTGTGACCTCCCGGATGCAGCAATGGATGGCAAACTGTGAAATGTTTGCAATATCCCCTGTTGAAGCCTGGAAGGAGACGCTGGTGTAGAAGCTGAGAGCGACTGTGACCTTCACTGCCACTGAGAGAGACGTCCTGGTCCTGAGCTGAGGCTGGAGCTCTGGCTGCAGGAGGTGGCAGAGCTCTGTGACCACCTCCTTGCTGAAGCAGAGCCTTCTAAGGCACTGCCCCTCTGAGAGATGAATGTAGGCGAAGTGCTCCTGGAAAACCCTGGGAGGGTAAGGTCTCCTGTTGAGAGTCCTGTTGGCCCTCCTCCCTCTGGCCACATTTTCCAATCTCTCTCTCTGCCTCTGCTGCCTCCAGTGGTGAAGCTGGAGGGCGAGGTCCCGTGCCAGTACAGCCTCCATTAAGTGTTGGAAATGTTGCAGTATCAAAAGTAACACAAATGAACCTGATACATGATGTGCCTCAATAATTCCGAGACTCGATGTTAGCGAAACAAAACAAGGCTTTTATTAACTTAGAAAGTAACACGTAAGAGAGAGAGGTATCTTCCTTCTGGAGACTGAGGCCAGACTGAGCTAGCTTACAAAAGGGGCCAGGTATGGGCGGAGCCCTACACACAGCACATTCCAGCACATTCCAATAAACAATACAATGAGGACTGGGGGAAGGGAAATGACACTGAAACCGACCACAGTCACAGGCAGTGATGAATGGAATATTTCATCACATTCACCCCTTCTATAGATTTAGTCTGTTCAGGGGTTTGATAGTCCTTTGCGACCGACGTGGCTGTTGTGATGCCGCGGGTGTCGGCTGGGTGTCCCCGGTAGCCTCCTGGGTCTCTGCCGGGGGTGCCGCCAGGGTTGTTGAAGGGGTAGTTGGTGGGGGTGCCGTTGGTCGATGTTCTTCCGGGGGTGATGAAAGAGTAGTGGGTGGGTAAGAGTTGCTGTGATCGTTGTTGCTGCTATTGCCGTGGTTGTTGTCGATGCCGGCTGGGGCGACGTCTTTTATGGACACGGTGTCCTCCCTTCCGTCGGCGTGCCGGACATATGCATATTGGGGGTTGGCGTGGAGTAGGTGTACTGGCTCCACGAGAGGGTCCGTCTTGTGGCCCCTCACATGCCTTCGCACGAGTACCGGACCTGGGGTGGAGAGCCATGACGGCATGGATACGCCTGAGGTGGATTTCCGGGGAAAGACAAACATTCGTTCATGAGGCGTGGCATTAGTGGCCGTACACAATAGCGACCGTATCGAATGGAGCACATCCGAGAGGACTTCCTGCCAGCGGGAGATAGGGAGGCCCTTGGTCCTTAGAGCTAGAGTGACTGCTTTCCATAATGTCCCGTTCTCTCGCTCCACTTGGCCGTTACCCCGGGGGTTGTAGCTGGTGGTACGGCTCGTGGCGATCCCCTTGGACAGCATGTACTGGCGTAGCTCTTCACTCATGAAGGACGCCCCCCTACCCGTATGGATGTAGCTCGGCATACCGAACAGGCAGAACAGGCTGTTGAGGCATTTAATGACCGTGGCGCTGGTCATGTCTGGGCAGGGGAAGGCGAATGGGAACCGGGAGTATTCGTCCACAATGTTCAGGAAGTAAACATTGCGGTCGACGGACGGGAGGGGGCCCTTGAAATCTAAGCTGAGCCGCTCAAAGGGCCATGTAGCTTTGATTAAGTGGGCTCTATCTGGGCGGTAGAACCGAGGCTTGCACTCAGCGCAAGTGCGGCAGTTCCTGGTCAGAGACCGAACTTCCTCAATCGAGTAGGGTAAGTTACGGGACTTTATGAAGTGGAACAGCCGCGTGACCCCTGGGTGGCAGAGGTCGTTGTGGAGGGTCTGTAGCCGATCCCCGGTGGCGCTGGCACACATCCCTCGTGAGAGGGCGTCAGGGGATTCGTTAAGGGCCCCTGGCCGGTAAATGATGTCGTACTCGAAGGTGGAGAGCTCGATCCGCCACCTAAGAATCTTATCATTTTTAATCTTCCCCCTCTGTTTATTATTGAACATAAACGCTACCGACCGCTGGTCGGTAAGTAGGGTGAAGCGTTTGCCGGCTAGGTAGTGGCGCCAGTGGCGCACTGCCTCCACGATGGCTTGGGCCTCCTTTTCCACGGAGGAGTGTCTGATCTCGGGCCCTTGGAGGGTCCTCGAGAAGAAAGCTACGGGCCGCCCCGCCTGGTTGAGGGTGGCCGCCAAGGCGAAGTCAGACGCATCACTTTCCACTTGAAATGGAGTGTTCTCGTCCACTGCCTGTAGCGTGGCCCGCTCAATATCCTGCTTAATGCTTTTGAAGGCGGCGTGGGCCTCAGCAGAGAGCGGAAAAAAGGATGCTTTCAAGAGGGGGCGGGCTTTGTCGGAGTAGTTGGGGACCCATTGGGAATAATAAGAAAATAACCCCAGGCACCTTTTCAGGGCTTTGGGAGTGTTGGGCAGGGGCAGCTCCCGTAGGGGGCGCAATCGGTCGGGGTCTGGTCCGATTTCCCCATTCTCCACCACGCTGCCTAGTATGCAGAGGCGCGTGGTGTTGAAAACGCACTTGTCCTCGTTGTAGGTGAGGTTGAGTTTTTGTGCGGTTTCCAGGAACCTCTCGAGGTTCGAGTCGTGATCCTGCTGATTGTGGCCGCAGATGGTGACGTTGTCGAGGTAGGGGAAGGTTGCCTGCAAGTGGTGGTCATCGACCATGCGGTCCATCTCCCTCTGAAAGACCGAGACCCCATTCGTCACCCCAAAGGGGACTCTGAGGAATTGGTAGAGGCGTCCGTTCGCCTCGAAGGCGGTGTACGGGCGGTCCTCTGGTCTGATAGGGAGCTGGTGGTACGCTGACTTGAGGTCGATGGTGGAGAACACTCGGTATTGGGCGATTTGGTTCACCATTTCTGATATGTGGGGTAGCGGGTAGGCGTCTAGTTGGGTGTACCTGTTGATCGTTTGACTATAGTCGATCACCATCCGTTTCTTCTCGCTACCCCTTACCACTACCACTTGGGCGCGCCACGGGCTGTTGCTGCGTTCAATAATGCGCTCTTTCAGGAGCCTGTCCACCTCGGTTGCGATAAACTGCCTGTCCTCCCAGCTGTACCTCCTGCTTTTGGTCGCTATTGGCCGGCAGTTAGGGGTAAGGTTCGCGAATAGCGAAGGCGGTTTTACCTTCAGGGTAGCCAGACCGCACACTGTGAGGGGCGGCTGGGACCCACCGTACTTGAGCGTGATGCTTTGGTGGTTGCACTGGAAATCCAGGCCCAAGATCACGCTCGCACATAGGTTCTTCATGATTAATACTTTAAAATTATCGTATACAGTTCCGTTAATGCCCAATTGTACCGTGCAGTAACCCAGAAGGGTCGATGTCTGGGTTTTATCAGCCATAGAGATGGTACCCTGAGCAGGGACCACCTTTAGGGAGAGTTGTTGTGCCAGTTCAGGGTGGATAAAACTCTCTGTGCTTCCACTGTCAATTAAACATTTAACCCGGCACCCGTTTACCTCGATGTCCACCATTGATTTGGATAGCGGGTGCGGCCTGGTCTGGTCCACTGTGACCGATGCCACTGTAGGGCCCTGATCGATACAAGATGGCGTCCACGCTGTCTGCTCATAAGATGGCGGACCCCACGAGGTCGGGCAAGATGGCGTCCAAGATGGCCGCTCCCACGGCGCACACGCGGCGGTGGCGGGTTTTCCGGCGGTTGGTTTTCCGGCGGGGTTCCCTCTGCACACCTTCCCGAAGTGCCCCTTCTTACCGCACTTAAAGCAGGTGGTGCCTTTCGCCGGGCACAGGTTTCTGGTGTGTTTTGGCTGCCCGCAGAAGTAGCAGTTGGGTCCCTGACGCGTCGCGGCTGTCGTAGGGCTTCTGGGGGGAGAGCGGGGCCCCGCCGGTGTCGGGCTGCCGGGCGGGGAAGATGCCTTCCAAGATGGCGGTGCCCTCGGTGCACACGTGGCGGCGTGGACGGCGCGGGCTGAAGAGTAGGCGTCCGAGTTTCTCTGGGCCACATCCAGGGATCGCGCGGTGTCCGCAGCCTGTTTCAGGTCCAACCCCGTTTTTTCCAGCAGTCTTTGCCGGATGTAAGTGGAGCTGAGGCCTGTGATAAAGGCATCGCGAACAAGCTCGTCAGTGTACACTGCGGCTTTTACATCTCGGCACTTGCAGTCTTTGCCAAGCATTTTCAGGGTGCTTAGGAACTCCTCCACCGATTCCCCAGGTCGCTGTGCGCGAGTAGCGAGCAGATGCCTAGCATACACCTCATTCGTAGGCTGCTGGTAATGCACCTTTAAGATGTCGCAGGCGGCCAGGTACGTATCGGCGTCTTGGATGAGGGGGTAAACCCGGTGGCTTACCCAATTCCGCAGAATTCCGAGTCTCATCTTCGCAGCGTCCGTAGCGTCTTTGACGGCTGCGGAATTGTCCAGGAAGAATTCCATACACTCAAACCAGTGTCCGAAGCGTGCTGATGCGTCCGGAGCATGTTGATCCAAATCCAAACGTTCGGGTTTCAGGAGTTGATCCATAGTGTTGAAAAATAAGTTAATAAAATTGATGTGCCTCAATAATTCCGAGACTCGATGTTAGCGAAACAAAACAAGGCTTTTATTAACTTAGAAAGTAACACGTAAGAGAGAGAGGTATCTTCCTTCTGGAGACTGAGGCCAGACTGAGCTAGCTTACAAAAGGGGCCAGGTATGGGCGGAGCCCTACACACAGCACATTCCAGCACATTCCAATAAACAATACAATGAGGACTGGGGGAAGGGAAATGACACTGAAACCGACCACAGTCACAGGTAGTGATGAATGGAATATTTCATCACAATACATTTATGTCAGGAGCAAAACTCCTTCAAGTAGGAAAACCTCAAATGGGTCAAAAGGCCTGCCTGCTTCTGAAATTCACGCCTTTAAATATTGCTCCTGCAGCTCCCAGCCGACTGCAAACCACCTCCTCTACCTGTCGTTCCTAACGGCAGGCGCTGAGCAGGGGCGAAAATTAATTTCCGGTCCAGGGTGCTACCGGGGCGATGCGCGGCTGGATGACGTCACGACCTCTGGACGCAGGAGATTGTGGTGGTAGTGTTTAGTGCCACAGCAAACCGGCAGGTGAATTTTGCCGGCGGCGCTAACATCACCGCGCCCGGGAGGTAAGTCATTAGCGCCCCCGGAGGCGCTAACGGGAGGTGCTAACCAACCGAATTTTTCCCCCTATATGTCTTCTATTAGAACATTAAGCTAATCATAGAAAAGAAGAAGCCACTCACTGCTGGAAATGTTTCTATTTGTTGATTTAATCAATTCTTCTGGTAAATTATCCTGTGTCTTCAGTCTGCTACAAGTTTTGGATCTGCCCTGGACATTCTCTTGGGCACAGTAGTGCTGCTGACTCCCACAAACAGTCCAGCGTCTTACGCTGGGGTGCATGCCCATACTGCTGAATATCTTATTATAAGATAGCATAATCCAGGGGTATAACAATAGGACCTCCTTGTGGTCTGAACTGGATATTGTGTCTTTCTGTTCGCTCATTCAATTTATTTTTAAAAATACATAATTTATATCGTGCCTTTAATGTAGAACTATGTCCCAAGGCATGTCACAGAGGCATAATGGATACCAAGCCGAAGAAGGAGTTATTAAGAGGTCTGACCAAAAGCTCGGTCGAAAGAGTTGGGTTTTAAGGAAGGTTTTAATGGAGGAGAGTGAGGTAGAGAAGCAAAGGGGTTTAGGGAGAAAATTACAGAGGCTGAAGGCATGACCACTAAAGGTGGCGCAAAGGGAGGGGGGAATATTCAAGAGGCCGGAATAAGAGGAATGGAGAGTTTTGCGGGGGGTTAAAGGGTTGGAGGAGATTACAGAGATAGGGACAGGCAAGGCCATGAAAGGATTTAAACATGAGGAGGAGAATTTAAGTTTGGAGTGTTGGAGGACTGGGATCCAACATTGATCAACAAGGCCATGATAGATAAGTGGGATATGTTGTGGGGTAGGATATGGGCAGCAGAGTTTCGGATGAGTTGAATTTTACAGGTGCAGGATGGGAGGTTGGCCAGGAGAGCATTGGAATAGTTGAGTTGCAGGTGACAAAGGCATGGGTGAGGGTTTCAGCAACACCTTAGTGTTGGTTAACTTAACAGCACTTTATTGAGATGAGGTCTGATGCAAATCTTTAAGCTGCCTTAGTTTACAGACAGCAACCGAACATACAGAGTAACAGTTGTAAACAAACCTCATTTTCTTCACTTAATTTCACTTCTCTCCTAAAAAATGAGAAAATAAATAATCAGCCACACGCCCATGTCCCTTCCATGAGCTGATTTGCTTGTTTTTGGCATTATTTTTCTTTCCAGATAACTTCTAACTGCTAAAACAGACCTCCTGCATCTTCACTTGCAGGCTTGTCCCTCACCATCTCCTGTTTAAAGTCTGACTGGCCACCCATGTGTCTCTTTCCTCCAGGATAGGTTTAAGAACAACACATAGAAGCACCAGGGGTAGGCACGGTAGTAAAAAGATATCACAGAAATGCAGCTTGCAGAATCCTTTCTTAGCTGCACAGCTGAGAAAGGATTTTTCTAGTTGTTTCAGTTAAAAATAATGAAGTTTGTAGACTTTCAAGCCCTGTGAACTCAACTACTTCCTGGTTTGCCAAGTAATGCAACTAGCTTATCCCTCTTTCTGTAAGCTTATGTTAAGTCAGGTGTAGTTCTGGGACAGTGGGGCAAACTTTGACTTTGGGTGACAGAGTAAAACGGGCAATATCGATTCAGCCAGCCATTATACATCTCTCCTGATTTTTGTTTCCATTGACTTCAAAGGAAATAAAAATTAAGAGAGATGTATAACTGGCGATGGAAGCAATAACGCTCAATCATCCAAAGTCAAGATTACCCCCCAGTAGGTTTTCCACCATTAGCCTTTCATTTGCATACATGTCCCACTTTGGAAGTGGGGGCATCTTCTGCAAGTAGCCAAATCCACTGGAATTGTAATTTAGATTTAGAGTGGCTGTAGCTCTGGTGTATCTGACTTAGGTCGCAACTCCCAGCCCCGAACGTCAGAACTACACCACTTTAGGTCCACCGTCCCCATGCCTCAAAGGAAAACAATTTCAGGCCCAGATGTATTTTGTTCCTATAAAAATATCACTGTTATAAGTTTCAGGACAACAATTAGCTTTAATATTTTGTGGCCTGGAGAATGTAAACGTGGCATGTCGCGAGGTAAATCCCAGATTTATTTTTGGGAACTGCCATAATAATGACGATGCAGTTAAATTTCAGTTTATTTCCTCATGCCAATGTCAGTAACTTGTTTCCTTGATGTGTTCATTCACTTCTGGAAAATCCATTCTAAAGAAATACTTAGTTGCACAACTGTCACCTTTCCTACTTCTGTTGCTAATCTTTCAGCTGGACAAACTTGGTCAACATCTTTCACAGGGAGCCAATTATTTTGTAAGTGCGTGGGATCAAAAAAGACAGATCACGCTGGAAAGTGAAAAATTCTGAATCGGAATGCTTTAATTACTTTGGAGTGCCCTATTACAGTGTTAAACAAGTTGGATTGTTTAATGCATGCTTAAGCAGAACACGTTTTACATTTATTTTAAGTAAATGCATTTTGGTGTTGGTTAACAACAGGGGTGTGGCAGTATTGATTAAGGATGATGTTACAGTTCTACATAAAAAGGGTATACTAGATGGTTCTAGGACTGAATCTATTTGGCTTGAGTTAAGGAACAGAGGGGGAGCTGTTACGTTGTTGGGAGTTTTTTTTATAGAGCTCCAAAGAAAGTGAAGGAGATAGATAAGCAAATTTGTTGGGGAATTTCAGTTGCGTGTAATAAAAATAGAGTTGTAATATTAGGAGACTTTAATTACCCTAATATAGACGGGAAAAAACCTAGTGCTAAGGGTAGGGAAGGAGAGGAATTTCTGATATGTGTGCAGGAGAACTTTCTTGATCAATATGTCTTCAGTCCAACAAGGAAGGAAGCAGTGTTGGATCTAGTTCTGGGAAATTAAGTAGGGCAAGTGGAGTATGTTACAGTAGGATATCATCTAGCTAACGGTGACCACGACATAATTCGGTTTAAAGTAATTATGGAAAGAGACCAGAAAATATCAAAGGTAAAAATGCTCAACTGGGGAAGAGCTAATTTCAGTAATTTAAGAAGGGATTTAGCACAGATAGATTGGAAAAGGCGATTGCAGGTTAAAGCAGCAACAGAACAATGGAAGGCATTCAGGGAAGAGCTAGTTCTGGTACAAATAAGGCATATTCCTTTCAAGGGAAATGGTGGAGCATCCAAAGCTAAAACGCCCTAGATGACAAAGGAAATAAAAGTTAAAGTAAAACAGAAAAACGAGGCTTATAACAAATGTCAAGAGCACGATTCAGTTAATAACCAGGAAGATTATGAAAAGCACAGGAGGAAATTGAAAAAGTTAATGCGAGAAGCAAAGAGAGAAAAAATTAGCAGGCAACATTAAATTGAATCCTGTTTAGTTCGGGAAAGGTTGGGCCTATTAAGGACCCTAAGGGAAATCTCCATGTAGATGCAGAAGACATGGCTATAGTATTAAATGAGTACTTTGCATCTGTCTTCACAAAGGAAGTGGATGATGTGACGTTTACACTAAAAGAGGAGAGGGAAGTTATGGACAGATAAAGAAGACGTACTAAAAAGATTAGCATTACTGAAAGTTGGTAAGTCACCTGGTCCAGATGGAATGCATCCTAGATTGGCTGAAGAAGGCAAAGGTAGAGATAGCAGAGGCATTGCTCACAATCTTTCATTCCTCATTGGATACAGGAGTAGTGCTGGAGGACTGTAGGGTTGCTAATGCTATACCACTATTCAAGAAAGGGGAGAGGGATAAACTGAGAAACTACAGGCCAGTGCAGCCTAACATCAGTGGTGGGGAAGTTATTGGAAACCATAATCAGAAACAAAATAAACTTTAATTTGGAATGGCATGGGTTAATCAAGGACAGCCAGTGTAAGGGGTGTTAGATCGCTGAGGTTTCTCTCTCTAGAGGCCTCTCTCTCTTGCACAGTAAAACCGTGAGTGGTTCGACCCACTCGCCCCTTAGATTCTGTACTCTGGACTTTGGGGCAGGAACTACAATGTAGAGAAAACTCTTATAGACCAAGTTTGATGAAACGAAATGGAATTTTATTGCATAATGTAAAACAAATCAAAATGCAAGCAAATAAGAGGGTATATGGGAGGGAAAAACACAAACAAATCATAACTACACAATACTAACTAAGGCAAACGCAGGCATATTATACTCTACAAAGATCATCGTGAAATGGGGAAAACACACGGAACATCGAGGGACAACAACTCATGTTAATTATACCCTTAAATGTCCACCCCCTTAAACCTATCTAGATCTGATTATGAAGGGCCAGAAACATGCTCACCAATCCAACTAGGAAGTGTAAGGTTTTGAAACAGGTCTGCGTTTGATCCTTTCAGGCATCCCGTCTCCACGTGGTTGGTGGAGCCCCAGTGAACTGCGCCACACCTCTCTCCTGAGGTGGGGGTCGGGGATGACTGGACACTGGCTGGTCTGGATGTCGGCGGGGTCGAGGATCGTTTGCTCGACCCCGGTCAGAGGAGCCTTGGGCTGGCCCCCATCATTTTTCCTGTCGTTTTTAATTGTCTCTTCTCCCGAGCCAGAGTGGGTCGATGGCTTCCCGTTTCATCAATGGCCCGGGGTTGGTCAATGATCTCCCGATGTTTCACCCCGGGGCGGGACGCCGGCTCGAACCGTCTTCTTCTCCTTCTTCTAGCGATGATGCTACCGATACGATGGTAGCACCACGATGGCTTCCCTCGATGGCTTCTCCATGATGGCCGCTCCGATGGCTTCTCCACAATGGCTGCTCTGATGGCTTCTCTGCGATGGCCGCTCCGATGGCTTTCTTTTTCTACCTCTGGGTTCCCAGATATACTTCTCATCAGAAGCCCTTATCTCGCGCCAAATCAGGTTAGCCTTTTGTTTTAATTTTGGCGGGCTGGGAGCACAACGGGGTAGTTATTATATTTTAAACTGTTTTTGGATGGCCGGTAACGGGCCATCTCTGGTCTGGAATGACCTTAATTGTTTTTAATGTCCTGGTGATGTCCTTAACGGGTCCTTGATGCTCTTCTCATGAATATGAAACTGTTCCCTTTTGTCTGGTAAAACATTCAGATGGCCTTTATCTACAGGCCGATCTTGACTGGATCTGCATCCAATCTATATGTATATGTGGGTGTCTGGTTTTGTTCTCTCAAAAACGGCTTCCAGAACTTACTGTGGGCTGAATCCACAAAGCTGTCTGAGGACTGCAGGAACCATTTTAAAGTGTCCCAATAAGTTGGTCACGGGGTCTGGTGGCCATTTTGAATGCCTCTTTTTCCTAGGCTTCTTTTAAAACAGTCTTTAAAATCATGGCCTCTTCTGCCATTCGACCCTCTATAATATAAAGTTCAATTTTGCGAATCCTACGCCAGCATTGATTTGTTAAAGGCAAATCCTGTCTGACTAATTTGATTGAATTCTTTGATGAGGCAACAGAGAAGATTGATCAAGGTAGTGCAGTAGATATTGTATATATGGACTTTCGGAAGGCATTCGACAAAGTACCACAGAGGAGGCATGTTAATGGGGGGGAAGTGACGGTATGGATACAGAATTGGCTCAGTGACAGGAAGCAGAGGCTGGTGGTGGATGGATGTTTTTCAGACTGGGAAGTGGTTTGCAGTGGTGTCCCCCAGTGGTCAATTTTGGGTCCATTACGCTTTTCAATTTTTAAAAAACGACCTACACTCGGGTGTAGGGAGCAGCATTATAAAGTTAGATTATACGAAACTTGACAAAGTAGTAGTTAGTAATAAGGATAGTTTTGGACTTCAGGATGACATAGACTGGATGGTGAAATGGGCAGGAGCATGGCGGATGGAGTTCAATGCAGAGAAGTGTGAAATGATGCACTTTGGGCGGACTAATATGGAAAAACAGTAAATGGCACAGTTCTGAAAAGTGTAGATGAACCAAGAGACTTTGGTGTCCATATACACACATCCTTAAAGGTGGCAGAGCAAGTTGATAAGATGGTTAAAAAGCAAACGGGTTACTTGGGTTTATAAATAGACGCACAGAATGTAAAAGCAAAGAGATTATGCTAGAACTGTATAAATCACTGGTTAGGCCTCAGCTGGAGTATTGTGGACAATTCTGGGCACCGCACTTCAGGAAAAATGTAAAGGCCTTAGAAAGGTTACCAGAATGTTACCAGGGATGAGGGACTTCAGTTATGAGGAGAGGTTGGAAAAGTTAGGACTGTTCTCCTTGGAACAGAGAAAGTTAAGAGGTGACCTAATAGAGATTTTCAAGATGATGAGAGGTTTTGATAGAGTAGATCGAGAAAAACTATTCCCTCTGGGGAGTGGGCCAATAACCAGAGGTCATTGATTTAAAATCATTGGCAAAGGATCTAGAGGGGAGATAAGGAGATTTTTTCACTCAGAGTTGTCAGGATCTAGAATGCTCGACCTGAAAAGGTGGTGGAGGCTGATTCCATAAATAATTTTGAAACAGAATTGGACAGGTACTTGAGGATGAGCAACTTACAGATTTACGGACAAAAAGCGGGGATGTGGGACTAAGCATGACCACTCTTTCAAAGAGCCAGCACAGGCACGATGGGCCGAATGGCCTCCTTCTGTGCTGTAAATAAGTTTCTATGATTCTATTCCATTGTTTTTCTTAATGTTACCTGTAGGGGGTTTGCACAGGCGTGTTTGGTCAGTCAGCTTTGCCTCTGACTACCTTCTTTGAGCAGTTCGAATCGCTCGCCCCGTGGGTTCTGGACACCGGACTTAGATACAGGCAGCGATACAGAAAATCGAGTAGACAAGTGGTTTGGTGTAAAAGAACCAAGATTTTATTGAACTGAAAAATTACCACGATCTTACACGAGAAAATTACTGGTACAGCACACTACAGACATAAAATGCTTATACTTAAAGGGAATGGGGAACACACGGCACAATCGAGGGAAAACAACTATATTAGCAATCCCCTTAATTCCCACCCTCTATACCTAACTAGATTAGACTATGAGGGGCCAGAACTTCATGCTCACCAATCCAAGAACTTGTTACGTTTAAAAAAAAAACAGTTGAAGGTTTTGGGTTCACTCCTTGTGCACTCTGTGGCCTGCCGACGTCACGTGGTTCCAGCGCGCTGCAAGGGTGCCGTCCAGGTAAAATACCCCAATATTAAAGTCTCTGCCTGGGTATTTTACCTCGCAGGATGGGCTCTTCTTCAGTTGATGTTCTTCTTTGGTTGATCCTGTTGGGTTGAATGAGCTGGACTGAGGGCCTGTTTATTCGAAGCCCCACGCAGTCTTCTTCATATAACCCGTCCTGGTTGTAATCTGGCAGCGAGTTGAGAGGCAGGAGGCAGGAGGGAAGAGACAAGAGAGCAAGTGGCTTCCTGATGGGCCCATAGTTATACCCTCATCGGGATCCCTTATCTGCATGGCAAATCAGTTCAGTCCGTTGTCTGGTTTGGGTGAGCTCGTTTAAATGTTTAAAAACGTTTATAAAAATGACCTGTAGAATGATAGTCGTTATGTCTAAAGTAGCCTCGAAACCCTGGCTGTTGTTAAAGACAAGTTGTGAATTGCTCCCATTCAGGCTTAATGTCTCTGGTGAGCGGTTCCCGATTTAAAATGCAGAAAGCCTAATGGCTTGATGGAGCCCATTCCAACTTAATGACTGGAATGTACAGTCTTTTGTTCATTTTATCAGTCCTTACAAAGTCTTTGATTAGTTTAAAACTTGAACTCCTTGACCTGCTTGTTTTGCAGAACCTTTGTTTTAAAATCCCATTTGGCCTGGTCACGAGGTTTACCGCAGCCATTTTGGGTACCCTGGTTTTAAAATCAAGTCCATCCAGGGTCCCTTTTGATTAATAACTTCGGGGAATGTTGGAATTTTGCGAACCTTACAGTCCCCCCTGTGATACTAAAACTTGCTTGAAGTATCATACTTACTAGGTGAGCAAAATTCCTGACCCTCCATAATCAACCTTCCCCTGTATTTACCTATCGATGATCCCACGACACATGCATTTCCCATTCTAGAAAAAAACATAGTGTACGTTAAGCATCCATAGATAGAATACAGTCAGTTACACACATCCAAGTGTGGAGGGGTCCAACACCCTGCACCACTTGGTACACACATATCTTTATTTAAAACACCATACTTCAAACATCTTTATTAAAATTAATAAAAGGAACATGCAAAAACAACCTTTAAGCATTACAACACGGCAAAACAACAATGATGCTTTAAAGATACAAAACAGAACTTAAACGGGTGTATCTCCTTCCACCCGAACGTAATGTTCCTTCCAAGTCTTTTGGTTTCTAAACTCCCGTATGTGACCCTTTCTCTTACACTGGATACATACCAGGTACAGCATTATCCCTAACTGACAAACCACAAGAATGTGGGAGGCCAGTCTGATCCATGACGGGACCTCTATATTATTGAACTAAATTAAACACCCTAAACTTAACACTATATAAACTTAAAACTTAAACTACCTAAACTATATACATCCGCCTCCCGTCTCCAGGCAGCCAGCCTAATCCCTGTTTGGGCTGCTGCACGCCGCTTCCTGTGGCGTGGTCGCACTGACCTGCACTTCCGGTCCCTTGCAGCCTGTGGCTGCTGGCTGGGGACCTCTATCCTTTGACCTATCCCTAACTCGGGAGGCTGCCCTTTTAAACTGGGGAGCCGGTGACCATGGTTTCCTAGGCTGGGGTGTCCGAGGGGACCTTCTAGGAGGTGCTACGGGTAGGGTTTTCTTGGCGGGTGGACCTTTGGCTCGGACCGCAGCCTTTGCTAGTGCGGTCCGTGGGTTTTCCACGACCGTTGGCTGGGGGTCCTCTCCCTCAGATTTCACCTCTCCCAAACTTGGGTCGGTGGCAGGTAACCTTTCGCCGCCTGCCGCTGCAGGCTGAGAGTCTCCGCCCCCAGGTTCCAAACCTGGGGCGGGGGCGAGATTCTCATGCTCGGGCTCCTCCCCATCTGAATCCCCAAAAATTGGGGGAGTGTCCTGAATGGTGGGCGGAATGGCTCCTCCCCTAACACAAGCCACAGCGCCTGCCTGTGCAGCCTGTGAGCTTGCTCCCGCTACAGGCTGAGGATCTCTATCCTCAGACCTTGTCCCAACTGGCTGCTCTTTCTTTTCGGATTTGAACAACTTACATTGTTTAATATACTGTAACTAGCAGCCTGCCAGTAACCCTGTTCTAAATTCTTTCTCCTTACCGGGGCGGTCTTAAGGCGGGATCTTGGGCTTGGACCTGCTTTTGGTCCGGGGCCAAAGCTACCCCCTGTGTGCCTCCCTTGTCCCGGATTGCGGCTACCGGGCCTGCTCTACAGGGATCCCAGAACTCTCTTTCCCTGCCCCCCTGCTTGGCCACCTTGTCAGTCTTTTGGTTACCCTCTCACGTGGTATGGAGGGATCCTAAACCTATGGCCAAAGGTTTTGACCTTTCCCCAGCCTGCTCATTCCCTGTGGGTCCCATTAAGCTAAATGGGACCTTGTTAGACCGGGGTGAATTGGTCGGGTCTTCCGAATGGACCACTGTGCTGGAAGCTCCAGTGTCCACCGAATATCTCCCCTGCACCGTCTTCACCCCCATCTTAACGTAGGGCCTGCACCCTCAGCATTTTCGCAGGGACACAGGTCGACAGGCTGCGCTGGCTCTAGTCATTGCTGGGACTGGGATGGGGCAGACGGGGTCAAAGCACCGGTGGTGGCAGCTACTCTCTGCTGGCCAGTCAGAAGAGACCGCATTGCCTCCAATAGTGACTCGACCGAGGCGGGAGGAATTCCTGTCTCTACCTTTTGGACTGGGGCTGTGGGATTCTTTCCCTTGTTGTCTTTCCAGGGATTCTTACAGTCTTTTCTCCAGTGACCGTCTTTCCACACCCATAGCAATTGAGCTTGGCATTGGAAGGGTGATTCCCTTCCTGATGCCATTCCTTTCTACTCTGCATTCCGGGTTTTACCTCATGCACCTTCCCTTTAAGTGGGTGTGCATCGGTTCCCCTGCCGTTTTTGTAAGCTAGGGTTAGCTGCCTGATCACCGTACGTTCGGTGGTCTGGGGATTTCTGGGGTCGAACCAGACCTCTGCCTTGGCCCGGACCTGTGGTAGGCTGTTCGCCACAAGGCAACGGAGCCAATGGGTCAATTGATCCCGGGTCAGGAGTGACCGATCAGGCGTTCCCAGACAGGCGCTCCTGTAAACCGGCCACAACCTGTCCGCGAAAGCCTGCGGGGCCTCCCCTGCGAGCTGCACGGTCCTCTCCACGCGGGAGAAAGGACTGCCCTCGTTCATCCCCATGGCCTCCAGAACTTCGTCTCTGAGCTCCTCATACCCACTCTGCCCCCTCTTACACTCATCAGAGAGGGATTGGAGGAGCCTACTGCCCAGGGAAAATAGCAACATTTTGGCCTGCTCGGCATAGAAACATAGAAACATAGAAGATAGGAGCAGGAGTAGGTCATTCGGCCCCTCTAGCCTGCTCCGCCATTCAATGAGATCATGGCTGATCATCCAAATTCAGTACCCTGTCCCTGCTTTCTCCCCATATCCCTTGATCCCTTTAGCCTTAAGAAATATATCCAACTCCTTCTTGAATATATTTAATGAACTGGCCTCCACCACCCTCTGTGGCAGAGAATTCCACAGGTTCACCACTCTCTGGGTGAAGAAATTCCTCCTCATTTCAGTCCTAAATGGCTTACCCCTTATCCTTAGACTATGACCCCTGGTTCAGGACTCCCCGGCCATCGGAAACATCCTTCCTGCATCTAGTCTGTCCAGGCCTGACAAAATTTTATAGGTTTCGATGAGATCCCCTCTCACTCATCTAAACTCCAGTGAGTATAAGCCCAATCGACACAATCTCTCCTCATACGTCATTCCTGCCATCCCAGGTATCAACCTGGTGAATCTTCGCTGCACTCCTTCCATGGCAAGACAATTCTTCCTCAGATAAGGCGACCAAAACGGCACACAATACTCAAGGTGTGGTCTCACCAAAGCCCTGTACAACTGCACCCAGGTCTCTTTGCACTTCCACTTCTCCCAATCTATTGCCATTCAAATAATAATCTGCCTTCCTGTTTTTGCCACCAAAGTGGATAACCTCACATTTATCCACATTATAGTGCATTTGCCATGTTTCTGCCCAATCACCCAACCTATCCAAATCGTACTGGAGTTTCACGACATCCTCCTCACAGCATACCCTCCCACCCAGCTTTGTGTCATCTGCAAATTTGGAGATATTACATCCAATTCCCTCGTCCAGATCATTAATATATATTGTGAACAGCTGGGGTCCTAGGACCGATCCTTGCGGTACCCCACTAGTCACCGCCTGCCACTCGGAAAACGACCCGTTTATTCCAACTCTTTGCTTTCTATCCACCAACCAGTTCTCTATCCAAGTCAATACCTTGCCCCCAATCCCATGTGCCTTAATTTTGCACGCTAATCTCTTATGCGGGACCTTATCAAAAGCCTTCTGAAAGTCCAAATACACCACATCCACCGGTTCTCACTTATCTATTTTACCAGTTACATCCTCAAAAAATTCCAGTAGATTAGTCAAGCACGATTTACCTTTTGTAAGTCCATAGCACTCGTTGATGCCAGCCGCCTGTTCTATTTCCCTGAAGTGGACCGAGGGGTCCCCTGTCTCGGTGAGCTTTGGAATATGGCCCACCATGGCCCTAAGCTGTTGGGCGCTATGTGGTAACACGAACTGGTTTTGGAGGGGTCCGTCACCGTCGCCATCAACGGGCGGGCCGAACCTCCGATGCCGGGCGGGGCACATTGGTCCCGGCTCCGACCTTTCTAATGGGGGTTGCTCTATTTCCGCTTCTACTTCTGTTTCCACCCCCCTTTGCTGCCAGGCCTCGCTAAAGCTCGGTGCTATGGGTGGTGGCCGTGAAACCTCCGTTTCCCCAACTGGTTCTTGTGGAACCGTTCTCCCCTGGTTCCCCATGAAATCTGCCTGACCTGCCTTTGGGCTTATGAGGCACACCATGCCTTTTGCCCTTACTAGGGCCATACTTAGACTTTCAATTTCCTCTCTGCAGGGGCCATGATCCGCTGCCTCAATACCCTGATCACATGCTAATTTGTAAGCTGCTTTAACTTCCCTAACTTTCTCCTCCTGCTCTCTCACTTGCTGTGCGAGGCGGGCATTTTTCTCCCGCAACCTCACTTCGTTACTTTTGGCCTCGGTGACCTGGCACTCCAGGTACTCTAACTTGGCCTGGTGCTTCCCCATTAATTGTACCCTTTCCTGATTTAAAGCCTGGAGCGCTACCAATAATTTCTCCCCTGCTAGGGCCTTATCCTGAACCTCCAGGGCTGACTCTTTGATCTTGGCTGCCTGTGCTGCAACAACTCCGTCCAAAAGCTGGACCTGCTGTTTGTAGCACATCAGCCAAACTGCCTTTTTTATAGACTTCTTATGCTCTTTACCCTCTGCCCACTTGGCTGCGGCATCTACCGGACGCCCAGCCCTTAACAGAGTGGTGATCCACCTTTTGGTGATATTCACCTTCTTAAGCACATAGGCCTAGAAATTCAGTATAGCCACTTTTGGGGCGGTAAAGTCGGGCGGCGGCTAAAGTTTGCGCCCGGCGCAAAGTCGCGCCACCTTCGCCGATATTCAGTCGCATCGCCCCAAGAGGTTGCTGCTGCGCTAAAACAGGCGATGCACGACTATCTTTAGGCGCTAAGCCGGCGGTGCTGAGTGATACCCCCGAGGCCGGGCGCAGCGCAGGTGCGGCGAGTTGTTGATTGACGGCAGACACTCTGGCGCCGGTCAGCTCTTAAAGGGGGAGGGTGGATTTGTTTGCCTGCCACGCCCTGCACACTGCAGCCCTCAACCTAGGCCTGACCACTTCAGCTTCATCTGCACAACGCCCAGGGCTATGGAGAAGGCCAGGGAGAGAGCGCAGTGCTTCAGCGACGGTGGCCAGAGGCTGCTGGTTGGCGGAGTGGAGCGCAGGCGCCATGTTCTGTTCCCAGAAGGTGACAAGAGGCCGCTGCCCAGCGCCTACCGGAAAGCCTGGAGGGAGGTCTCAAACAGGGTGTCTTCCAACAGCGTGGTTGCCAGGACTCCTGTGCAATGCCGGAAGAAGTTCAACGACCTCACTCGGGTTGTCAGGGTGAGTACCCTTTCCAGTGTCCTCCTCATCCCTGCATGTGCACCTCACTTTATGGGCAAAGGGACCTGAAAGCCCTAATGGCCAGCCCTCATCCAGCAGCTATGGGACTGGCATGAAAATCACTTGCACATTCAGCACTTTACACACTGTACAAGCTATTCGACCATGGGAGGCAGTGCAGACAAGATCAGGGCTTCACACTGTACAAGCTATTCGACCATGGGAGGCATTGCAGACAAGATCAGGGCTTCACACTGTACAAGCTATTCGACCATGGGAGGCATTGCAGACAAGATCAGGGCTTCACACTGTACAAGCTATTCGACCATGGGAGGCAGTGCAGACAAGATCAGGGCTTCACTCTGTACTTAGAGGCCGTCCTTTCTCTTGCAGGCCAAGGTGGCGCACAACCGGCGGAAACGAACTGACACCGGGGGAGGCCGTCCTGACGTAAAAGAGCTCTCCGACCTCGACCAGCGTGTGGAGCGCATTATGGCAGGCCGGCTGATTGGCCCCGTCGCCAGTGGAGATGCCGACCCTGTTCTGGGCACCAATGGTAAGGGCATCACCTTTTTGACCTCACTCGTTCCACTTGCGCCTCAGATCAGCATCCTTTGCCACTGTCCGACCAATGCAGTGAATGGCACCACTCATGCCTCCCTCGCTGCCGCCCTGTCCTCACTCTAAAGCTACTCTTGTGCCTTCCTGCTTTCAGATGGTGAATCGCCAGGTGAGGAGGCGGGCCCTCAAGCTGCCACTGTCAGCGCTTCGGAACACGAGGAGGAGGAAGAGGAAGCCGGCCCATCAGTGCCACCCTCAGCCGCGCCAGCCCATGGCGATGTAGGGGGCACGTCTTCCCTGGAGGGGAGCCGGGGGGAAGGGTCGGAGGAGAGTGAAGCTCCGGGGCCCAGCGGCCTGCAGCAACGCGGGAGGGGTGGGGAAGCTCGGCGGACTTCTCCCCAGAGGGTGAGTGCGGCCTCCAGTCCTGCGACGGTCAGCGCAGAGGAGGTGCGGCTCCTTGGTGAAATGGCCGTCCAGGCTGAGCGCAGGCACAATGAGCTCATGGCTGCAGTGGCAAGGATGCCTGACTCCATTGAGTCTTTGTCAAGGAGTGTGCAGCAATTTGGAGCAGCACAGGCCAGGAGTCTGGGTCAATTCAGTGCAGCACAGGCCAGGAGTCTACAGGACTTCGCGGCAGCACAGGCGGCTTCGAGCCAAGTGCTCAGTCGTGCCGTCCATTCACTGGCTGTTGTCATGCGGACACAGACTAGGGCCACATGGGCACTAACTGCTGCCACCCTCGCTGGGTCAGCCAGGCATCGCCAGGGCACTCGCCGCGCAGCAGCAGCCCAGCAGTCTGTTCTTCAGCTGTTTGCTGCGCATGCTGCAGTGCTGGCCCGTGCGAGTGCCAATGTCTCAGGCGACCAGCGAGCACCTGCGATCTGCCAGGTTGGCACCATTCCTGCAGCCGACACTGCCACTCCGCCATTGCAGCTGCCACGAGCCGCTGGACAGACTGCTGCCGCCCAGCCAGAGTTGGAGCAGTCAGCAGCCGGCCACTCCAAGGCCAGAGCTGGTGCAGGCCAGCCCCCAAGGGCATCTGCCGTCTCGCCACCTGCCCCTCAGCAGCCTTCCCCCAGCCTTGCTGCAGCCACTGGGCTCCCATTGAGGAGGAGCTGCAGGGCGGGCAGGGGCCAGGCAAGGATGCGAAAGGCATCGCCCTCGCAGGGCAAAAAGTAGAAGGTATGCACAAATGCCTGGTGCTTTTTGTATGGCCGAGATTGGTGTAGTTGTGTTTTTGTAAGGCCGAGACTGGTGTCTTTCTTTCTTTTTGTAAGGCCGAGACTGGTGCAGTTGTGTTTTTGTAAGGCCGAGACTGGTGTCTTTCTTTCTTTTTGTAAGGCCGAGACTGGTAGTTTTGTGTTTTTGGAGGGGGCTTCTCCACATGAGGATGTAATGTGGGATGAGCCGAGGTTTGCAATAAATTATTGTTCTTAAATTGCACTGTGCATGGTTTTTTTGTAAAGTCCGGGTTGCCCTGCTCGGCTGAGGGCTTGTGGAGCGGCTACATTCATCTGCTGACATTGGCACAAGCCATTCCCCGAGAGGGGGCCTAGAACCGACGTTCAATAAGCCGGCGACGGGCGGCCCTTGCACTTTCTACCTCCCTCCTGTGCTGGTCCTCCTCCTCCTCCTCCTCCTCAGGTGGTCCTCCAATGTCTGGTGGCAGTGGCTGAGTCCTGCGGATAGCCAGGTTGTGCAGCATGCAGCAAACGACCACGAAATGGGAGACTCGCTCCGGCGAATATTGTAGGGCTCCACCGGAACGATCCAGACAGCGGAACCGTTGCTTCAGGACGCCGATTGTTTGTTCGATGATGTTCCTGGTCGCTTGATGGCTATCGTTGTATCCCTCTTCAGCAGGGGTGCTGGGCGCACGGAGCGGGGTCATCAGCCAGGTACACAAAGGATAGCCTTTGTCCCCGATAAGCCATCCTCGTGGGTGAGGCTGGGCCTGGAACATGTCTGCCACAGAAGTCTGTCGCAGGATGAAGGCATCGTGGCTGCTGCCTGGAAAGCAGGCATTGACAGCTAGGATGAGCTGCCTGTGGTCACACACCAGCTGGACGTTCAGCGAATGGTAGCCCTTCCGGTTGCGGTAATCCTCGGCATTCTCCAGAGGTGCCCGCAAAGCCACATGCGTGCAGTCAATGGCGCCCTGCACCATGGGGAAGCCCGCGAATGCTGCAAAGCCCATTGCACGCTGTTGCTGCTTGGCAAGGGCCATGGAGAAGGAGATGAACTGACGTCTCCTTTTGAAAAGGGCATTGGTCACCTGGCGGATGCAGCAATGCACGGCGAACTGGGAGATGTTGGAAATGTCCCCAGTAGCGGATTGGAAGGAGCCGGTGGCATAGAAGTTGAGAGCCACCGTCACCTTCACTGCCACCGACAGAGACGTCCTGCTCCTCAGCTGTGGCTGCAGATCACCGCCAAGCAGGTGGCAGATCTCTGTGACCACCTCCCTTCTGAATCGCAGCCTCCGAACACACTGCTCGTCAGACATGTTGAGATAGGAGAACTGCTGGCGGTATACCCTGGGTGGGTAAGGCCTCCTTTCCCGACGCCTGTTGGCCCCTCTCCGTCTAGCCAGGGCTGCCACTCTCTCACGGCGTCTGTGAGCCCTTTGGATGCAATTGAGAAAGCCAGCGTTTGCACCCATTGCAGCCCCCATAATATGCTGGCAAACAATGATATGTCAATGAAGGCATAGACAAGTGGAAAGCTGTGGCCTGAAGCCACAAGTACCTGTCCGAGTGTTGGGCCAAAGCAGAAAGCTCTCTACCTTGGTCTCTCTGCAAAGATCCGTCGCTCAAGAAGGAGTGCTGCGAAATGGCAGCCTTTTATAGTGCAGGAGGAGTGCCCTTTAATTTGCGCCCCCCGCGCCCCGCACCGACTGAGCACCGTTCCACTCTAACAGTCGCTAGGGGCGCCAGGTGCACAATGGGGCGTCGCGACTGAATTTCCGGTTGGGGGCGCACAAAGGGCGTTGCACGAGGAAATGACGTCATGATCTGCGCGCGCAGCTGAGCGCGCGCAAAGACTTTGCGCCGCCGCTAAATCGTGAGTGAAGTTGGGGCGAGGCGCAGATCACGCTGCGCCCGGCCGCTAGCCGCCTAGCGCCCGACATCTACTCCTCCTAAGGCGCTACCGGCTGGCGCAACCAACTGAATTTCTAGGCCATAATCTGAAATCCTTTCCTCCATCACGGTTCACTCATCCAAACCATTGTCTACTTTATCGCAACCCTATTGCCAGTGTCCTGCCGTGGTTGCCATTTCTGTAGGGGGTTTGCACAGGCATGTTTGCTCAGTCAGCTTTGCCTCTGACTACCTTCTTTGAGCGGTTCGAATCGCTCGCCCCCTGGGTTCTGGACACCGGACTTAGATACAGGCAGCGATACAGAAAATCGAGTAGACAAGTGGTTTGGTGTAAAAGAACCAAGATTTTATTGAACTGAAAAATTATAACTCTCTTACACGAGAAAATTACTGGTACAGCACACTACAGACATAAAATGCTTATACTTAAAGGGAATGGGGAACACACGGCACAATCGAGGGAAAACAACTATATTAGCAATCCCCTTAATTCCCACCCTCTATACCTAACTAGATTAGACTATGAGCGGGCCAGAACTTCATGCTCACCAATCCAAGAACTTGTTACGTTTAAAAAAAAAACAGTTGAAGGTTTTGGGTTCACTCCTTGTGCACTCTGTGGCCTGCCGACGTCATGTGGTTCCAGCGCGCTGCAAGGGTGCCGTCCAGGTAAAATACCCCAATATTAAAGTCTCTGCCTGGGTATTTCACCTCACAGGATGGGCTCTTCTTCAGTTGATGTTCTTCCTTGATTGATCCTGTTGGGTTGAATGAGCTGGACTGAGGGCCTGTTTATTCGAAGCCCCACGCAGTCTTCTTCATACAACCCGTCCTGGTTGTAATCTGGCAGCAAGTTGAGAGGCAGGAGGCAGGAGGGAAGAGGCAAGAGAGCGAGTGGCTTCCTGATGGGCCCATAGGTATACGCCCATCGGGAGCCCTTATCTGCGCGGCAAATCAGTTCAGTCCTTTGTCTGATTTGGGTGAGCTCGTTTAAATGTTTAAAACGTTTATAAAAATGACCTGTAGAGTGATAGTCGTTATGTCTAAAGTAGCCTCGAAACCCTGGCTGTTGTTAAAGACAAGTTGTGAATTGCTCCCATTCAGGCTTAATGTCTCTGGTGAGCGGTTCCCAATTTAAAATGCAGAAAGCCTAATGGCTTGATGGAGCCCATTCCAACTTAATGACTGGAATGTACAGTCTTTTGTTCATTTTATCAGTCCTTACAAAGTCTTTGATTAGTTTAAAACTTGAACTCCTTGACCTGGCCTGGTCACCAGGTTTACCACAGCCATTTTGGGTACCCTGGTTTTAAAATCAAGTCCATCCAGGGTCCCTTTTGATTAATAACTTCGGGGAATGTTGGAATTTTGAGAACATTACATACCTTTTTTCTGATTCTCCTTGTTTATTTTGTAATAGTTTAGAATTTACCATCAATACTAGGTAATCAAAACCTTGGATTTCAGGCATGGATGTGGTGCAGAGAATGTCTGTTTTGTGCTTGAATAAAAGATGAAGGGCAGGAATTGTGGCCAAATATTACATTTTTTTCAGTGTGGTGGTTTGTAGGAAATAAAAATCTAGCATTTTTAAAATTCATATACACACACACACACACAAAATATATTACTGTATATATAAGAGCATTGGTTAAATCTGTCTAAATGATTTTTTCAGTGGCTGAAAGATGTTCTAATGATCTTAATGAAGGAGGAATGCTGGGACCCAAAGCTAGTGATTGAAATGCTAGCACCAGTGTCCCAGCCTCTGAAATCCTGCCGATGGTGGCTCTGATACCACTCTACCCATAACTATCAGTTTGTCGCGAAAAGGTAGATTCTGGTCACAATGGTGAACCCTGGAATCACTGAGCTCATAGCCTGCATTCAGCAGAAACCAGAACCTTCCTAAAGGAAGGCATAATTGCATAAATATAGGATGCGAGGGAGGCAATACTGCAACACTGGGGGAAGTGGGAGGAAGGACAGTGCTATCAAGTGGCACTTACTCAGCAATAACCTGCTAACTGACGCCCAGTTTGGGTTCTGCCAGGGCCACTCAGCTCCTGACCTCATTACAGCCTTGGTCCAAACATGGACAAAAGAGCTGAACTTAAGAGGTGAGGTGAGAGTGACTGCCCTTGACACCAAGGCAGCATTTGATCGAGTGTGGCATCAAGGTGCCCTAGCAAAACTGAAGTCAATGGGAATCAAGGGGAAAACTCTCCATTGGTTGGAATCATACCTAGCACAAAGGAAGTTGGCTGTGGTTGTTGGAGGTCATTCATCTCAATCACATGACATCACTGCAGGAGTTCCTCAGGGCAGTGTCCTAGGCCCAACCATCTTCAGCTGTTTCATCAATGACCTTCCCTCCATCATAAGGTCAGAAGTGGGGATGTTCGCTGATGATTGCACACTGTTCAGCACCATTCGAGACTCGTCAGATACTGACGCAGTCCGTGTCCATATGCAGCAAGACCTGGACAACATTCAGACTTGGGCTGACAAGTGGCAAGTAACATTCGCACCACACAAGTGCCAGGCAATGACCATCTCCAACAAGCGAGAATCTAACCATCTCCCCTTGACATTCAATGGCATTACCATCGCTGAATCCCCCACTATCAACATCCTGGGGGTTACCATTGATCAGAAACTGAACTGGACCAGCCATATAAATACTGTGGCTACAAGAGCAGGCCAGAGGCTGGGAACTCTGTGGCGAGTGTCTCACCTTCTGACTCCCCAAAGCCTTTCCACCATCTACAAGGCACAAGTCAGGAGTGTGATGGAATACTCTCCACTTGCCTGGATGAGTGCAGCTCCAACAACATTCAAGAAGCTCGACACCATACCAATCCAGGTTCCGGGAGAGAGGTAAAAAGTAATCCAAGTGTGACGTCAGCAGGAAGCAGGTAAGTGATTGGTTGGTGAGTATTTCTCTCTTTTTTAAACTTTAACTCTGTTTTATAGTTTCTAAGGTCTCTCTGGTGTAGCGGGGACTGTTGGTAAACTATTTAACTGTAGTGTAATTAGTGGGATTGATTGATTTAATTTAAACTCAATTAATTAAAGGGTAAGTCATGGCAGGACAGCCCGGCCCTGTGATCTGCTCCTCCTGCGAAATGTGGGAACTCAGGGACACCTCCTGTGTCCCTGACAACTACGTGTGCAGGAAGTGCACCCAGCTGCAGCTACTGACAGACCGCATTGCGGCACTGGAGCTGCGATTGGATGTATACTGCAGCGTTCACGATGCTCGGGACATCGTGAATAGCACGTTTAGGGAGTTGGACACACCACAGGTAGAGGTTGGGCAGGAAGAAAGGGAACGGGTGACCAACAGGCAGAGTACTAGGAGCAGGCAGGTAGTGCAGGGGTCCCCTGTGGCCATCCCCCTCTCCAACAGATATACCACTTTGAGTACTGTTGGGGGGGATGGCTTATCAGAGGAAGGCAGCAGCAGCCAACTTCCTGGCACCAGGGGTGGCTCTGCTGCACAGAATGGGAGGAAAAAGAGTGGTAGAGCTATAGTAATAGGGGATTCAATTGTAAGGCGAATAGATAGGCGTTTCTGCGGCTGCAAACGAGACTCCAGGATGGTGTGTTGCCTCCCTGGTGCAAGGGTCAAGGATGTCTCCGAGCGGCTGCAGAACATCTTGGAAGGGGAGGGTGAACAGCCAGTTGTCATGGTGCATAAAGGCACCAACGATATAGGTAAAAAGCGGGATGAGGACCTAAAAGCGGAATATAGGGAGTTTGGAGGTAAATTAAAAAACAGGACCTCAAAGGTAGTAATCTCAGGATTGCTACCAGTGCCACGTGCTAGTCAGAGTAGAAATAGAAGGATACTTCAGATGAATACGTGGCTAGAGGAATGGTGCCAGGGGGAGGGATTCAAGTTCCTGGGACATTGGAACCGGTTCTGGGTGAGGTGGGACCAGTTCAAACCGGATGGTCTGCACCTGGGCAGGACTGGAACCGATGTCCTAGGGGGAGTGTTTGCTAGTGCTGTGGGGGAGGGTTTAAACTAAAATGGAAGGGGGTTGGGAACCTGAGCAGGGAGACAGAGGAAAGGGAAACAAGGATAAAAGCAAAAGATAGGAAGGAGAAAAACAAAAGTGGCAGTCAGAGAAATCAATGGTTTAAATCAAACATGGCCACAGTAAATAATAATTCTAATAGGTCTAAGAGCGTTAAAAAAACAAGCCTGAAGGCTTTGTGTCTTAATGCGAGGAGCATTTGCAATAAGGTGGATGAATTGCTGTGCAAATAGAGGTAAACGAATACGATTTGGTTGGGATTACAGAAACGTGGCTCAAGGATGGCCAAGACTGGGAACTCAACATCCAGGGGTATTCGATATTCAGGAAAGATAGGCAAAAAGGAAAGGGAGGAGGGGTAGCAATACTGGTTAAAGAAGGGATTAACACAATTGTAATGAAGGATATTAGCTCTGATGATGTGGAATTTGTATGGATAGAATTGAGAAATACTAAGGGGAAAAAAACATTAGTGGGCGTGGTATATAGACCTCCAAACAGTAAGGCGGAGGTTGGGGATGGCATTAAAAGGGAAATTAAAGAAGCGTGCAATAAGGGCACAGCAGTCATCATGGGTGACTTTAATCTACATATAGATTGGGCTAACCAAATTAGTAACAATACTGTGGAGGAGGAATTCCTGGAGTATTTACGGGATGGTTTCCTGGACCAATATGTCGAGGAACCAACCAGAGATCAGGTCATCTTAGACTGGGTATTATGTAACGAGAAAGGATTAATTAGCAATCTTGTTGTACGAGGCCCCTTGGGTCGGAGCGATCATAATATGATCGAATTCTTCATTATGATGGAGAATGAAGTAGTTGGCTCAGAAACTAGGGTCCTCAATTTAAATAAAGGAAACTACGATGGTCTGAGGAGCGAGTTGGGTAGGATTGATTGGGGAATGGCACTCAAAGGGTTGACGGTGGATAGGCAATGGCAAACATTCAAAGACTGAATAGATGAACTACAGAAGTTGTTCATCCCAGTTTGGCATAAAAATAAAACAAAAAAGGTGACTCAACCATGGCTAACAAGGGAAATTAGGGATAGCATAAGATCCAAGGAGAGGACATACAAATTGGCCAGAAAAAGCAATAATCCTGAGGATTGGGAGCAGTTTAGGATTCAACAAAAGAGGACAAAGGGATTAATTAAGAAAGGGAAAATAGAATATGAGAGTAAGCTTTCAGGGAACATAAAAACTGACTGTAAAAGCTTTTATAGATATGTAAAGAGAAAAAGATTGGTGAAGTCAAGCGTAGGTCCCTTGCAGTCAGAATCGGGGGAATTTATAATGGGGAGCAAAGAAATGGCAGACCAACTGAATACATATTTTGGTTCTGTCTTCACAAAGGAGGACACAAATAACCTCCCAGAAATACCGCGGAACATAGGGTCTGATGAAAGGGTGGAACTGAAAGAAATCAGTATTTGTAGGGAAATGGTGTTAGGAAAATTGATGGGACTGAAGGCCGATAAATCCCCAGGGCCTGATAATCTACATCCCAGGGTACTTAAGGAAGTGGCCCTAAAAATAGTAGATGCATTGCTGGTCATCTTCCAGAACTCAATAGACTCTGGAACAGTACCCATGGATTGGAGGGTAGCTAATGTTACCCCACTATTCAAAAAAGGTGGCAGAGAAAAAGCGGGGAATTATAGACCGGTAAGCCTGACATCGGTAGTGGGGAAAATGCTAGAGTCCATTATAAAAGATGTAATAGCAGAGCACTTGGAAAGCACTGACAGGATCGGACAAAGTCAACATGGATTTACAAAAGGTAAATCATGCTTGACTAATCTACTGGAATTTTTTGAGGATGTAACTGGTAAAATAGATAAGGGAGAACCAGTGGATGTGGTGTATTTGGACTTTCAGAAGGCTTTCGATAAGGTCCCGCATAAGAGGTTAGCGTGCAAAATTAAGGCACATGGGATTGGGGGCAAGGTATTGACTTGGATAGAGAACTGGTTGGTGGACAGAAAGCAAAGAGTTGGAATAAACGGGTCGTTTTCCGAGTGGCAGGCAGTGACTAGTGGGGTACCGCAAGGATCGGTCCTAGGACCCCAGCTGTTCACAATATATATTAATGATCTGGACGAGGGAATTGGATGTAATATCTCCAAATTTGCAGACGACACAAAGCTAGGTGGGAGGGTATGCTGTGAGGAGGATGTCGTGAAACTCCGGTACAATTTGGACAGGTTGGGTGATTGGGCAGAAACATGGCAAATGCACTATAATGTGGATAAATGTGAGGTTATCCACTTTGGTGGCAAAAACAGGAAGGCAGACTATTATTTGAATGGCAATAGATTGGAAGAAGGGGAAGTGCAAAGAGACCTGGGTGTTCTTGTGCACCAGACGTTGAAGGTAAGCATGCAGGTGCAGCAGGCGGTTAAGAAGGCAAATGGTATGTTGCCCTTCGTAGCAAGAGGGTTTGAGTACAGGAACAGACCGCACCTTGAGTATTGTGTGCAGTTTTGGTCACCTTACCTGAAGAAGGACGTTCTTGCCATGGAGGGAGTGCAGCGAAGATTCACCAGGCTGATACCTGGGATGGCAGGAATGACGTACGAGGAGAGATTGTGTCAATTGGGCTTATGCTCACTGGAGTTTAGAAGATTGAGAGGGGATCTCATCGAAACCTATAAAATTCTGTCAGGTCTGGACAGACTAGATGCAGAAAGGATGTTTCTGATGGCCGGGGAGTCCAGAACCAGGGGTCATAGTCTATGGATAAGGGGTAAGCCATTTAGGACTGAAATGAGGAGGAATTTCTTCACCCAGAGAGTGGTGAACCTGTGGAATTCTCTGCCACAGAGGGTGATGGAGGCCAGTTCATTAAATATATTCAAGAAAGAGTTGGATATATTTCTTGAGGCTAAAGGGATCAAGGAATATGGGGAGAAGGCAGGGACAGGGTACTGAATTTGGATGATCAGCCATGATCTCATTGAATGGCGGAGCAGGCTCAAAGGGCTGAATGGCCTACTCCTGCTCCTATCTTCTATGTTTCTAGGATAAAGCAGCCCGCTTGATTGGCACTCCATCCACCACCTTCAACATTCACTCCCTCCACCACCGGTGCACTGTGGCTGCAATGTGTACCATCTACAAGATGCACTGCAGCAACTCGCCAAAGCTCCTTCGACAGCACCTTCCAAACCCGCGACCTCTACCACTTAGAAGGAAAAGGGCAGCAGATGCATGGGAACATCACCACCTACAAGTTCCCCTCCAAGCAACACACCATCCTGACTTGGACCTATATCACCGTTCCTTCACTGTCGCTGGGCCAAAATCCTGGAACTCCCTTCTTAACAGCATTGTGGGTGTACCTACACCATATGGACTGCAGCAGTTCAAGAAGGCGGCTCACCACCATCTTCTCAAGGGCAATTAGGGATGGGCACTAAATGCAGGCCTAGCCAGCGACGCCCACATCCCATCAATGAATTAAAAAAAAGGAGGCAATAATGGGGGGTGGTGGGGGAGGTGGGCAAGAAGGGATTGGTAATGGGTGGAACATTTTTGTGGTGCCCTGGAAGAGCATCCTGTAGATGGTGTAGGACAGCAATTTAAGTGCAGGAAACTCTCTTTTAACCGGCACCCAAATAACCGGAAATCTCTGTTAACCGGCAAAATTCAGGAGTAGGTTCAGGTAAGTTTTACTTCATATTAGTGGCAGTTCCTGGATCTGTGGCTGTGTAACTGGGGTTCGTGCACTTGAGGGATGCTTCGTCTGTGGCTGGAGTTCCTGCACATGTTGCTAAGCAACAGGGAAGCCTGGATTTGTTGCTGTGTACAGAGCTCTTGTACCTTTTAACTATATCTCTCTGTAATCTGGACTTTTTGATAAACCGGCACCACGCCGGTCCCATTGGTGTCGGATAATAAAGAGTTTCCTGTATTTTAATGAGGCTCCTGCCTGTTTCAAGCAGGAGTGCTGGCCACCTATTTCAAGGCCAATGTAAAAATCGATTCTGGTATTGTATTTAACTTTTTCCACAAAAATCATTGAACATTTTCATAACTTTACAACACAGCAATATTTCATCAATCTATCTAGAGTTCCTACAAGAGGGCTGCATTACGGGCAGCAAATGAGCTGTAGATCATTTAAAAAAATGTTATTGCCTTTAAACTGAAAACAGGATGGTATACAGACAAAACTTGTCCCTTAGCCTCTTAGGAAGATTGTAGACTACACAAGTTAAATATTCATAGCTATGCCCAGAAGCTTAGAATCTAAAGAATGCACCGAAAGTAGTGAGCCCAACCACAATGAGATAAATTCCAACCAGCCCAGTAATATACCAGGCCCCAGCAATGGATTCAATCTGCTGCCAAACGCAATGACTGAGGATGTGGGAATTGGATTTATACAAATAATCTTTTTAGCTGATACAGAAACACGCCCTAATCTTGACCAATAGTGGGAATCAGCTCCAAAGACACATCCTGGGATCCAGTAGTGTTGGGGCTATTTTCATTAACTTGGCAGATGACAGATCAAACCAAGGATTTTTCTGATCTCTATGCCCCAGTACCACACCAAACTATTGATGGAACTCAATTCTTTGAAGTATCTCAGAACCATATAGTGTATATGAAAAAGGATTGTAAATGTATTAGTTTTTGGATTAAAAGCCATTAGCGAGTATAAATTTGTTTTAGAGGAATAAATATGATGCTTCAAGACAAATTTAAACAGTAGAAAGCAACCTCTATGGTTCTGAAAATTTGTATTGAATAAATATGTCTGTTAATCTAATAAAGCGTAACTGTGAATATCCAGCTCTTGGATTATTTACCTAACAGTTCCAGTCATGATGCAAACAGTTTTGTATATTTAACATAGCTACATTAAACTCTAAATGTTATTTTTAAATATAACTGTATTCAACTTTTTCCACAAAGTCATTGAACATTTCCATAACTTTACAACACAGCAATATTTCATCAATCTATCTAGAGTTCCTACAAGAGGGGTGTCCAACTTTGTAGAGCAAGAGGCCAATTAGTGATGATTTGGCAAACTCCTGTGCATGATCCTAATTATGATCTCTCTGGAAAAAAGAGAACTAAATACAGAAAAGAAGAAAATGATTAAGAAAAAGTGGATTATTTCTAAGATATATCATATCCAACAGTGAGATATGATAAATATTCCCACAATTGAAGCTGACAGGTTAACCTTTTTCAAAATAATTAATTTTTAATAATTCAATAGGAAATGGAGCACGTTTCCATCACCTGTTGTCTTCATCAAGTATTCCAAGATCACATATACCATAACTAGATGTAAAGATTAAGCTCCCTGTGCCCTGACAATGGGGCCAAATCTCTTCAGCTCTTCTGGAGAGATTGTGGCAGAAGGGCTGGATATAAGGATAGAACCTGGAAATGCCATATTCCATCCTTACATCAGGTAATTCAGGGCATTGAAAGAGGCAGAGCCATTGCCCGTTCTTTGGGTGCTCAGTGGTGTAGGAGGGGGTGGTGGCAGCGGCAGGAACTTCCAATGCTGGGAGTTCCCAAAACCCTGAGTCTCAGGAAGACCCAATGTGTGATCATCTGTGATCAGACCGGGTATACCAGACCGCCAAATTGTGGTAGTGGGCCCCACCTGGGTGCCCAGGCCTGGATCACAGCCCGGGCGGGCAAAAACGAGTACTTTATAAATTTAAAATGCAGTCTCCTCTATAAAGTGAGCCATTGGGACAATCTTCAGTCCTTTCCTGGGGGCCTGACACCATCTCTGGCCGTCCACTTTCCCATCGCAATTTGCGGCCTCTTCTACAGGAAAACAGCCGGGATGCATGCCTAGTGATACAGGTGTCATTTAAACGAAGGGACCGATCCTACAAAGTTTGACAGGGTCAGCGGCAAAGGTCACGGGCGAGCGCATCCCGGTACTTGCATTGGGATGCACATCCCTACTTGCTTTTGGCCCCAATATGCCTTAAATCCCAACCTCAATGGCGCACACTCGCTATTGCACTATGTGATATTGTTTCTGTTTACCACATGACCAGCCATCCTTTTAACTTCTCTTATTAAGATTGCCAATTTTGAGATGTGGATCCACGTTCACTAGGATGGCCCAGATGCTTTCCAATCAGTAAATAAACAAAGCAGGCGCCAGAGGTGAAAGGTCAGTGCACTAATTCACTGGCCTTCATCCTCACTGACAGATTAGCTTATAATTATTGGGAGTAATGGGTCAGCTGTGGGCAGCCTGATGGATGGAGCTACTGATAACTCACTACCAGTTTTGGCATATTTGATTTATATAGCATGCATGAAATATATTTTTTTTTAACTGTCTATGTTTTTTTAGAACAGCAATAATCTGGAGATATGAAAAATATCCATAGTTTCAGGATATGTGATATAAATATAAATATTAATTTTCTTTAAAAAAATTGTATGCATAATACTTAGAAATTAACCAATTTTAAGGTGGCATTTCATAACCATTTAGAGCAGGTGATGAAATCTGCCCTTTACTATCTAACAAAGTCATTTCTATGAGCCTATGCTACAGATCAAGGAATTTGTGTTTTAAAAGTGGAATTATACTTTTCATTACTACATCTCATCTATACAGTATACCCTTCTGTATATTTCTTATTCAAATTTATCTCTTTGGGTGATTTTTATATGCTCATCCAGTGTCAGCGCTGAGCAATGATAAAGTTCATACCCATTATAAGCATTAATGCAGCTACAGATTAAAACCCCCTTTCAATGATCAGCCTTAAATCAGATTCAGAAGAGCAGCCCTTGCTGCACCAGTGTAATTTTCTCTCAGTGTACCTTAACTCTTGAATTTTATAGAACTGTATGAGAGACTTCTTATAAAATATATTTCACTATAACATGCAAAACTCCTTGCTCTGCAGGACTCTGTTATAAGGAGGGTGGTATAACTCCAAAAAGTAACATACAAAAATGGGTTTTCATTGCATTCACAAAGTACACATTATACTACTTTCATATCAGAATGGTATTGCATATGTACTTTAATAGCATTGCAAAAGGTGTTTGGGAGTTGAAATTGCAATGCACATATCAGTATCAAATGCATGAAATCCTCTGTCTGCTATTTTAATGAGTTGTTAACCTGTTTAAAATAGATGGGTTAACATCTTTATTAAAATAGTAGATAAAAGAATTAGATACAAGTACGTTAATGCATGCATTATCAATGTCGCACAGCCCATGTACATTATTATAGGTTCAGTCGCACAGCTATACTTTAAACCATGTACAGCAGGCATCTCAAAGCACTGGAGAGGTACCACCAATGCTGCCTCCGCAAGATCCTGCAAATCCATTGGCAGGATAGGTGCACCGTCACTGTTCTCGCTGAGGCCAACATCCCCAGCATCGAAGCTTTGACCACGCTTGATCAGCTCCGATGGACGGGTCACATCGTCTGCATGCCCGATACGAGACTCCCAAAATAAGCGCTCTACTCAGAGCGCCAACACGGCAAGAGAGCCCCAGGTGGGCAGAGGAAACACTTCAAGGACACGCTCAAATCCTTCTTGAAAAAGTGCAACATCCCCACCGACACCTGGGAATCCCTGGCCCAAGACTGCACAAAGTGGAGGAGAAGCATCTGGGAAGGCGGCGAAAACCTCGAGTCTCTTCACCGGGAGCCAAGTGCAAGCAGCGCAAGGAGCGCACGTCAACCCAAGCACCCCACCCACCCGCCCCTTCAACCACCGTCTGCCCCACCTGTGACAGGTCCCGCATTGGACTCATCAGTCACCTGAGAACTCATTTTTAATGTGGAAGCAAATCATCCTCGATTCCGAGGGACTGCCTAAGAAGAAGAAGAAACAAATACCGCTTATTAAAACTTGCTAATTACCAAAGCCCTAAAATTCCAATGTCCTTGATCTACTGCCTGAAGCGCGATGGGACAGTTCTGAAGTGTGCTGACTTCTGGGGATGCTGACCCAGCCAAGCATCTCAGGGTTGGCAGATTAACATAATGCTGGATGGGACATTGGCATGAGTCCTGGCAGCAATGGGGTAAAAAGCCTTTTGGAGGCCTGGAGAGCACATGGTTAGAGATGGTGCGGGGGGGGAGGGAGGGGAGGGCGGGGGCAGGGGTGGGGGCGGGGGGGAGAGGATGGAGAAAGGTAGAGTGTGGCCATAACATAGAGGATTTAAAAGCAGGCTGCACTTAAAGCTACAAGATCATTGACCAGGAAGCGAAGATTGCTTCACAAATGGAAGAATGAGAAGAGCTGCAAATTTTATTGGGAATGAGTTGGAGCAATTCTTACGGGAAATAAGGCAGAGGAGGGATTTCCTTTTTGGTGGCAAAAGGCCCGCAAATACTGTAGCTCAAGCTGTTTGGAAAGAAGTGGCCTAGCAGTCAAACAAACCTCTGTAACTCCCAGGACATCCCTGCAATGTTACGATATTTCAGTGATCTGACAAGGACAGCAGCAGCAGGTGCTATGGCACCTATGAGTCATGACTGGTTAGTAACATAGAACTAGAGACAGCACAACCACATGGGACATTACAGTGAGCAAGACATTAATAGCTGCAGTTACTCAGTCATCAGACCCCTCCAATCCATGTTCCCTCATGTATACATGTAGTCCTGTCCTTTCAAAGGTCACTTTTCATGTGAATGTTCTCCTACAGCCATTAATATTTTCTTTCAATAGTTAAAAAATGACAAATAGGGTCAGAGCCTGTTACACACCTTTAAAACTATTCTTTCTTCATGCAGAAAAAAATTGCTCATAGTACTAGAGAACATGAGGCAACAGGCTGAGGTCCACCATACCTACAGGTCTGACACATCAGAAGGAAGAGGCAGTGAGATGCTGGGTACCAATTCATCACAAGCCGTGTAAGAGAGATAAATAGGAGGTCCTGTAGCTCCAGTGGGTTTGTTCAGACCAGCTGAACTGCTTCGTTAATACTAATTTATGGATTTAATTATTTCAGTGACTCACACATGTCACTCTAAGTCGAGGGAAGAGATAATGCTCACCCTGATGTTTGCTGAGATAGATCACACATGGCTAAAGGGTTCTCGAATAGTTTTGTTTTGCAGCCTTCTACCTGATGCTGTCTCAGAGGCTACAGAATCTTCTTCATGACCCTGCTCCTCTGCCTCATGGTTTCAGGCTCTGCCTCTCCTTCCTCCTCGGGAATTTCTATAGACAGGCCTTTTTGCAGAGCTGACACCTGAGCCACCCTTTCCCCCCATTCTGGCTGCAGGCCACTCATGCCTGGTGTCTCACCGCGTGCAGATCCCGCGTCTAACCTATTCTCTAAAGTACACAGAGTGTCAGTGTCTGAGCTAGTGGCTAGGAGTGTGAAATCGAGTGAAGGTGCTTCTTCTTCTGGACTCTCCTCTCTCCTTTGTTCTTCGATCACTGGCTGGGCAGGCTGCAATTCTTGGGTGTTTGAAATGAGAAAGGCACAAGGGTAGGGTTGTGGTGAGGAGAGGGGGATGGAAAGCAATAGCTGCATGCTTACACCATGTGCAGATTGTAAATCAGAAGAGATTGTGGGATGAGGGGGAAGTGGGATGTGAGAAGGAGGATGACGTATGAGGATACCAGTATCTTGAGTTCCTTCAGCCCTGCCACTGCCCACGGGCTCAACCATGCCCCTGCCAAGAATGGCCAGCACCGTCTCCTCCAAGGGGGTAAGTTGATGCAGGCGAGCCTGTCCCCTGCCAGTTAAGCTCTGCTGCCTGCGGTAATGCGCCACCTTTTCCTGTAAGAGAAAGTGAAGTGTGTCAGTGAGTGTGGTGTAATGTGTTTGGGTGATGTGCCTGTCATGGTTGAATAGCTGACAATGTGTTCAAGCTGTGAGATGTGGGTGTGAGTTTTGCAACAGTGGTAAGTGTTTGTGGGCGAGGTGAAGCTATGAATGTGAGGTATGAGTCGAGTTTGGTAGAGATTGTTGGTAGGTGAGTGTTGGAGGTGTGGTGCAATGAGCAGTGTGTGAGGCTAGTGGTGCAGATAGTGGGATATGGCAGTTGAAGATGAATTCACTGACCATGACCACGCGTGTGAGGTCAGTAAACCTCTTCCTTTACTGAGTCCAGGTCCTCGGGGCTACACTGCTGGCAGTGACCACATTGGCTATCTGCTCCCTCTGTACTCTCATCTGTTGCCTGTAGGGCGTCCTGGCCCCCTGTGGGAAGAGAACCTCTCTTCTGGAGTTGAGTTCCTGGACCAACGCTTCCAGTGCTGCATCGGAGAATCTCAGAGCTCTTTCTCTGACCTGTTGAGCCATTACACTATCTTGTTTTTTCTGATAGCATCCTTCACAATCACTCCCAACACCTGTTACAGACAGAAGGCACCTCCCCATTAAGAAATGCAGACTGCCTTTCAGTTGTGCAGGCTCGCTTTAATTGGAGCTAGCCTCGCATGAAATTTGGCGTCTTGCTGAGCATTCAGCCACTCAGCAGCGCATTCAGTACTCGGCCGCCTGCCGCAATCATGCAAAGTAGCAGGCAGCACAAATTTTACATGCTACCTGCAGCCCTCTGAGCAGGTGTGGGTTCCTATCGCATCGTGATCCCCGCGCCCGCTTTCGGGTGCTGATGAATTTCTAGGCCGTGGAGTTCTGACTGTGACTATTAATGTAAATTGGATCAAAACATCTCATTGCTTTGACATAATATCAATGGGGACGTGATAGAGGCGGGACTGCTGCTTGTCGGGTTTTAGTCTCGCCTCCATCGACGTCCGGCCAACCCACGTTATTTTTCCTTGATTGACCTTGTTAAGCCCGCCCAGTGGGCTTAGCCGGCCAATTAAGGGAAAGCCAGTGACAGAGAACGTCAGCGTATGACATTTCATCTGTCAAGATTTTTTGACAGATGAATTGTCATCATTTGACAGCTCTGTGAAGCTGACAATCTGTCTTCAAAATTGAGTCCTCGTACTGAAGACTCACTTAGAAAGCTTTCCTGATCAGAAAGCAGAGGCTTCTGCATTTAAGAATGCAGCGGGCATTCTGCTTTCTCTGCCGGTGAGATGAGGCAGCTCCGCAGCCTAAAGGGATGAAGCCTGGAGGAAGAAGCAAAGGTTAGTAATCTTATTAAAACACTTTAGACTCACCTCACACACTTACCTCTCCACACTTGCACTCATCACTCACCTGCACACCGGACATTTCGGCCCCTCCGATCCCTGCAGACCCACGGCTCGCCTTGCTGACCCTGGCGAGGTTCGGAGCCGTCAGGAAGCCCACACTTTGGGCTCGATTTTGCCATTGGTGCGGGCTGGGGGCGTGTCAGCCGCTTTTCATGTTAGCCACCCGACTCCAATTTGATGTGAGAAAAATATGCGATTTTCCCCTAATTGGGCAATTGATTTCCAGCATGTGGGAACCCCTGGCCCACTTAGTCTTTCCATCCTGAAAGTCGCCTCCGATGATGTCATCAGTGCTGCTGGATTTAAGGCCCGCAAGCAGCCTTGCTTCTTCTGCAGAATGCAAACCTTATGCCCTTTGCTGTGATAGATTCCTTCAACCAATATGTCCAGCAGTAGGCCAAAGTCTGCACCAAGGTTCGATGACGCCGCCTTGCAAGCTCTGGTGGAGGGAGCAAGAGGAAACAAGGAGGTGCTCTTCCCTTCCTCAGGGAGGAAGAAGCCTCCCCAGCAGACGAAAGCTGTGTGGATGCAAGTGGCCCAGGAGGTCAACTGTGTGTCTATGTGCTGCAGAACCTGGCTGCAGTGCAGGAAGAGGTTTCATGACCTTCTGTGCACTGGAAAAGTGAGTATGACTTTCCCATCACCCTCAATCTGACCCCCATTGCCTCTCCAAAACAGCACTCAGCTTTGACAACCTCTTCCTCCACATCCCACTTGACACTGACATCCCTGCACCCTTACCCATTCTCTCTCTCTCTATGGTCACATTCACCTAACTATTTGACTATGCAGCCCTCACACTCCCTATCGCTGTGATGCTATGAAAACAACTTACAACACACAGGGAGGGCCCTTGGTCTTGCCACCTCACTCCATCTTTGTCTCCTTCTAACCATCAATGATATGGATTCTCTACATTCACTCCTTCATTCTCACTCAAACTCCACTTGTCTCCCTCATTGCAGGAAAAGAGAACTCATAATAAGAGGGAAAGAGCGAGGACAGGAGGAGGGCCACCCTCAGTAGCCCAGCTCACCCTCTGGGAGGAGACGGCCCTGGAGATCGTGGGAGTGGAGGAGGATGCGCAAGTGGGGAAAGGACAGACGGGTGCATCAGAGCAAGCTGGTGACAGAATAGTTTATCATCTCTCTCATTGACATTGCATGAGTCACTGATAATGATTCTGATGCTCTAACAGATTGACTTTTGATCATCTGCATTATTCAATGTGCATGTAACCTTGGCCTCACATCTCTGACTCTTTCCTTTACTCCCCCACAGTGTTGTGTATGTAATATGTATGTTACTTTAAACCTATGGCCAGGGCAGCACTACTTTGTAGGGCATAGTGATACCGTAGTACCACTCCTGGCCATAGGGGTATAAATAGTACAGTGGGTACTGATCTCCCCTCAGTTCCCACCTGTTGGTATGAAGTAAAGACCTAAGTTGAACCATCCAAGCTGTCTCCTCATTATTGTATTAAGTATAGTCACATACTTTACACTGGCGACGAGTTACGTTCGAACTCACCAGTACACGGTGCAACAAGGATCGGTAGCAGTACGGAGAGAGAAGGAGAGAAGCTTCTTACCAGCCAGCCTGCGGAGTCCAGCGTCGACCGAAGGAGGCCGCCCAGCACTCCGGGTTCGGGAGGAGCAGCAGCAACGGAGCGAGAGAGAGAGAGGTTTCCAGCGGAGGCTGCAGCAGCTGAGAGAAGAGGCTGAACGGGCGCTCCAGACACGGGGCAAAAGTCCACCCAGGGCCAGGTAAACTGCAATCCTTCCCGGGGAACGCGAGCTGCAAGGGCCAGAATGGGCAGGCGATCTGGGGAACAAACGGAGCCACGAGGACTAGCGGGCCACGAGAGGGGAAGGTTGTTGTAATAGTGGCGGTGGCAATAACGGGAGCTGCAAGAAAAAAAAATAACGACGCTGGAGAGAGGTCGTTGACAGCAGAGGGAGAAAAGGCGGGAAAAGCGCCATCTAGTGGACAAAGGGGAAAAGTTTTTCTCTTCAGCAGTTTAACATTTTTAAAAAACAGCGCCATCTAGTGGACAAAAGGGGAAAAGTTTTTCTCTTCAGTTTAAAATAAAAACAAACGCCATCTAGTGGAAAAAGGCGGGAAAACCTCTTCAGCAGTTTTAAAATGTCTAGAGAAGCTCGGTTGTCAGAATTTGTTGCAGACACAGAAGAATGGGCCGCATATGTCGAAAGGCATGAACTTTATTGCGTAGTAAACAAGGTGAAAGATGACAAAAAGGCAGCAACCTTATTAAATTCTATGGGGGCAAAAACATACGGTCTGCTGAGGAATCTTCTTACTCCAGAAAAGCCAGCAGACAAAACGTATGCCCAAATTGTTGATACGTTAAAGGAACATTTAAACCCTAAGCCACCATTTATAGCGGAAAGGTACCGCTTCTACAGACGCGACCAAAGGAATGATGAGTCGCAGGCAGCCTATTTGGCTGAGCTCAGACGGTTGTCCAAACATTGCCAGTTTGGAGCCTTTTTGGCGGAAGCAATCAGAGACAGATTTGTCTGTGGCATGTTAAATGAGAGTACACGAAAACGGTTGCTGGCCAAGAAACAGCTCAGCCTAGATCAGGCGATGGAAATAGCATCGGTACATGAAGCAGCAGCACAGGGTGCTGCTCAAATACGACAAAACACAACGGCTATGACACCCATGAGGTGACATTTCACAAAGGTAAATGCTACCGTTGTGGCAAAACCACCCACGACCAAAGTAATTGTTGGTTTCGTGATAAAATATGCCGGCAGTGCGGGAAAAAGGGGCATATAGCGAAAGTTTGTCGGTCGGGTACGAAACCCAATAGTGGGGGCAATCCGAGCAGTACCAAGGCAAGGACAAAAATACATAAGATATCTGACAGTAGCTCAGACGAGTCACAGGAAGGCACAAAAGCAGAGCCTAAAGGTCTGGGATGTCTCAAGTTATATGGTGCAGACAAAACGGAGGACCACAGCACAATGTGGGTTAAAATGAAGGTAGCAGGCGTCGAAGTTAATATGGAGCTGGACACGGGTTCAGCCCTATCAGTAATTAATGAACAAGATTATAACAGGCTGTTCAAACGCATTTCCTTAAAGGATACCGAAATCAAATTAAAAACATATACGGGACAAAAAGTTTACCCGAAGGGAAAAATGCAAGTAACAGTTAAATACAACAGCAGAAAAGTGCCAGGACTTTATTTATACGTCCTACCAAACAGTGGACCACCACTTTTGGGTAGGGAATGGATAAGAAAAATCCATTTCGACTGGAAGTCGATACACGAGATAAAAGTAGAAACCACCAAGGATGATACAACCATTACAAGCAGGCTGTCGAAAATATTGGCAAAAACGCCAGAGGTGTTCCAACAAGGGCTGGGGACCTTAAAGGACATTAGAGCAAAAATAACTATTGCTCAAGACGCAAACCCCAAGGCCTAGAATTTCAGTTGCTTGCGCCAGCAGTTAGCGCCTTAAGAGAAGTGAATTTCGGGCGCTATGCGTGTAGCGCCCGGGCGCAGCGCAGTTTGCGCCTCGCCCCAAATTAAGTTGACCCTTAGCACCGGCGCAAAGTTTAGCGCCCGCCCGGATGCGCGCGCAGAAAATGACGTCACATCCTCGTGCAACGCCCTTTGGCCGCCCCGATTCCAAACTTCAGTCGGACCGCCCCATTGTGCGGCTGGCGGCCGGAGCGTTTGTAAAAAGGAACGCAGCACAACCAGCGCGGGCCCCGGGGGGTGCAAATTAAAGGGGACGTACCCTCCAGTATAAAGCCCAGCCATTTTGCAGCAAACACTCTTGTGCAACGCATTTCTGGACACACAACAAGGAGGATAGCTAACTGGTTTCAAGCAGCAACAGCTCAGGTATTTTTGGACTCAGGCCAGAGCGCTGCAAGTGGCCTTTTGGAAAATTGACTGTTTGCCAAGATTTGATGGAGGTTGCATGGGGTGCCAACGCGGAGCTGCAGCGCCATGTCCGTAGGGCTCGCAGACGCATTGTGAGAGGGGCAGCCCTGGCTAGAGGCAGAGGGGGCTACAGGCGTCAGCCGCGTAGGCCTTACCCAGTCAGGCTATACCGCCAGCAGCGCTCCTACCTCAACATGACTGACGCGCGATGTGTTAGAAGGCTCCGATTCCGAAAGGAGGTGGTTGCAGAAATCTGCCACCTGCTTCGCAGAGATCTGCGTCCAAAGCTCAGGTGCAGGACATCTCTATCGGTGGAAGTGAAGGTGACGGTGGCATTGAACTTCTATGCCACCGGCTCCTTCCAATCCGCTGCTGGGGACATAGCGAACATCTCCCAGTACGGCGCGCATCGCTGCATCCGCCAGGTGACCAAAGCACTGTTCAGAAGGAGAAGCCAATTCATCTCCTTCCCCATGGCCCTGGAGAGCCAGCATCAGCGTGCATTGGGATTTGCAAGACTCGGGGACTTCCCCTTGGTGCAGGGCGCCATTGACTGTACGCATGTGGCTTTGCGGGCCCCTCTGGAGCATGGCGAGCAGTTTCGCAACAGGAAGGGCTACCATTCTCTGAATGTGCAGCTGGTGTGTGACCACAAGCAGCGCATCATGGCTGTCAATGCCAGCTTTCCAGGCAGCAGCCACGATGCGTTTATCCTGCGGCAGAGTACTGTGCATGACATGTTCGAGGCACAGCCTCCCCCAAGAGGATGGCTACTTGGGGACAAAGGCTATCCTTTGTGTACCTGGCTCATGACCCCGCTCCGCGCGCCCAGGACCGCTGCTGAGGAGGCATACAACGAGAGCCATCAAACCACCCGCAACATCATCGAGCAAACTATTGGGGTCCTCAAGCAGCAGTTCCGCTGCCTTGATCGCTCCGGAGGAGCTCTGCAGTATTCGCCGGACCGGGTCTCCCAATTTGTGGTAGTTTGCTGCATGCTACACAACCTGGCTATCCGCAGGACTCAGGCACTGCCACCTGACGTTGGAGCAGCACCTCAGGAGGAGGAGCAGGAGGAGCAGGAGGAGGAGGAGGAGGAGCAGGAGTACATTCCCAGGAGGGAGCGACCAGGGCCAAGGGCCGCGCGACGCCACCGTATTACACGTTACTTCTAAACCCCCTGTCAGGGAATGCCTTGTGGCCATGAGGGAAGATGAATGCAGCCGCTCCGCAAGCCCTCAGCCGGCGAAGCCAACAAACACTAACAAGAACAACCATGGAGACTGTATGAATAAAGATAATTATTTATTACACAAAAATGAAAACCCCTTCCCACATGAATCCCCAAAAACAATCAACGGGCCCCACAAAAATCCCAACAAACGACTCACTCCCACAAACTGGGGAGGAGTAACTCCACATTTGTACAAACCTGGCCTCAACCTCGGCCTTAACGCAAAAAATAAGCCCACGAACCAAACAACCACGGGCAAAAGAAAGATGGCCACCGCCATATAAAACGAAAGCTGGCCACACCCTCTACTGAGTGGCCCGCGAGGGCGAGACCTTGTCCAGCCTTTTGCCTCCCCTGCCCGGCCTGCTGCTCCTTCGCAAGCTCTGCCCAGTGGCTGCTGCGAGGCTGGGGGAAGGCGCCTGAGGCTCAGATGTCCCTCCGCCAGATGCCGTTGGGGGGCGGCCTACACGGCCTTTGGGCCTCGAGGGGCCGGCTGCTGAGTGGCGCACCTGAGCCTGGCCAACATCAGCTCCAGCCGCTTGCCCTTGACGCCCCAGTGGGGGAGTGGTGGCGACGGATGGCGCAATGTGGGCAAGCTGGCGTCTGGGATGCGCTGGCTGGTGCTGTGGCGCGCTGGCACTTGGCCGGGCCCGCACTGCAGGATCCGCAACAATCAGCCGAGGGGCGGCTCGCTGGGATGCTCCAGCGCGGCGGCTGCCCTGGCGATGCCTGCCTGAGATAGCGCGTGTGGCAGCAGTGAGTGCCCCTGTTGTCCTGGTGTGCGCCCGCATCACACCCGCCAGGGACTTGACGGCATCAGTGAGCATGCGGCCACTCGCAGCAGTTGATGCCCTGAACTCGAGCACACTGGTCGCCAGCGACTCGATGGCCTCAGGCATGCGCCCCACCACGCGCATGAGCTCCGTGTGGCGCCGGTCCGAATCCTCGGCCATCTTGTCCAGCTTCCGCACCTCCTCCGAGGTGAAGGTGTCCGGACTGGAGTCGGGACTCTCCCGCTGGGGAGCAGGGGACCGAACTAGGGGAACCTTGCCACGTTGGTGGCGGCGAGTGTCCCGATCAACTGCACTCCCCTCTGATCCTTCCCCCCTTTGGGGGGAAGGCCGCGGCCCATGCGCAGGGCTCCTGGGTGGCTGGACGCCACTGGTCCCAGAAGCTGCAATCCCCTGCGACAGTTGGTCCAGGCACTCGTCCAGTGAGGACGTGTCAATCATTTCGTTCTCTCCTGCGGGACCTGAGTGTTCCCCTGATGGTCCGGCTTGCTCTTGCTCCTCCTCCTCCTCCTCCTCCCCCTCCTGCTCAGAGGGGCTGTCACTGGCAGCTTCAGGGTCCTGGTCGTCACCAGATGAAAGCAGGAATGCACAAGAGTAGCTTCAGAGTGAGGAGACGGCGTCAGCGAGGGAGTTAGGACTGGTGGCATTCAGCGCATTGGTGGGACAGTGGCAAAGGAGGTAGCTTGGATGCGCAAGTGCGACGCGAGAGGGCCAAAAGGCGAGGTCCTTACCATTGCCGGGCAGTGGAGGGTCGGCTACTCCGCACGCTGTGGGCACGATCAGCTGGGCTCCCATGAGCCCACACACGCGCTCCTCCAGGCGAGTGAGCTTCTGCAGCTTGGCGCGGCCTCCCCTAGTCTTGGCACGGGCCTGGCGATTATAGGCAACTTTAGCCTGCAAGAGAAAGGACGGGCTGTAAGTATGGAGTGTAGCCCTGATGTAGTGTGCACTGCCTCCCATGGTGGAATAGCTTGGCCAGAGTGTAGCCCTGATGTAGTGTGCACTGCCTCCCATGGTGGAATAGCTTGGCCAGAGTGTAGCCCTGATGTACTGTGCACTGCCTCCCATGGTGGAATAGCTTGGCGAGAGTGTAGAGTGCAGAATGGGCAATTGATGCTCATGACTGTCCCAAAGCTGCTGGCTGAGGGCTGGTCATTAGGACTTTCAGCTCCCTTTGCCCATCATGTCAGGTGTACATGCAAGAATGAGGAGGAGACTGGAAAGGGTACTCACCCTGACAATCCTGGTCAGGTCGTTGTATTTTTTCCGACATTGTTTGTGGGTCCTGGGGGCATCGCCGGTGAACGTCACCCTGTTGGCGATCTGCTTCCAGGCTCTGGTGTATTCTTGGTGGTTCGGATTCCTCCCAGTCTCTGGGAACAAGGTCCTGCGCCTCTTCTCCAGAGCTGTCACCATTATTTCCAGATCACGCTCTGAGAAGTGCAGGGCACGCTCACGGGCCTTCTCTGGCGTTGCCATGACTCCCTGGGGCTGAGCAGCAGTGTTGAGGCCTATTTGCAAAGCTGCAGTGTGCAGGGCGTGGCAGCAGACCAAATCGTCCCTTCCCCCTTTAAGAGCTGGTCGGCGCCACGGGGTCTGCTGTCAATCAAAAAATGACCGCACCCGCACTGCGCCCCGCCTCGGCGCTATCCCTCTGCACCGCCGGCTTAGCGCCTAAAGATAGTAGTGCAATGCCTCTTTTAGCGCTCCACCAACCTCTTAGGGCGAAGCCACTGAATTTCCGGCAAGGGGGCGCAACTTTGGGGCGGGCGCTAACTTCGGGCGGGCGCTAACGTTAGCGCCCCAAAACTGGCTATACTGAAATTCTAGGCCCAAGTTTTGTAAGGCCAGACCGGTGCCTTACGCCATTTGGCCAGCTGTGGAAGCAGAACTGGATGCCTTAGAGAGTGCAGGTGTCCTTACAAAGATTGAGTGGAGTGAGTGGGCCACGCCCATCGTCCCAGTTATAAAGAAATCTGCAAATAACACGCCGGGGGAACCAAAGAAGGTTGGCATTTGCGGGGATTTTAAGATAACTATTAACCCAGTCCTGCACATGGTGCAGTAGAGGACATATTTGCATCGTTAGCTGGGGGTAGACACTTTACGAAGTTTGACCTTTGTCAAGCTTATTTACAGATGGAGGTGGAGCAGGACTCGAAAAAGCTCCTAACGATTAACACACACAAGGGATTGTACCAGTACAATCGCCTGGTATTTGGTGTGGCGTCCGCCCCAGCAATATGGCAGAGGACCATGGAACAGGTCCTACAGGGCATTCCAGGAACGCAGTGCTACCTGGATGACATCCTGGTGACAGGACAAACGGATAACGACCACCTCGCTAACCTGGAGCGAGTACTTCTACGGTTGCAACAATACGGACTCAGGGCGAACAAGCAGAAATGTGAGTTTTCCAGGAACGTATCTCATACTGTGGTCACATTATAGATAAGGAAGGCCTGCATAAGTCCCCAGAAAAGATCGAGGCAGTAGTGAAGGCCCCGCCCCCTGAGAATGTATCTCAGTTACGATCATTCTTAGGCCTTATAAACTACTACCATAAGTTCCTCCCGAACTTATCGTCCATTTTACATCCACTAAATTCATTGCTGCAAAAGGGAGTCTCCTGGAATTGGGACGAAGCGTGTGAGGCTGCTTTTAAAAAGGGTAAACAACTCATTACATCAAAGGAAGTGCTCGCACACTTTGACCCAAAAATGCCAATGAGGTTGGCATGTGACGCCTCCCCGTATGGTATAGGGGCAGTGTTGTCACACAAATTTCCCAATGGGACGGAGAGGCCAATAGCACTTGCCTCAAGGTCGTTAACTACAGCCGAAAGAAACTACGCGCAAATCGACAGGGAGGCCCTCAGTCTGGTGTGGGGTGTAAAAAAATTCCACCACTATCTACATGGGCAACGTTTCACACTACTGACGGATCATCAACCGTTGGTGTCCATATTTAATCCAACAAAAGGGGTGCCCCTGATGACGGCCCAAAGGCTACAGAGATGGTCACTGTTCTTAGGAGCACACCAGTACCTTATCGAATATAAGGGTACCAAACAGCATGGCAATGCGGATGGCCTGTCGCGGCTACCATTGCCTGCCGAGATCGAAGAGATAGTACAGGACCCCGTGGAAATATATCATACGGCTGTTATGGAACACTTGCCCATCACCAGCCAATGTATCGAGCGGGAAACACAGAACGACCCGACACTGGCAAGGGTTTACGAATTGACCATGAAAGGCTGGCCGGCGCAGGGTGACGCATCATTGCCGGCGTTTTCGGCAAGGAAAGACCAGTTGTCTGTCTGCCGGGGCACATTGACGTGCGGAGCCAGGGTGGTGGTCCCTCAAAAATTACAACATAAAGTGTTGCGGGACTTACACGAAGGTCATCTGGGGGGTGTCAAAATGAAAAGCCTCGCCAGAGCCTACGTCTGGTGGCCCGGCATTGACAGGGACATCGAGGAAGTAGCAAAAGCATGCCAAGGGTGCCAGATGGTACAGAACGTATCACCCCAAGCCCCACTACATCCGTGGGAGTGGCCCTCAACGCCGTGGCAAAGGATCCACGTGGACTTCGCTGGGCCCTTCCTGGATGCGATGTTCCTTATTGTAGTGGACGCCCACTCAAAATGGCCGGAGGTCATAAAGATGTCATCAACGACAGCCGAAAAGACTGTCGCAGCCTTAAGGACCATTTTTGCCCGAAACGGGGTGCCCGAGCAAGTCTGTTCGGACAATGGGCCACAATTTGTGGCAGAAGAATTTCAAGCATTCCTAAAAAGGAATGGAGTGCGACATTATACGTCCGCACCATATCATCCTGCTACAAATGGGCTGGCAGAGCGATTTGTACAGACTTTTAAAAAGGCCATCAAGGCGATGGGGGAGGAACGGTTGCCACTACAACACAAGGTGGACAATTTCCTATTCGCGTACCGTAATGCTGCACATACGGTGACCAACCAGGCCCCCGCCGTCATGTTCTTTAATAGAAGGTTAAGGTCTCGCCTTGAATTGCTCAGACCAAACATCCGGAGAGATGTGGAAAACTGAGTATTTCATAGGGCTCCTGACAGACAGACACGGAGCTTCGAGGTGGGGCAGCAAGTGTTGGCCCGTGATTATAGAAATGAAAAGTGGCGGTCTGGTACGATAAAGGCCCGCCAGGGACCCTTGATGTACACAGTGGATACAGGGGATGGCATAATCAGACGACATGCTGATTGTAAAGTCTGTGGGTTGTTTAGTTAATTAATACACAGACTCCAAGAGTAACTTAAAACAGGACTTTACTATTCGAAGGTCAGGGCGAATCTGCCCAATAACTCCTGGCACAACACTTATATACTGGTGTGGTCACCGTCGGTATTACCGTATACAGAAGCCAAACAAAGTAGTGCCACACCTAAAATAGTTCTCTTAAAGGTGAACGGTTACATACAATAGTTCTCTTAAAGGTAGACGGGTACATACACTATAATCCTCCCTTTTTAGCTTACAACATACTTATTCCCCATTAAACATAACATATAATCAACTTCATGTAAAACAATTCACAGATATAGTCTCTGCGGGAAACAGTTCACAGATTCAGTCTCTGCGAGAACAGTTCACAGATTCAGTCTCTGGTCTTGACTCGGTCCGAACAACATCTCTGTGGTGTAGCCGGTTCATATTTCTAGCGTGACTCATCCAATAGTCTTTCCCTTGGCTTAACAGCTTGAACTTCCATCCTGCTGAACCAGCAGTGCTGACTTTTACAAACAGCTGGACTGCCTTGGTAATTTTTCCTACTTTCCAACTGATTTGGCCCCCTTCGTGGGGCCCACGTGCATGATCTGATAGAAGTGATAATGATTTAGATGGTTATCGTCTTCTGCTTCGTCTTTTTCTTTTCTGCTTCTTGGAGACTCTCGGGGCTCCCTTATCCGCTGCCAGCTGTAGCGCCACCATCTCCCTATGTTCCTTAGACTTTAAGTGCTTCATCCTGATTTCTGCACTTTGGGAGTTTTCATCACAAGCTGGGCAGACCAAGTCATCGTAATATTCCGTGTCACTCAACAAGTCATGGTAATATTCGGTGTCGTCCTGAGCTAGTCTAGCGAGAGGGCCTGCTACTTCTTCCGTACCCAACTGGACGTTAGCCGACTGTTGTTCCCTCCCTAGACATCTTTCCTGAAGAGACTTCTTCATGCGTTCATATTCATCCCGCTCTTCCTGGGTTTCCTGCAAATCCTTCACTAATGACTTCGTTTGTGATTTCAACACTTCCCCTTCCCTCGGGGATTGATTGATCAGGCTATTCAATCCTTCTACTGGAGCAGCTGTTTCAACATTCTGCTGTTCACATTGACGTGATTCAGCGTACTTTTGGCATCCCTGTAAAATCTGTGTTGCAACCTCAGCTATTTCCATAACTTTTGAGAGCTCCGAACTCCTTCCCTTTGAAGATTGAAGCTCGTGTTCAGATTGTTCCCATTGTAGAGTCTTGTCCTTCAGCATATGAAGGAGTTGGCTGACCGTTAACTCTTCCACGGGAACACTGTGGGTCAGAGCCTTCTCCATTTCATCCACCTTTTCCTCCAATGCTTTCACCTTCTTTTCCTCTTGTACTCTGGCTTCCAGTGCTCGGAGAAGTTGCGCCTTGATGCTCTCTAGCTCATGTTCAGAGGCCATTCTTACAGTCTCTGTGTTTCTTACAGTTCCCTTTTCTTCCACTGAACGGATTCCCAGTTGAATCTGTTCTTCAAGTTGTTGAATCTCGGTCATTGCCGCCCCATATTTGTCTTGGGTTTCCTTTAATATTTTTATGAGTTCTTGTACATCTTGTCTTTCATGTTCTGCCATGTCTTTCACCTCTAATTTCTCATCTATGGATGGAACTTCTACCGATGAGTCTGCCTTGGCCTTGAGCTCATCAAGAATTTCCTGCAGCCTTTGGACTTCTTGCTCATGTTCAACCTTCAGTTGCTCATATGCTTCCACTGAAACTAACTTTTCGGAGGTTGCCGAGTTAACCCCTTCCAGAATTGTAGCCTGGGCCTGTTCATACTGTTCTTTCAACTTCTCACACTCTGCTTGTAAGGAGTCGTAGAGAAGAACTGGAATAAAATCCTGGCTTCCTGAAGATTCCTCTTCATTTGCTTCTTCCTGCAAATATTCTAACTCCTGAACAGCATAAGGGAGATGTGATCGGTAATTGGTCACGATGGCTCTATGGTCGCTCTCTGCTTGAGCTAGCTGCTTCTGTTGTCTTTCCAGATTCTCCCATTCGGTGTCATAGAACTTTTTCATTGTTTTCATCTCTTGTACGAGACGGTAACTCAATTGTTCTAATTGTTGTCGTAATTTGAAATAAGTTTGAGTCCGAGCTCGGTGTTCTTCCGTCATGGATATGTCCGTAACTTGAACAGGCTCAGAATTTTCTGTCAAACTAGGTTGTCGTTGTTCGGTGGAGTTCTGTTCTGAAACTTTGTTCTTCTCTGGAGCATAAGCCTTTATGCATGCCTTCGTTTTTCCAACCTTCGTCGGCAAGTCCATTTCAGCCTTGTCTTTCATATTTGGGTTGGTCTTATCGTCATCCGTTTCAGAATCTGAGCTGATTGTCTGCACCGAGTCCTCACTCATTATGGCTTTTAGATAGTGCCATTCCATGTCTATTTTCTTGATCCACTCCCGTCCTAGAAGTGGTGGTCCTCCCTCATGTAGTACGTATAAGTTCATTCTTGGGTGTTCTTTACCTCTATCTCTCACTTTGACTCTTATCTTTCCCATGGGGTATACTTTATGCCCCGTGTATGTCTGCAATACGAACTTGGTATCTCTTAAGGGTATATGTGAGAATAGCCGGTGGTAATCCCTTCGATTTATGACTGATAGAGCTGATCCAGTGTCCAACTCCATTTTCACTTGGATTCCAGCTATTTTTAGCATGACCCAGATAGTTTGTAGGTCAGCTTCCTTACTCACATTGTGAATTCTCAGACTACCCAGCTCCTGGCCCTTTGGGTCTGAGTCTGAATTCTGTTCGTCTGAACTCTTCTCAGCCACCTTGTGTACCTTGTTGTACTTTTCCTGTGATGGCTTCCTTTGGTTGTTGGTCCTTTGGTTGTTGGTCTTCTTCCCTGACCGGCATACCTTAGCTATGTGACCCAGTTTGCCACATTTCCTACATTCCTGGTTCTTAAACCAGCATTGGTTCTGGTCGTGTGTTGTCTTCCCACAACGATAGCATTTTGTTGTTGTCGAGGTAATTTGATCCACACTTAGTGCTGCTGTCTTTAGCTGCATTTCCGCAGTTCCCTTCGCTGCAGCTTCGTGCGATGCTGCAATAAGGACAGCCCTGTCAAGTGTAAGGTCGTTCTCTTCGAGTAGTCGCTTTTGCGTTCCTTCCTTTGCCAACCCGCACATGTACTTGTCTCGCAATGCCTCTGTCAGATTCCCTCCAAACTGGCAGTATTTCGCTAGTCTACGCAGTTCGACCAAGTATTCTGCGTTGCTTTCGTCTTTCCGTTGCGTTCTCGCATAGAATTTGAATCGTTCCGCCAACATCAACGGTGTGGGGTTCAAGTGATCCTTCAGAACAGCCACAATATCATCGAAAGTCTGATCCGTTGGTTTAGCTGGTGATAGTAGATGCTTCAAGAGCCCGTATGTCTTCGCGCCCATCGAGTTTAGCAAGGTTATAGCTTTGTCATCTTCTTCTATTTTATTGGCCTCACAATAGATCTCGATGCGTTCCACGTACGTGGCCCAGTCTTCTACCTCGGCATTAAAATCGTTGATGTTACCACGCTTAGGCATCTTCCTCTCTTTCTGATAACACCCCGAATTATTTCTTTAACTTATTTTTTTTCTAAGATGGCGGTTTTCCCGCGAAAATGGCGGTTTCCCGCGCTTATCTTCTCTCCCCGCCCACTTCAATGGCGGTTTCCCACTTCTGTCTTCTTCCCCGCCTAATGGCGGCTTCCCGCGTTTCTTCCCTAGCGGGAGGGGTACACTTTCCCCCACAGGCGACGGCCGCTGGCTTTCAGATTCACAGCCTGCGCGTCGGCTTCAGTGCTTTCCCTTTTCTCGGCAAGGCAACCGGCGCTGGGTACACCCCGTTGATGGCGAACAGGTTCAGCCGCTGGGCTGGCTCTCGCTCAGTTCCCCTTGCTCGGGCTCGGTCTCTCTCCCGCTCTCTCGGCTCTACCGGCGCTGGGTACACCCCGTTGACGGAGAACAGTTTCAGCCGCTGGACTGGCTCTCGCGCAGTCTCCCTTGGTCGGCTCTGCCTCTCCCGCTCGCTCGGCTCTACCGGCGCTGGGTACACCCCGTTGACGGAGAACAGTTTCAGCCGCTGGACTGGCTCTCGCGCAGTCTCCCTTGGTCGGCTCTGCCTCTCCCGCTCGCTCGGCTCCCAAACGCCTCTCCCAGCCGTCTCGCAGTCCGGTGCTTCCCTCCCCGGCTGCGGCTGAGTTTTTATATCTTCCCGCGCCTATGCTCCCGGTCGCAGCGCTTTGTGGCTTCGGTCGCTGCCCGGCCTTTTTCGCCGGTCGCGGTCTAGCTGTCTCACGACGCCGTTGCGTCCCCAGCCTGTCTGTACCGCGGCTTCCTTGCTCCACGCTGCCCCAGTCTCAGCGCCTCTGGGCCCGACTTCTGTCCGGCTCCTTTCCCCCTCGACCGTGGTCGAGTGCACCGCCCTTATCCTCCGGTTATTCTTTTTACTTTTCCCTTACTCACAGTCACCGTGGCCGCCTTGCTTCTCGTGCTGATCGGCTCACTCCTCACCGTGGCAGAAGGGACAGTCAGTGCCTGTTGCTGATGGAAGTCTTTGTCTCTGAATTCTTCCTCCTTTCCAGCTCTGCAGACTCGAGTTTTCTCCCAGCAGAATGACGAGGGCGGTTGCCTCTTCTCGACGCTCGTTAACTGCTTCGGAATTATTGTTGCCGCAGGGTACGATCGGACTCGTCGCCACTGTAAAGTCTGTGGGTTGTTTAGTTAATTAATACACAGACTCCAAGAGTAACTTAAAACAGGACTTTACTATTCGAAGGTCAGGGCGAATCTGCCCAATAACTCCTGGCACAACACTTATATACTGGTGTGGTCACCGTCGGTATTACCGTATACAGAAGCCAAACAAAGTAGTGCCACACCTAAAATAGTTCTCTTAAAGGTGAACGGTTACATACAATAGTTCTCTTAAAGGTAGACGGGTACATACACTACACTGATCAACTTGTGGAGTCCAGAAACCCAACTGATTCACTACCTCAAACGTCTCAGCACATTGTTCCAGCGGAATCACGGCCCAGCTCGTCGCTACAGAAGTCTCAGGATTGCGAGGAGTTCATCACTCCAGTGAGCTCCACGGCACAGGATGTGCCATCAGACACCGGCGACTCCAGCGATGAAGTGGTGACGGAAGTACCGCCGCCTACGCCGAGACCGACTAGAGAAAGACGTTATCCTAGTCGAGACAGGAGGCCTCCTCAGAGACTGAATCTATAACATGTTTCTTTTTATACATATATATATATATATATATATAGGTAGACAACTCTGATGTAAATATGTTATGTATGTTGTGTTACCAAATGTTATTAGCCCTAGTTATGGTGCATCTGTTGATTTAATTGCACGGGTACGTTTTAATTAAAAGGGGAGGAATGTTGTGTATGTAATAGGTATATTACTTTAAACCTATGGCCAGGGCAGCACTACTTTGTAGGGCGTAGTGATACCGTAGTACCACTCCTGGCCATAGGGGTATAAATAGTACAGTGGGTACTGATCTCCCCTCAGTTCCCGCCTGTTGGTATGAAGTAAAGACCTAAGTTGAACCTTCCAAGCTGTCTCCTCATTATTGTATTAAGTATAGTCACATACTTTACACACAGGACCATCGAAAGCCCCCGTCCGCACTATCCAGGAGGAACAGCCTGAGCCTCCAGACTCCTCAGAGGAAGCTGCAACCTCTGAGGGCGCAGCGTCAGCAGAATTCAGCCCACCCAGCACCAGCGCAGACACTCACACCTCAGTGGTACCTTTGCGAGATAGTGCAGTGTTGTCACCTGGTGTATCATAGCTCACAAGTGAGCATCAGCAGATGGTGGAGATAGGGACAGCAGTGGAGAGTCCTAGTCGGAGGGCGCAGGATTCTACCAGCTCGGCTCAGCTGCATGTCGACCCTCTACCTCCGGGTCCATCCAAAAGTAGAGCAGTGCTGGAACTCCAGGAAGAGGTGCAGGTGTCTCTGGCAGGTTTTGCCTCGAGGGTCGCTGCGAGTGTGGAGTGAATGGAGGAGTCCATCGCTAACATGAGCAGAGCCTTTGTTTAGGTGTTGGCGCATGAACGCATCACCATGAAAAGGATAGCAACCTCCGTGGAAAGGATGGCTACCTCCATGGTAAGGCTGGCTATCGTAGAGGAGAGGATGGCTACGGTAGAGGAGAGGATGTCCATGGAGGAGCTTAGTCACCAGGGTATGGAAAACATGGTATTTGTTCAGAATAGACTGACATCTCTTGAGGAGCGATGGTCAGCTCTTGAGCAAACAAACCAGACCTTCAGGCAAGTCCTCGGGAGTAGGACTTCCAATACAGAAATGGGACCTCATGGCCCCCCTGAATTGCAGCAAGGTGCTGTCAAGCCACTTGCTAGCTCTGAAGTGGGGCTGACCCATGAGAGGAATGTTGGTGGCATACAACAAGGAAGTGGGGGCTCCTCTCCAAGCACTCACACGACCATGCCACTGCAGAGCCCTCGGTCAGAGCCCACCAGTGTCCCCACCCAACTGAGATCGGCGTCTCAACCCCTGCACAGCCGCAGGAGCAGCAGACTGTTGCTGAGCCCTCACAGGTTCGCAACCCCAGAGGACGCCCGCCAAAGGTGTTGAGACAGGATCAGCAAGAAAGTGAGCAAGGGGCCTCCACATCTGTTGAAGCCACAGGGGAAGCACCATGTAGGAGCATGCATAAGAGGAAGATAATGCACAAGTAGTCACAACGGTAGTCACTTGGGTGAAATGTTATGTTTAATGTTGAAAAGCCATCAGTTGTTTATTGTCATTAAAAATTCTGATGTCAACTGTTGCAGTTGTGGCGTGTGTCATATCGCTAATGAGGCTTCGACATTGAGGGCTTAGGATGACTTGCAATTGTCAGTATGGTGGTTAGAGTGGTAGGAACCACAGGTTCTTGGCCATTGTCAGTGCTCTGGTAAAACGCTGCGAGGCAAAAGTGCTTGATTGGCTAGGCTAAGCAAATCTGGCCAAGATGAGTGCATGCCTTGCATCCCGGCCAGAAATGTGCTCGCATGCTGCTGGTGCTGGTTGATGCGCCTCTGCAAGCTGTTCGTTGTTGCTCTCCTCCTCCTCCGCCTCATCTGAGGAGGCTATGTGATGAGCCATTTGTTCCTCGGGCATCTGCAAGCCAGGATGCTGTGCCATGTTGTGAAGTGCACAGCAAACCACGACGATTCTGGAGACCCTGGCTGCTGTGTACTGCAGGGCTCCACCTGATCTATCCAGGTCTCAGCAGCAGACATCAGCGGCATCTCCCAGGCGGCCGCACACACTTGCATCATGCAGGTAACCGATGCTTTCTTTGCCATCGCGCACAATCTCATCCATTTCTCCAAGGATCAAGCCAGTTGAGTGCGGTGGTGACTTTGACGGCCACTGATAAGGGGTGTCCACCTGCTCCTCTGGGCTCCAGGTCTTGCTGCAGCATTGCGCAGATGTCACCCACTACCTCTTGCGAAAGTCTGAGCCTCCTTTGGCTGCTCAGTCATGTTGAGGTAGCTGATCCTTTGTCTGTAGACCCTGTTTGGGGGGTATCTCCTGCGCCGACGGGCTTCCATGCGTTGGCACCTTCTGGCCTGTGCAGCTTCAGGTGGGTGAGAAGCAGTTTGGAGCTCCTGCTGTTGCTGCTGCTGTTGGTGCTGCTGTTGTTTATGGTTCTGCTGCTGCTGCGGCTGGTCTTCATCTGAATCTGATGTCCAGGAGGAAAGGAAATATATGGTTTCCATTCTTCTGGTATATACCTCAGTTGAGGAAGCGCTCATTCAAGGTGGGGAGAGGGGTTTCCCAGGAGGTCACACTGGAGATGAGTGTCAGGCTCCACACTCCTCAAGTGCCCGTTAATTTTTTCCTTGATTATTATTTCTCAAACTTTACCCACCACTGATGTTAAATTGACTGGCCTGTAGTTACGAGGATTGTCCTTACACCCTTTCTTGGACAATGGTGTCACATTTGCCACTTTCCAATCCTCAGGCACCTCCCCCGCATCTAGGGAAGATTCGAAAATTATGGCAAGCCCTTCCGCAATCTCCTCCCCCAATTCCCTTAGCAACCTGGGATGCAAGCCATATGGACCAGGCAACTTATCCACTCTAAGCATACCCATCCTTGCTAGTACATCCTTACTGTCAATTTTCACCATTTCCTTTGCTCCTACCTTTTCCACTTCTACCGATATTTTGTCAGCATCCACTTCCTTAGTACACACCGATACAAAGTACTCATTGAGTATTCTAGCCTTGCCCTACGCCTCTAAGCATATATCACCTTCTTTGTCCCTAATAGGCCCCACCCCGCCTCTTACTACCCACTTACTGTTTACATGCCGGTAGAAGATTTTTGGGTTCCCTTTTATGTCAACTGCCATTCTACGCTCATATTCTCTCTTTGCCAATCTTATTTTCAGCTTCACTTCCCCTCTCAACTTATTGTATTTGGTCTGGTTCTCCCTTGAAGAATTCACCTGACATTCATCATACACCCTCTTTTTTTGTTTCATCATCTTCTCTAAATCCCTCGTCATCCAAGGAGCCCTTGCTTTGGTTCCCTTACCCTTCCTTCTTGTTGGAATGTACCTAGCCTGTACTTGGAACATCTCCTCCTTATAGATCACCCATTGTTCCGTTACAGTTTTTCCTGTCAGTCTTTGGTTCCATTTTACCCTGGCTAGATCCTTTCACATCCCATTGAAGTTAGCCCTATTCCAGTTTAGGAGTTCCACTCTAGATTATTACTTGCTCCTCTCCATTGCTAATCTAAATCTCATGATACAATGATCACTTCCTTGAACAAAAAAGGTTTGTCCAACACTTTTTACATCTAGCTAGTCTCACTTTAAGGGATCATTGACCTCTCTTCACAGACAGTAGACTCCTGTAAAGTTTCTGTGCTGTGTTGTACATGACTGTACTTTTAGGGGATAGTGGGCCGTATTTTCCGATCAGAGGCTTCCCGCGTGTGGAGGCCTCAAATCTGGAAAAAATCTACGCACTTACCTGAGGGCTCCCGAGATGCGTATAGTTCCGTTCCTGGGCATCTCCAACTCCAAGTGCGCAGGGCCCACATATCCCAGAAGCACATGTAGTTCGCAAGCGTCCCTGGGATCATGTGGGCCATGGGGAGCCAATCAAAGAAGGGAATTTCCCTTCATATACTTGACAGATAGACCTGTCAAATATATGAATGGAGATCACCCCAAAAACACTTTAAAACATTAAATACATTTTAAAAAACATCACATTTTTTAAATTAGTTGAAATTACAATAAATTAAATATTTTGAACAAAAATTTAATTTTTTGAAAAAAATAATTGAAGTTTTTTATGGGGCTTAAAATAAACTTACCTTTTGTTTAAAGTATTTTTGAATGATAAATGAGTGAATTAAAAAAAACTTTTTTCAAATCTTATGCTGGTAAAAGCAGGCCTTACGCCTGCTTTTACCAGGCATAAGATTTCTAAGGGTTTTCTGCGGGCGGAGGTTCTCCAGAAAGCGGAACTATCCGCCCGCAGAGGCCCTTCTCCAGGGCAGGCGTCCGATCTGTCAAGAGCATTCTTGACCGATCAGAAATGTCGGTTTTCAGCGCATGCGCTATGCATGCCTGAAACCGGCATTTCCAATGTCCCTATGGGTGTGTACACAACTCGTACACACCCGTAGGCATCGGAATATCCGGCCCAGTAAATTGTATAGAATACGGTGAGTGCATGCTTCAGGCTGCTTAATTAAGAAACAATACCAACAGTTGAACAAAAAGAATCAGTGGCAGCAGCAGTGGGTGGACAATGGGTCTTTATCTGCTACATAATTTTCTCTGCTTTCACAGTAGGTTCTATGTGGGGTCATTGCACTGCTGGTGATAAGAGCAGATATACCAGAGCCCATTGACCTATGTACATTACCTAAGACTGCAATATCTCCTTCTGTGCCGGACATTTTGCCAATAGATTTGTGCTCACATTCTTTGTTATTAAAATATGTTTTCTGTGATCCTGGATAATTACAATTTCTCTATCAAATTGGAGACTGAAAATTATTTCACCATTGTATCAGCTTCTGCACGCTAGATAGTTAACACTACAATTTAGAAAATTAAAATTCACCAGAATCCAGGGGAAATTTATTTCAGTGCTAGCTCGGGCTAACTGATATTATCACAAACCAAACTGTTGTACCTAATGTTCACAATGATATTCATGTTTCTACATGCATTTTTTTTTCATAATTTTATTTTCTGGCCTTATCCACAATATTAAATATTGGTGTATCTAGGAATGATTTTGTATGTGGATAATTTTTGATCTCATCAGAGTTCATCTGAAAATAGATTTGAACTTAATCATTACAGTGAATAGAAATAATTTTGTACTAAATATTTAATTGGAACAAATTGATTACTCTTTTGTGGATGCCATTGCATGAAAAATACATCAATCCTATCTATCAGTGTGATACATGATGACTTCAATGTAGAGGGCATGATTAAAAAGTTTGCAGATGATACAAAAATTGGTTGTGTGGTTGATAGTGAGGAAGAAAGCTATAGACTGCAGAAAGATATCAATGGACTGGTCAGGTGGACAGAAAAGTGCCAAATGGAATTAAATCCGGAGAAGTGTGAGGTAATGCATTTGGGGAGGGCTAACAAGGCAAGGGAATACACAATAAATGGTAGGATACTGAGAAGTGTAGAGGAACAGAGAAACCTTGGAGTGCATGTTCACAGATCCCTGAAGGTAGCAGGACAGGTAGATAAGGTGGTTAAAAAGGCATACGGAATACTTTCCTTTATTAGCCGAGGCATAGAATATAAGAGCAGGGAGGTTAAGCTTGAACATGTATAATAGTAGGGCACAGCTAGAGTACTGCGTACAGTTCTGGTCACCGCATTACAGGAAAGATGTGATTGCACTAGAGAGGGTACAATGGAGATTTATGAGGATGTTGCCAGGACTGGAGAATTTTAGCTATGAGGAAAGATTGGGTAGGCTGGGGTTGTTTTCTTTGGAACAGAGGAGGCTGAGTGGAGACTTAATTGAGGTGTATAAAATTATGAGGGGCCTAGAAAGAGTGAATAGGAAGGATCAATTTCCCTTAGCAGAGAGGCCAATAACCAGGGGGCATAAATTTAAAGTAATTGGTAGAAGGATTAGAGTGGAGTTGAGGAGAACCTTTTTCACCCAGAGGGTGGTGGGGGTCTGGATCTCACTGCCTGAAAGAGTGGTAGAGGCAGAAACCCTCATCACATTTAAAAAGTACTTGGATATGCACTTGAAGTAGCGTAACCTACAAGGCTACGGACCAAGTGCTGGAAAGTGGGATTAGGCTGGGTAGCTTTTTTTCGGCCGGCACAGACACAATGAGCCAAATGGCCTCCTTCTGTGCCGTAAATTTCTATGATTCTATGTGCATTGTTAGAGAAACCCTTAAGAAATGAATGGCTGGAAAATGACAGTCAGGTGGCTTATGTATTGCATCATGTAGTTGTAGTATAGGGGTCTGTGCCTTTAAATAGCTCCATGGTGAGTTTCTGACCTTACCTGGGTCTAGGTAATAGAACAGAAAGGAAAAATCATGTCAACGTTACTTCAAGCACCTCTTGTACACTTCCTACCATTTGGTTGTCAAGTGGTTTTGGGAGCAGTCAGCATCCTTCTTGCCCATGTTATGCAGCCTGAAAGGATCTAAAAAGTAAAAGGGAAAATATGGCTAACATAATATTATACCTGTCGTACCTAGTGTCTGTTTTCTAGAGTCATTGCTTTGACTGAAGTAATCCTGATTCTTGACAATTAATTCTCACCATCAGTTCCATCCCCCTCCTTGGCTGCTTGTTTGATCTGAGCCCGACAGTATGTAACCTCACTGTCCTGTTCAGCACTGAGCCAAGCTGCAAATGCCGCATCCAGTCAACAAGCCTCCTTCATTCCACCTCTGCAACATCACCTACCTCCATCCCTATCTCATTCCCACTACTACTGAAACCCTCAGCCACACCTTTGCCACCTCCGGGCTCAACTTTTCCAATGTTCTCCTTACCACCTTCCTGGCTCCACCGTACACAAATTCTAACTCCTTCAGAACTCTGCCATCTGCATCCCATCTACTATGAAATTCTGCTCACCTATCACGCTTGTCCTTGTCATTCTCCATTGGCCGCCATCCACCAACGGGTTGATTTCAGAATCCTTGTCCTCATTGCCAAGTGCCTCCATGTCCTCGCCATTTCTTACCTCCATCACCTCCTTTAGCGCTGTATCGCAGCTCCAATCTCTGCCCTTCTGAATCTGAACTACTCCATTCCATCATCACTGATAGTGCCTTCAGCCATCAAAACCCCGCTCTCGAGAATTCTCTTCCCAAACCCCTCGGATGTGCTTCATTTGTGTTATCCTTCATAAAGTTCCATAAAACTGAAGCATAGAAACATAGAAACATAGAAGATAGGAGCAGGAGTAGGCCATTTGGCCCATCGAGCCTGCTCCGCCATTCAATGAGATTCTGGCTGATCATCCAAATTCAGTACCTGGTCCCTGCTTTCTCCCCATACCCCTTGATCCCTTTAGCCTTAAGAAATATATCTAACTCCTTCTTGAATATATTTAATGAATTGGCCTCCACTGCCTTCTGTGGTAGAGAATTCCACAGGTTCACCACTCTCTGGGTGAAGAAAGTCCTCCTCATCTCTGTCCGAAATGGCTTATCCCTTATCCTTAGACTGTGACCCCTGGTTCTGGACTCCCCGACCATCGGGAACATCCTTCCTGCATCTAGTCTGTCTAGTCCTGTTAGAATTTTATAAGTTTCAATGAGATCCCCTCTCATTCTTCTAAACTCCAGCGAGTATAATCCCAATCGACCCAATCTCTCCTCATACGTCATTCCTGCCATCCTAGGTATCAGCCTGGTGAATCTTCGCTGCACTCCCTCCATGGCAAGAACATCCTTCCTCAGATAAGGCGACCAAAACTGCACACAATACTCAAGATGTGGTCTCACCAAGGCCCTGTACAACTGCAGCAAGACATCCTTGTTCCTGTACTCAAACCCTCTCGCTACGAAGGCCAACATACCATTTGCCTTCTTAACCGCCTGCTGCACCTGCATGCTTACCTTCAGCGACTGGTGCACAAGGACACCCAGGTCTCGTTGCACTTCCCCTTCTCCCAATCTATTGCCATTCAGATAATAATCTGCCTTCCTGTTTTTGACACCAAAGTGGATAACCTCGCATTTATCCATGTTATATTGCATCTGCCATGCATCTGCCCAATCACCCAACCTGTCCAAATCATACTGGAGTTTCTTGGCATCCTCCTCACAGCACACACACCCACCCAGCTTTGTGTCGTCTGCAAACTTGGAGATATTACATCTAGTTCCCTCGTCTAGATCATTAATATATATTGTGAATAGCTGGGGTCCAAGGACCGATCGCTGCGGTACCCCACTAGTCACTGCCTGCCACTCGGGAAAAAAAACGTTTATTCCAACTCTTTGCTTTCTGTCTGCCAACCAGTTCTCTATCCAAGTCAATACCTTGCCCCCAATCCCATGTGCCTTAACTTTACATGCTAATCTCTTATGCGGGACCTTATCGGAAGCCTTCTGAAAGTCCAAATACACCACATCCACTGGTTCTCCCTTATCTATTTTACCAGTTACATCCTCAAAAAATTCCAGTAGATTAGTCAAGCATGATTACCTATTTGAACTTGCCTTTGGACACTTACCCTAACTATCTTGCTAATTCCTGTTTCTTGTTCTAATCCTCTATCCCCAAATCACCTTGCTATGTTACAGGCGCTAGCTAAGTGTGAGTTGCTGTTATTATATTGCCATCTAAGAACATGTATTTTTCTTATAGCAGTTTTCTTCAGAGTTCATTCTTTTAAGTAAAAATCACTGAATAGGAATTTGCAGCGTGTCTCATCTTATAATGTTTTAAACCAATTTAACATCAGTTAATAAAAAGTACCGCTAAGATGATTTTATTAATGAATAGTGTGAAATTTCATCAAACAAAATGGATTACCACTCTGATTGTAGTATGTTAGTGTAATACATCAAACAATTTCAGAACGGACCAGAAGGATTACTTCACAAAGAAAAAATAGCCCTCAGTTCTGCATATTTCTGTAACTATGGTTTTAACACTTCAAAAACTTATGGAAAACAATGTTTCCAGAGGCTATGAGATTAAATATTATGGGGGGGTGAAATTAGGCTTGGTAACGCCCATTTTGCGGGTGCTACGAGGCCCCTTAGGGTTCCAAAATGACATCCACGGCGTGCACACACACTTCTGATGCGAAGCATGCCAGACGCCATATTGGTAAAGGGGTTAACGCACGCGTACTTAACATTCACCGGAAGTATGCAAAGCAGGCAGATCGTGACATTAATCAGCGTGCAACGCTAATTCGACACCAGCGCTGCCGTTTTGAAGCTCCACACTCCAGCCGACGCCCTCTCTTAGCCTCACACAGCTGAACATGCGTTCAATGGCATGAAGGATCCCCCAACAGTGCTGTTTGAAGGGATCATCAGGCTCTCATCAGGAGGCCATATCCTCAGAGGTTGTTTAGGGAGCAGATCTATTGGAGAACAGATTGCAGGAGTGCTGTGACATTCTGGAAGCCCCTTTGCACACTATTATCCAGAGGCATGATGGCAGCAGTCTGAGCTTCCATGGCAGCAAGCTGAGATTGCATGGCAGCAGTCTGAGCTTCCACTGCAGCACTCAGACATTGGGTGGATGCTGCTTGTGCTGCAGTGGAAGCTGAGACATCAGCCATCAGACGCTGCATCATGGTTGGCTCCACAGGTGTGCTGCTGGAGGTAGCCACCCGTCCATGTTGGAAAGGATGGGCTCCAAGCTGTGCAAAGCCCTGTGCCAAATTGGTGCTGGACTCCTCCATGCTCCTTGACATTGAGGGCAGGCTTTCAAGGAGGGTTCCCAGTGTAACAAGCATTTGGATGTGTACACCCATCATCCCTCTTCTGTAGCTTGGCCCACTGAAGTCCTCATCTGAGTCCTCTGCAGTAGAACTAGTGTGCGACCTCACCCTCCAGTGAGCTGGCACCTGCGCTGTCCTTTCCCCCTGCCCTGGCTCCAGCGCACTTGTGCTTGGTGTCTCACCATGTTACGGTGTGTTTTCATCTTCACTGTCTCCTTGCTCTTCCTCCATTGCCTGGGAAGGTTGCAATTCTTGAGACAAGGGTAGGGTTGTGGTGAGGAGGAGGAGAAAGTAAGAAGTGCATGCTTACACCATCAGCAGCTTCTCTGTCAGAAGAGATTGTGGGATGAGGGAGAAGTGGGACGAGAGAAGGAAGCTTAGGTATGTGGATACCCTCATCATCAATGGCTACAGCCCCGCCGGTGGCCACGGCCTCAACAATGACCCTTCCCATAATGGCCAGCACTGTCTCCTCCATGGGGGTTAGAACATGTAGGTGGACCTCGACCACTTGTGTGAGATCATTAAACTTCCTCCTGCACTGCATCCATGTTCTTGGAGCTAAACCCCTGGCATTGACCTCCTCTGCTATCTCTTGCCACTGCCTTCTGAGCATGTGTCTGGAGGGCCTCTGGCCCCTCTGAGTGTACAGGACATCTCTCCTTCATTCAACCTATTCCACCAAGATCTCTAGTGCAGCATATGAAAACCTTGATGCACACTCTCTCCCACGGTCAGCCATTGTTGATTGTTGCACAGCACTATTCTCAATGATCTCATCACCTCCAGCAGCCACAATTCACTTTCACTTTAAGAGGTGCAGGCTAGTTTTAAGTAGTCAGGCTAGCTTTAAGTTGTGCTAGGAAGTAACCATATTAGGCCCCCTGCTGATGCATGCAGCCAATGAACAGCGTGGTTAGTGCTGGCAGCACGCGGAAATCATTATAATGAGCAGGCAGCACGAAGTTGCCGTGCTACCTGCATTCCACTGAAGCGGCGCGGGTTAATCGCGCATCACAACCCCCGTGCCCATATTCGGGGGCAATCAAATTTAACCGTCTATTTGTATATCTTAAAAATTCAGTATTCAGGCAAACTAGTATTCAAAGGGGCAACACTATTGTGTAAGTAAAAAACAAATTCTGTGAAGTGCCTTGGGGTCTTTTCCTATGTTAAATGTGCGATATAAATGCAAGTTGTTATTTTGCTGTTTAAGATGCAACTTGTGTGCTTTTGGCCCACCTCTTAGAGGCATTTTGTCAATGTGCTAACAGGAACCGATGGCTTTTCATAACTCTACCATGCAGTTATTATGCTTACATTAAGTTTGGTGTTAATAATGCAACATAAGACCTTTAACATGAAAGTCTATATTCCATTATCTCTTAGCAATAAATGCAGTGAATGTGACTTATATATTGCTTTCACAAAAGCTTGTGTTTTCAAATCTCCCATTCCCTTCACATGACATTTTCAACTAAAAACTCTGATATAGATTAAACATAAGGGCCTAGAAATTCAGTTGTTAGCGCCAGCTGCTAGCGCCTTAAGAGGGCAAGAAGTGGGGCGCGAAGTGGCTAGCGCCCGGGCGCGGCGCGATCTGCGCACCTCGCGAACTTGAGTCAAGAATTAGCGGCGGCGCAAAACCGCAGTGCCCGCTCAGCTGCGCGCGCAGATCCTGACGTCATTTCATGGTGCAACGCCCTTGGTGCGCCCCGAACCGGAACTTCAGTGGCGCCCCCCTTCTTTGTGCCTGGCGCTCCCAGCGACAGGTTGAGTGGAACAGTTCCCAGTCGCTGTGGGGCTGGGGGGGAGCTATTTAAAGGGGACTCTTCCTGCATTCTTTGTGGCAGCCATTTTGTTCCACTCCTTCTGTGTGAGAGAGAGATTTGGAGAGAGACAAAGGGAGAGAGCTTTCTGCTTTGACTCAGCGCTCGCACAGGTACTTCTGGCTTCAGGCCAGAGCTTTGCAGTTGGATTTATTTCTCAGTGCCATAGCCTTGAGTGGCCACATATAATGGGGGCTGCAATGGGTGGAAACGTTGGGTTTCTGCATTGCATTGAGAGGGCTCAGAGACGCCAAGCGAGAGTGCCAATCATGGCCAGACGGAGAAGGGCCAACGGGTGTCAGCACAGGAGGCCTTACCCTCCCAGGGTATAACGACAGCACTTCTCCTACCTCAACATGTCTGAGGAGCAGTGCATTCGGAGGCTTCGATTCAGAAGGGAGGTGGTCACGGAGATCTGCCACCTGCTTCAGAGAGATCTGCAGCCTCAGCTGAGGAGCAGGACGTCTCTGTCGGTGGCGGTGAAGGTGACAGTGGCTCTCAACTTCGATGCCACTGGCTCCTTCCATTCCACTACTGGGGACATTGCCAATATCTCCCAGTTCGCAGTGCATTGCTGCATCCGCCAGGTCACGAATGCCCTCTTCAGAAGGAGACGACAGTACATTTCCTTCCCCATGACCCCGGACAAGCAGCAAGAGCGTGCAATGGGATTTGCAAGAATAGCGGGCTTCCCCATGGTCCAGGGCGCCATTGACTGCACGCATGTGGCTTTGGCGGGGCGTCTAGAGAATGCCGAGGATTAACGCAACCGGAAGGGCTACCATTCGCTGAACGCGCAGTTGGTTTGTGGACACAGGCAGCTCATACTAGCTGCGAATGCCCACTTTCCAGGCAGCAGCCACGACGCCTTCATCCTGCGCCAGACTTCTGTGGCAGACATTTTTGAAGCCCCGGCTCACCCAGGAGGCTGGCTTCTTGGGGACAAGGGCTATCCTTTGTGCACCTGGCTGATGACCCCACTCCGTGCGCCCAGCACCCCTGCTGAAGAACGATACAATGACAGCCATCAAGTGACCAGGAACATCATTGAGCACACAATCGGCAAGCTGAAGCAATGGTTCCGCTGTCTGGACCATTCTGGGGGAGCCCTACAGTACTTGCCTGAGCGATTCTCCCATTTCGTTGTAGTGTGCTGCATGCTGCACAACCTGGCTATCCTCAGGACTCAGCCACTGCCAGCAGACATTGGAGGACCACCAGAGGAGGAGGAGGAGGAGGAGGAGCACCAAGACGGGAGGGAGGCACAAAGTGCAAGGGCCGTCCATCGGCGGCTTATTGCAACTCGGTTCTAGGCCCCCTCTCAGGGAACGGCTTGTGCCATTGAAAGAACATGAATGGAGCCGCTCCGCAAACCCTGAGGCGGTCAAGGCAACAAATAGTTCAAAGTGCAAACATGGACAATCTGAATAAAGACAATTTTTTATTTAACAAACTCTGTGCCCTTCCCGCATGACAAACAATTACAGAGAAACCCCCCAAAAAACAGTCAGACACATAACTGGCTCTCACAACCTAGAGAAAATGAACAAAACAGTGAAACAAAAATGACCATGATCCTCGGCCTTCATAAAAAACAAACACAACATTCTCGGCCTTCATAAAAAACTAACACAACATCCTCGGCCTTCATAAAAAAGTAACACAACATTCTCGGCCTTCATAAAAAAGTAACACAACATTCTCGGCCTTCATAAAAAAGTAACACAACATTCTCGGCCTTCATAAAGAACTCAACATTTTGCCACACCTCCTACTTTTTGGCCTGCGAGGGTGATCCGCCTCGCTTGCGCGATTGGCCCCTTCCCGCCCTGCAGCTCCTCCTCAATGGGACCCCAGTGGCTGCAGCAAGGCTGGGGGAAGGCTGCTGAGGGTCAGATAGTGAGTCGGCAGATGCCCTTGGGGGACGACCTGGACCAGCTCTGGGCCTGGAGGGCCCGGCTGCTGACTGCTGCAACTCTGCTTGGGTGGCAGCTGTCTGTCCTATGGGTGGTGGCAGCTGCAGTGGAGGAGTGACAGTGTTGGCAGCAGGAATGCTGCCAACCTGACAGGGCACAGGCACTCCCTGGTTGGCCGAGACACTGGCACTCGCACGGGCCAGCACTGAAGCATGTGCAGCAATCTGCTGAAGCACAGACTGCTGGGCTGCTGCGGCGCGGCGAGGGCCCCAGTGATTCCTGGCCGATCCAGCGAGGGTGGCAGCAGTTAGTGTCCATGTGTCCCTGATCTGTGTCTGCATCAGACCAGCCAGTGAATGCATGGCACGACTAAGCACTTGGCTGGAAGCCGCATGTGATGCAACGACGTCCTGGTGACTCCTGGCCTGTGATGCAGCGACATCCTGCTGACTCCTGGCCTGTGATGCAGTGACCTCCTGCTGACTCCTGGCCTGTGATGCATGGACCTCCTGCAGACTCCTGGCCTGTGCTGCCCCGAAGTCCTGCAGACTCCTGGCCTGTGCTGCCCCGAATTCCTGCAGACTCCTGGCCTGTGCTGCCCCAAATTCCTGCACACTTCTTGCCAGTGACTCTATGCAGTCAGGCATCCTTGCCACTGCATCCATGAGCTCAATGTGCCTGCGCTCAGCCTGGGCACCCATTTCACCAAGGAGCCACACCTCCTCTGCGCTCACTGTAGCAGGACTGGAGGCCAAACTCACCCTCCAGGGAGAAGGCCGCCGAGCTTCCCTACCCCTCCCACGTTGCTGCAGCCCGCTGGGCCCCAGAGCTTCACCGTCCTCAGACCCTTCCCCCCTGCTCCCCTCCAGGGAAGGCGTGTCCCCATCATGGCCATGGGCTGCCTCGGCTGAGGGTGGCACTGATGGTCCGGCTTCCTCTTCCTCCTCCTTGCCTTCCGATTCACTCACAGTGCCAGCTTGAGGGCCCACCTCCTCATCTGGCGATTCAGCATCTGAAAGCAGGGAGCACAAGAGTTGCTTTAGAGTGAGGACAGGGCGGCAGCGAGGGAGGCATGAGTGCTGCAATGCACTGCATTGGTTCGAGAGTGGCAAAGGATGCTGCTGTGAGGCACAAGTGGAAAGAGAGAGGTCAAAAAGGTGATGACCTTACCATTGCTGTCCAGAACGGGGTCGGCATCTCCAGTGGCAACGGGGCCAATCAGCCGGCCTCCCATAATCCGCTCCACTCGCTGCTCCAGGTCGCTGAGGTCTTTAAGTTCAGGACGGCCTCCCCCAGTCCGTAGCTACTGCCTGCGATTGTGGGCCGGCTTGCCCTGCAAGAGAAAGGATGGGCTCTGAGTACAGTGTGAAGCCCTGCTCTTGCCTGCACTGCCTCCCATGGTGAAATAGCCCTGACAGTGTCAAGCCCTGATCTTGCCTGCACTGCCTCCCATGGTGGAATAGCCCTGACAGTGTCAAGCCCTCATCTTTCCTGCACTGCCTCTCATGGTGGAATAGCCGTGACAGTGTCAAGCCCTCATTTTGCCTGCACTGCCTCCCATGGTCCAATAGCCCTGACAGTGTGTAAAGTGGTGAATGTGCATGTGATTTTCATGAGAGTCCCATAGGTCTTGGATGAGGGCTGGGCATTGGGGCTTTCAGGTCCCTTTGGCCAGAAAGTGAGGTGCACATGCAGGGATGAAGAGGATACTGGAAAGGGTACTCACCCTGACAACCCGAGTGAGGTCGTTGAACTTTTTTCTGCACTGCGTGGGTGTCCTGGGGACCATGCTGCTGGAGGTCACTGTGTGCCAACTCCCTCCAAGCTTTCCTGTATTCGCTGGGCAGCGGCCTCCTGCCACTATCAGGGAATAGGGTAGGTCGCCTGCGCTCCACTGCGCCAACCAGAACCTTCAGGGCACCCTCATTGAAGCGCTGCGCTCGCTCCCTGGCCTTCTCCATGGTCGTGGGCGTTGAGTTGCTGAAGCAGATCTGTCTAGGCCTAGATTCAGGGCTGCAGTGTGCAGGGCGTGGCAGCAAAACAAATCGACCCTCCCCCTTTAAGAGCTGACCGGCGCCAGTGTGTCTGCCTGCGATCTATAACTCGCCGCACCTGCGCTGTGCCCACCCTCACCGGTAGCGCCTCGGCTCGCTGGCTTAGCGCCTTATGATAGTCGTGCACCGCCTGCTTTAGCGCAGCAGCAACCTCTTGGGGCGATGCAACTCAATTTCGGCGAAGGTGGCGCTAAGTTGCGCCCGGCGCTAAATTTAATGAACACCCGGCTGTAGCGCCCCAAACGTGGCGATACTGAATTTCTAGGCCAAGCTGCTTCATAAAATTTGCATCAAACATACGTTTTATTTTTACTTTCAAGAGTCATCCATATGTTTAAAGTTGTACCATATGACTTAATTTAGACTCACTGAAATGATATAATGGCAAGATGAAGTTCAAATTGTGAGTTCAACATTTCCTTCATAAAAGATTGCTGGCTTACTTTCTGCAAACAATGCATGTTACCATGGTAATAAAATTATACAAGATTGAACACACAAGTGTTGAAAGCAGGAAACTGCATTCAAATTACTTCAAGAGTTTAGCACACAAATTGCCTCAAGCATGTTGGGTTTCATAATTCAGTTGGATTTCAGAAGCAGCTGACCTTCTTCCAGCTCATCTTGTAATCTGCTGCTGTTAAACAGAAAAACGCCCCATCGCATAAAAAAGCTTTAAGTGTGGGACTTCCCATTTTACAAGATAATATAATGGTCTCCATATTTTCAGTAACTTCTGGGATCACATCCATGTGTTTTGGAGGATTAGATGTAGTCTGTTGCTTTCCCAAATAAATTTGGGCGAGGCCATTTTGGGATCACTTGTATATATTCCAATGTGAGGAGCAGATGGGCTGAATGACCATTTTTACACTGTTACTCTAATCTCAATTACGTGCATAATTGATGATACTGCATTGTGCTGCTTCATTGGCAGCTTACACTCATCAACTGAAAATTAATTTCCTTGTGCTATTATACTCAGCATTGCCTTCATGATATACATACAATCAAACTAATATGATGGAAACAAGAACAAAATGGGCTTGTATAACAAACAACTGCGAGAAACATTTCAAAATGGACATTTAGTGCTGTCGTTGACTTTCACTTCCACCTCCCAGTGTGAGCCTCAGAGCTCCTACTGGCTACCTGTCAATGCCAGCTTTAAATCTCCGACACCGCCCCCACCCCCCCCCCCCGCCCGCCCCTTCCTATATTTCCCTCTATTCGCTGCTGAGCTTGTTCTTCTTCCTGGCTTCACTCTCACAGTGAAGGTATTCAGTTGGTGCTGACAGATTGCAGGCTCTTTTCCAAGGAACCATTATTGACGTGTGAGCCCAGACAGTGTTAGCATTGCGTGGAGGTATCACGACGGAGCATGATCCCGTGCTCATCGCAACATCCACACAGGCCCTTTCCAGCAGGGGTCAGTGGACTGCGATCAGAAATGGGAAAACCTGGTTGATTTTTTTGCCCTTTCCCTCGCCCAGGGGATTTTTTTATGGCAAACTCATGAGACAAAAATGATTGAATAGATTCTAACCATTGGCACTTTAACACATCATAACAGTGGTGTGAAGAAATCATTCGAAGTTTTACACTTGTAGGGTGGCTAGTGTAATGTTTGAGTAGTAATGAATGAGAAAATGTGACAGTTGGTATTGGTTTTCAGAATATTGTGGTCAAGATTAGTAGTAAAACCTAAATTAATTACTTTCCCTATTAAGATTTTTTTTTTGCGTTTTGCCCGACTCGTGTGAGGAGACAAAGTGTAGGAGAGGAGAAGAAATAGGACACATCAGTAACACCATGGGTAATTGTAGTGTATGTGCCTTTAAGTCAGAACTACTTTTACAGCTCCTGTATACTGTAGTACCGGCAGTGACCACACCGGTGTATAAGCTTTGCGCATGCCTCTGTACCCCCAGTCTAGAGACTACCCTCCTCCAGTAAAGACCTGTTATTTGTTAATGTACAGCATCTGTGTGATTATTTAATAAGAGCATATCCACTGAACCACAGATCCAACAGTGGCGACGAGTGTCGATTCGAATCTACCAGCAAAAAAAAAAAAATAGTCGAGGCCAGGAACACTGGCGGCGACCACGAGCAACCGGCCAGCAGTCAGGCAGAGATCCAACTTCGCAGGGGAGGCTGTGGAGAGCCGGGCTTGGTTCCCCAGCCACAACGAGCAGTAAGAGACCGACGACAGGTCCAGCGCAGACCCTTCCCGAGCAGCGGCGGCTGGAGCCGACCGACGGCGGAGAGAGAGCTGAGCAGCGTCAACGGGGTAAGACAGAGGGTGAAGAGCGCAGGGCGCAGTCGGGGGTTGAACACCGAGCGGCGTCGAGGAAAATAAAACAAACCGGAGAGAGAGAGGGTAAGAAACAGCCGGGTTCTAGACTGAGCGGCGTCGAAAAATATAAAAAGAAGAACGCGCAGAGCACAGCCAGTGCTCACGGGCTGAACAGGGTCCGCGGGGCGAAGAAAGGGGAGACGCCATTGAGCCGTGGAGAAGAAGGAAGAGCGCGGGAGGCGCCATTGAGCCGCGGAGAAGAAGGGAGAGCGCGGGAGATGCCATTGAGCCGTGGAGAAGAAGGAAGAGCGCGGGAGATGCCATTTTTAGAAGCCGCAGCGGAGAAGAAGGGCGAGCGCGGGAAGGAAGGAAAGTGCGGGAGACGCCATTTTGTGCCAGCGGAGAAGAAGGGGAAGCGCGGGAGGTGCCATTTGTGATAGTTAACGCACACCCAAGGATGCCGAAGAGTGGCAGTATCTCTACGTTCGACAATGAAGCCGAAGATTGGGCGACATATCTGTAACGTATTGAGGTGTACTGCAGGGCGAATGAAGTGCCAGATGCTAATAAAGCACTGGTTCTGTTAAATTCCATGGGTGCAAAAACTTATGGGTTACTGCGAAATCTAATAACCCCAGAGAAGCCGGTAAACAAGAATTTTGAAAGCATAGTAGAAATCCTACAGGGCCACTTAAACCCCACACCGCTGCTGATAGCAGAACGATTTAAGTTCCATAAAAGGAACCAACACAAAGACGAAAGCAATGCTGAGTACCTAACGGAACTGCGCAAGCTATCGAAACACTGCCAGTTTGGAGTGGGACTAGCAGACACGTTAAGGGACAAGTTTGTGTGTGGGCTACAAAGTGAAGGAACCCAGAAACGGCTTCTATCAGAAAAGGACCTTACGCTGGACAAAGCTTTCAGTATGGCAGTATCACACGAAGCAGCCGCAAGGGGCGCTGCAGAGATACAACGGAGACCGCAAGAATATGGCACCAATGAAATGTCCTATGGAACAGGGAAGTGCTATCGCTGCGGCAGAACAACACATGACCAGAAAGATTGTTGGTTCAAGGACCAAGTGTGCAGACAGTGTGGGAAAGCAGGACACATAGCAAGAGTCTGCAGCTCTGGGAAGAAAACCAACAGTAAGAAATCTCCACAGGAGAAGTACAAAAAGGTACACCAGGTGATGGACAGTGGTTCAGACGAACAGAAAAGTGACATATAAAGGCCAGGAAATACCTAAAATGGATATATATGTATTGCCAAATGGAGGAACACCACTGCTAGGACGTGAATGGATCCGGAAGATACAATTAGATTGGCATTCCATACAGGCACTGAAGGTTGAGGCCAAAAAGGATGATGACGTCACACATGGACGACTGTCAAAAATGCTAACTGACGCAAAAGAAGTGTTCCAGGAGGGACTAGGAACACTAAAAGGAATAACAGCAACGATTAAAATAGAGGAAAATGCAAGCCCAAAGTTTCTGAAGGCCAGACCAGTGCCTTATGCGATCAGACCAGCTGTTGAAGCAGAGCTGGAAGGGTTGGAACGTTCAGGAGTACTGTTCAAAGTGGACTGGAGCGAGTGGGCTACACCCATCGTTCCTGTAATGAAAAGGTCATTGAGTAATACGCCTGGGGAATCAAAGAAGGTCTGCATCTGTGGGGATTTCAAGGTGACAGTGAACCCAGTCCTTCACACGGTGCAATATCTGCTTCCACGAATTGAGGATATTTTCGCCTCGCTATCTGGAGGTAAACGCTTCACCAAAATTCATCTAGCCCAGGCGTACTTGCAAATGGAGGTAGAAGAAGCTTTGAAACAATACCTTACGATCAACACTCATAAAGGTCTCTATCAATACAACCGGCTGGTGTTTGGAGTAGCCTCGGCTCCGGCTATCTGGCAAAGGGTGATGGATCAGGTCCTGCAAGAGATTCCAGGGACCCAGTGTTATTTGGACGACATCTTGGTCACGGGCGAAAATGATGGTGATCACCTCGCCAACTTGGAGAAGGTGCTCACCAGATTAAAGGAGTATGGGCTACGAGCTAATCGCCACAAGTGCGAGTTTTTCCAGAAACAGATCTCGTATTGTGGCCAAGTCATCGATGAAGAGGGGTTACATAAGTCCCCTAACAAGATAGAGGCATTAGTCAAGGCTCCAGCACCGGAAAATGTGTCACAACTGAGGTCGTTCCTCGGGCTGGTAAACTACTACCACAAGTTCTTACCAAATTTGTCTACGGTATTACACCCGCTGAACACCCTACTGCAAACAGGGGTACCATGGAAGTGGGGTGACGAACGTAGACGAGCTTTCCAGAAGTGTAATGAATTGATCACATCAAAAGAGGTGTTGGCCCATTTCAACCCAGCACTACCAATTCGGTTGGCGTGTGATGCATCACCCTACGGTATTGCAGCGGTGCTGTCGCAAAAATTCCCAGACGGGTTAGAGAGGCCAGTAGCCTTTGCGTCTCGGTCACTAACCTCAGCCGAGCGCAACTACGCCCAGATTGACAGGGAGGCCCTCAGCCTAGTATGGGGAGTAAAAAAATTCAACCACTATCTGCATAGGCAGAAGTTCACTTTGCTGCCTGACCACCAACCACTTGTCTCCATCTTTAATCCTAAGAAGGGCGTTCCAGTGATGACTGCACAACGGTTACAAAGATGGTCCCTGTTTCTAGGGGTGAATCAATATGAAATAGAATATAAAGGCACAAAACAGCATGGGAACGCTGATGGGCTATCGCGCCTGCCACTGCCTACTGTGGAGGTAGCACCAGCAGTGGACCCTATCGAGATATTTTATTCGTCAATAATTGAACGATTGCCAGTAACAAACGCGGATATAGAGAAGGAGACCTGCAATGATCCGATGCTGTCACGGGTATATGAATTGATGGGGAGGGGATGGCCAACACATGGTGACTCACTGTTGCCAGCATTCTCATCCAGAAGAGAACAGCTGTCAGTATGCCAGGGGACAGTGATGTGTGGATCCAGAGTGGTGATTCCACCCAAGTTAAGGGAGAGAGTGCTAAATGAGCTACATGAAGGTCATCTGGGGGGAGTGAAAATGAAAAGCCTTGCTAGGGCTTATGTGTAGTGGCCGGGAATCGATCAACAAATCGAAGACCTAACTAAGAGCTGCTTAGGATGCCAGAAGGTCCAAAATGCACCACCACATGCCCCTCTACACCCATGGTAGTGGCCCTCCTCTCCATGGCAACGGGTGCATATTGATTTCGCTGGTCCATTCATGGACTCAATGTTCTTAATAGCAGTGGATGCTCATTCAAAGTGGCCTGAGGTGATAAAAATGTCTTCAACCACTACAGAGAAAACGATTGCAGTCCTACGGACCATATTTGCCAGAAATGGTTTGCCAGAGCAGATTTGCTCTGATAATGGACCACAGTTTGTGTCCGCCGAGTTCCAAAATTCATGAAAAGGAATGGGGTAAGGCATTACACATCCGCCCCGTATCAGCCAGCCACAAATGGATTGGCTGAGAGGTTCGTACAAACCTTTAAGAAGGCGATAAAGGCCATGTGCGACGATGAAATTCCACTACAGCATAAGATGGACAATTTCTTATTAGCCTACCGAAACGCGACACATGCAGTTACCAACCAGACCCCGGCCATGATGTTCTTTAACCGAAGGTTGAGATCTCGTCTGGACTTGCTCAGACCAAACGTGCGAAGAAATGTTGAGGACAAACAATTCCAGCACATCAATGAGAAGCCGACAAGGAGCTTCAATGTAGGGCAACCAGTCTTGGCCCGTGACTATCGAACAGAGAAGTGGCAACCCGGAACGATATGTACAAGGCAGGGGCCATTAATGTACACAGTGGATGTCGGGGAGAACATTGTGAGACGCCACGTCGATCAGATCTTAGCGTCACAGGAACGCGTCAACCCCATATCTCGAGTACCTGGGGATGAACCCGACATACCGGTAGCATCTACTTCAGACCCAGTAGCAGTGGAACCCGATGAATTACCCGAGGAAAAGGGGTCAGAATCGCCTCTGCACAAAGAACAAGAACCTCTGGAAAGGCGCTATCCCGAAAAGGTCAGGAAGCCGCCCCAAAGACTGAATCTATAAATGGACTTTTGTTGTTTAATGTACATGTTGAAATGTTAATTGTTATTTGAATATTAAGGGTATTACTAATCTAAAAGGGGAGGAATTGTAGTGTATGTGCCTTTAAGTCAGAACTACTTTTACAGCTCCTGTATACTGTAGTACCGGCAGTGACCACACCAGTATATAAGCTTTGCGCATGCCTCTGTACCCCCAGTCTAGAGACTACCCTCCTCCAGTAAAGACCTGTTATTTGTTAATGTACAGCATCCGTGTGATTATTTAATAAGAGCATATCCACTGAACCACGGATCCAACAGTAATGACGTAGACAATAATGTTTTTTATCGTATTCCCATGAATAACTGAAAAGAAATATCTCCCCTATTTAGACAATGATGAACATACAATCATTGGGGTTGATTTTAACTTGCTGAAATCAGTGTTAACGTTCAGTCCGTAAGGGGGGACCCCGAGCTTCCAGTCACCTGTCACTTTAATTCACCGCTCCACTCCCACTCAGACCTCACCGTCCTCGGCCTCTTGCATTGTTCCACGGAAGCTCAGCGTAAGCTCGAGGAACAGCACCTCATCTTTCGATTAGGCACTTTACAGCCTTCTGGACTCAACATCGAGTTCAACAATTTCAGATCATAACCTCGTCCCCTATCATATTTATATTTTTTATCCACACTTTTTGTTTGTGCTCTGTTTTTCTTCCCTCCCACATGGCAGCTGTCCTTCATTCTGCCAGCGCAATTCAGACTTTATCTAGAGCCATCCTTTGTTTCTTAACCTGTCCTATTACCATCTCCTCTTGCTTTGAATATTTCTTAATGCCTTTTTACTTCTCCTGCCTTCCATCCTATCACAGACCTTCCATTTTGTTCTTTCATCCCCTCCCCCATTTCCCAGCCCCTAAACTTGCTTTTAAATCTGCTCCATTTCCTGCTTTTTTCCAGTTCTGACGAAAGGTCTTCGACCTGAAACGTTAACTCTGTTTCTCTCTCCACGGATGCTGCCTGGCCTGCTGAGTTTTTCCAGCGTTTTCTGTTGTTATTTCAGATTTCCAGCATCGGCAGTATATTGCTATTGTACCAGTGTTAACGGGGCAGTGAGACCCTAAAAATGATGTCAGTAGACTTACCGCCCCATTAACGGCAACAATCAGCTCACTGCCACTCTCAGAGGGGCCTGTCACTGGGCAGCCAAAGCACCTGCCTGTTTCATGTGCTGGGCCCTTTTTAATATGTAATTTAGGGTCCCATGACGTACATAGAAACCTGATTGCCATTTTAGGAAAGAACTGGTGATAGAGCCAAAGAGGCCCTGAAAATGTAAGTCCCCCCCTGCTGACACCAACCCTGAAATCTGCAGATTCCTCAACATGCCTAGGGAGCTGACTTTTTTGCTCTGTACGTCCGCTCTTTGCAGTTGGTTGTTCTGTGAGCTGTGCACTCCTTATTCCCTCTGCTCTTCCAGATGCCCTATTCTCTCATTACACTAAGAGATAACTAGCAATGGTGGATAGTATTCAACAGGGACAGCCTCGGGGGCACTGTGGGCTTTTGGAGCTGTCGAGCAGTTGTATTTTCCACACGCACGGAGCAGGTGGGCACTGGAAATGTGCTCGTAGTGGTGTGGGTGCCCACTGGTCCTATGTAAATGAAGTGCCCTTTGCTGACCCCACTTAAATCCAGCAGGGTCAGCACTAGAGGGCACTAGCAGACGCATTCTTGGTGATCATGCCAGGATCGCAGCCGACAGATTTTCAGGGCCACTTTTATAGCTTCGCTTTGGGGAATAGGATATTTTAACACACTATGAACATGCTTTCAGTCTTACATTAACAGGAGCTTAAATTATATATATTTTATAGATTATTCTGTAATGCTTGTTCGATGAGCAAATTAGCATGATGTGTCTGTTTATTTGGGTTACTGGTACTTATGCACTTATGAAACCTCTTTTCAAAGCCTTGAAGCTACCACAGTGGGAAACACATTATTCAATGGAACTAATCTTAACCATAACTTCAAAAGCAATGTTGTATTCTTCATTAATGTAGTGTAACAGAAACAGCTCATACCTCTTTATTATTATAGCATGGAACAACTTAAATTCATTTCTTCCCTTCAGTTGGCGTGTCCCTTGCAATCTTTATGCATGAAGAAGCAATTATTGCCTACTTATCTCTGCCTGGATCAAATATCCACAGCTTCTGCTTGATTTGTGATTTGGTAATATGCAGTGACAACAGGTTGTTTTCACAGGAACTTAATTTATTTTGTTGTCTATGACAAACCATTTTCTTATCTGAAACAAAAAGGTTTTGCCATCTGAAGGCAAGCAGTCAAAACATGAATCTAAAATCCATCTATCAAATCTCTTGTGAGACCAACGTCCGTATTTGTAAATGCCTTCTATGTAAACTAACATATATCTTAAATACTTAGGATTAAATATGGAATGTGTTCACAGGTAGTTCAAAGCACTGTTTGAATTATTCAGCTACTGTTTAACCCTTTAATGCATAGGACTAACAGTTCTGACCAGTGAAAATATTGCCTGCAGCATAAAATAGGTGTGCAAGGACTGGGAAATCTCATCCAGTTCATGCTTCAAATTCTCCCACGTAAATTTCTAGCCAGCTTTTACACTGCTTGTAGTGTGGCAACACAAAATGTGTGAGCGCTTTATTAAGCATGAATCTTGCATGCAAGTAACAGGCTGTGTCCAAAAGTCAGGCTTGCCCAATCTTCGGTGTTAGTTCTGCTATTTCACAATGAATGTTAAAGGTAAGTTGTAGGTGGGAAGGAGTCCATAAGAGGACAGAGGGAGTGAATGGAAAATGAACGATGGTGATGCATGCTTTTCTAGTGCCCCAGTTGCAGTATTAAATGTTTGAAGTGGTAAAAGATGGAAGAAATCATACCAAACAAATCAGTTGGCACCAGAGCCAGATTGCCTGCATCTGCCATTATGCCATCAAATGTAATTGCAATCCTTGACACAGCTACCTGGAAGTTACTGAGTGCAACTGCCTCACTCCAGTGCATTATTGAGGGAGCGCTGCACTACCGGAGGTGCCACCTTTTGGATGAGATGTTAAACCGAGCCCACGTCTGCCCCCTTAGGTGGATGTAAAGGATCCCATGGCCCTATTTCTCAGAAGAGCAGGGGAGCTCTCTCCGGTGTCCTCCCAATATTTATCCGTCAACCACCATCAATTAAACAGATGATCTGGTCAAACAAATAGTTACACCCATTGTAGTGAGGGCGATTCTTTTCACTTAGGCATGGCATGAGGTGTCTACGAAGGATATGCTCCAGGAAGAGGGGGTAATTGGTTTGGTTAATAGGTCTGCTGATGAATAGGAAGGTATCAGGGATACTGCCCTCTGCTTCCTGGGGCCAGAATTAATAACAACAACAACTTGAATTTATATAGCACCTTTAACATAGTAAAACATCCCAAGAACTTTATCAATCAAAAGTTGACACTGAGCCACAGAAAGAGATATCAGGACAGATGACCAAAAGCTTGGTCAAAGAAGTAGGTTTTAAGGAGTGTATTAAAGGAGGAGAGAGAGGTAGCGAGGCAGAGCGGTTCAGGGAGGGTATGCCAGAGCTTAGGGCCTCGGAAGCTGAAAGCACGGCCGCCAATGGTGCACCGACTAAAATTAGGGATGTGCAAGTTGCCAGAATTGGAGGAGTGCAGAGATCTCGAAGGTTTGTAGGACTAGAGGAGGTTACAGAGATAATGGAGAAGTAGGGACACAGGGGGAAGTGGGGCATTGAACAGAGGACTGTGAGATGCTGCCCTTGGCCACGGCTGGAGACTAAAAATGCAGGAGGTCAGTTTTTGCATTTAGAGGTAGTCTGTAAGAAAGGTGATACCAATGTTTTTTGAGAAAAGAAGTGGGATTTACTTTGATTGTTGCTCTGTTAAAAAAACAAGCCTGAAGGCTTTGTGTCTTAATGCGAGGAGCATTCGTAATAAGGTGGATGAATTAGCTGCGCAAATAGAAGTAAATGAATATGATTTGATTGGGATTACGGAAACATGGCTCCAGGGTGGCCAAGGCTGGGAACTCAACATCCAGGGGTATTCAATATTCAGGAAAGATAGGCAAAAAGGAAAGGGAGGCGGGGTAGCATTGCTGGTTAAAGAAGGGATTAACACAATTGTAAGGAAGGATATTAGCTCTGATGATGTGGAATCTGTATGGTTAGAACTGAGAAATACCAAGGGGCAGAAAACATTAGTGGGAGTGGTATATAGACTTCCAAACAGTAATGCGGAGGTTGGGGATGGCATTAAAAGGGAAATTAGAGAAGCGTGCAATAAGGGCACTGCAGTCATCATGGGTGACTTTAATCTACATATAGATTGGGCTAACCAAATTAGTAACAATACTGTGGAGGAGGAATTCCTGGAGTGTTTACGGAATGGTTTCCTGGACTAATATGTCAAGGAACCAACCAGAGATCAGGCCATCTTAGACTGGGTATTATGTAATGAGAAAGGATGTTGTACGAGGCCCCTTGGGTCGGAGAGATCATAATATGATAGAATTCTTCATGAAGGTGGAAAATGAAGTAGTTGACTCAGAGACTAGGGTCCTGAATTTAAATAAAGGAAACTACGATGGTCTGAGGTGCGAGTTGGGTAGGATTGATTGGGGAATGTCACTCAAAGGGTTGACGGTGGATAGGCAATGGCAAACATTCAAAGACGGCATGGATGAACTACAGAATTTGTTCATCCCAGTTTGGCATAAAAATAAAACAAAAAAGGTGACTCAACCGTGGCTAACAAGGGAAATTAGGGAGAGCATAAGATCCAAGGAGAGGACATATAAATTGGCCAGAAAAAGCAGTAACCCTGAGGATTGGGAGCAGTTTAGGATTCAACAAAGGAGGACAAAGGGATTAATTAAGAAGGGGAAAATAGAATAAGAGAGTAAGCTTTCAGGGAACATAAAAACTGACTGTAAAAGCTTTTATAGATATGTGAAGAGATAATGATTGGTGAAGTCAAGCGTAGGTCCCTTGCAGTGAGAATCAGGGGAATTTATAATGGGGAACAAAGAAATGGCAGACCAATTAAATACATATTTTGGTTCTGTCTTCAAAAAGGAGGACACAAATAACCTCCCAGAGATGTTGGGGAACATAAGGTCTGATGAAAGGGAGGAACTGAAAGAAATCAGTATTTGTAAGGAAATGGTGTTAGGGAAATTGACGGGATTGAAGGCCGATAAATCCTAAGGGCCTGATAATCTACATCCTAGGGTACTTAAGGAAGTGGCCCTAGAAAGAGTAGATGCATTGCTGGTCATCTTCCAAAATTCTATAGACTCTGGAACAGTTCCCAAGGATTGGAGGGTAGCTAATGTTACCCCACTATTCAAAAAAGGTGGTAGAGAGAAAACGGGGAATTACAGACTGGTAAGCCTGACATCGGTAGTGGGGAAAATGCTAGAGTCCATTATAAAAGATGTAATAGGAGAGCACTTGGAAAACAGTGACAGGATCGGACAAAGTCAACATGGATTTACAAAAAGTAAATCGTGCTTGACTAATCTACTGGAATTTTTTGAGGATGTAACTGGTAAAATAGATAAGGGAGAACCAGTGGATGTGGTGTATTTGGACTTTCAGAAGGCTTTCGATAAGGTCCCGCATAAGAGATTAGCGTGTAAAGTTAAGGCACATGGGATTGGAGGCAAGGTACTGACTTGGATAGAGAACTGGTTGGCAGACAGAAAGCAAAGAGTTGGAATAAACGGGTCTTTTTCCGAGTGGCAGGCAGTGACTAGTGGGGTACCGCAGGGATCGGTCCTTGGACTCCAGCTATTCACAATATATATTAATGATCTAGACAAGGGAACTAGATGTAATATCTCCAAGTTTGCAGATGACACAAAGCTGTGTGGGCATGTGTGCTGTGAGGAGGATGCCGAGAAACTCCAGGTTGATTTGGACAGGTTGGGTGATTGGGCAGAAGCATGGCAGATGCAATATAATGTGGATCAATGTGAGGTTATCCACTTTGGTGGCAAAAACAGGAAGGCAGATTATTATCTGAATGGCAATAGATTGGGAGAAGGGGAAGTGCAACGAGACCTGGGTGTCCTTGTGCACCAGTCGCTGAAGGTAAGCATGCAGGTGCAGCAGGCGGTTAAGAAGGCAAATGGTATGTTGGCCTTCGTAGCGAGAGGGTTTGAGTACGGGAACAAGGATGTCTTGCTGCAGTTGTACAGGGCCTTGGTGAGACCACATCTTGAGTATTGTGTGCAGTTTTGGTTGCCTTATCTGAGGAAGGATGTTCTTGCCATGGAAGGAGTTCAGCGAAGATTCACCAGGCTGATACCTGGGATGGTAGGAATGACGTATGAGAAGAGATTGGGTCGATTGGGCTTATACAAATCAAAAAAAAATCAAATCAACTTTTATTGTCATTGTTAGTGCACAAGTGCAGTACAACGAAATGTAGGCTTGCGGCTCCCGAGAGTGTACATTTAACTCGCTGGAGTTTAGAAGAATGAGAGAGGATCTCATTGAAACTTATAAAATTCTGACAGGACTGGACAGACTAGATGCAGGAAGGATGTTCCCGATGGTCGGGGAGTCCAGAACCAGGGGTCACAGTCTAAGGATAAGGGGTAAGCCATTTAGGACAGAGATGAGGAGGAATTTCTTCACCCAGAGAGTGGTGAACCTGTGGAATTCTCTACCACAGAAGGTAGTACAGGCCAATTCATTAAATATATTCAAGAAGGAGTTGGATTTATTTCTTAAGGCTAAAGGGATCAAGGGGTATGGGGAGAAAGCAGGGACAGGGTACTGAATTTGGATGATCAGCCATGATCGCATTGAATGGCGGAGCAGGCTCGAGGGGCCGAATGGCCTACTCCTGCTCCTATCTTCGATGTTTCTATTTTTCTATGTATGTTTACTTGCTGCCTGTGAAATACAGCAACGCCAACAATTTGTATCTAGCCTCACCTTACCGAGTGTTTCTCCATCGACCTTCAAAAAAAGTTGGAAAAGCCACATGTGAAAGATCAGGGATACAACTTCCAAATGGAAAATGGGTGGCTGGGAGTAGAAAGTTGGGGCCTGTTTTCAGTGGGAGCCTGCTTAAATATGCAAATCAGGGTCTTATACCTGCTGCAGGCATACCTACTGCCAAAGATGGAAGCAATGGCGCTCCTGGCCGCAACCTTGGGGCCTTCCAGCTGCCCTGAGGCCCAGAGATCTTGCTAAATGAACAGCCTGTTGCTGACTTCTTCTTTGGGTTGCTCCCTGGCCCCTGCCTGAACCGTTCTGTATGAGGAGGGTCCCGACACAAACTCCCACTGCCATTGACAGACATAGCGGAATCAGGCAGGAGGGCCAGGAATGCCCTGTCCCATCTCATTTCAATACAAATGCTGGGCCTGCACCTATTTCACCCAGGTGCACAGGTCCCAGTGATCCCAGGGCAGCGTGTGAGGGGGTGGGGGGAGGTAGCGGGGTGGTCTTGAGGACCTGAGTAATAGGGCAGTGTCCTAGGCCCAACTGTCTTCAGCTGCTTCATCAATGACCTTCCCTCCAACATAAGGTCAGAAATGGGGATGTTCGCTGATGACTGCACAGTGTTCAGGGCCATTCACAACTCCTCAGATAATGAAGCAGTCCATGCTCGCATGCAGCAAGACCTGGACGACGTTCAGGCTTGGGCTGATAATTGGCAGGTAACATTTGCGCCACAGAAGTGCCAGGCAATGACTATCTTTAACAAGTGAAATTCTAATCACCTCCCCTTGACATTCAACGGTTTTACCATTGCCGAATCACCGACCATCAACATCCTGGGGGTCACCATTGACCAGAAACTTAACTGGACCAGCCACATAAATACTGTGGCAACAAGAGCAGGTCAGAGGCTAGATATTCTGCAGTGAGTGTCTCACCTCCTGACTCCCCAAAGCCTTTCCACCAAGGCACAAGTCAGGAGTGTGATGGAATACTCTCCACTTGCCTGGATGAGTGCAGCTCCAACAACACTCAAGAAGCTCAACTCCATCCAGGACAAAGCAGCCCGCTTGATTGGTACCCCATCCACCACCTTAAACATTCACTCCCTCCACCACCAGCATACCGTAGCTGCAGTGTGTAACATCTACAAGATGCACTGCAGCAACTCGCCAAGGCTTTTTCGGCAGCATCTCCCAAACCCGCGACCTCTTCCACCTAGAAGGACAAGGGCAGCAGGCGCATGGGAATACCACCACCTCCAAGTTGCCCTCCAAGTCACACACCATCCTGACTTCGAAGTATATCGCTGATCCTTCATCGTCGCTGGGTCAAAATCCTGGAACTCCCTCCCTAACAGCACTGTGGGAGTACCTTCACCACACGGACTGCAGTGGTTCAAGAAGGTGGCTCACCACCACCTTCTCAAGGGCAATTAGGGTGGGCAATAAATGCTGGCCTTGCCAGCGACACCCACATCCCATATACGAATAAAAATAAAAATAGGTCTCTGCCCCCTTTCCCTCTTTGTTGCACCTGGGAATTGAGTGCTCCCTAGATGCAGCGATGAGAATCGACCCCAGCAGCTTTTGATATTACTTCCAGTAAACAGGAGAATGCTTTTTTTTAAATCACAATCAACCAGCAAAATCATAGGAATATTCGGCTTTGAAACATGGGATTTCTGAGAGTGTGATTTCATCAGTGAGTTGTTAATTATGGGGAGAATTTCTCCCTCATTTTCACTCATATTAAGGTATGAAACAAGCACATGTTATCGGTTAGCATATAGCATCTGCATACCTTAAAATATGAATTATATTTTTTGGCATCTTAAAAAAAAACTATTTTGTTGAGGACAGGCCAGGAATTTTGTGGTTGTAAAGCTGTAAAGTGGTACATCCATCAGAAAAGGTATGACCTCTGTGAACTTAAGTAATAACTGGCATTTCATCTAAGTTGTGTCATGGAGCAGACTTACAGAACATCCTGTGATATTAAGAAATTGCTGCCCTAACGTTATAATAGCAGAGAACTCGGTAAAGTGACAGGAAAGATAAGTTGTACAAAATGTACAGTAAAAGCACCTTTCATGACCACCAGACTTCCCAAAGCACTTTACAGCCAATCAAGTACTTTTGGAGTGTAGTCACTGTTGTGGTGTGGGATGTGCAGTAGTCAAATTGCACACAGCAAGCTCCCACAAACAGCAATGTGATAATGACCAGATAATCTATTTCTGTCATGTTGACTGATGGATAAATATTGGCCAGGACACTGGGGATAACTCCCCTGCTCTTCTTTGAAATAGAGCTATGGGATCTTTTACATCCACCTGAGAGAGCAGACAGGGCCTCGGTTTAACATCTCATCTGAAAGACAGCACCTCCGACAGTGCAGCACTCCCTCAGCACTGCACTGGAGTGTCAGCCTAGATTTTTGTGTTTAAGTCCCTGGAGTGGGACTTGAACCCACAACCTTCTGAGTTAGAAGGCGAGGGTGCTACCCACTTTTTTTTTATTATACTTTATTGAACATTAAGAACATTTACAACATCGTGATCATTACATTGTATGATACAAATCAATTCCACCGCTCTGCACAGCCATTCCACCACCACCTTTTAACATCAAAACCTGAAGTTTAATTTGTCCCCTGCAACATATATTAATCGATTGTACTTTAAAAATTGGTTGTAAAATACTGTCCTTAAATTCCTTTCTCAATAAAACATCCACAGAGCCTTATAATGATCTTTTAGCTTATATTTAAAATATTCTTTTAGATTGATTCTCCTCCCCTTAAAAAACAGAGCATTCCTTCTTTGCACAATCACGAATCTAGCCAAACTGAACATTAAATTAATTACCACTCCGCTAGACTCTGGCAGACTCTCCTGCAATCCCCATCTCAAAATTGAGTCCCACGGAATTCCCATTCTCGCTCTCCGGTCCCCACCCAGCAAAAAAACTTCACACAACTGTCGAACATAGTACTTAAAGTCATTTAACTGCGGACATAACACCAGTAAATGGGGCAGAGTCTCATCCTGTGTCCCACACATTGGGCAAGTTGCCGCCTCCACTCGTCCAATCTTGCACAAGACCGTCATGGTAAAAATCCGGTTATGAGCCAATTTGAAATCCAGTTCAATCCATTCTGGGCATTTAAAATTCACCCACACTCCCTTCCAAATCCTGTTGAAGCCCAGCTGTGGGTATATACTCTGCCAAAACTCCTGACCAGCAGGTGTCTTGAATCTCCATTCTCTGAATACCTCATAGAAATCTCGAGTATTACAGTTGTCAAATTGAACCAACTCTCCCCCTTTCTCCAGTACAAAGCTTGGAAAAGCAGGACACATTTTACTTCCTTTGGATATTTCCGCATTTATTTCTTCCATCCAATCCTGTGGCATTGCCCTCACAATCTTCTCATACATGATCCCTATTGCTTTTTCCTCTACCTCCTGATCCTCCTCCCACACCATGTCCCTCACTATCGCTTCCAGCAACCAACCTGGAATCACCTCGTATAATACATCTTTCACAGATATAATCCCAGCTTTTATAAAAGCTTGATTAAATAAAACCTCTCCTTCGATGTTGACCCACCTATTCAAAAATAAGGGCTGTTCTAAAAATTCCTTAGCCCCCTTGGGCATAAACTGCACACTTTTTAAAAATTGAGCCCAAGTCTCTACAGCCCCCTTATAAAACCTAGGGAGAAGTTTAATCGATTTCAAAAACATATTATTGTATTCCATATACAATATCCCCATCCCTCCTATCCCACTTCATTAAAAAAAATGCTCAAAACAACTCTTCCAAAAACTTGTATTTGACTTCTGAAGAAATCTCTTCACCCATTTGATTCTAAAGGATTTTTTCTTCAAATCAATATCTGGGAAATTGAGTCCTCCCTGATTTCTCCGTCCAATGATGGTATTGTAAGCCACCAAGGCTGGTTTCCCTTCCCATAAAAACTTCACACAAGCCTCTCGGATGGATTTTTCTGCCCACTCAGGAACATCCTCCACCGTCAATAAGTACCATAGCTTAGATAGCAGGAGAGCAGACACCACTGTCGCTCTTCCTTGCACTTTCAACCACCTTCTTTCCCATCTTCCCAAAATCTTTAAAATTTTCATAACCTTCGGTTCCCAATTTAATCGATCCACTTCTTCCCTGTCTTTCTTGCACCCCATATGCACCCCCAGAACTTCCAAAACCTCCACCACCTTAAAGGGACATACCCCCAACCATTCCCCCCTACCCCTCCCTGCAACCAGGCATTGGGACTTACTATAATTCACGCTGGCACCTGAAGCTCTACAATATTCCTCCACTACCTCCATAGCTTTCCTCACTGACTCCCCATTTCTCAATGTTAAGGTTGTGTCATCTGCATATTGGTGTATCACTGACACCAGCCCAGAACTGGGGACCACAATCCCAACTACACCTTGTTTCTTTCGCATCATGTAACCTAATGGTTCTGCTACCAATGTGTACAGCAATGGGGACAGGGGACAACCCTGTCTCACTGATCTCTGTATCGGAAAATACTTAGATAAAAAACCATTACATTTAACACAGCTAAATATGTTTGAATAAAAAATCCTTATCCACTGAATGAAATTTTCCTTGAAACCAAATGCTTCCAAAACCTTCAATAAAAACTCATGAGAGACCCTATCAAAGGCTTTCTCTTGATCTATCTTTAATACATAAGCCTCCCTCCCACTCCCTTCCATGAGCTCTATCGCATCTCGGATTGAGACCACAGAGTCTGCGATGTCCCGGCCTATGACTCCATGGGACTGAGAGGGCCAAACTATCTCCGGTAACACCTCCTTCAAAAGATTTGCCATAACCCTCGCCAAGATCTTATAATCCACATTTAATAGTGTGATGGGCCTCCAATTCTTCAGATCCTGTCTACCCCCTTTATTTTTATATAAGCTAAGCTTATGATACCTCTCTTCATAGATGGGACCAGGCTTCCCTCAATATTAATTTCCTTAAAAACTTCTAAGAGCAATGGACTTAAAATCTCAAAAAATTCCTTATAAAATTCTGCACTTAGTCCATCGGACCCTGGGCTTTCCCCCCTCTTCATTCCACTTATTGCTATTTTTATTTCCGCTAATCCTACTTCTTTATCACACATGCTTCTCTCATCCTCTGTTAAACCCTTTTCAATAAAAGCAGTAACCTTCTCCATCGCCAAATTGGAAATGTCTTCTTTTGTATATAGCTCTTGATAAAAGCTGCTAGCCGCCTCCAAAATCTCCTCACTTTCATGAATGATCTTCTCCCCAACCTGCAACTCTCCAATTAATGATAATCTCTGTCGCAGCTTCTCTTGCTCCAGAAAATATCTAGTGCATCTTTCGCCCTCCAATGCATCTCTAGCCTTTGCACGGCGAATGGCCCCCTTGCATTTTTCAGCTTGCAATAATTCCCACTCTTCCTTTAGCACCCGGAACTTAGTCTCAGCTCCCTTATCCCCTCCGTCAACTGCTTTACAGACATCCATAAACCTTTTGTTTATATTCTCTTCTCGATGCCGGTTAGCTGCCGCCCTCTTTTTCCCATAACGTACCGAAAAAACTTTTACCTCATATTTGAAATTGTCCCACCAAACTCTTCTTTCTTTCAAGAACAAAAGTTCCTTCCGAGCATTCTTTATTATATTTATAATCCCTTCTTTATAAGCACTTTCTTTCAGGTATTGATTGTTTAAAATCCATACCCCTGAACCGATCTTAACTCTGCTGTTCCTAATTCTAAGAACCAAAGCCGAGTGATCACTAAAAAATACTTTTTTATAATAAATCTCCATCACCTCTGAACTTAACCCTTCCCGCATTAACACAAAATCTATTCGGCTCTGTTTTAAAACATCACCCACCCAACCTGCTCTGGAGAACTCCCTTTTTGTGGGGTTCCGGTCCCTCCATAAGTCTCTCAAATTTAAATTTGCCATCATTTTTACAATCATCCCTCTGGAGTTATCATCTTTAAAGGTCATCTGGGCTGAAATGTCCATCCAAGATAAAAATACATTAAAATCCCCCACTATACAAGGATTTTCCACCTCTGCCACTTCAGTGAACAACCCCCGAAAAAACTCGCGACGCTTGCAATGGTCGTTCGGTGCATAGATATTAAAGAGATCACAATTAAATCCCTCCAATTTTACCCTTAGCCGTAAAAACCTCCCCTCAGTGTCCTTGTCCACCAAGGCAACGTTCTCTTCTATGGACGGACTCACCAAAACAGCCACCCCTCTACGGTTATTGTTTGCAAAACTTGCAAACACCTCTCCCTTCCAAACCTTCTGAACTCTTTCTAGAATGTCCTCATCCCAAAAGGTTTCTTGCGGACACAACAAGTCCATGCCTTTAAAACCCTGCAACAACTGCTGCAATTTCTTCTCACCCCTCAGTCCGTTCACATTAATCGAGACCAATGTAATCATGGCTCCAAAGAAGGGAAGTATGCCCAATAATCTCCCCATCATTTAATCTCTGGCTCTTCCCTCCTCTCATGCTCCTTCTCAACTTTTCGGGCAGCTGTTGTTTTTTCCTGCAGCCTCCGGCTCTTTTTCACCTCCTGTTTGACCCCTCCCTGCTGTTTCAGCCTCTTCCTTGCCTTAAGTTTGGACCCAGGAGCTGCCCTTTCTCCCTCCTTCTGCCCCTCACTAACCTTTCCCTTTCCACATGATGCCACCCCATCCCCGACTTCCATGTCTCTGTCCCCCTCTAATTCCTCACACTCAAGCTCTTCTGCAACCCCTTGTGCCTGCTCCCCGTCAGATACATAATCCTGCTCCCCGTCAGATACTTCATCTCCCATAGTCTTCCTGCTATCGCAGTTTCTCTCACTGTGCCACCCCCTTCGACCACGTCTCCACCTCTGACCCTTGCACCTTGTTCCCTCACTCCATGGGACAATGGTGCACCTAAATTGTTCCCTTCTGACATCTCTATCTCGCCGATCCCATCCTGCTGTCCCTTTAAGGCTACTGCCTCTTACACCCTCTCCCTGCCCTGCCCCCTCCCGCTCACCAAAATATCCGACTCCCCGCCTCTCCCCGGAGCACTCACTTCCACCACACACCCCTCTCCTGCCTCCTCTCCCCCCGCAGACACCAGACTCCCCAGGGGGAGCCGAACTGCACTAAGGCTCGAGGCTGCACTTGACCCTCGCTGCCCGCTGCTGTCTTTGTTCCCCTCCACAGCCCTCGCCGTGTTTTCCGCCATCTCCATCTCGATCTCCGCTCCGCCATCCTCTGCCTCTTCCTGTGCTCCTTTTCCCTTCATTTTACCGGCTGTGTCCTCCGACTGCACCGCACCTCTGGCCGTTCCACACTCCTCTCCTGCTCCTTCTCCCATCTCCTCATCACTCATTTCGCTCCCTTCTGCCACACACTCACAGCGGGTGGGGCCTTTTCGACACACCCCACAGCTCTCCACCTTGCAGCTCCGCGCGATATGTCCCGACTCACCGCAATTGTAACAATACAAATCAGGACAGTTTCTTACGAGATGGTCATGTCCCAGACAATAGTAACACATCTTTACTTGGTTATCGTGCATCACACGAAAGTACTGCACTCCTTCCAGTGTCTCGAACTTCATACTGTACGGCAAAGACCTCACCCCCTCTGGGAACCGTACCTTTACATACCGGGTTCCGTCTGCTACCCGTGTTCCCGGATAGTACTTCCTCTTTATTTCGGAACAGATTTTAATGTCCCACGACTCCAACTTTTTGCTCAGCACTTCATCCTCGATGTACACAGGCAAGTTCAAAAATGAAACCACCACCTCCTCTGAATATAGCAGAGTCACCTCCAAGAATTTCTCCCCAACTTTCAGATTGAGCAGCAGTTTTTCCACCTCCTCACGGCCACTGACCGTCACCTCAAATCCCACATTTGGTTTTGGTCGGCAGGCAAAACACTTCCCTCACCACAGTCCTCATGAACCGCCTGAATTATATCCCAGGCTCGAATCGTCTTATCTTCACATTGCACCACCACCGTATTTTCTTTACCAAACCTCCTGAGGTCCCGGCCCAAATCTTTGGGCCTTTTTTTTTCCCTTCCCACCACAGTTTCTTCCCTAATAAAATTCCTCTCGGGAATATTGTCCTCTGAGGGGCCCAGCACTCCGGACCCCTCAGCAGCCATCTGGTTGTTTTTTGTGGGCGAAAAAGGCCCTAACACCTGAAAACAACACCGCAAAACCCTCCACCAACTTCTTACAAAACTCCCTCCAACACCCAGCTGCAATTAGGCAACCAGTCACACCTGGCTCACTCCTAGCCCCTCCCACCTAGAGAGTGCTACCCACTGGGCCACAGCTGACAGTGAATCTTTCGCAGACAGAATTTCTCCATTCCACCCCCCCCATAGGATTCCAGCAATCAAGACAGTTAGACCATTATAGGGATATAATACACAGAAGCGTGTTATTTACCTGCAATATTTACAGTTACATTAAAATTCATATCCCTGCCACTTGAGTCCTCCAGTGCACTCACCAAGTGTATTTTGTCCATTTATATCAGGACAACATGGAACTTACAAATTCACTGTTACTTTACAATGCTTTTACAAGTTAAGCTTGTATCTTATTTTGTTTAGGTTCTCAAGAATGAGAGATATTTAGAAGTGTGTTTTAAGACATCTCAGAAGTGGTTTATAACACATCTCAGAATTCAGATTAAAACTGATAAATTAACCAATCTTTTCACTCGCATTTAATTTTTATATGATCTAGACACAACAGGCATTGAAATTACCCTTGTACTACTAGATAAAATGAAATTAATTTCAATGGAAGGAAAATCCAGTGGATTCCTTTCTGTGCAACACCCAGGAGATGTTTAACACCCAGGCTCCACAAAAATACAAGTGTAAGAAAAGTTTGTGGCCATGTCCCTTTAAGAACAGCTGCTTAGGGCCACTCAATGCCAGTACACGTGGGCGCACGCTCCACCCATGTGTCCCTTAAAATTTAAAAAGTCACACAACACCAGGTTATAGTCCAACAGCTTTATTTGAAATCACAAGCTTTCGGAGCGCTGCTCCTTCTTCAGGTGAAGTGGAGAAATGCATAAAGACACAGCTTATATAGTCAGAGAATCATGTCAGATGTTTACAGGTAACCTTTCCAACTGCCATTAATCACACCTCGGCAGAGAGATAATCACAGCAGTCAAAGGTGTGAATGGTGTCCAAACAGGTCAGTCAGGGAAACATTACATCAAAGAACAATGAGGTGGGGTCACAAGGGGTCAAATATTGCAGATGCTGGGGTCTGTATGAAAAACAAAAAAACAGACAAAAAACATTTTTTTTTTTGGCTGGAAATCACAGCAGGTCCGGCCGCATCCATGTAGAGAGAACAAGCCAATGTCGACTCGAGTCTGGATGACCCTGCATCAGGTGGGGTTACATGTAGCGTGACATGAACCCAAGATCTCTGTTGAGGCTGTCCTCATGGGTGCGGAACTTGGCTATCAGTTTCTGCTCAACGATTTTGCGTTGTCGTGTGTCTCGAAGGCCACCTTGGAGAATGCTTACCCGAAGATCGGAGGCTGAATGTCCTTGACTGCTGAAGTGTTCCCCGACTGGGAGGGAACACTCCTGCCTGGTGATTGTTGTGCGGTGTCCGTTCATCCGTTGTCGCAGTGTCTGCATGGTCTCGCCGATGTACCATGCTCCGGGGCATCCTTTCCTGCAACGTATGAGGTAGACAACGTTGCCCGAGTCACATGAGTATGTACCATGTACCTGGTGGGTGGTGTCCTCACGTGTGATGATGGTATCTGTGTTGATGATCTGGCATGTCTTGCAGAGGTTGCTGTGGCAGGGTTGTGTGGTGTCGTGGTCGCTGTTCTCCTGAAAGCTGGGTAATTTGCTGCGAACGATGGTCTGTTTGAGGTTAGGCGGCTGTTTGAAAGCGAGTAGTGGAGGCGTGGGGATGGCCTTAGTGAGGTGTTCGTCGTCATCGATGACATGTTGAAGGCACGGATGCAGCCGGACCTGCTGTGATTTCCAGCCAAAAAAAAAAAATGTTTTTTGTCTGTTTTTTTGTTTTTCATACAGACCCCAGCATCTGCAATATTTGACCCCTTGTGACCCCACCTCATTGTTCTTTGATGTAATGTTTCCCTGACTGACCTGTTTGGACACCATTCACACCTTTGACTGCTGTGATTATCTCTCTGCCGAGGTGTGATTAATGGCAGTTGGAAAGGTTACCTGTAAACATCTGACATGATTCTCTGACTATATAAGCTGTGTCTTTATGCATTTCTCCACTTCACCTGAAGAAGGAGCAGCGCTCCGAAAGCTTGTGATTTCAAATAAAGCTGTTGGACTATAACCTGGTGTTGTGTGACTTTTTACATTTGTCCACCCCAGTCCAACTCCGGCATCTCCACACCATCCCTTAAAATTGCAATTGGGATCCTAACTATATCATTAGGATCCCGATTTGCATGGGTATGAGGCGTAATGCCTGTTTCATACAGGCACTGTGGCCAACCAAGGGTAAGCCCTTTCAAAATGGTGGTCATCGAAGTGTCAGCGTTAACTGAGCGGTAAGTCTACCGGCCCCATTTTGAGGCCATAACCGCCAGTTTCCACGAGTTAAAATTAACCCCATTGAGTTTTTAATAATCCAGCTAGCACGTGGTGATGGACGGAATCTAACCATGGAATTCCCATACTTTAAACACTTTGGGCTGGATTTTACCTGCCGAGACAAGTTGGAGGCAGGACTGCTGCCTTCTGGGTTCTAGTCCCACCCCCAGCGACGTCCGATGCACAGACGCTATTTTCCCCTGATTGGCCTTGTTAAGCCACCCTGCGGGCTTGCCGGCCAATTAAGGGAAAGCCGGTGTCAGATGACGTCAGTTGATGATGCTTCATCTGCCGGTTTTCTTAAAGGGACATGTACTATTTACTTTTGACAGATGATCTGTCATTGTTTGACATCATTGAGGTGCTGTCAAACACTGACAATCACTGTACAAAGGTGAGCCCTTGCACCCAGACTCTCCAATGGCTCGCTCCTTAGGATAAAACAGATGGCAGCTGCAGGTGAGGTTACAGAAGCGATCTGTCACTTCCCCCAATGAGTTGAGGCCACATAAACACTTCAAAGCTTGTCACCTACAGAAAAATGTAAACACATTAAAAATGACTTTCCCAACTTCTCCTTACCTCTGATATTCAACAGTGTCCCATTGGATCCTTCACACAACTTCTGCAGCTGTCATCTATACACAAACATTACAAGAGACCCACAGCATGCCTCACTTACCCTGGCGGTGTTCCCCGACATCGGGAAGCCCGCAGCAGAAATCGCAAAATGGGAAAAAGCTTCTTAACTGCCTGTTAACTACCTGTTAACAGGCAGTTAAGTGGCTATAATCCTCTTCCCGCCGCTAGGAGTCGGGTCCCTGCGCAAATCGGGGACCCAACTCCTGGGAAGATTGTTTGGAGGCGGGTTGGGAGCGGGTTCAGGAGGCGCTCCCATTCTTTTTGATTTTGCCAGCAGTCCCACTTACAAACCCGCCTCCTCAGGGCTGGTAAAATCCAACCCTTTCTGTCCTTTCTGATCCTGAGCACAGAGTCTTCTGGACCTTAGCTGCTGGGGTGGGGGAATTTTAACTTAATCCGCCTGGTGGGGAAATGGACACGATCGGATCGGACGTCTGTTTTATACGCTGCCCTGACATCAATGGAAAATAAAATAAGGCAGGGTGTGAAACAGGCAGTCAATCCAATCGGGTCAGTCTCCCACTGGGTGGGTTAGGTTAAAGTTACCCCAGAGGCTGTGAAATGTTCCAATCTTCAACCAATGTGCAGCCACTGAACTCAGTGCGAAATAGTGCATGCAACCATTTCAATCCAACTGTAGTGACTGCTATGGTTAGATGGTTTAACTTGTATAAATCCTTGGAAATATAATTTTGCACAAATTACATTTCTCATCGTGACAAATATGGCACACTGCAGTTACTGGTGACAACATTGCTGCAAGACCTGACAGAACAGTTCCATTCTCAGAGGGCTGCAGTAGAATTTTGGTGCCAACATCAAAAATAAGTTTTTTTTCCCAGTTAATTGGCAGTACACTAAAAATTGTGCAATTTTTTGTGATTTGTGGCATTTATCTTTTTTTGTTTAATATCACACATCACTGGGTTTTTGACATGCACATATTTTTTAGATTGTATATGAAAGAGATTAGATTTATATTTTGAAAGTAAAAAATCCTTGTTCTGTGGAGCATTATTATTGACATCATGCCACAGGTCTGCTCCATACAAAGGATAGTTATAAGGTTCCAGACAGGAACCCCTGAAACGGTGATAACTACAAAGGAGTGATTGCAAGCAAATGATCTGAGTTAGGAGCTTTTGGTGGTCACTAGTTCCTTCACCTTTAAATTACCATTGATGTGCTAGATTGTATAAATGCAGAGATTAGACAAGCGTGTAGTAAAGGCAGAGTGATTTTAATGGAGGATTTTAACTTTCATGTAGTTTGGGAAAAGCAGACTAGCACCTGTCAGAAAGGTAGTGAATTTCTTGAGTGTGTCCGGGATAGTTTTCTACAACAATGGCCCAGTAATTCCTCTCCCAACGCGTGAGTACGAACGGGGTACTCACGCGTGTGCCCGGAGGAATTGCCGGTTTTCAGCATGCACAGCGCATGCGGGGAAAACCGGCATTTCCTCTCCTCTGGCCCAAGGGGTTAAGAGGCTGAATGCGTGCGCGCAGGAGTCTGCGCGTGCGACTTGGATTTCCTTTATTTTTAGAGAGTTGCGCATGTGTAAAGGCCTCCGGTTTTTACGCATTGAAAAACCACACATAAGTACTTAGTTTTACAGGTACGTGGTCTATTAATACAATTTATAAAAAATTTTTCCACAGGTTTATTATTTTTAAGGAATTTACAGTAAGGTAAGTTTAATTTTAGCCCCGATTTTTTATATAATAATTCTTTTCAAATTAAAATTATTGCTTAATATAGTTTTTACAGTTATTTATGGTTCATTTAAGTAGTGCAATTTTTTTTAAATTTTCTTTCAAGTGTAAGTAGTGTTTTGGGGCCAGGAGTTTTCATGAGTTTGACAACTCTTACTGTCAAACTCATGACTGAACTTTTGCAACCTCCCATTGGTTGCCCTGTGCTCACGTGATCCCAGCCGGCTCATCACACTAAGTACGCCGCTGGGTCACGCGCGCACAGCGCGGCAGGACCTCAAGTGGGCCAGTGAGAGGAAATGCAATGCGGGCCACGATTCAAATGTCAGCGCGCCGGGTAAGTGCACATCGGGGGCTTGCACGTGCGGCAAGCTCCCGATCCTAATTTCAGGGCCCTTATGTCCTAGAGGCAACAAAGGGGCAAGCCATATTAGATTAATAATGCATAATGAGCCAGATTTAGTTAACAGCCTAGCTGTGCGTGAACATTTATCGAATAGCGATCATAACATGATCGAGTTCAACGTAACGTTTGAAAGGGAGAAACGCAAAACAGCTACTAAGATTCTAGATTTAGGTAAGGCTGACTTCAACGGGATGAGGCAGAGACTGTCCACAGTAAACTGGGCAAATCTATTAATGGGTAAAACGACAGAAGATCAGTGGGAGATGTTTAAAAAAGAATTTAATGTGATATAGAACCAGTTTACAGCCCTGAAGGTCAAGAGCTCTACTTGCCCCCAAAAAAGCCATGGACAACTAAAGAGGTAAGGGACAGCATAAAACTAAAGGAAAGCACAGATCCTTGTGAATCGGAAAGATACAAAGAACAACAAAGGGTCACAAAACAGATAGTAAGAGCTACAAAGAGTATGAAAAGAAACTTGCAAGGGATATCAAAATCAATATGAAGAATTTTTAGTTACATTAGGAAAAAAGAGGGTGGTCAGGAGCAATTTTGGCCCCTTGAAAACTGAAAGTTGTAATATTGCCAATGACAATGGGGAAATGGTGGACATGTTGAATAATTACTTTGCGTCAGTATTTACAGTAGAAGAAGAGGATAGCATGCCAGAAAGCCCAAGGAAACTAATATTGAATCAGGAACAGGGACTCAATAAAATTAATGCAAGTAAATTAACAGTAATGAAGAAAATAATGGCACTAAAAAGTGACAATTCCCCAGGGCCAGATGGTTTCCATCCTAGGGTATAAAGGAAGTAAGTGAGCACATTGCAGATGCCCTAACTATAATCTTCCAAAGTTCTCTAGATTCAGGAACCATCCCTATAGATTGGAAAATTGCACATGTCACGCTGCCTTTTAAGAATGGCAAGAGAGGGAAACTAGGGAATTATGGACCAGTTAGCTTAATATCTGTTGTCGGGAAATTGCGAGAGTCTATAATTAAGGTTTGGAACTCTCTTCCGCAAACGGCAATTAATGCTAGATCAATTGTTAATTTTAAATCGGAGATTGATAGCTTTTTGTTAACCAAAGATATTAAGGGATATGGGCCAAAGGCGGGTATATGGAGTTAGATCGCAGATCAGCCATGATCTCATTAAAATGCGGAACAGGCTCAAGGGGCTGAATGGCCTACTCCTGTTCCTATGTTCCTATGTAACTCAGTGGTTTTAATCCAAAGGCTTCATTAAATCAAATTCCAGTATGAATGGAGTTTCTAAGGCCAATAAGTTAAATGATCAGCAAAATTTACAAACACCTACCTGATAGAGTGACACAATGGTTAACATGCTGCACTTTCACTCATGGGTTCCAACCTAACTCAGGCTGATGGACTGAAACTTCTCTTTATCATGGCTAGTAGGCTAGAAATTGGTCCTCATTGAATGCTTTTTCCAGGCAGAAAATGGGGACAAAAAAAGAACCAATTTGTGGCGCTCTGTCCTGCAGCCCAAGGATACCTGAAATATGTCCGACGTCATTTTGGGGGTGGACAATATTCGGGTATTTGGAGCGGCTGCCTCGAATATGTTAACCAGGTGTCTAACGGCTGCTTAAGGACCCCTTGAAGAAATTCATCAGTGCTGAACGGAGTAGGCGTCAGGCCTGCTCATTCAGGCTTTCTGGAACTGGCTGAGGGTTAGACAGTGGCTTTTTAAAAATGAATTTAATGTAGAGCCAGGAGGAGCAGGAGCTCTCTGCCGATTCCACAGCACTACTGTGGGCTGCTGCCAGCCTTTTAAACAGAGAATGCATCTGTAAAAAATGAGGGTCTTTGAAATGGTGCTGTGGGATTCCGATGTATTGCTTTCGCTGCTATTTTAGCAGCTGTCAGTCCATTTAAAATAACTGGGTTAACAGGGCTAAAATAGCAGTGGACATGCAGGTGGATGTGTTAATCTTTCATATGGCAGTATCCCACAGGCGTCATTTCAAGGTCATGGTTTTAAAAAAAAGTGATTTTATATTGGAAATCGAAGAGCCACTTTCCTGATGTCGCACTTGGGGAGCAGCCCTTTGTCAGTGGCACACGAGGCCTGTGGGTAAAGGAGGTCAGACACAGCACACAAGGCATTCAACTCCCAATTCTGTGAGAGAAGAAGGATTTCAATTTTTACATCCACATTATTGCTTGTTAGACCCTTGAAGATGGCCTTATTAGACCCCCAAAATTTTTGTAAATATGTGCAGTGATCCCACAACATCTTGCATGTGCAGCTCCTCATCCACTGAGCCTGACTACACAGTGGGCACTGGGTGTCCTTGTACACGAATCACTGAAAGTTAACATGCAGGTACAGCAAGCAATTAGGAAAGCAAAAGATATGTTGGCCTTTATTACAAGAGGATTTGAGTATAAGAGTAAAGACGTCTTACTGCAATTATATCGGGCCCTGGTGAGGCCACACCTGGAGTATTGTGTACAGTTTTGGTCCCCTTACCTAAGGAAAGATACACTTGCCATAGAGGGAGTGCAACGAAGATTCACCAGACTGATTCCTGGGATGGGTGGATTGTCCTACGAGGAGAGATTGAGTAGACTAGGCCTATATTCTCTAGAGTTTAGAAGAATGAGAGGTGATCTCATTGAAACATACAAAATTCTTACAGGGCTTGACAGGGTAGATGCAGGGAGGATGTTTTCCCTGGCTGGGGAGTCTAGAACCAGTGGTCACAGTCTCAGAATTGTATTGATTTCTTTGTGGGTTCAATGATGAGACATTTATGAAAGAGAATGACTTTTTATCTAAAGTATGTTCAACTCAGTTAACAGCATTTACAGGAGACATCATGTTAGAAATCCATCTAAAGCGAAACTGAAACTAAACTCAACTGCTTGTCTCTCACATGACCTCTGCTGGTCAGACATAAGTAATCAATACATGCAACTATGCTGGTAAGGCATGATAATCAAACAGGCAAATAACATCACTATTTGCTGATATCATTACATCTCCCTTTCTTAAAACAAAAGTATTTTACTTTTAACTAACAACATGTTTTCTTTGTATTAATCTGCATTTTAACTGTAACACTTAATGAACTTACATTAACATTATCATGATCAAGGTTTTTTAACCTTGCTTTGTGTGTTCACATGAAATATGTAAATACACTAGAACTTGAAGAAAGAATAAGATAACATTACTTCCTTCTATAACAATAGTCCTTAAATTTGCTCAATGAGTCTCTCAGGAGGCTTCACGTGTCTTGAGGATTTTCTGATTGATTGTCCTTGAATTTGAGTTGTTGCCTCAGATGATTGGTTCTCAGCTGTGTGATCAGGTTGTTCAACAGTATCAGTCTCTTGACCTGCTGTGGCTGTTCCCATGAGAAGATCTCGACGATTTCTTCTCAGAATAGCACCCTCATCTGTCTGAATGGTGTATGATCTTGGTTGAACTTCACTCAGGACAGTTCCCTTCTGAGTCCATGTGTTTGTTTTGTCTTTCAACCTTACTTGGTCACCAGTGTGGAGTTCAGGTAAGCTTTGTGTTCCTCTGTCATAGTAGTACTTTTGCTTTTCTTTCTGTTGTTCTTTGAACTTCCTCACTTTCTCCCCCTCTTTTGTTTTCAGGAGGTTCTCCGGGATGGGTAGGTTTGACCTTAGCCGACGTCCCATCAGGAGTTGGGCTGGTGACATACCACACTCGAGCGGCATTGTGCGGTATACAAGCATGCTCTGGTAGAAGTCAGTTCCACTGTCTTTTGCCTTGTGTGGTAAACCACTGTTATAGTTATCACTGTATATTGTTCTCACTGTTCTCACTGTCACATCACTACACGAGGTCGCCTCTTGTCGCACTGTTATACCTGGGCTGACCACCTCCGACTCCGCCCATTACCTGCCCAGGTATAAAGGTAGCTGACTGGCTAGTATTCCTCCCTGTTGGATCGGATCACCCACGAGGGTGGGCTCTGTTATTTAGCCAATAAAAACCTTCAGTTACGTTCTTAACTCGTCGCCTTTTATTGGACTAATTGATAGGCATATCAATTTTATTGGCTAAATTTTAAAGATGTCTGATAATGAACAGCAACAGCAAGGAGCTCACCCAGCAGCACAGCAACAGCAGTACCGGAGCCCGGTAAACTACATGTACACTAGGCATCTCTTAAGATCTCGCCAGCAACAGCCAGGAGAATCGATAGCTGAATTTTCACGAGCGCTGAGACAACTCGGCAGGAACTGTGACTTTAAAGCGGTGACGGCTACTGCGAACATGGAAGACAATGTCCGCGACGCCTTGGTGAGAGGCCTACGTTCCGACTACACACGGCAAAGACTGCTTGAAGCTAAGGACATAGACCTGGACAAGGCCGAAGCCCTCGCCCTCACCCTAGAGGCCACCCAGCAAGACCAGGAAGCGTTTGCCAGGTACTATTCGCGACCCTGGGACTCGGGCCCGACCCCCACCCCACCACCCTTCACAGCGCTGCCCCCAGGACCGACCTCAGCGTCTGCATCACGGATCCGACCGGGCCCGCTAGCCCCGGTACCGGCCCCGACATCAGGCAACCCCGATCGGGCCGCTGGCTGCTTCTTTTGCGGCCAGGAGAAGCATCCGAGGTCGCGCTGCCCAGCCAAAAACTCGACCTGCAAAACCTGCCTCAAGAAAGGCCACTTCTCCAAGGCCTGCAGAAGCAAATCCTCAGAAGCCAGCAGTGCCTCATGCGAACCCTGGGGGCGGCCATCTTTGTGCGGGGCAGCCGAAGCCTGCAGAGCCTCATGGGAAAACCAGGGGCGGCCATCTTTGTGCGGGGCAGCCGAAGCCTGCAGAGCCTCATGGGAAAACCAGGGGCGGCCATCTTTGTGCGGGGCAGCCAAAGCCTGCAGAGCCTCATGGGAAAACCAGGGGCGGCCATCTTTGTGCGGGGCAGCCGAAGCCTGCAGAGCCTCATGGGAACAGCAGGGGCGGCCATCTTTGTGCGGGGCAAACGATTTAAACAGAGCCTCATGTGAACTACGGGGGCCGCCATCTTCGCCGCCATCTTGTCATGACAACGACGCGCTCATCTACACCCTAGCTTCCGTGACCCTGGATCAAGCCCGCCCGCACCACCTGGCCAGCTCAATGATGGACATCAAAGTCAACGGCCACGCCACGACCTGCCTGTTCGACAGCGGAAGCACGGAGAGCTTCATCCACCCAGACACGGTGAGCCACTACTCCCTCCCCGCCCTGCCAACGCGCAGCCGCATCTCGATGGCATCGAGGTCGCACGCCACAGACATCAGCGGCTACTGTGTCGTGACATTGTCGGTTAAAGGGACAGAGTATAAAAATTTTAAACTCCTCGTACTCCCCCAGCTGTGCGCTGCCGTCATACTAGGGCTGGACTTCCAATCCCACCTCCAAAGTGTAACCCTAGCATACGGTGGACCCCTCCCCCCACTCACAGTCGACAACCAGCGAAAGTTAAACCGCCCACCGCGTAACACCTGCAGCCTATCCACCCTCAAGGTACCGCCACCTTCCCTGTTCGCTAACCTCACCCCCGACTGCAAACCTGTCGCTACTAAGAGCAGGCGGTACAGCGCTGGGGACAGAGCCTTCATTAGCTCTGAGGTGCAGCGACTCCTGAAAGAGGGCATTATTGAGGGGAGCAGCAGCCCCTGGCGTGCCCAGGTGGTGGTAGTCAAGACCGGCGACAAAAATCGCCTGGTTATCGACTACAGCCAGACCATAAACAGATACACCCAGCTGGACGCATACCCCCTCCCCCGCATATCGGACATGGTCAATGAGATTGCACAATACCGCGTATTCTCGACCATCGACCTCAAGTCGGCCTACCACCAACTCCCCATCAGCCCGGAGGACAGCCAGTACACCGCCTTCGAGGCGAATGGCCGCCTCTACCAATTCCTTAGGGTCCCCTTTGGTGTCACCAACGGGGTCTCGGTTTTCCAACGGGAGATGGACCGGATGGTTGACCAGAACGGACTACAGGCCACTTTCCCCTATCTCGATAACGTCACCATCTGCGGCCGCAACCGGCAGGACCATGACGTGAATCTGGAGAAATTCCTCCGTACGGCCCAACGGCTGAACCTCACCTACAATAAGGAGAAATGCGTGTTTAACACAGCGCGCCTTGCCATCCTTGGCTGTGTAGTAGAGAACGGAGTCATCGGCCCCGACCCCGAAAGAATGCGCCCCCTCATGGAGCTACCCCTCCCCCACTGTCCAAAAGCACTTAGGAGAACCCTGGGGCTTTTCGCCTACTATGCCCAATGGGTACCCAATTATGCGGACAAAGCCAGACCCCTCCTGAAAACCACATCCTTCCCCCTCACGGAAGAGGCGTGCGCGGCCTTCTCCCTCATTAAGGGAGACATAGCCAAGGCCACAATGCACGCAGTGGATGAGTCAATCCCCTTCCAAGTGGAGAGCGATGCATCCGACTTCGCCCTAGCCGCTACCCTTAACCAGGAGGGTAGGCCGGTAGCCTTCTTCTCAAGGACCCTACAGGGCCCCGAGACCCGACACTCGTCGGTCGAGAAGGAAGCCCAGGCAATTGTGGAGGCAGTACGGCGCTGGAGGCACTACTTGGCAGGCAAACGATTTACCCTCCTCACCGACCAACGCTCGGTTGCCTTCATGTTTAATAACAAGCTGAGGGGCAAGATCAAGAACGACAAAATCTTGAGGTGGAGAATCGAGCTTTCCACCTATGATTATGAGATCTTGTACCGGCCCGGTAAACTGAACGACCCCCCTGATGCTCTTTCACGCATTACATGCGCCAGCGCGCAAAGTGATAGACTTCAGACCCTCCACAATGACCTCTGCCACCCCGGAGTCACCAGACTCTACCATTTCATTAAGGCCCGCAACCTGCCATACTCCATCGAGGAGGTCAGGACCATGACCAGGAACTGCCAGATCTGTGCTGAGTGCAAACCGCACTTCTATAAGCCGGACAGAGCAAGCCTGATCAAGGCCACCCGCCCCTTCGAGCGTCTGAGCATCGACTTCAAGGGGCCCCTACCGTCATCCGACCGTAATGTGTACTTCCTCAACATCGTTGATGAGTACTCCCGTTTCCCCTTTGCCTTCCCCTGCCCAGACATGACCAGTAACACGGTCATTAAATGCCTGAACAAACTCTTCGCCTTGTTCGGGTTCCCGAACTATATACATAGTGACCGGGGCGCCTCCTTCATGAGCGAGGAACTCCGTCAGTTCCTATTGGAGAGGGGTATTGCAGCAAGCAGGACCACCAGCTACAACCCCCGAGGGAACGGCCAGGTGGAAAGAGAGAACGCGACGGTATGGAAGGCCACCCTCTTAGCCTTAAAGTCTAAGGGCCTCCCAACCTCCCGCTGGCAAGAGGTCCTCCCGATTGCGCTGCACTCCATCCGGTCACTACTTTGCACTGCCATTAACACCACCCCCCATGCTCGAATGTTTGTCTTCCCCAGGAAGTCGACTACGGGAACCACCCTACCAACCTGGCTGACCTCTCCGGGACCCGCCTTGCTGCGAAAGCACGTGAGGGCCCATAAAACGGACCCCCTGGTCGAGAAGGTGAACCTCCTGCACGCCAACCCCCAGTACGCCTATGTGGCTTACCCAGACGGACGGGAGGACACTGTCTCCCTACGAGACCTCGCACCCTCACCCCCCCCTCCCAACCCCCCGAGTCCAGCCGAGGTAGACGGCATGCCGGAACCCCACGAGCCTTTGCCGACTACGCAGACACCAGCTTTAACACCGGATAATGTAACACCGCCGCTGCGACGATCGGAGAGGCTAACGAAGCCTCCGGACAGACTGACATACCAGAGCTGGTAATACACTTCACCCCGCCGGACTCTAATCTAAACAAGGGGTGAATGTGGTAAACCACTGTTATAGTTATCACTGTATATTGTTCTCACTGTTCTCACTGTCACATCACTACACGAGGTCGCCTCTTGTCGCACTGTTATACCTGGGCTGACCACCTCCGACTCCGCCCATTACCTGCCCAGGTATAAAGGTAGCTGACTGGCTAGTATTCCTCCCTGTTGGATCGGATCACCCACGAGGGTGGGCTCTGTTATTTAGCCAATAAAAACCTTCAGTTACGTTCTTAACTCGTCGCCTTTTATTGGACTAATTGATAGGCATATCACCTTGTACATCAGTCTTTTCACTGTCTGGACCGATTTTTCCACTAGAACATTGGACTGTGGAAAGTGAGGACTTGACATTGTGTGGACAAAGTCCCACTCTTTGGCAAAGTGTCGGAAACTTGCATTGTAAAACTGGGGTCCGTTGTCTGTGAAGACCTCGCTTGCCACGCCATGTCTGGAGAATATGGCTTTCATACATGTTATCACAGCATCTGCAGTAGTGGTGTACAGTCTACAAACCTGTGGATACAGGGAGTAATAGTCTGTGACTACAAGATAGTCCTTCCCTTGACATACGAATAGGTCAGTGCCTACCTTCTGGTAAGGTCTGTCTGGCGCTGGGTGTGGCTTTAGTGGTTCTACCGGATTGCTTGCTCGATATTTCAGGCATATTGTGCAGTTTGACACCTCATTTGTCACATCTTGGTTGATTCGTGGCCAGTACATCACCTCTCGTGCTCTTTTCTTACACTTTTCGATTCCCAGATGTCCTCCATGGATCTTTTTTAACATCTCTTTTCTCAGACTCTTTGGGATAACTATTTTACTTCCTTTGTAGATGATGTCTTCGACCACTGATAGTTCCACCCTGCAGTTCCAGTACTCTGCCATGTCAGGTGAGCAGTCTTGTTTCATGTTGGGCCATCCATCCAAGATGCTTTTTCTCAGTCGTCTCATTGTTTCATCTTTGTTTGTCTCAGTCTTTATGAGCTCCATTTTTGCATCTGCTATGGGCAGTGCACTTGTGATCATGTCCACGTAGGCGTTCACTTTTTCATCCATTGTGGTGTTTGTGGGCTCACTTGGGTCAACAGCTCTGGACAACGTGTCTGCTGTATACATCAGTTTACCCGGTGTGTACGCAACATTCAGTGTATAGCGTTGCAGCCTGATCATCATTCTTTGTATTCTAAGCGGACAGCTATTTAGTGGCTTTTGGAACAATGCAATCAAGGGCTTATGGTCAGTCTCTACACTGATTGCTTGTCCTGCCACAAACTGGTGAAATCTTTCACAGGCGTATGTGATGCTGAGCAGCTCCTTTTCTATTTGAGCATATCGCGTCTCCGCGTCTGTCATTGAGCGCGATGCATATGCAATAGGTTGCCAGTAGTCATATTGTTGCAGAAGAACGGCACCGAGCCCACTCTGTGATGCATCTGATGATATCTTGATGGGTCTCGCTGGGTCATAAAACCTCAGAACTGGTTCCTCTGTGAGCAGTTTCTTTAGATCGCTCCATGACTTCTCATGCTCATGATTCCGTTCCCATTCTATGTTCTTTTCAGTTAGTCTTCTCAGTGGCGCCATCTTTTCTGAGAGGTTGGATATGAATTTCCCCATGTAGTTGATCATTCCATTAAACCTCTGCACGTCCTTTTTGCATTGTGGCTTTGGCATATTCTCAATGGCGGACACCTTTCTGGGATCTGGTCTGATGCCCTCACTGCTAAGGTTATCTCCCACGAATGTCAGTTCTGTCACCCCGAGCTGGCATTTCTCTCTATTCAGCTTCAGGTTTGTTTTCCTTGTTGCTTCCAGCACTTTTTTCAGTCTCTCGTCATGCTCAGTTCTCGTGGTTCCCCATACTATGATGTCATCCATTGACGTATCAACTCCCTCCAGGCGCTCATAGATCATATGGATAGTTTTGTGATACACTTCAGGAGCTGAGGCAATGCCAAATGGTAACCTTAGGAATCTGTATCTGCCAAATGGACTGTTGAACGTGCACAGTCTTGAACTTGCTTCGTCCAATTTCATCTGCCAAAATCCTGATGATGCATCTAACTTGCTGAAATACTTTGCATTTGCAAACTGTGCCATGATTTCCTCATGTGTAGGAAGCTTGAAGTGCTCTCTCTTTATTGCTCTGTTTAGATCTCTTGGATCCAGGCAAATTCTGAGCTTTCCATTCCTTTTGTCCACTACGACGAGGGAACTCACCCACTCAGTTGGCTCATCTATCTTCCGAATCACGTTCAGGCTTTCCATCCTGTCCAACTCTGCCTTCAGTTGCTTTTGAAGAGCAAACGGGACTTTTCTGCATGGATGTATGACCGGTGTCATACTTTTATCTACTCTGATCGTGTGTTCTCCTGGAATGCAGCCTAGACCCTTAAATAGGTCATTGTACTCTTTCATGAGTTCATCATACACTGTCTCTCCTTCGCTTTCCACAACGAGGACTCTCTTTACCAGGTTCAGTCTCTCACAAGCTTTTAAACCTAGTATGGCTTGCACATCCATTGGCACCACGATTAATGCTAGCGTGTGCTCTCTGTCCTTGTGTGTTACTTTGACAATGCATCTTCCTTTCACTGGTATATCAGTACCTGAGTATCCTGTCACTTTCACTTTTATTCCATGTATCTTTGGTCTGGGTCTAATTTTCTTAAAATCAGTCTCTGATATCACATTAACTTGTGCTCCAGTATCCAATTTAAATGGAATATGTATGTCATTCACTTTTAGTGTCAACATCCAGTCTCTTTCTTCTTTTTTGTTTTCAGACACAACATCTACATAGAACTCCCCTATGTCGTTTTCATCTACTGCATGGACCTTGCTTTGTTGCACTTGGTTCTTGCAGCAACGGGCATAATGGTTGTTCTTGTTGCAACTATTGCATGTTTTACCATATGCTGGACACTTTCTTGGTGGATGCTGTGTACCGCATCGACTACATGACTTTCGATTGTCCCTTTCATTTTCGTTCGCTGGCCACGCCTCTTTTTTCACATTGGCGCTCTTTTTGTTAAACAGTTTGTATCCGTTCTTTCTCACTGCATCCACGTTGCAGCTACTGTCACTGAACAGCTCCTTTGCCTGCAACTTCACAGTCTCTGTAGCCCTACACAGTGCTATGGCTTTTCCCAGGTCTAGATCTTGCTCTCTTAGCAGCCTTTCCCTTAGACCATTATCTGGAATACCACACACCAGTCTGTCTTTTATCAGCGAATCTGTCAGTCCCCCAAATTCACATGTTTTGCTTCTGTTTCTCAGTTCAGTCACATACTGATCAATAGTCTCACCTGTTTTCTGTACACATGTGAAAAATCTGTGCCTCTCAAACGTCACGTTATGTTTAGGTATGCAGTAGGCCTCAAACTGTTCCATTATTTTATCTAGCTTCATTTTGTCTCCATCAGCAGCGAATGTGAAATTATTATACACCTCCAGCGCTTCATCACCCACGACATGTAAGAACAGTGACGATTTCTTTTTATTACTTTTCTCGTCAGCTCCGATTACCGCTAAATACAACTCTACACGTTGTTTGAATCTCCTCCAATTTTCAGCCACATTACCTGTCAACTGAAGCGTCGCCGGTGGGTGTAAACCTTCCATTTTTTCACTTCGTTAGCTATTCTCTAATGGTAAGTAACGATGTTCTCTTTTGGCTTGCTAATCTGTGGAGAGCTGATTTAACTTCAGATTTTTCCTCTTCATCTCTTTCAATCACTTCTGACACCATGTATTGATTTCTTTGTGGGTTCAATGACGAGACATTTATGAAAGAGAATGACTTTTTATCTAAAGTATGTTCAACTCAGTTAACAGCATTTACAGGAGACATCATGTTAGAAATCCATCTAAAGCGAAACTGAAACTAAACTCAACTGCTTGTCTCTCACATGACCTCTGCTGGTCAGGCATAAGTAATCAATACATGCAACTATGCTGGTAAGGCATGATAATCAAACAGGCAAATAACATCACTATTTGCTGATATCATTACAAGAATAAGGGGTCAACCATTTAGGACTGAGATGAGGAGAAATTTCGTCACTCAGAGGGTGGTGAATCTTTGGAATTCTGTGCCCCAGCGGGCTGTGGAGGCTCAGTCTTTGAGTATATTCAAGACAGAGATCGATAGATTTTTGAATATTAAGGGAATCAAGGGATATGGGAATACTGCAGGAAAGTGGAGATAAGGTAGAAGATCAGCCATGATCTTATTGAATGGCAGAGCAGGCTCAAAGGGCCAAATGGCCTACTCCTACTCCTATTTCTTATGTTCTTATGTTCTTTCATGACCTTAGGACATCCCAAAGCCAATTACTTTTGAAGTGTAGCTACTGTTATAATGTAGGAAATGCGGCAGCCAATTTGTGCACAGCAGGCTCCCACAAACAGCATTGTGATAATGACCAGACAAAATGTTTTTGCGATGTTGATTGAGGGATAAATATTGGCCAGGACACCAGGAATAACTCCCCTGCTCTTCTTCGAAATAGAGCCATGGGAACTTTTACATCCACCTGAGAGGGCAGTCGGGCTCTTGATTTAACATCTCTTACGAAAGCTGTCACCTGCGACAGTGCAGCACTCCCTCAGCACTGCACTGGGGTGTCAGCCTAGACTTTTATGCTCAAGTCTCTGGAGTGGGAGTTGAACCCACAACCTTCTGGCTCAGAGGTGAGAGTGCTATAAACTGAACAACGGCTGACACGGTGAGAAGCACAGCAATGTAGATATTTAGGCTTTGCGGTGTGTTAGGAGATGGCAGATATGAATCATTAAAATTGTATTCTTGTTAACTGTGGTTCATCTCTGAAAATCTGAACAAATATAGCCCGAGCATTACAGATATTGACAGGCACAAATGAAAATGTTGATATACTCACAATATATTTGGCACTCTTACTTTATAGATACAGATTGTACTATTCCTCGATTTATATAATCTATTGAAATCTATTAGATTATTTTTAGCTACCCTAGCTACCAACTGTGATTTGTCACAGTGAAATATCATTGTGTTTCTCTAGCCAAGAGATAGCATATTGTCTATGTATATGAATAGAAGTGACTAGATACCTTCATTTACTGAATCATAATTAACATATTCATTTTTATTAAAAATTCAGGGAACATTTAAATTGTTCTTTCATATCAGACTACACTCTGGAACATACATATTCTCCTTCCTGAAAAGTTCAAAAACAAATGTGAATATCTTGTGTCAAAAGGTTTAATGTAACATCTGACAGGGTGTGTGACAGTTACTCATGTAGATGCTTATTTTTATTAAGTATACGTACTTGAAAAATGCTGAAATGCCACTACATGTTGAGGAATAAGGCGAGCAGGATAATATTCTTCTGGTAAATGTGTTACCTAAAATTCCACAGAACCCAGTCTGTGATAGTAGCAACAAAACTGGCACAAATTATTTGTTACTTTGAAGCCTATTTCTATACTGGCTTTCATCTGGTAAGTGGAATGGAAGTGTCATTGTAAGATTTCTGTAGTTTGTTATTCAACAGAGATGTATTGTCACCATAGTTACTAGATGTAAGGGTGCTCCCAGTGCTGAGCAGTGCTCGCAGGAAACAAATCTTGAGCACAGGGTATGATGTTCCATCCATTAAAATTATGGACAACACCAGCAAATTCCTGAGATACGCCGTCTGTGAGTGCCACTTCGCATTGGGAGCATTGGATCTCAGAATCACTCCCTCACTGAACAGAATGTCTGTCTGTCTGTCTGTCTATGTATCTATTTCTGGAGTCCCCAGTCTCCCTATGCTTTTTTTATTCTTCTATCTTTCCTGAAGCTTTTGCTTTCTTGCAGGGAAAAAAAGGCTCTGCTGGTGTGGGGCACCCTGGCCTATTTAGCGTTATTCATTTGTGAACCTTTGCAGTGAGTGTCTGCAGACTATCTGACCACAGGATGCATCACAGTTGAGCCAGATCATTCCTTCACCTGAAGCACAATATATGCCCATTTGCAACATGGGTGCGAGAAAGTTATCAGGTGTGATCAGCAACTCGCCAAGGCTTCTTCGACAGCACATCCTAAACCCGCGACCTCTATCACCTAGAAGGACAAGGGCAGCAGGAGCATGGGGACACCACCACCTCCAAGTTGCCCTTCAAGTCACACACCATCCTGACTTGGAAATATATCGCTGATCCTTCACCGTCACTGGGTCAAAATCCTGGAACTCCCTCCCTAACAGCACAGTGGGAGTGCCTTCACCACATGGACTGCAGCGGTTCAAGAAGGTGGCTCACCACCACCACCTTCTCAAGGGCAATTAGGGATGGGCCATAAATGTTGACCTTGCCAGCGATGTCCACAGCACATGATGAATAAAAAAAAGAAACCTGACCGATGTTCCCCTCTCTAACCCAGGAGTACTGAGGCCAATTTTAGTAGCCTTATGCTCACCCTTCTGAAATCAGTTGACCCAGCACAGAGGAGGGATTGAAACTGGTCTGTGTGGCTTAGCCACACAATGATAACGCTGTTGAATCATTACTGGAAACACTTGCTCACTATCCTTAGCACTCAGCTCCATCAGTTCAACTTCCTAATTTGCAGCCAATGGTATTCACTAGAATGCTGTATCACCTACTGGCTGGGGCCCCCATACATAGCAGCTATCCAAAGTTGTGGGCTTCATCAATGCCTAAAGTTGGTTCTATTCTAATAGAATCATCTTTTGTGGTCAACTAAAATAAATTAATGTAAGACAAAACAGTACTCAATACCTTCTATTTCTCTCTCTATATATTTATTATAATTTAATGAGTATTTTCTCCCTACTTTCATTCTCATTCTTTCTTTAGCTGGGAAGTTGGAATAAAATGGACAGCAGTCATTCTGCCATCAGCAAACAGACGGTGTACCGCTGTGCTTTGGGGCAGGTCCTAGAATTCCTCCTTCCCCAGATGGTGCAGTTCACTGTGGCACGCTGTTCCAGCCAATGTTTTGGATGAGAGCCAATTGCATGTTCAGATGCTACTTGGAATTCAAACATCAATCAAAGGAATACACGTTCATCCAAAAATGAACTTTATGTGATGAGTGTATATGACAAAATTGGCTCGTGAACACCAGGTCAAATCAGAGCACGACTAATTGCTGTTACTTATATAGGCGTGCACATATGATTACTGCTTGCGTTTTACAATTCTACAGTGGTGATGAATACCATAGAGATCAAGGGGGAAAAATTCAGTATCGCCCCATTTGGGGCGCCATTATCGGCCGTGCGCAAAGTTTAGCGCCTGGCGCTAATTATCGCCTCCGACGGCAAACTTGGCTTTTCTCGCCCTTAGAGGTGATTGGAGCTCTAAATCAGGCACTTCACACCTGTCTTAAGGCGCAAAGGCCAAGGAGCGAGGTGCTACTTCACAGTGCTGGCGAAGCTCATGTGATGTCAGTCAGCAATGGAACACAGACACACTGGCACCGTTCAATTCTTAAAGGGGAGTTCTGATGAATGGTCATCGACCTGAAACGTTAACTCTGTTTCTCTTTTCACAGATGCTGCTTGACCTGCTGAGTTTCTCCTGCATTTTCTGTTTTTATCTTAAAGGGGAGGGTTGATCTTGCTCTCCATCCACATCCTGCTCATTGCAGCCTGGAATCTCAGCCTGGAGAGACCTGTACATCAAATCTGCTGGAAAGAACAATGGAGAGAACCAGGGAAAGAGCTCAGAGTGCAGCCCCCGCAGTCTCTTCTAAATCGATACAAGGAAGGGCAAATCAAAATCAACCTGCAAAGTGCTGCTCAGTACCCAAAACTCCTTCACACAGCGTTGAATCTCTCCAGAAGTCTCTCTCTCTCAGAATGCGTGGTGCAAAAATGTCACCAATAAAAAAAGGCAGGAAGCAGTCGCCTTTAAATAGCACTTCCCCCAGTCCCTTCCTGACTGCAAAACGCTCCCCTCAACCTGCCGTTGCTAGCGGCAGGTGGTAAGGCAGGGGGCGCCACTCAATATCCGGTCCGGGGCGCTACTGGGGCGTTGCGCACTCGACTGACGTCACGATCTGCCAGCGCAGGAGATCGTGGCGGCAGTGTTTAGTGCCGTCGCAAAATGTCTAGTTAATTTCGCGAGCGGCGCAAACATCGCCGCGCCCGGGCGCTAGTTGCTTTGCGCTCCATTAGCGCCCTCTTAAGGTGCTAACGGGAGGCGCAGACAACTGAATTTCTTCCCTCAAATCTTTGTACTGAAATTCAAAATATTCTATCTGATCTAATACATACAATCCAAGCAACAACTGAGACTTAACTCCTATATCAACCAACAAAGTAATAAATTAAAGAAATATTGTTCACAAACGCACCAAAGATAAATATTGTCATCATCAGATGCTGCAAGCTTTACAGGTGGATGGTGAAGCAACTCAGTTCACTGAACATAATTCAATTTGTCTGGTTCAGTAGGCCTGATGCCAGCAAAACTCCCAAGGCCAAATGCTTAGCTCAGTAATGTGAGACTGAATGCAGAGATTTCAGCAGCAAATAGTCCAAAGAAGATATTTAAAGAGGACTATTCTTATCATGTGTGTGATGGCTTTCAGGCTGAACCAGACTGTTCGCAACCTCAGTGGCCCATTAAACTCTGAACTGAGTTTCTGACCCCATATCCTCTGCATCACAAAGGCTGCCAACTTTCACTTCTGTAACATTACCCACCTCCATCACCAGGAGATTTGAACTCCCGGGCCTCATTTATTACCCCAACACTGGCTCACCTGAAGCCGGCTGGAGTTACGTCACCGGCAGCGGGTGGGATTCAAAATTCGTGGGAGGTGGGAAGCAGGCTGCCACTGGGGATCCATGGAAACGGTTCCCCGCAAAGGATGTTATTATAGGAATGTCTAGTTCCTATCCAAAGACTGAGGTCCACTCAGGCGCTTAAACAAAACGAAGTTTAATGGAAACTAACAGGTTTAAACAAGTAACTGCAGGAGAACATCGAGTGCAGACAGTTCGGAGGCTCCACGAGGACTGCTGGCTGGTCCCGTGGTTGACGTCATGACGTCATCACGTTCTTCCCGCCAGTGGGGGATCACGTGATGTACGGCGTGACGCCATCGCGTTTACCTGCGCTGTTAAAGTGATCACGCTCTATACAATTAAACAGTACAATTAAAGATACAGACTCAGGCTGTAGCTAACATGCTGTTAAAGGGAATTATATACAAACGGTCTGAGTCCTTTAGTGGCTCCGCCACATGCGTCCCCCCAGAATTGTCTTTAACAGCAAAAGTGAGACGGCGAGGAGGCCTGACAAGCCTGTCCGAGCGACTTCTGTAACCCTGAAGCGGAAGCTGATGGCCGGTGGTTGAGCTGTCGGGTGGTTGTGGTGGAGCTGGCACGGTGACTGTGGGTGGTCGGCCCCGTTTTGGCGGTTGAGCGATTTCGACTGGGCTGTCCAGGTCTAAGTGCGCCGGCTTCAGCCGGTCAACCGATATGTGGTCCGGTTTGCCTCCGATATCAACCGAAAAGGATTTGTCTCCCGGCTCTATGATGCGGAAGGGACCAGTGTAAGGAGGCTTGAGCGGGTCCCGGTGAGCGTCGTGGCGGATAAGCACGTACTCGACGCTTTTCAGCTCAGTTGGGACGTGGGAGCTCTGTAAGCCGTGATGCGGCGTAGGCACTGGAGCGAAACATCTGGCCGCTTCCTGGTGGCTGACGAGTTGCTGGGATGCAGACCATGGCTCTGTTGGAGATGGGAGGAAATCCCCTGGTACTCGTAGAGGTTGGCCATAAACGAGTTCCGCCGAGGAGGATTGTAAATCTTCTTTGGGCGCCGTACGAAGACCCAAAAGGACTCAGGGGAGTCTGTCCACCCATCCCGCGCCTTGAAGACTGGCCCGCAGAGCGGCTTTGAGCGACCTGTGGAATCGCTCGCACAGGCCGTTCGCTTGTGGATGATAGGCGGTGGTGCGATGTAGTTTGGTGCCGAGCCCCTGAGCCACAGCATTCCAGAACTCAGAGGAAAACTGCGGTCCACGATCGGAAGAGATGTCCGCCGGTACACCGAAACGAGCAACCCAAGAGGAGATGAAAGCTCTGGCCACGTCTGCCAAAGTGGTGGAAACCAAAGGGACTGCCTCTGGCCATCTAGTGGTGCGGTCTACCATTGTGAGGATGTGTGTAAAACCATGAGAAGGTGGAAGCGGCCCCACGAGGTCCACAATCACGTGGTCGAATCAACGCTCTGGAACAGCAAAGGTGGCCAATGGAGCTTTTACATGGCGTTGTACCTTGGCCTTTTGGCAGACCACGCAGGTGTTGGCCCAGTCGCGGACATCCAGGTGCATACCCCTCCAGACGAATTTTGACGACATCAGCCTTTGCGAGGCCCTCATGCCAGGGTGTGACAAACCGTGTATGGCGTCGAAGACTTTTCTGCGCCAGGCGACTGGAACTATAGGGTGGGGAACTCCCATGGAGATGTCGCAAAGTAGCGTGGTGCCTGCGGCATGGAATTTGACGTCGGCCGCTTGGAAGCTAGAGGGGCTGGTCCTGTATGCTTGGACCTCCGGATCCGAGGCTTGATCTGTAGCCATGAGGGCATAGTCGATTCCGAGCTCGACTGCGTGCACAGTCGCGTGGGAGAGACAGTCCGCCACCAGGTTGTCTTTGCCGGACACATGCTGAATGTCCGTGGTGAATTCAGAAATGAACATCAGGTGACGTTGTTGCCGAGCTGACCACGGTTTGGCGGTCTTGGTCATAGCGTACGTTAGTGGCTTGTGGTCCACGTAAGCCGTGAACGGATGTCCCTCTAGTAAGAACCGGAAATGGCGAATGGCTAGAAAAAGGGCCAGCAACTCCCGGTCGAAAGTGCTGTACTTTCTTTCGTTTCGCCGTAGTTGACAGCTGAAAAACGCAAGCGGTTGCCACGTCCCATTCACCCACTGTTCCTGCACTGCGCCAATTGCGTAGTCCGATGCGTCGGTGGTAAGGGCAATGGTGGCACCTGGAAGCGGGTGCGCCAGCATGGTTGCGTTGGCCAAGGCGCCTTTGGTGTCGACGAATGCCCGGTCCATCTCGGGTGTCCAGCTGATCGGATCCTTACCGGACTTGGCCTTGAGGGCCTCGTACAAGGGCTGCATAAGTAGAGCCGCCTTAGGGATGAACCGATGATAAAAATTTACCATCCCGAGGAACTCCTATAGGGCCTTGATGGTCTGCGGGCGCGGGAAAGATGTTACCGCCTCGACCTTCGTCTGTAAGGGAATTGCGCCGTCTGATGTAATGCGGTGGCCCAAGAAATCAATCCGCTGCAGGCCGAACTGGCACTTGGCCGGGTTGATAATCAAACCGTGCTGACTGAGGCATGTGAAGAGGGTACGCAGATGGCGGAAGTGCTCCTCTTTGGTTGGCAATAAGGATGTCGTCGAGGTAGACGAAGAGGAATTTTAGGTCCCGAAGCATGGAGTCCATTAAGCACTGGAAAGCCTGTGCAGCGTTCTTTAAGCCAAATGGCATCCACAGAAATTCGAACAGGCCGAATGGAGTGATGACTGCAGTTTTCGGGACGTCTTGAGGGTGCACAGGGACCTGGTAGTAACCGCGGACGAGGTCAACTTTCGAAAAAAAGGTATTTCCCACCAAATGGGCCGAGAAATCTTGGATGTGCGGGATCGGGTCCCGGTCAGGAGTAGTGGCATCATTCAGGCGTCGATAGTCGCCCCATGGCCGCCATCCGCCGCCGGGTTTCGGAACAATGTGGAGAGGCGAAGACCAGGGACTATTCGACCGGCGAATAATCCCCAGCCGCTCCATCATGTCGAACTCCGCTTTCGCAGCTGCGAGCTTGTCGGGTTCGAGTCGTCGGGTCCATGCGTAAACCGGGGGGCCGGTGGTGGTGATGTGATGTTCCACACCATGTTTAGTAGCCGAGGAGGAGAAAGTGGGCCTGGTCAGATCTGGGAACTCTCCGAGGAGCCGAGTGAAGTCGTCTGGAGGTGGGAACGCACAGAAGACAGTGCGCGGCACGGCGTTACTGCGGTGGCATGGGATGGAGTGGAACGTGGCCGCATTGATCAACCGGCAGTGCCTGACATCAACCAGGAGGCCGTTGGCGCACAAAAAATCCGCCCCAAGGATGGCCTGCGTGACTTTGGCCATGACGAATTCCCAGTGGAAACGCTGGCCACCGAAACACAGCTGGACCCGCCGCCTTCCGAAGGCCCGAACGGCTGCGCCATTAACTGCCGTGAAGGCGGGACCGTGTCCCCCAGCTAATATATCGAGATGCGACGCAGGTAGGATGCTACACTGCGCCCCGGTGTTGCAAAGGAAACGGCGACCAGAAAGGGAGTCGGTAATGAAAAGAAGCTTTGCTGAGTCTCCGATGGCCATCGCAGCCGTGGGGCGCTCGTTAGACCCGGTCCTCTTTCGCCAGGGTGTCTGTAGATGTTTTTTTTTGTGCGAAAAACTGCAGGGAGGGCGGCAGCCTCTTGCTTTCACGCCAAAACGGGCGTGGTAAAAGCACAACCCTGCTGATTGAGGAGCTGGAGCAGCGTCTGTGGGGGGGGGGGGGGAACGCCTCGCGGCCGCACAGTGCTGTTATGTCACCGCGAAGATCTTGTCCGCTTCGGCAGCAAGCTCCGCGCAGTCTGTAACTTCGGACCTGGCTAGGGCAGCCTGAACTTGCTCCAGGAGTAGGCTGAGGAATAGCTCCCTGAAGAGGAAGCATTCCGGCTCGGACCTGAGGAGCGTGAGCATCTGGCTCATGAGCTCGGACGGCTTGGAATCCCCGAGGCCGGGCATAGCGAGCAGCCGGCGAACACGCTCCGACTTTGTGAGCCTGAAGACCTGCAGCAACCGTGCCTTTAAGGTGTCATACTTGCGATCAGTAGGCGGACTACCGAGTAGGCTGACGATCCGCGAGGCTGTGGCACTGTCGAGGGCGGAGACCATGTAATAATAACGGGTCTGATCTGCAACGATGTCCCTGATGGCGAACTGGGCTTCAGCCTGGATGAACCACGTGGCTGATTGTTGCTCCCAGAACTGCGGTAGCTTCAAGGTAATAGCGTTCGTTTCCATGTTGATTATCTTCTGCGAAAACCGTTCGCAAAAGTCGGGGTCACCAATGTAGGAATGTTTAGTTCCTATCCAAAGACTGAGGTCCACTCAGGCGCTTAAACAAAACGAAGTTAAATGAAAACTAACAGGTTTAAACAAGTAGCTGCAGGAGAACATCGAGTGTAGGTCTATTCAGTTCGGAGGCTCCACGAGGACTGCTGGCTGGTCCCGTGGTTGATGTCATGACGTCATCACGTTCTTCCCGCCAGTGGGGGATCACATGATGTACGGCGTGACGTCATCGTGTTTACCCGCGCTGTTAAAGTCATCACACTCTATACAAGTAAACAGTACAATTAAAGATACAGACTCAGGCTGTAGCTAACATGTTGTTAAAGGGAATTATATACAAACGGTCTGAGTCCTTTAGTGGCTCCGCCACAATATATCCCTAGTAAGGAAGAATTTGAGGTGGATCAGCAAGTCCGCGTTTGGGGCGCGGGGTGAAACGCAGGGCAGCGGAGGCTTAAGGTATCGTTGTGTGGTCAGGAAGAGCACTCCTGGGCCTCGATTTTAGCTGACCCGTGGAGTCAGGATTGGAGGCATGCGGGGGGTTAAAGTCCTGAATTCGGGGGTCCCGACACCAACCCGCCCTCAACCCGCTTCCATGTAAGTTTCAAAGGAGGCGGGTACCCGCCCCGCACTGGGACCCGCCTACCCGAGGCGGGAAGGGATTAGTGCCAATGAACTGCCTGTTAACAGGTAGTTAACAGACAGTTTTTAGCCTAATCCCTATTTTAAAGCTTGAAGTGTGGGATTCCCGACGGCTCCAAACCACGCCAAGTTAGAGGAGTCGGGCCGTCGGGTTGAAGGGGGCGAGATGTCGGTGTTCAGGTGAGTGATGGGTGCATGAGTGCAAAGGTAAGTGTGTTTGGTGTGTCTAAAGTGTGTAAAGAAGTTTAAATTACCTGTACTTACCTTTTCAACCTTCCTTCCTCTAGGTTTCGGGAGTCCATCATCTCACCGGCACAGAAAGCAGAACGGCTGCGAACTGTCAAAAGTGACAGCCTGCAGCTTTCTGTGCCGGAGAGATTTCTAACTGAGTCTGTGTAGAAGGACTCAGGTTAGAAGTAAGACTGTCAGTGTTTGACAGCTTCAAACAGCTGTGAAACACTGATATTTCATCTGTCAAAACGTCTTGGCAGATGAAATTTCAGACTGTGACGTCACCTGTTGCCAGGTGGCCCTTAATTGGCCTGCTGAGCCCGCTGGGTGGGCTCAACAAGGTCAATCAAGTTAAAATCGCGTGGATTGGCCGCATCTCAATGGAGGCAAGACTACAACCCTGAAAGTTCTGGTCCCGCCTCCTTCCCGACTTCTGATTGAAAATCACCCCCCTGGTCTTCAAGGAACTTTAAATCACTTACCTGGACCTCCTTTGGCCAGATTCCTAGCTGCACTGGCAGGTTGGGGACTGTGCGGGTCTTAATCGGGCCCACGGTTAAAATGTCATGTACGTCCCGATTACATCATCAGGACTCAGCTTTGCGATTAAAATGAGACTCCCGCTCCTCTGGGGCAGGCAACCTTCCCATGCCTCAGTTCAGGCAAGTTAAAATGGTGAAGTGCAGGACCCCGGCTCAAACCCCCCTACATTTTAATCCCCACCCACAGCATTCCTGCCGGTCGAGGGGGAAAATTAAAATCGACTCTTTGATCTATTGCCTTCTGAGAATACAAGTAAGTTATATTCAATGGATTGCCATAATCCATTACTTTAGCTATCTCCTCAAATCATTCTAGAAAATTAGTGAGCCATAAACTATTGCTGACTACTACTAGTCTGTAGAACACTAAGAGCATCCTGAAATCCTTTCTACCACTTTTCCCACTATAGATCTAAGACTAACATTCTGTAATTATGTCTCATTCCCATTCTGAATATCAGCATAATCTCCAGTCTCCAAACCATAAAGTGTATATGGTGATCATAAAATATTAATCAGAGCCTCACCTATTTTCTCTTCCATTTCCTACAGGATTCTCAGGTATTTCTCATCTGGTCCAGACACCTTTATTTTTTTGTGTTTCTTCATATCTCATATACCGATGTGTACTTGTGTTACAGATCCCGGAGCTAAAATGACTGGGTCTAGAATTTGGTCATAGTCTTATTTTTGAAGACTGATGGGAATAATTAATTTACCACATCTATCATTCAATAATATATTTTCCAAACTTATCCCTTAAAGGACCTGTCTGATCTTTAACACACAATCTTTAACTAATATAGCTCAAATAAAATGTCTATAGGTTCCCTTACTTACTTTCTCAACTCTTCTAATGCTCCTTTAATTAACTTCAGTGACCTTTTGTTAACCCCAGTTCTCAGTACTTTATATTTCCTTGTATTCTTTAAAACATTTCTGTTTGTGTTGAGACTAATCTTGAACTCTTTATCTAGCCATTGGTATTCAAGCCTTATTATATTTCTCTTTTTTCACACATGCACATATTTTCAGTCTTTAAAATGCTTTTTAAAATGCAATTTTCTTCCTTTATTATTTCATAGTTTTGCTTTCCAGTCAATCCTCCTCACACCTTTTCTCAGCTTCAAGGTTTTTCACCTAAATGTGTACAACTCCATGCCTTAAGTCATATCTAGCTCATTTATCATCATAAATAATTTATGGATCTTTTGATTCTGTTTCATACACACGATTTCTGAGCCTCCATTTGATTGTTAATTTTGTAATTTGAAACTAAATGACATCTTTTTAATCTGTTCAGAACAAATTAACTTCCTGAATCTCTCTTCGTATCTTAAAGATCTAAGTGTCAGAGCATCCTCAGCTGCCTTATACCCTGTCAAATTGGCAACAGGGACACAACAGTTGGCCTCAGTTCCCATGGGTTAAGAAGGTGAGAAAACAGCCAGCCAGATTCTGCTCTGGCCCTAAGCATTGGAATTCCCGCCCTAAACCTCTTCGCCTCTCCACCTCTCTTTCTTCCTTTAAGACGCTCCTTAAAACCTACCTCTTTGATCAAGCTTTTGGTCATCTGCTCTAATATCTCCTTATGTGGCTCAGTATTAAATTTTGTTTGATAACACTCCTGTGAAGCACCTTGGGATGTTTTACCACATTAAAAGCGCTATATAAATGCAAGTTGTTGTTCTTGTTGTTGCTCCTGAGTGACTCATGCAAACAGGTGTTCTTATGTTGATGTTGGGTGAGGACAGAATCACCTTGGCTGCAATGCCCAGCATAATTGAATAGCTTGTCAATGTTTACTGTCTATCCTCACACATCAAGAATGACCATTTGGCAAGTTATTGAAGAGCTGCCTGTAATAGTGAACAGTACTCCAGTAAGACTGACAGTGCCTTCTGGAGAAAAGGTAAGAAAATTGGCAAAATAAGATTCCACATGAGAGTTTTTGAATTAAACAATAGACTTTGGAGAGGCTAAGTTAAAAGAATTTTTTTCATATAAAATCAAATACTTTTTTCACAAAAGGAAAAATCAAACTGCGTAGAATATTTTTTACAAAAACACAATTGGCTAACATTAACTTTTAGTTAAGAAGAGGAAATGGGGAGAAAAGCTATAACTATCCTGCTTGGACTTAGCTCAACATCATGTACTTTATTGAAAGCAGTTTGGGTTAAGTCAGGCTAGGTGCTTGGTAGAAATATCTGTTTAGCCACTGGAACATTCCAAATGCATTATTCTGTCCTCTATAGCGGTGATTTAGGAGCTTGGCTTGTCTTGAAATGTATTCAGTAAGTAACTTAAACTGTTGACATATCATATGGGAGCTTTGAAGATTCTTAACAGTCAGATAATGAACAAAACAGTTTTTAAGTTGGCTAACGTTTGGTAGCCCATGACATAACAGAATGTTGAGTTGGAATGTAAAGGAACGCAACTCCATTTGCTCCCTCTTCAGGAATGGTTTATCAATGTTTTTGTGTGCCCTATACTCTGAGGCTGAAAGTCTGCAAGCCACGCTCCCAACAGTTATGGACCTGTGAAGAGATTCCCAGAAAACACAGTTGAGATAATTGACTCCTTTAAAAGGGAATGGAATAAATGTCTGATTGGTTGTTATAGGCATGGCCTAAAATAATCCAATATTCCAAGCAAGTCAATGCTTCCTGTGACAATGGGCATGGAGTGGGGAGAGGGGTTATATGTCTGGAGGACACCAGGTCAAAATGGAACATTGAAGATATTTAGATGGATTCATATTTTGGAAAGGGGTTGTCACCTTTAGGAATCAGATGGTATTTATTTGGAACTTTCCCTCAGGAAATTAAATGGGTGAAACAGAATTCATGTTAGGGTAAATTACAGTGGTATGTATTCGGCTGGGTTTGATGAATCAAGTGACCTTTCCATGCTTCGTGCTTCCTGATGTTCTTGTCTCATGTTCAACTGCACCTTCACATGCACCTCCATCAGGAGATCAAGTGGAAACAACTAGAAAATTCATCTTTTATACTCCTGACATTAACTTATCTAGTTAATAATTAAAGCAGCATAGGACTGGTGTAATGGACCAGATATCTCAAGAAAAAATTTGTAGGCATGAATCACAGAATCATAGAATGACACAGCACAGAAGGAGGCCATTTGATCCATCGTGCCTATGCCAGTTATTATTGAATCTGTTTCCACCACCCTTTCAAGCAGTGCAATCCAAATCATAACAACTTGAGTAATTTCTTTTCCTCATTTCGCCTCTGGTTCTTTTGTCAATTACCTTAAATTGGTGTCCTCTGATTATTGATCCTTCTGCCAATGGAAACAATTTTTCCTTATTTACTGTAGTGTATGTGCCTTTAAGACAGAACTACTTTTACAGCTCCTGTATACTGTAGTACCGGTAGTGACCACACCTGTATATAAGCTTTGCGTATGCCTCTGTACCCCCAGTCTTGAGACTACCCTCCTCTAGTAAATACCTGTTTGTTGTTAAGTTACAGCATCCGTGTGGTTATTGAAAAACAGCATACCCTCAGAATCACGGATCTAACAGTGGCGACGAGTGTCGATTCGAATCTACCTGCAACTAAAAAAAAAAAGTCGAGGCCAGGAACACGGGCGTCGACCACGAGCAACTGCCCAGTCGTCAGGCAGAGAGTGAACATCGCAGGGGAGGCTGTGGAGAGCCGGGCTTGGTTCCCCAGCCATGACGATCAGCAAGAGACTGACGACAGGTCCAGCGCAGACCCTTCCCGGGCAGCGGCGGCTGGAGCCGACCGACGGCGGAGAGAAAGCCGAGCAGCGTCGACGGGGTAAGGCAGAGGGTGAAGCACACAGGGCGCAGCCAGGGGTTGAAAACCGAGCGGCGTCGAAAAAAAAAAAAAAACGGAGAGAGAGAGGGTAAAGAAACAGCCGGGTTCAAGACCGAGCGGCGTCGAGATAAACAAATAAAAAGAAGAACACGCAGAGCACAGCCAGGGCTCACGGGCTGAACAGGGTCCGTGGGAAGAAGAAGGGAGAGCGCGGGAGACGCCATTGAGCCGCGGAAAAGAAGGAAGCGCGCGGGAGACGCCATTTTGTGCCAGCAGAGAAGAAGGGGAAGCGCGAGAGATGCCATTATTGACAGTTAAATCACACCCAGGGATGCCGAAGAGTGGCAGTATCTCTACGTTCGACAATGAAGTCGAAGATTGGGCGACATACGTGGAACGTATTGAGGTGTACTGCAGGGCGAATGAAGTGCCAGATGCTAATAAAGCACTGGTTTTGTTAAATGCCATGGGTGAAAAACTTATGGGTTACTGCGAAATCTAATAACCCCAGAGAAGCCGGTGAACAAGAATTTTGAAAGCACAGTAGAAATCCTACAGGACCACTTAAACCCCACACCGCTGCTGATAGCAGAACAATTTAAGTTCCATAAAAGGAACTAACACAAAGACGAAAGCAATGCTGAGTACCTAACGGAACTGCGCAAGCTATCGAAACACTGCCAGTTTGGAGCGGGACTAGCAGATACGTTAAGGGACAAGTTTGTGTGTGGGCTACAAAGTGAAGGAACCCAGAAATGGCTTCTATCAGAAAAGGATCTTACGCTGGACAAGGCTTTCAGTATGGCAATATCACACGAAGCAGCCGCAAGGGGCGCTGCAGAGATACAATGGAGACCGCAAGAATATGGCACCAATGAAATGTCCTATGGAACAGGGAAGTGCTATCGCTGCGGCAGAACAACACGTGACCAGAAGGATTGTTGGTTCAAGGACCTAGTGTGCAGACAGTGTGGGAAAGCAGGACACATAGCAAGAGCCTGCAGGTCTGGGAAGAAAACCAACAGTAAGAAATCTCCACAGGAGAAGTACAAAAAGTTACACCAGGTGATGGACAGTGGTTCAGATGAACAGAAAAGTGACACAGACTCCGGAAGCAAGGAGCTGGGTTGTCTGAAATTACATAAGGTAACCGAAATGGAGGATCACCAGACTATCTGGGTTACACTCAAGATAGACGGAGTCCAAGTGAAAATGGAATTGGACACAGGATCAGCCCTAACAGTCATAAACCAAAGGGACTACAAGCAGCTATTTTCACATATACCCTTGAAAGCTACAGAGATTGTCTTGAAGACGTATACAGGGCAAAAAAGTCTACCCCAAAGGAAAAATAAGGGTGAAAGTGATATATAAAGGCCAGGAAATACCTAAAATGGATATATATGTATTGCCAGATGGAGGACCACCACTGCTAGGACGTGAATGGATCCGGAAGATACAATTAGATTGGCATTCCATACAGGCACTGAAGGTTGAGGCCAAAAAGGATGACGACGTCACACCTGGACGACTGTCAAAAATGCTAACTGACGCAAAAAAAGTGTTCCAGGAGGGATTAGGAACACTAAAAGGCACAACAGCAATGATTGAAATAGAGGAAAATGCAAGCCCAAAGTTTCTTAAGGCCAGACCAGTGCCTTATGCGATCAGACCAGCTGTTGAAGCAGAGCTGGAAGGGTTGGAACGTTCAGGAGTACTGTCCAAAGTGGACTGGAGTGAGTGGGCTACACCCATCATTCCTGTAATGAAGAGGTCATTGAGTAATACGCCTGGGGAACCAAAGAAGGTCCGCATCTGTGGGGATTTTAAGGTGACAGTGAACCCAGTCCTTCACACGGTACAATATCCGCTTCCACGAATTGAGGATATTTTCGCCTCGCTATCTGGAGGTAAACGCTTCACCAAAATTGATCTAGCCCAGGCGTACTTGCAAATGGAGGTAGAAGAAGCTTTGAAACTATACCTTACGATTAACACTCATAAAGGTCTCTATCAATACAATCGGCTGGTGTTCGGAGTAGCCTCAGCTACGGCTATCTGGCAAAGGGCGATGGATCAGGTCCTGCAAGGGATTCCAGGGACCCAGTGTTATTTGGGCGACATCTTGCTCACGGGCGAAAATGACAGTGATCACCTCGCCAACTTGGAGAAGGTGCTCACCAGATTAAAGGAGTATGGGCTACGAGCTAATCGCCACAAGTGCGAGTTTTTCCAGAAACAGATCTCGTATTGTGGCCACGTCATCGATGAAGGGGGGTTACATAAGTCCCCTGAAAAGATTGAGGCAGTAGCCAAGGCTCCAGCACCGGAAAATGTGTCACAACTGAGATCGTTCCTCGGGCTGGTAAACTACTACCACAAGTTCTTACCAAATTTGTCGACGGTATTACACCCACTGAACACCCTACTGCAAACAGGGGTGCCATGGAAGTGGGATGACGAACGTAGACGAGCTTTCCAGAAGTGTAAAGAATTGATCACATCAAAAGAGGTGTTGGCCCATTTCAACCCAGCACTACCAATTCGTTTGGCATGTGATGCATCACCCTATGGTATTGGAGCGGCGCTGTTGCACAAATTCCCAGACGGGTTGGAGAGGCCAGTAGCCTTTGCGTCTCGGTCACTAACCTCAGCCGAGCGCAACTATGCCCAGATTGACAGGGAGGCCCTCAGCCTAGTATGGGGAGTAAAAAAATTCAACCACTATCTGCATGGGCAGAAGTTCACCTTGCTGACTGACCACCAACCACTTGTCTCCATCTTTAATCCTAAGAAGGGCGTTCCAGTGATGACTGCACAACGGTTACAAAGATGGTCCCTGTTTCTAGGGGCGAATCAATATGAAATAGAATATAAAGGCACGAAACAGCATGGGAACGCCGATGGGCTATCGCGCCTGCCAGTGCCTACTGTGGAGGAAGCACCAGCAGTGGACCCTATCGAGATATTTTATTCGTCAATAATTGAACGATTGCCAGTAACGAACGCAGATATAGAGAAGGAGACCCGCAATGATCCGACGCTCTCTCGGGTATATGATTTGACGGTGAGGGGATGGCCAACACATGGCGACTCACTGTTGCCAGCATTCTCATCCAGAAGAGAACAGCTGTCGGTATGCCAGGGGACAGTGATGTGTGGATCCAGAGTGGTGATTCCACCCAAGTTAAGGGAGAGAGTGCTAAATGAGCTACATGAAGGTCATCTGGCGGGGGAGTGAAAATGAAAAGCCTTGCTAGGGCTTATGTGTGGTGGCTGGGAATCGATCAACAAATCGAAGACCTAACTAAGAGCTGCTTAGGATGCCAGAAGGTCCAAAATGCACCACCACATGCCCCTCTACACCCATGGGAGTGGCCCTCCTCTCCATGGCAACGGGTGCATATTGATTTTGCTGGTCTATTCATGGACTCAATGTTCTTAATAGCAGTGGCTGCTCATTCAAAGTGGCCTGAGGTGATAAAAATGTCTTCAACCACTACAGAGAAAACGATTGCAGTCCTACGGACCAAATTTGCCAGAAACGGTTTGCCAGAGCAGATTTGCTCTGATAATGGACCACAGTTTGTGTCCGAAGAGTTTCAAAAATTTATGAGAAGGAATGGGGTAAGGCATTACACATCCGCCCCGTATCATCCAGCCACAAATGGATTGGCTGAGAGGTTCGTACAAACCTTTAAGAAGGCGATAAAGGCCATGTGCGACGACGAAATTCCACTACAGCATAAGATGGACAATTTCTTATTAGCCTACCGAAACGCGACACATGCAGTTACCAACCAGACCCCGGCCATGATGTTCTTTAACCGAAGGTTGAGATCTCGTCTGGACTTGCTCAGACCAAATGTGCGAAGAAATGTTGAGGACAAACAATTCCAGCACATCAATGAGAAGCCGACAAGGAGCTTCAATGTAGGGCAACCAGTCTTGGCCCGTGACTATCGAACAGAGAAGTGGCAACCCGGAACGATATGCACAAGGCAGGGGCCATTAATGTACACAGTGGATGTCGGGGAGAACATTGTGAGATGCCACGTCGATCAGATCTTAGAGTCACAGGAACGCGTCAACCCCATGTCTCGAGTACCTGGGGATGAACCCGACATACCGGTAGCATCTACCTCAGAACCAGTAGCAGTGGAACCCAATGAACTACCTGATGAAAAGGGGTCAGAATCGCCTCTGCACCAAGAACAAGAACCTCAGGAAAGGTGCTATCCCGAAAGGGTCAGGAAGCCACCCCAAAGACTGAATCTATAAATGGACTATTGTTGTTTAATGTACATGTTAAAGTGTTAATTGTTATTTGAATATTAGGGGTACTACTAATCTAAAAGGGGAGGAATTGTAGTGTATGTGCCTTTAAGACAGAACTACTTTTACAGCTCCTGTATACTGTAGTACCGGTAGTGACCACACCTGTATATAAGCTTTGTGCATGCCTCTGTACCCCCAGCCTTGAGACTACCCTCCTCCAGTAAATACCTGTTTGTTGTTAAGTTACAGCATCCGTGTGGTTATTGAAAAACATCTTACTCTCAGAATCACGGATCTAACATTTAATATATCAAAAGCCTTTATGATTTTGAACACTTTTATCAAATCTTCTCTTAACCTTCTCTGCTGTAAGGAGAACAGCCCAAGTTATTCTAGCCTCTCCATGTAACAGAAATCCTTAATCGCTGGTAACATTCTAGTAAATCTCCTCTGCACCCTCTCTAAAGTGTGATGCCCAGAATTGGACACAATACTCCAGCTGGGGCCTAACCAGTGTTTTATAAAGGTTTAACATTACTTCCTTGCTTTTGTACTCTATGCCTCTATTTATAAAACTTAGAATCCCATATGCCTTTTTAACAGCCTTCTCAACTTGTCACCTTCAAAGAATTGTGTGCATACACCTCCATATTGTCTCTCTTCATTATACCTACCAAAATGAATCACTTCACGCTTCTCTGTGTTAAATCTGCCAGGTGTCTGCCCATTTCACTAGTCTATCTATGTCCTCTTGAAGTCTGTTACTATCCTCCTCGCTTTTTACTACATTTCCGTGTTTCGTGTCATCTGCAAACTTTGAAATTATGCCCAAGTCCAGGTCATGAATATATATTTCAAAAAGAGGAGTGGTCCCAACACCGACCCCTGGGGACACTAATGTACACTTCCTTCCAGTCTGTCAAACAACAATTCACCATTACTCTCTGCTTCTATCCCTTAGCCAATTTCTTATCCACATAGCCACCGTCCCTTTAATCCCATGGGCTTCAATTTTGCTAGCAAGTCTATTATGTGGTACTTTATCGAAGGCCTTTTGAAAGTCCATATACACAGTATCAACCACACTATCCTCATCAGCCCTGTGCGTTACTTCAGCAAAGAACTCAATCAAGTTAATCAAACATGATTTGCCGTTAACAAATCCATGCTGGCTTTCATTTATTAACCTATATTTTTCCAAGTGCCAATTAATTTTGTCCTGGATTAGTGTCTCTAAAAGTTCCCCACCAGCGGCGTGAGACTGACTGGCCTGTAGTTGCTTGGTTTATCCTTGTCGCCTTTTTTGAACAGGGGTGTAACATTTGCAATCCTTCACTCCTCTGGCACCACTCCCATATTTAAGAAAGAATGGAAGATTGTGGCCAGAGCCTCTGCAACTTCCATCCTTACCTCTCTCAGCAACCTAGGATGCATCCAATCCGGACCGGGTGGCTTTTCTACTTTGAGCGCTGCCAACCTTTTACGTGCCTCCTCTTTATCTATTTTTATCCTATCCAATTTCTCTACTAGCTCCTCCTTTACTGTAACAGTGGGAGCATCCCCTTCTTTAGTGAGGACAGACACAAAGTATTCATTAAGTACCTCAGCCATGCCCTCTGTCTCTACAAGAAGATCTCCTTTTTGGTCCCGAATCGGCCTCACCCTTCCTTTGACTACCCTTTTACTCTGGTTCTGGGTCTCTTGTGTGGCCTGGCCCTCATCATTCTCCTCCTCCTCATCATCATTCTCATCATCCTTATCCATCAGAAATAATGTTCCTGCCTCCTGCTCCTCCTCTTCACAATCTTTCTCCTCTTCATTGTTGTCTAACACCCCATCCTGTTGATGTGATGGATCTACAGAAAAGGATGGTATAAGTCAAGAATGGATGAGCATAACCCCTTGGGAGGAGACAGTGAAGGGTGAGAATGTTTCTGGATGTCTGCTGATTCACAGAGATGGCATGACATCCATTAATCTGCAGCCTATACTGATCTCACCATCTCCCATAGTTAGAGTGGAATGTTTCCACATCAGCTTCATAGCCTTTTCCTTGTGGGGAGTCAGCTCTCTAATGTCAGGAATGCTCCCCGCCCCACCGTTCCCTACCTTTCACAGGTATTGTGTACATGTTTCTCCTGTAACAAGATTGCAGGAATTCATTTAAGGCTAGCATGTGAAAGATGTCTCCCAGATGGTATCAGACAGCTGGTATAATAGATCTGCTGCTAGCTTCCTGTACAGTAGGTTTTAAGGTACAGTGTGCAAGTAATTCTATGATTCTATAATTCCTGTTCGGGAAGTTGGCATACACATATCTTAAGATATCATTTCCTGTTGTCTTCAGCACTTAAGCCAGTGTTATGCTATTAATGCACCGAAAAGATCAAAGAAATTTGCATTTTAATGTATTACATCGCTTAAACGCCATTAATGCACTAATGCAAACATGCCGTCATAACCCCTTGGAGTTCATTTGCATAGCTGCACTGTTTAAGTACACAGAAGTTTCCTGGGTTTACACCTGCTTTACACCCAAAAATTGACCAACAGCTCCCCTTAACAATTCAGCCAATTGTAAGTGAGGAGTTGATGAACTGAAGAAGGCACTAACTTCACTTACTGATTACAGGTTTGAAGGATATTTGTTTTCACCCCATTATTTTTAAATCACTGATACCTACACTTCATTTTACTGTAGTGCTTTCCTCCCTTCCCAGAATTTTTTTTGCACTCCTGACTTCCCCCACCCCCAAACTCAAACTCAGATTGACTTCAGACAAGGGGTGGCTTTCCCCTGGGCCTAATGGTGGAGGAGTTGCGACGGCAGCATGTCCAGCCAGGAGAATCAGTCAGCCCACCAGGTACGACCCGGCCCAGCGCGTACAGGCTGCACTGGTCCTACGAGGACCTCTCCAAGGGAGCTGTGCATCCAATGGCTGTGCCTCTCCAAGGATTCCATTGCGTATCTCTCCCAAAGTCAGCACAAAGATTTTGACTCGCTCCACTGCCACAACTGCTCTGTGCGTGACAATTAAAATGACAACAGCTCTCAACTTTTATGGCTCCAGAACATGCCAAGCTGCTACTGGGATCTGTGCCACATTAACCAGGGAGCTGTCAGGACATGTATGTGGCAGGTAACAGATGCCCTCTTCTATAGAGAAGCCAAATTCATCCACTTTGGCTTCACCCCATAGAGCAGAGGCACAGAGCCTGGGGCGTCGACAGTATAGCTCGATTCCCCAGGGTGCAGGGTGACATGATGGCACACTCGAGCAGCTGCTGATGGATGTGAATAGGAAGGGGTTCTATTCCAACAAAGTCCACTGGTGCTGGTGTCCAGCTTGGTGAAGGGAAGACCCAGGAGTGTGGAGCTCCTGCCTTGTACCACTTGGAGGAGGCCTTGGAGCTCTTCAACAGAGAAACTGATTCTACTTCCTTTGCCTGCTGCCTTGGCGTGGTGCCAATCTGGACTGATGCTGTGGGTGAGAGACGTCATCAAGTGATTTGCTGGAAATTGCCAGAGTCAGCATAGGTCCTCATTACAGTGCCCTTGGCAAGTTGCCAGCGCAAAAAAGCAATAGGCAACGCGCCAATCTGGAGGCGCAGGCAACCATACAGGGCGGCCGAATGTAAACAGCCTGTTGCAGCCCCTGAAAGGGGAGGGGTATAATCATAGGGGATGAAAGCAAGCAGCAGTTTAGAGCAGCAGGCACCTTGTGTGCAGAACCCACGGCAGCAAGTACATCAATCTGGAAACCATTAAAGCTCAATAGCCTGAAGCGACTGCCATAACAATGTCTCCCAAACCGCCATCCAGCTTTTCCTGACTGCAGCTAAGGATCCCTATAATTATCGCTAGAAACAGCCACCTCATCACAGAATCATACAGCGCAGAAGGAGGCCATTTGACCCATCGTGCCTGTGCTGGCTTTCTGAAAGAGCTACCAATTATGTCCCACTACCCTGCTCGTTCCCCAATACCCCTGCAACATTCCTGCCTTGAAATCTCAACTGCAGGATGAAAAATCTGGGCTACAGTGTAGTAGCCCTACTATGCTTGCTACCAGTGACATTCTATGTCAGGAAGAGAGCGTCAATTACCCCCATAATGTTTGAAATAAGTTGGTTAAAATAAATTAAGTGTGCTGCTTAAAGTCCATACTTTTTTGCTTCTATGTAGAGCGCACTGATTAACCTGCAGAACAGGATTGTTTATTGATTCAGGAACCTCAAACAAATCCAGCTGAAACTTGGGTTTACAAGACTGAAGAGTTCTCTTGACTCTTAGTATATGGCTGATAAACGTCCTGTTTATATGCTTCTTTTCAACTATTTATTGACATCCTTTTGTAAGGTAGTTCTAATTGCTGCTGTTAAGAAAATTCTGTCTTCAGCCGAATAAGGAATTGAAGACTTTAAAGAAATCAAGAATGCAAGTGTTTTATGAAGTTTTGTGAGAGATATCAATGCTGGGGAAGAAAATATTCATCCAATTGAGGGATCCAAGATCAAAATCAAAAACTTTTAGGCCAGGTATAACACAGGTCAAAAAAGGAGTTCACCACCCTGTACTTTGCCCAACAATGTGACTTAATCCCAACCTCAAAAGGGCACCTCCCTGCTACATCAGTACGAATTTTTCTATTCTCTGCATCAGCCATCCTTATAGAATCATACAATCTTGCAGCACAGAAAGAGCCCTTTTGAAAGAGTTATCCAATTTGTCCCAATCCCCTGATCTATCCATGTAGCCTTGGTATTTTCAAGTATATATCCAATTTCCTCTTGAAAGTTACAATTCAATCTGCTTCCACCATCCTTTCAGCCAGTGCATTCCAGATCATAACAAACTCGCTGTGCAAAAAAATTCTCTTAGAACATAAGAACATAAGAAATAGGAGCAGGAATAGGCCACTTTCTATCTCCACTTTAAATGTGTTTAATGATCCAGCCTCCACAGCTCTCTGGGGCAGAGAATTCTACACTTTACAACCCTCTGAGGGAAGAAGTTCCTCCTCATCTCAGTTCTAAAAGGGCGATCCTTTATTCTGAGACTGTGCCCCCGAGTTCTAGATTTCCCCATGAGGGGAAACATCCTCTCTGCATCTACCCTGTCGAGCCCCCTCAGTATCTTATATGTTTCAATAAGATCACCTCTCATTCTTCTAAATTCCAATGAGTATAGGCCCAGCCTGCTAAACCTTTCCTCATTAGTCAAACCACTCATCTCTGGAATTAACCTAGTGAATCATCTCTGAACTGCCTCCAATGCAAGTAAATCCTTCCTTAAATAAGGAGACCAAAACTGTACGCAGTACTCCAGGTGTGGTCTCACCAATACCCTGTACAATTGTAGCAGGACTTCCCTGCTTTTATACTCCAACCCCCTTGAAATAAAGGCCAACATTCCATTTGCCTTTTTGATTACTTGCTGTACGTGCATGCTAACTTTTTGTGTTTTATGTACAAGGACCCCCCAGGTCCCTCTGAATTGTAGCATTTTGTAATCTCTCTCCATTTAAATAATAGTTTGCTTTTTTATTTTTCCTGCCAAAGTGGATAACCCCGCACTTTCCCACATTATACTCCATCTGCCAAATGTTTGCCCACTCACCTAGCCTGTCTATATCCCTTTGCAGATTCTTTGACTCCTCTGCACAACTTGCTTTCCCACCCATCTTTGTATCATCCGCAAACTTGGCTACATTACACTCAATCCCGTCATCCAAGTCATTAATGTAGATTGTAAATAGCTAGGGCCCCAGCACCGATCCTTGTGGCACCCCACTAGTTACCGTTTGCCAACCAGAAAATGACCCATTTATCCCGACTCTCTGCTTTCTGTTAGTTAGCCAATTCTCTATCCATGCTAATATATTACCCCCAACTCCGTGAGCTCTTATCTTATGCAGTAACCTTTTATGTGGCACCTTATTGAATGCCTTCTGGAAATCCAAATACACCACATCCACTGGCTCACCCTTGTCCACCCTACTTGTTACATCCTCAAAGAACTCCAGTACATTTGTTAAACTTGATTTCCCTTTCCTAAAGCCATGCTGACTCTGTTTGACTGCAGTATGTTTTTCTAAATGCCCTGCTACTGCTTCCTTAATGGACATTTTCCCGACAGATGTTAGGCTAACTGGTCTATAGTTTCCTGCTTTCTGTCTCCCTCCTTTCTTAAATAGGGGTGTTACATTAGCGGTTTTCCAATCCGCTGGGACCTCTCCAGAGTCCAGGGAATTTTGGTATATTGCAACCAATGCATTCACTATCTCTGCAGCCACTTCTTTTAAGATCCTGGGATGCAGGCCATCTGGTCCAGGGGACTTGTCGTCTTTTAGTCCCATTATTTTACAGTGTACTATTTCCTTAGTGATAGTGATTGTCTTTAGTTCCCCACTCCCTGTGGCCCCTTGATTATCCATTATTGGGATGTTGTTAGTGGCTTCTACAGTGAAGACAGATGCAAAATATTTGTTCAGAGTCTCTGCCATTTCCCCATTCCCCATTATTAATTCCCCAGTCTCATCCTCTAAGGGACCAACATTTACTTTAGCTACCCTCTTCCTTTTTATATACCTGTAGAAGCTCTTACTATCGTTTTAATATTTCTTGCCAGCTTACTCTCAGAATTCATCTTCACTCTCTTTATTTTTTTTTTGTCATCCTTTGCTGGTTTAAAAAAATTTCCCAATCCTCTGGTCTCCCACCAATCTTGGCAACATTGTATGCCTTCGTTTTCAATTTGATACCATCCTTTACTTCCTTAGTTAGCTACAGATGGTGCTCCCTTCTCTTAAAATCTTTCTTTCTCACTGGAATATATTTTTGTTGAGAGTTATGAAATATCTCCTTAAATGTCCGCCACTGCATTTCAACTTTCTTACCCTTTAATTTGTTTTTCCAGTCCACTTTAGCCAGTTCTGCCCTCATGCCATTATAATTGCCTTTGTTTAAGATCAGGACACTGGTTTGGGATACAACTTTCTCACCCTCCAACTGAATTTGAAATTCAACCATGCTATGATCACTCTTTCCTAGAGGATCCTTTATTATGAGATCATTTATTAATTCTGTCTCATTACATAGTACCAGATCCAAGATAACCTGCTCCCTGGTTGGTTCCATTACATACTGTTCAAGGAAAACATCTTGGATGCACTCTATGAACTCCTCCTCTAGGCTACCATGGCCAATTTGATTTGTCCAATCAATATGGAGATTAAAATCACCCATGATTATTACCGTACCTTTTCTACAGGCCTCCATTATTTGTTGATTTATACTCTGTTCAACAGCATTGCTACTGTCCAGGGGCCTGTAGACTACGCCCACCAGAGACTTTTTCCCCTTATTATTTTTTATCTCCAACGAAACCGATTCTACATCTTGATCTTCTGAGCCAATTATCACTTCTCGCCACTGCACTGATCCCATCTTTTACCAACAAAGCCACCCCACCTCCCTTTCCTTTCTGTCTATCCTTCCGAATTATCATATACCCTGGAACATTCAGTTCCCAGCCCTGGTCGCCTTGCAACCATGTCTCTGTAATGGTGATCAGATCATACCCATTTGTATCTATTTGTGCCATCAACTCATTTATCTTGTTATGAATGCTGCGTGCATTCAGATATAGAGCTTTAAACTTGGTCTTTTTATCATTTTTCCTTGTTTGGGCCTTTTTTTCTGTTACACTCTTATTTATAAACATTCTGTCCCTTCCTGTCATCCTCTGGTTATTACTTCCCCCATCTCTAGCCTGCTCTATTGCTTTCTCATTTCTCATTGACTTTTTATTTTCCCGCTCACCTGGATCCTCCCCCCCACTATTTAGTTTAAAGCCCTCTCTACAGCCCTAGTTATTCGATTCACCAGGACTCTAGTCACAGCATGGGACAAGTGAAGCCCGTCCAAACGGAACAGCTCCCTCTTATCCCAGTACTGGTGCCAGTGCCCCACAAATCGAAACCCATTTCTCCCACACCAGTCTTTGAGCCACTTGTTCATTTCTCTGATCTTATTTACCCTATGCAAATTTGCTCGTGGCTCAGGTAGTAATCCAGAGATTATTACCTTTGTGGTTCTGCTTTTTAATTTAGCCCCTAACTGCTCATACTCTCTCAGCAGAACCTCTTTGTCCTACCTATGTCATTGGTACATATGTGGACCATGACAACTGGATCTTCCTCCTCCCACTCCAAGTTTCTCTCCAGCCCAGAGGAGATGTCCTTAACCCTGGCACCAGGCAAGCAACACAGCCTTCGGGACTAACGTTCTCGGCTGCAGAGAGCAGTATCTATCCCCCTCACTATACTGTCCCCAATCACTACAACATTTCTTTTTGCTCCCCCCACTTGAATGGCCCCCTGTACCATGGTGCTGTGGTCAGTTTGCTCATCCTCCCTGCAGTTCCTGGCCTCGTCCACACAGGGAGCAAGAATCTCGTACCTGTTGGACAAGGCCAAGGGCTGAGGCTCCTCCACCACTACCTCCTGGATCCCAATACCTGCCTCGCTTGTAGTCACACCATCCTGTCCCTGACCATGGACCAAATTAGAAGTAATTACTCTAGTGGGTGTGACTGCCTCCTGGAACATAGTGTCCAGGTAATGCTCCCCCTCCCAAATGTGTCGCAGTGTCTGAATCTCAGACTCCAGCTCATCAACTCTGAGCCGAAGTTCCTCGAGCAGCCAACAATTGCTGCAGATGTGGTCGCCCTGGACCTCAATAGTGTCCACCAGCTCCCACATGCAACAACAACAACACATTGCCTGGTCGCCCATCTCAATTAATTAATTTGTTTTAAAATTTAGAACACTTATATCTTTTAATCTACACCAAGGCACTTAAATTTAGATGCTCAAGTTTGGAAATAAAAGTGAGTAGAGAAATACTCACCAACCAATCACTTACCTGCTTTCTGGTGATGTCACACTTTGATTACTTTTTACTTCTTTACACTCACCGGTCCTTTGTATCTCAGCGTCTCCCGCTGCTCCCGAACTCTCCCGGGTTTTGGCGCTCTCGCTCTGCTCCCGCTGCTCCCGAACTCTCCCGGGTTTTCGCGCTCTCGCTCTGCTCCCGCTGCTCCCGAACTCTCCCGGGTTTTGGCGCTCTCGCTCTGCTCCCGCTGCTCCCGAACTCTCCCAGGTTTTGGCGCGCTCGCTCTGCTCCCGCTGCTCCCGAACTCTCCCGGGTTTTGGCGTTCTCGCTCTGCTCCCGCTGCTCCCGAACCCTCCCGGGTTTTGGCGTTCTCGCTCTGCTCCCGCTGCTCCCGAACTCTCCCGGGTTTTGGCGTTCTCGCTCTGCTCCTGCTGCTTTTGAACCCTCTCGGGTTTTGGCGCTCTCGCTCTGCTCCCGCTGCTCCCGAACTCTCCCGGGTTTTGGCGTTCTCGCTCTGCTCCCGCTGCTTTTAAACTCTCCCGGGTTTTGGCGTTCTCGCTCTGCTCCCGCTGCTCCCGAACTCTCCCGGGTTTTGGCGTTCTCGCTCTGCTCCCGCTGCTTTTAAACTCTCTCGGGTTTTGGCGTTCTCGCTCTGCTCCCGCTGCTTTTGAACTCTCTCGGGTTTTGGCGTTCTCGCTCTGCTCCCGCTGCTTTTGAACTCTCCCGGGTTTTGGCGCTCTCGCTCTGCTCCCGCTGCTTTTAAACTCTCCCGGGTTTTGGCGTTCTCGCTCTGCTCCCGCTGCTTTTGAACTCTCCCGGGTTTTGGCGTTCTCGCTCTGCTCCCGCTGCTTTTAAACTCTCCCGGGTTTTGGCGCACTCGCTCTGCTCCCGCTGCTTTTAAACTCTCCCGGGTTTTGGCGTTCTCGCTCTGCTCCTGCTGCTTTTGAACTCTCCCGGGTTTTGGCGCTCTCGCTCTGCTCCCGCTGCTTTTGAACTCTCCTGGGTTTTGGCGCTCTCGCTCTGCTCTCGCTGCTTTTGAACTCTCCCGGGTTTGGGCACTCTCGCTCTGCTCCCGCTGCTCCCGAACTCTCCCGGGTTTGGGCACTCTCGCTCTGCTCCCGCTGCTCCCGAACTCTCCCGGGTTTTGGTGCTCTCGCTCTGCTCCCGCTGCTTTTGAACTCTCCCGGGTTTTGGCGCTCTCGCTCTGCTCCCGCTGCTTTTGAACTCTCCCAGGTTTTGGTGCTCTCGCTCTGCTCCCGCTGCTTTTGAACTCTCCCGGGTTTTGGCGTTCTCGCTCTGCTGCCGGTGCTTTTGAACTCTCCTGGGTTTTGGCGCTCTCGCTCTGCTCCCGGTGCTTTTGAACTCTCCTGGGTTTTGGCGCTCTCGCTCTGCTCCCGCTGCTTTTGAACTCTCCTGGGTTTTTGGCACTCTCGCTCTGCTCCCGCTGCTTTTGAACTCTCCTGGGTTTTGACGCTCTCGCTCTGCTCCTGGTGCTTTTGAACGCTCCTGGGTTTTGGCGCTCTCGCTCTGCTCCTGGTGCTTTTGAACTCTCCTGGGTTTTGGCGCTCTCGCTCTGCTCCTGCTGCTTTTGAACTCTCCTGGGTTTTGGCGCTCTCGCTCTGCTCCCGCTGCTTTTGAACGCTCCCGGGTTTTGGCACTCTCGCTCTGCTCCCACTGCTTTTGAACTCTCCCGGGTTTTGGCGCTCTCGCTCTGCTCCCGCTGCTTTTGAACTCTCCCGGGTTCTTCATCTCCCCCCTGGTTCTTTTGCCAATTATCTTAAATCTCTGCTTCTCTAATCTCTCCACATAACTGAACTCTTTCATCCCTAGTACCATTTTAGTAAATCACGATGTAATCTCTCTAAGGCCTTGACATCCTTTCTAAAGTGTGGTACCCAGAATTGAACACAATACTCCAGCTGAGGTCTAACCAGTGTTTTATAAAGAGTTACCATTAACTTCTTTGCTTTTGTACTCTATTCCTCTATTAATAAAGTCAAGGATGCCATATGCTTTTTAACAACCTTCTCAACTTGTCCTACCACTGTCAAAGATTTGTGTACATACACCCCCAGGACTCCCTGTTCTTGCACCCCCTTTAAAATTGTACCATTTAGTTTATATTGCCTCTGCTCATTCATCCTTTAAAGTTATGTCTGAGTTAGATTGCTAGATTTTGCCATATTATGGACTGTATTATACAGTTGACTTGCATCCTCTAGAAACTGTATTGACATTGCCCAGACCCATTCTGAAAATATAGCAAAGGCCTGCTTTATTAACCTGATGTCTTTGAAACAAAACCACTAAGTGTCTAAATACGGTGGAGGAACAGAGGGATCTGGGGGTACAGATACACAGATCACTAAAAGTAGTGACATAGTTTAATAAGGCCATAAGAAAAGCAAACAAAGCACTGGGGTTCATTTCTAGAGGGATAGAATTGAAAAGCAGAGAAGTTATGTTAAACTTGTATAGAACCTTGGTTAGACCACACCTGGAGTACTGTGAACTGTTCTGGTCTCCATATTATAAAAAAGAACATAGAACCACTGGAGAAGGTACAAAAAAGATTTACTAGAATGATACCAGAAGTGAGAGGTCATAACTATCAGGAAAGATTGAACAGGCTGGGGCTCTTTCTCTAGAAAAGAGAAGACTGAGGGGTGACCTGATAGAGGTCGTCAAGATTATGGAAGGGTTTGATAGGGCAGACATAGAGAAAATGATTCCACTTGCGAGCAAGAACAGAACAAGGGGCCATAAATCTAAGATAGTCACTAATAAATCCAATAGGGAATTCAGGAGAAACTGCTTTATCCAGAGAGTGGTGAGAATGTGGAACTCGCTACCACAGGGAGTAGTTGAGGCGAATAGCATGGATTCATTCAAAAGGAAGCTAGATAAGCACATCAGAGAGAAAAGAATAGAAGTATATGTTGATGGGGTTAGATGAAGAGTGGTGGGAGGAGGCTCGTGTGGAGCATAAACACCAGCATTGACCTGTTGGGTGAATGGCCTGTTTCTGTGCTGTAAATGCTTTGTAATGCTTTGTAACTTCAATAATCAAGTGTTGATTTTTGATAACAGCAGTCAAATCACGTTAAAACAGTGAAATCACGTGAAAAATGAACTTGTTTCATTTTATGGAGCTTTGTTCACGTTAAGAAACAGCCCATTAAATTGCATCACTTTCTTTTCATCTGTGTTTTCCAGGTCAAAAGGCAATGTACTGAGCAAATTTGTGTTTACAGTTTGTTATTTGAGTAAACATCATACACATTAGAAGTGGATGGCCTCTGATTCCTATCTACTTGATTTTAGATGTTTTTCTTCCTATTAAGCCTGTAGTGACGCAAGATTCCTGTTTTGATCGCTTACCGACTCACGTCAGAGTTACTGAACAAAAGTTGATTGTAAATAGTCCATTTATCACTAATGCCTGCCAAAGTCTTTCATCTGAGGCAAACACACATCTGGAATATTCCTAAGAGAACCAGTACGTGCTCATATATCAATTGATTTAGATGCAACGGCTACATAAAAAGTAAAATAAAAGGAGCTAGTGAAAGAATAAAGTAACAGAATCATTGAACATATTCATGAGCAGGCGAAACTTTTACTTCAACCTGCTTACAATATTTTGTTTCATAAATTGTAAAAGTCTAAGCAAATAAATTAATTTACTAAGAAAATCAGTGGCAGACAGCTGCCTTTTAAGTTATGCATTTGAAAACAAAAGAACTGGAGAATGCTCTTTTCCTATGCAGCTACAGCTATTGGTTGGGACATTTAGGGGCTATGGAGGTCTCCATATGTCTATTGTTATTCAATGAACTGTGGGGGATTTCCTCCTACATAACATTTTATTAAGCAATTTACAAATATCACAGTGGAAGTGCTAGCTTATTAAATTTATATGAAATTTTTACATAGAATGACATAGAATATACAACACAGAAACAAGCCATTCAGCCCAACTGGTCTATGCCGGTGTTTATGCTCCACTCAAGCCTCCTCGCACCCCTCTTCATCTAACCCTATCAGCATAACTTTCCATTCCTTTTTCCCTCATGTGCTTATCTAGCTTCCCCTTAAATGCATCTATGCTATTCACCTCAACTACTCCTTGTGGTAGTGAGTTCCACATTCTAACTACAGGAAACTTTGTGAAATCCGGCACCGACGGGACTGGCGTGTTGCCAATCTATCAAAACTGCCGGACATACAAAGTTAATGTTGAAGCATACGGAGGTTTTCATCTCCGTATCTGACAACAAACACTGTTGCTTAGCAACAGCTTCTAAAGAGTCGGCTGCAGCTGCAAACATCTGTAGCTGAAGCTGTTGCTATACCTACAGACCTTGCAGTGGCTGACTGGGAAAAAAAAAGAACGAGATCTAAAAAAACTTACAGAAAACGGCTCCTGATTTTTGCCGTTAGATTGAGTATTCCGGACATACAACCTCCGGATAAACCAAAGTTTCCTGTGCACTCTGAGTGAAGAAGTTTTGTCCTGTATTGGATTTTTTTGTGACTATCTTATATTTATGGCCCCTAGCTCTGGCCTCACCCACAAGTGGAAATATCTTCTCTACGTTTACCCTGTCAAACCCTTTCATAATCTTAAAGACCTCGATCAGGTCACTCTAAAGAAAAGAGCCCCAGCCTGTTCAATCTTTCATGATGGGTACAACCTCTCAGTTCTGGTATCATTAATGATGGTCAGTTGAATCTTTTACTGTATAACAGGGCATTTTATGAGCTAGTAACACAGTAAAACATTCACTTGTTATATAAGGAAGCCGCAGTGTTATAACTACTGGAAAATCCCGCTTGCACAATGGAAATAAAATGTTGTCAGCTTCAAAAACATTTATATCACAGAACAAATCAAATAGGATTTTTTTCTGTCAAAAACAAGCTAAAATGATGTGTAAGACGGTGATGTTTCTTTAAAAATGAAAATGGTATCAGTAGGCCAGTTTGCCTTTACATAGAATTACATAGAATATACAGCACAGAAACAGACCACTCAACCTAACTAGTCTGTGCTGGTGTTTATACTCCATATGAGTCTCCTCCCATTCCATTTACCTTATCTCAGCCTTTCAGCATATAATTCTATTCCTTTTTCTCTCGTGTACTCGTCTAGTTTCCTCTTGAAAGCATCTATGCTATTTGCCTCAACCACTTGCTGTGGCAGCGAGTTCAACATTCTAACCACTCTCTGAGTAAAGAAATTTCTCCTTGTTTCCCTATTGGATTTATTAGTAACTAAACCCCTCCCCCAACCTCAGCCATGTCATGCTTGCCTGCCTCCAGTGCAAGAGGGTTCATCAGCAAAGTTTATGGCCGTGATTTTTCCTCTCGATGCGGCTTGAGGACAGGACAGCTGCCTTCCGGGTTCCAATCCCGCCCCCAACAACGTCCAACATACAGACGTGGTTTTGCGTCAATTAGCCTTGTTAAGCCTGCCCTGTGGGCTTGCCAGCCAATTAAGAGAAAGCCAGTGTCAGATGACATCAGTTGATGACGTGTCATCTGCCGGTTTTCTTAAAGGGGCCACGCACAATATTTTTTGACAGCTGATTTTTCAGTATTTGACAGCATTGAGGTGCTGCAAACACATCACTGTGCAAAGGTGAACCCTTGCACCCAGGCTCTCCAGTGACTCCCTGCTTAGGCTAGAACAGATGGCAGCTGCAGGTGCGGTTACAGAAGTGATCTGTCACTGGTGAGAGATGTTCTCCCAATAAGATGGAACTACACAAACAATTCAAAACTTGTCACCTACAGAAAAGTCTAAATACATTAAAAATGATTTTCCCAACATTTTCTTACCTCTGAAACTCACCAGTGTACCATTGGATTCCTCACACCACTTCTGCAGCTGTCATCAATGCAGAAACATTACAGAAGACCCACAGCACACCACACTTAGCTGACGTGGTGTCCGGACGTCAGGAAGCCCGCAGTAGACCTGTCAAAATTGCAAAAAGCCTCTTAACTGCCTGTTAACAAGCAGTTAGTGCCTATAATCCTCTTCCCACCGCTAGGTGTCGGGTCCATGCGCAAATCGGGTCCCGACACCTGGGAAGATTGATTGGAGGCGGGTTGACAGCGGGTTTCCGACCAGCTGTAAATCTTTGCGGATGTCCCGCCTCCAAACCCGCCCCTTGAGCGCCGGCAAAATTCCGGCCTATATCTTCAGGGGAGGGGTGGGTGGTGGTACAGGCCACTTCCCTGGTCTGGACCCCACAAATAGAGGCACTTTTTCCCATCTGGTGGACGGTCCTCGCTCACCGTGACATTATTTGCTATGCACGGGGTGGGCAGAGATCAGAAGTTTACAGAAATGGCGGTGACCCGCTGCTCCTGGATCTCTACCTTTGGGGAAATTCCGCCTGGCTCTTGCTGATGTTACCACGGATTACCAATGGAATGGCTGCAGAGGTTCAGGCCATTTATGTCTGCATGTACTTCCTGTTTGCACAACATATCTTCCTGTTGTCATGGTTTTTTTTAGTCGCACATGTCAGGGCAGGTTATATATGAAGATAAAGTTATGGTTAATAAGCTAAATAGATGCTGAAAGCAAAAATATTGTCCCAATATTACAGGATATGTGTGTAGCTAAAATTGCTTCATTAGAAGTAACCATGGAAATGATTTTAACTATTATTGTGCTAAATGTTGATAGTGCTGTCAGACCCAGTGCCATTTATCCCAGTGTTCAGGGAAATGGAGAGTTCATATGGGAGCCACTGACTCATTGTTCAATAGCTAGTTGATATCTGTTTTGGTTTCCATGGATTGCAGAGCGATTAATGTGTTCACATTATTTAAGAAACAGAAGAAAATAGACCTTGGAAATTATAGGCCTATGAGTTTGAATTCGGTAGTAGGAATGCTGTTGGCAATTATTATTTGTTAAGTGATATATGGGCCTAGGAATTGGTTCATGCTGGTAGGACAGTGCAGGGAACAATCCCTACACCAGAATGGGTAGACCCGAGGCACACCCAATAAGACGAGGCACGCCTTAGGCCTCATTTGCATCAGACCGGCAAGCTGCAGAAACATGCTGGGCATCCCCAGGAAGCTCGCCGGTGAAGAACATTGGAATTTGGAGCTGCAGTATCGCCAGTAGGTCAGGTAGGTCTTGAGAACATAAGAACATAAGAAATAGGAGCAGGAGTAGGACATTTGGCCCTTCGAGCCTGCTCCACCATTCAATATGATCATGGCAGATCTTCTACCTCATCTCCACTTTCCTGAACTGTCCCCATATTCCTTGATTCCCTTTAATATTCAAAAATCTATCGATCTCTGTCTTAAATATACTCAAAGACTGAGGCCTAGAAATTCAGTGGCCTGCGCCACCAGTTTGCGCCCAAAGAGGGCTTTTGCACCACTGTGCAAACCTACCGCGATATTTAGCGGGGCGCTAATGGCAGTGTTAGCCAGTAGTGCTGCGCCGCCACCGATGACGTCATCGGTGTGCGCAGCGCCCCGCTATCGCCCCGCTGGCCATATTTGGTCGCTGCCGCCTCCCCCGCGCCAGCCGCAAACAGCGACCGGTACACGGGGCCTACCTGTGCCGGTAGTGGGGCGAGTTAAGGTGGAGGTGCGGCCGGCCGCTTTTTCGGCGGCCGCCTGCCCGCACCTCCGTCCCCGGCCTCCTACACCCCCCCCCCCCCCGTGGCATTGCCGGCTGTTTCCAGAGAGCCCGGCACTTCTCCTTGGTGCCGGGCTCATTTGCCGGCACTCGCGAGCGGGGATCGCGCTGTTGCAGGCACCTCCCCCTTAAGAGTGAGAGGAAGGCCTGCAGTACCGCAGGCTGCCGTGCCGCAGCGGGTGGCGCTGCGGCACTTTGCACGCCGATATTCAGTTTTAGCGCCCCAAGCGGGGCGCCGAAACCCTTGTTTAGCGGCCGGCTTCCACTTGGGGCGCTGAAACTGAATATCCCGCTGGCGCAAGTGGCTCCGCGTGCAGCGGTAATTCCGGCGCCCAGGCGAGCTGGGCGCCCCTAACTGAATTTCTAGGCCTGAGCCTCCACAGCCCTCTGGGGTAGAGAATTCCAAAGATTCACCACCCTCTGAGTGAAGAAATTTCTCCTCATCTTCAGGCGAGACAGACAGAGGGGGAGGTAAAAGAGGAGGGGGTGTCGCAATATTAACTAAGGAGTCAATTACTGCAGTAAGGAGGGATGATATATTAGCAGGTTCCTCTAATGAGGCCATATGGGTGGAGCTTAAAAACAAAAAGGGGGCAAGCACTTTGCTGGGAGTGTACTATAGGCCTCCAAACAGTCAGGGGGAGATAGAGGAACAGATATGTAGGCAAATCTCAGAGAAATGTGCAAATAATAGGGTAATAATAATGGGGGATTTCAACTTCCCCAATATTAACTGGGATAGTCAAAGTGTGAAAGGCTCAGAGGGTGTAGAATTCTTAAAGTGCATCCAGGAGAGCTTTTTGAGCCAGCATGTAGAAAGTCCTACAAGAGAGGGGGCAGTACTGGACCTAATTCTAGGGAATGTGGCCGGCCAAGTGGAAAAAGTGCTAGTAGGTGAGCACTTTGGTGACAGTGACCATAATATGGTGAGATTTAAGGTGGTCATGGAAAAGGACAGGGATGGGCCGGAAATAAAGGTTCTAAATTGGGGGAAGGCCGATTTTAATAGGATAAGGCAGGGTCTGGCCAAAATGGACTGGGATCAGCTACTTGTAGGAAAATCCGCATCAGAGCAATGGGAGGCTTTCAGAAGGGAGATTGAGATCATACAATGGCAACATGTTCCCGTAAAGGTCAAGGGTGGTTCCAAAAACCACAGGGAACCTTGGATGTCAGGGGATATACGAGAATGGATTAGGAAAAAAAAGAGGGCTTTTGGCAGATACAAAAGGCTAAAGATGGAGGAAGCCCTAGAGGAGTACAAAAAGTGCAGGGGGATACTTAAAAAAGAAATTAGGAGATCAAGGAGGAGCCATGAAATAACACTGGCGAGCAAAATAAAGGAAAATCCTAAGATGTTTTATAAGTATATTAAGGGTAAGAGGATAACTAGGGAAAAAATAGGGCCCATTAGGGACAAAAGTGGCAATCTGTGTGTGGAGCCGGAAGATGTAGGAGGGGTTCTAAATGAATTTTTTGCATCTGTTTTCACTATGGAGGAGTACGATGTAGACATAGAAATAGGGCAGGGGGACTGTGATATGCTCGAACATATTAACATCGAGAGGGAGGAGGTATTGGCGGTTTTAGCAGGCTTAAAAATGGATAAATCCCCAGGCCCAGATGAAATGTATCCCAGGCTGCTGTGTGAGGCAAAGGAAGAGATTGCGGGGGCTCTAACACATATAGGGAAAAACCGGGGAACTACAGGCCAGTGAGCCTAACATCAGTGGTAGGAAAATTATTGGAAAAAATTCTGAGGGACAAAATTAGTCTCCACTTGGAGAGACAAGGATTAATCAGGGATAGTCAACATGGCTTTGTCAAGCGAAGATCATGTCTGACTAATTTGATTGAATTTTTTGAGGGGGTGACTAGGTGTGTGGATGAGGGTAACGCAGTGGATGTGGTATACATGGATTTCAGTAAGGCCTTCGATAAAGTCCCGCACAGGAGACTGGTCAAGAAGGTAAGAGCCCATGGAATCCAGGGTGCCTTGGCACATTGGATACAAAACTGGCTTAGTGGCAGAAGGCAGAGGGTGATGGTCGAAGGTTGTTTTTGTGACTGGAAGCCTGTGGCCAGTGGGGTGCCACAGGGATCGGTGCTGGGTCCCTTGCTGTTTGTGGTCTACATTAATGACTTGGATATGAATGTAAAAGGTATGATCAGTAAGTTCGCGGATGATACAAAAATTGGTAGGGTGGTAAATAGCGAGGAGGGTAGCCTCAGTCTGCAGGACGATATAGATGGGTTGCTCAGATGGGCGGAACAGTGGCAAATGGAATTTAACCCGGAAAAGTGCGAGGTGATGCACTTTGGGGGGACTAACAAGGCAAGGGAATACACAATGAATGGTAAGACCCTAGGCAAGACGGAGGTGCAGAGGGATCTGGGTGTGCAAGTACACAGATCCCTGAAGGCGGCGGAACAGGTGGATAAGGTGGTAAAAAAGGCATATGGGATACTTGCCTTCATTAGCCGAGGCATAGAATATAAGAGCAAGGAGGTTATGATGGAGCTGTATAAAACATTGGTTAGGCCACAGCTGGAATACTGTGTGCAGTTCTGGTCGCCACACTACAGGAAGGATGTGATCGCTTTGGAGAGGGTGCAGAGGAGATTCACCAGGATGTTACCAGGGCTGGAGCGCTTCAGCTATGAAGAAAGACTGGGCAGATTGGGTTTGTTTTCCTTGGAGCAGAGGAGGCTGAGGGGGGACATGATTGAGGTGTACAAAATTATGAGGGGCATAGATAGGATGGATACTGAGGAGCTTTTTCCCTTAGTAGAAGGGTCAATAACTAGGAGGCATAGATTCAAGGTAAAGGGCGGGAGGTTTAGAGGGGATTTGAGAAAGAACTTTTTCACCCAGAGGGTGGTTGGAGTCTGGAACTCACTGCCTGAAAGGGTTGTGGAGGCAGGAACCCTCACAACATTGAAGAAGCATTTGGATGAGCACTTGAAATGCCATAACATACAAGGCTACGGACCAAATGCTGGAATATGGGATTAGATTAGACAGGGCTTGATGGCCGGCACGGACACGATGGGCCGAAGGGCCTCTATCCGTGCTGTATAACTCTATGACTCTATGACTCAGTCCTAAATGGCCAACCCCTTATTCTGAGACTGTGACCCCCTGGTTCTCGACTCGCCAGCCAGGGAAAACATCCTCCCTGCATCTACCCTGTCAAGCCCTGTAAGAATTTTATATGTTTCAATGAGATCACCTCTCATTCTTCTAAACTCTGAAGAATATAGGCCTAGTCTACTCACTCTCTCCTCTTAGGACAATCCCCCATCCCAGGAACCAGTCTGATGAACCTTCGTTGCACTCCCTTTATGGCAAGTACATCCTTCCTTAGGTAAGGAGAACAAAACTGTATACAATACTCCAGGTGTGGTCTCACCAGGGCCCTGTATAATTGCTGTAAGACGTCTTCACTCTTATACTCAAATCCTCTTGTAGTAAAGGTCAACAAACCATTTGCTTTCCTAATTGCTTGCTGTACCTGCATGTTAACTTTCAGTAATTTGTGTACAAGGACACCCAGGCCCCTCTGAACACCAACATTTCCCAATCTCTCACCATTTAAAAAATACTCTGCTTTTCTGCTTTTCCTACTAAAGTGGATAACTTCACATTTCTTCACATTATATTCCATTTGCCATGTTCTTGCCCACTCACTTAGCTTGTCTACATCCCCTTGAAGCCCCTTTGCATCCTCCTTGTTGTGTATGTACCTTTAAGAGAATAACTGGTCTCAGACTGCGGTACCGGCAGTGACCACCCCTGTATAAAAGGCGCTAGTAAGCCTCTGTAGTTTCAGTTTCCCGATTGACTTCATTCAGTAAAGACTTGTTTTGTTCAACTCCTGCTGTCCGTGTCTCAATCATACACGGACATAATACTGGTGACGAGCAGATACGAACTTACCTACAGTCTGCACCACCTCCTGGGATCCATTCCTGAAGCGAAGTGAGCAGAGGTCGAGGCCAGAAGGAAGAAAGAAGCAGTAGAAACGGGCGTCGATTGTGGGCATCCGCCCCTGAGTCAGCAGAGTTGAAGATTGCTGGAGAAGCTGTCGAGAGCGGGGCCTGGTTCCTGTCGACGGTGCTTCAGCTAATCGGGCTGGTGGCAGGTAGTACATTGATCCTTCCTGGGCTGCGGCGGTCGCGAACTCGAGCGGGTGGCTTGCAACGGGGCCGAGCGGCGTTGTCGGGAAGAGGAGAGAGAGAGGGTGGAGCACACAGGGCGCGGCCGGTGCTACGAAGCCGGGCTGCATACAGACCCGAGAAGAGGGAGGCAAGAGTCCCACAGGGTTGTTCCACGACAGCATCGGTATTGCTAAACATAATGGGCGCTAGAGCGTACGGCCTATTGCGGGACCTGATTACTCCAGCCAAACCGAAGGCGAAGAGCTTTAACGAAATTGTTGCTGTCCTACAGGAACACCTAAACCCTGCACCGCTGCTGATAGCAGAAAGATTTAAATTCCACAGGAGAACTCAGCATAAAGATGAGAGCAATGCTGAGTACCTTACGGAACTACGCAAGCTATCAAAGCACTGCTAGTTCGGAGCAGGACTGGCAGATACCCTACGGGACAAATTTGTCTGTGGACTCCTGAGTGAAGGAACACAGAAGAAGTTACTCTCAGAGAAAGAGCTGACGCTAGATAAGGCTTTCAGCATGGCAGTAGCGTACGAAGCAGCAGCCAGGGGAGCTGCGGAAATACAACAAAAGCCACAGGAATACGGCACCCACGCAATGACACGGGGATTTGCAAAATGTTATCGCTGCGGCAGAACTAACCATGACCAGAAGGACTGCTGGTCCAAGGACAAAATATGCAGGCAATGCGGAAAGATGGGACACATTGCACGAGTTTGCAGGTCTGGGAAGAAGACCAGCGACAACAAAAAGGCTACTAAGGAACCGTACAAGAAAGTACAAAAGATGACGGACAGTAGTTCCGAAGACCAGATGAGCGATAGTGAATCCGGGAACAAGAGACTAAGCTGTCTCAAACTTCACAATGTAATCGCAAAAGAGGATCACCGAACCATTTGGGTCACCCTCACGATAGCAGGGTCCCAAGTTAAAATGGAATTGGATACAGGATCAGCGCTAACTGTCATGAATCGACGAGACTACGAGCGGCTATTCTCACACATACCCTTGAGGGAGACATTCATCGTCTTGATGACGTATACGGGGCAAAAAGTATACCCCAGAGGAAAAATAAGGGTGCCTGTCGAATACAACGGCAAGAAAATACGGAAATTGTATCTCTACATACTGCCAAATGGTGGACCACCGTTATTGGGACGTGAATGGATCAGGAAGATAAACTTAGATTGGCACTCCATTCATGCAATGACGGTGGACGGTAAAAAAGATGAAGACGTCACTCCTGGACGATTGTCAACAATCTTAGCTAACGCCAAAGAGGTATTTCAACAAGAACTGGGCACTCTTAAAGGCGTAACCGCCTCGATAAAAATAGAAGAGAATGCAATTCCCAAGTTTTTCAAAGCAAGACCGGTACCATATGCAATTCGCCCAGCCGTCGAGGTAGAGCTGGAGAATCTGGAGAAGGCAGGCGTGTTGTCTAAGGTCGACTGGAGCGAGTGGGTGACACCCATCGTTCCTGTCATGAAGAAAACCTTAAGCAATAAGTCTGAGGAGCCAAGGAAGGTTCGCATCTGTGGGGATTTCAAGGTGACGGTGAACCCAGTCCTTCACACAGTACAATATCCTCTTCCAAGGATAGAAGACATCTTCGCCTCACTGTCTGGAGGGAAGCGTTTTACAAAAATTGACCTAGCACAAGCATATTTGAAGATGGAGGTTGAAGAATCCTCTAGGAAGTATCTCACGATAAACACTCACAAAGGTCTTTACCAGTATCATCGATTGATATTCGGAGTAGCATCGGCTCCGGCGATAAGGCAAAGAGCGATGGAACAAGTCCTGCAAGGGATTCCGGGGACTCAGTGTTACTTGGACGACATCCTTGTGACAGGTGAAGATGACAGTGAACACCTTAACAACCTAGAACAGGTGCTCACTAGACTACGGGAACATGGGCTACGAGCCAACCGCCCCAAGTGCGAGTTTTTTAAGAAACAGATATCGTATTGTGGCCACGTGATTGATGAAGAGGGGTTACATAAGTCCCCTGACAAAATTGAAGTGGTTGTAAAGGCCCCAGCGACTGAAAATGTGTCGCAACTGAGGTCATTCCTCAGATTGGTGAATTACTACCATAAGTTTTTGCCGAATTTGTCGACAATTCTGCACCCACTGAACGCCCTGCCGCGAACGGGAGTAACATGGAAATGGAGCAATGACTGTAAGCGGGCCTTTCAGAAGAGTAAGGACTTAATCACTTCAAGAGAAGTATTGGCTCACTACAACCCAGCACTGCCGATCAGGCTGGCGTGTGATGCGTCTCCCTACGGCATTGGGGCGGTACTGTCACATAAATTCCTTGATGGTTTAGAGAGGCCGATAGCTTTTGCGTCACGCTCGTTAACTTCTGCCGAGCGTAACTACGCCCAGATTGACAGAGAGGCCCTCAGCCTAGTGTGGGGGGTGAAGAAGTTCAATCACTACCTGCACGGTCAAAAATTTACTCTACTAACTGATCATCAACCTCTTGTCTCCATTTTCAACCCTCAGAAGGGCGTACCGATAATGACAGCGCAACGGCTGCAGAGGTGGTCCCTTTTCCTAGGGGCACACCAATATGACATCGAGTACAAAGGAACCAAACAGCATGGGAATGCTGATGGATTGTCACGTCTACCGTTGCCGATGGTGGAAGAAGAAGACCTTGCAGTGGATCCAATGGAGTTATTCCACTCGACCATAGTCGAATGTCTCCCTGTGACGAATGCAAACATAGAAAAGGAAACACGGAATGACCCGACACTATCACAGGTCTATGATTTAACGGTGAAGGGATGGCCAGCACATGGTGAACCACTGCTGCCAGCATTCTTGCCGAGAAGAGAACAGCTGTCAGTGTGCAGAGGAACCTTGATGTGTGGATCCAGAGTAGTAATTCCACCTAAGTTGATGGATAGAGTGCTCAATGAGCTTCATGAGGGTCATCTGGGTGGGGTAAAAATGAAGAACTTAGCCAGAGCGTTTGTGTGGTGGCCGGGAATCGATAGAGAAATCGAAGAGATGACCAAGAGCTGTGCAGGATGCCAGAAGGTCCAAAACGCCCCACCACAAGCTCCTCCACATCCATGGGAGTGGCCCTCATCTCCATGGCAAAGGGTGCACATTGATTTTGCTGGTCCCTTCATGGACTCGATGTTTTTAATTGCGGTGGATGCACATTCAAAGTGGCCAGAGGTAATAAAAATGTCCTCAACCACCACAGAAAAAACTATCACAGTTTTACAAACCATATTCACCAGGAATGGGCTGCCTGAACAGATTTGCTCTGACAATGGACCACAGTTTGTGTCTGAAGAGTTCCGGAGGTTCTTAAAGAACAATGGTGTTAAGCTTTACACATCTGCCCCATATCATCCAGCCACTAATGGATTGGCCGAGAGGTTTGTTCAAACATTCAAGAAGGCTATCAAGGCAATGTGTAATGAAGATTTACCCCTACAACACAAGGTGGACAACTTCTTGTTTGCCTACCGGAATGCGACACATGCGGTTACCAACCAAACTCCAGCCATGATGTTCTTCAATTGAAGACTACGATGCCGCTTGGATTTGGTTAAGCCAAACGTCCGAAGAGATGTGGAGAACAGGCAGTTTCAGAATATGAATGAAAGGCCGACCAGGAGTTTTAAGATAGGTCAACCAGTTTTGGCCCGGGACTACCGCACTGAGAAATGGCAGCCAGGAACGATTTGTACACGGCAAGGACCTCTCATGTATACCGTGAACGTTGGAGAGAGCATTGTAAGACGCCATGCTGACCAGATTCTAGAGTCACTGGAAAACGTCAACTCCACACCACGATCTGATACACCTGACAATGAAGTCGACGTACCAATTGCAGCTACCGCAGAATCGGTGATATTGGAAGCAGATGAACCAAACAACGACATTGATCCCGACTCAACCTTGCCAGAAGAACCTGATACCCCAAAGAGGCGTTATCCAGACAGAACCAGGAAGCCTCCTCAAAGACTGAACTTATAATTGCTTAAACTCAACCAATGTATCTAGCAACCGTAATTGTGATTGTAATTAGTTATCATTTAGTTGTTAAATGAATGTTATGTACTGTTTATCTAAAAGTGGAGGAATTGTTGTGTATGTACCTTTAAGAAAATAACTGGTCTCAGACTGCAGTACCGGCAGTGACCACCCCTGTATAAAAGGCGCTAGTAAGCCTCTGTAGTTTCAGTTTCCCGATTGACTTCATTCAGTAAAGACTTGTTTTGTTCAACTCCTGCTGTCCGTGTCTCAATCATACACGGACATAATACTCCTCACAACTTACATTCCCACCCAGCTTTGTATCATCAGCAAACTTGGATATATTACATTTGGTACCCTCATCCAAATCATTGATGTAGATTGTAAATAGCTGAGGCCCAAGCACTGATCCTTGTGGTACCCCACTAGTTACAGCCTGCCAACCCGAAAATGACCCGTTTATTCCTACTCTCTGTTTTCTGTCCGTTAACCAATCCTCAATCCATGCTAATATATTACCCCCAATCCCATGAGCTCTAATTTTGTTTAATAACATCTTGTGTTGCACCTTATCGAATGCCTTCTGAAAATCCAAATACACCACATCCACTGGTTCCCCCTTATCTATTCTGCTGGTGACAACCTCAAAAAACTCTAACAGATTAGTCAAACATGATTTCCCTTTCATAAATCCATGTTGACTCTGCCCAATCCTATTATTATTTTCTAAGTGTTCTGTTACCACGTCCTTAATAATAGATTCTAGCATTTTCCCTACTACTGATGTCAGGCTAACTGGACTGTAGTTCTGTTTTCTCTCTCCCTCCTTTCTTAAATAGTCAGGTTACATTTGCTACCTTCCAATCCACAGGAACCATTCTAGAACAGAGGCGGGATGGGGGCGGACAGCCATCCCGCTCCCAGGAGGCGGGTCGTGCATTTAAATATTATAATGAGGCTGCCATGCCTCAGGTTTAAACTCCATTTTAAATTTAAGTGTAGCTGGTCGGGTTTTGTAGGCCCCTGAAACCCGCCAGCTTAAGTAAGGCCAGGACTGCTGGCTCCAGGAGGGAAGTGCCTTTACACTTACCCCCTGGATCCAGCTTCCTTGCCTAACCCACACCCCGCGATCGGAGATCACTCCGAGGTCTCAGATCCCACCCATGAGGCCTCACCCGTGCTCCTCCGACTCCCATGCGATGAGCTCCTCCAGCCCTCTGATCATGCTGCTCCTAGCCCCCAGGGGGTGCCCCAGGCCCCCAATGATGTGCTGCTCTTGGCCCCAATCATCAGCTGCTGCCGGCCCTCTGATGATCACCCCCAGCCCCCCTGCTCCTCCGAGCCTGCTCCGCCATTTAATAAGATCACAGCTGATCATCGACCTCAACTCTACCTTCCTGCCCGATCCCCCTATCCTTCGTAGAGTCCAAAAATAAGTTGCTCATTAGTTGAGATTTTGATTAACTATGGGCAACTTCAACCTCCTGGAGCTTGTTTGATTGCCATGAGGAGTTAGAGAGGAGTTTCCAGCTTTTCCTGAATTGACCATAGACTTGTTTCGCTTTTTGTTGACTTCCTTAAATTCAGCATTGCGAAGGTGTGGGTGGATGGTGTGTGAGGTTACACCGTCAACTGGACGGGGTGAGCTTGGTGCACCTGAGGGTCTTCTCGCACCCTTTTTCTGTGTTTGTACATCATAAACCTATTCACTTTAGAGAACCATTAGGGCACAGTGGTTAATTTTGCATTCATTTTAATTGAACCTGGTGTATGCTAGCTCAATGTGTGTTGCCCACTATTCAACATGTCTGTAATGGGAAATATGCCTGAACTGCCTATCAATAAATTTGTATTAATCTATGCTGGTGTGATCATGAGTTTTTTCATACGCTCCTAACCTAATGTATACTTTTCTTTTGCTGGAGATCAATGTAGACCATACAATGTGATGGTAGGCACTACACACCATGCAGGACTTAGCATGAGCACTGCTTCAGCACAGAAATTCAGAAACTTGCACTTATGCCATGTAACATATCACCCCTTAGGCAATCATGTGGCACAGAGGAAACAATAGCATCAATGCAGGAAGATTAATTGGAAAGGACTAGTTTAGGATTTTGGTATCATAAACCTCAGGCACACACAGAAGAGTAACTGGATGGAGAGAACAGTGGGTATGACCTGAAGGCACACTTGTTGGAACAACAGCAGAATAGAATAGTACAGAAATTGGACAGCCTCCATAACTCAGTCTCAGAGACACATACTATGTTAGACAACGAATGGTTGCACTGAAATCCACTGTGCAGAAATTGTCATCCTACCCAATGACTGCAGGGAAATGCTCAGTAACTCATTGTTGTAGCAACACAGGTGCAGATCCAGATCCACACATTTCTCTGATATTGGAGAAGGATTCCATTAAAGGAAGGCTTGGCATGCACAAGAGCTGTCATTCACTCCACTCTCAACTGGATGAGTGACATTTAACATCTGCCTAACAAAATTCTGCAAGTCTGCAACATGATCAATTAATCTCGTGGTCATATCAGTGTCTTTCCATTATGGCATACATCCCATAATGGAATCCGCACCTGCTAGCTACCTATAGTCATAGGGGGCACAGGGAAAAGACTCACCCACTGCTCCCCAAACCGAATTTGGGACTCTGTGTTATTGAAGTGGAAACTTGGTGGATCTGGGTTCCACCCCAAATCCCTTCCAACTGTGGGCTTAATTCCCTATTTCCACCCTCCCTCAACTGAGAAATTTCAGCCCCCAGATATTTAAAGGCCTGTAGGGGAAAATGCAATTCATGTAGCAGAACCAAGTAAGTTGTATAAAAGGGAACAACAGATGAGACAATCAAATCTGCTAATGAAACTGGAATGTTGCGCTGGAGTCTGGACATTCAGTACTACTATTACAATTACCTTCTAAGGATGATAATGATTAGTGTGCAGTAAGGCTGTTAGAAGGTAATAACAACCCTTACAGACAACACAAGTGATCATTAGCTTTTGCGTAGGGGATATACTGCTATATTTATCGTTAGAAAAATGAACCTATTAATGTGTAGCCCCTTATAGAGAGGTGAGAGGTGACTGTTACTTGTCAATAGCAACTAACAAATATCAACCTGTAACCAGACAGCTAAGGAAATGAGCAAAGGAGCCCACACTCAGATAGAAGTCTAAATGAGTTTAATCCCTCACTTGAATTTCTTAATGTTGGAGAATCTTCTACCAGATATTGTTTCTAAATTTATATTCTGCAGAACATATTGCCAAACATTATAACTGATACAAACTAGGTTACTGCCCTGTATCGTGCGTTCTGTAAACTCTGATATCACTGATTGTCAAATAATCTGTTGTCTTTTTGAAATGGAAAATCGTAAAGTAGTAAAACAAGTTGCATATATGATAAAGAGCAGCACACCCCCAGAGACATTACACATCCTAGAGGTGGAGGGAAATTGCTAAAAAATCAATCTTTTCTCTCATTTTTTAATATCATTATTGATGTGTTACCATTTTGTAACAGATTCCATGCTGTGTTATCCTACATTTAATATACATTTTTATTCAAACTGAGCAGTTGTGTCACACAGATTACATTCCCACTGTCCCAGCCTAATCACAGCTTTCTTCCCTGTCTGTGTCAATACGTATCTCTATCATTTTCAGTCCATTTTCTAAGCAGATATCCACTCAGCTTTTTTTTGAAGGAGTTAGTCAATGTATTATTAAGTGATATTGCTGAGAATCTATTCCATACATCTTTGAGAGTTGTAAAGGACAGTCATTAGACAAAGTTTAAGGATTCACAAAGTGAAATACACTTGAATTTTAAATTATCAATGAGATCAGTGAAAAAGAATGAGGACTTTCATAGCTACTCAATATTTAGGGCTGAATTTTGCTGGCGCTCAGAGTGCAGGTTTGGAGGCGGGTCCGCTGTCAAAATCAAAAAGATTGATAGTGGGTTGCAAACCCGCTCTGAACCCGCCTCCATGTAAGTTTCCGAAGTGTCGGGTCTGCGATTTCAGAACAGACCCAACACCAAGTGGCGGGGGAGGCATTTAACATACTTAACTGCTTGTTAAGTGCTTGTTAACCACTATTTTGCCAGTCTTATTCTATTTTACCACATTTTTAACGAGGTTCACGTCGTTCGGAGATCACGTCAGGTAAGTAGGTCGGGTTCTCTATGTCTCCCCCTTGCTGTGAATAGGTGGCAGCTGCAAAAGTGGTATGAAAGTTACCATTTCACAGCTGGTCACTTTCCAATGTCAGAAGCTTGAGCCTTCAGGACTTGGAAGACACCTTTGAACTGTATGCAGTTTGGAAGTGTTTGGTGTAAACTCTCTATCCACTGTCAGCTCCTTGGAGCAAGCTCTCTCACCATTGCCAAATCGCTTCTGTCATCTCAACTTCAGCTGCCATCTATTCCAGCAACATCGGTGCCCTTGAAAAAAATCTCACCTTGGTCCTCAGAATCCCACCACGATCAGCCCCAACACCAGCATCACCGGGCACACCAACAACAACACCAACCTTCTCTGCAATCACCTGATGTTGCACAGGACACAGGGCATCAGCACCCAACAACATTGCTGGCCGGGACGCCAGGGATGGCCAGATTTACTTCACTTGACGCTGTACACCCTGGCTGCCACATGATACGCCAGGTTGACAGCTCCCCACACCAACACCATAAAGCACCTTACAATGCCCAAGCCATTCCTTTCACACTGATCACCATTGCTGCAACTCACTAAGCCACTTCCAAAGGTGCACACAAATCTATCCAAGAAAGCAAATGTTGAAAATAAAGGTTTCAATGTTTGACAGCACATTAACAGAAACTTCACATGAACATTGGCTAAAACACCCAAGTGCCTACCCTTGTGTATTATTAGTTGGTATGATTAGACTAGGATGAGGGTGAGTGTGAGGGGTGGCTAGTGAGATGGGGAAGTGATAATATAGATAGAGAGAGAGGGATGGGTGGAGGTGCAAGGTAAGTTGGTGTGAGTAAGGATGTGCAGGAGTAAGGTAGGGAAGGCAGAGTGATGGGGATGTGATGAGTGGCACAGCAGGATGAGGTTGAGTGTGGCTTTGCAGTAACGTTTCGTGATCTACTGAGATCATTGAAAGGTTTGCGCCACTGCACCCAGGTCCTCCTGACAACATCCCTGCTTGTGCCCTCCTGTGCAATGTGCAACCAGGCTGCGTTGGTGTCCTGGGGAAGTCTCTTTCACCCTTGGAAAGGAAGACAACGTCCCATGCGAGAGCCTGGGTGCAGCCGTGCACCATTGTGCAGTGCTTGTCAGTGTTTGCAGCACCTCAATGCTGCAGAGCACTGACAGCACAACTGTCAAAATGAATGTGGCCGTGGTCCCTTTAAGGAAACCAGCTGATGAGACGTCATCAAATTATGTCATCAGACCTGCTTCCTTTTAATTGACCGGGAACCCCGCAGGGCGGGCTTAACAAGTCTTATTAATGGAAAATCCTTTTTACAGAGCGGCTGCAGTCGGGAGCGGGACCGGAACCTGCCAACCAGCTCTCACACCGCCATCCCGCCTCCGCTGGCGAAATCGCGGCCTTAGTTTTCAAAGTGGAATGTAGCCAGAGAGGATCTAGAGGATTTAACCTGTTTGGCATTTAAAAACACTGGCACTTTGCTATACACAGATACATAAAAGAAACATTTTACAGAAAGATAGGTCTCAAACATAATTAGATAAGATCAGTTAAAAGGGAATATGCAGAGGCAGAATACAAATAGTGAAACAGTTGTCACTCTGCTGTTGCCTCTCCCTTCTTCTGGTCACATACCCTAATCCAGACAGTGATACAATAATATGTATGCAGCACATATCATTTCAAGAGACTATCACTTGGCAATATGTGTAAACCTGTCAGCATCTGCAGACAAGACAGATTTATTGCAATTCAATATGTTCCATATAAGCTCTTCTTGTCTGTCTCAGATAAATGGTCAATACTAAGAGCTGAAAGTCAATATTATTTTTCTAAAATTCATTAAGAAACACTAGGTAATAGACCAGATATTTTGAACAAATAGTCTTTACTGACTGCCTTCACTTATGTCAAATGAAATTACATGAAATCGCATGATATACTTCCAGTTGATATTGTAGGAATATTCTGAGCATTCTGCATGCACATTTTCACTACAGCACTATCTAATCGAAACACAACTAAAATACAGATTAAAGCAGAGATAGTAGGCCATTAGAGTACAAAAGATGGGTTGAAAGTACAGCTTATGCCCAATAAATAATAATTTGGTCTCCTTTCACAACTGTCCCTTCTCCAAATGCTCATACTTTTATTGTATTATTATTCTGCTCTTTGGTAAATGTTGTGCTTGAAGTCAATGCACAAAAAAATCAGGTTGAGTATATAACGGGTGAAGCAATCCATTACCATCTGCTTACCACTACCACCAAAAGTTAACGTCAGCCCTTAAAAGTTATGGGATATATTTAAACTTTCACTGCAAGGTGAAATCCATTACCACCTATGTTACTCCCTCGCCAAAATTGAATTTTACCCCTCGCAGCATTCCCTCAGTACAGACATTTGTTTTCTGGATAAACTGTGTCTGCTTTAAGTGGAGTGCATTGCATTCTAAAACGACACTGGGGGACGATTGTCCAAGTCTGTGCCCAGTAGCACATATCAGACATTACCTGCAATTTTCCAACATGTGGTACCAGCAGGCAAGGTTTGCTACCAGCAGCACATGTTGAGAAAACTGGACCCATGACTTACATGTTCATTTGCTGAACTTGGTGTATCTTTGGAAAACAGTATCACCTGGTTCACCCAAATGCAGAGTTGCTGCCCACCTCTTTGATTGGTTTCATTCACAAAAGAACTCTGAGATACAAGTTGCATCAACTTTAGTTTGCATCCTCAAATGCCAATACTTCCTGTCCATCCTGAATACTATGCAAAAACTGGCTGAAGAATTATTATTTTTGAATAAAGGAGTTTAAAAAAAATGACACTGTGTGTGTGTGTACGTGCTCTGCTCATATCACATGCTTCCACATTGACTTTAATTTTGCTTCACTTTGCCACCTTCCACATTGACCAAGGCAAATCAAGAAGAAATCATTATCTGGGTGCAAACCAATCGCAGGAGGGAAGGAATAGCGCTGAGGTACTGGCTTTACCTTTGTCTACATGCTGGGTTTGAAGACAACCCATAATATAATCTGGGCATTTCTGGAGCCAGAAAGTTCACGTGAGTCAGATTCAAAAACAATTCCTGTGCCTATTTGAGTATTGTAAGAAATCACACAACACCAGGTTATAGTCCAACAGCTTTATTTGAAATCACAAGCTTTCGGAGCGCTGCTCCTTCATCAGGTGAAGTGGAGAGATGCATAAAAACACAGCTTATATAGTAAGAGAATAATGTCAGATGTTTACAGGTAATCTTTCTAACTGCCATTTATCACACCTCGCCAGAGAGATAATCACAGCAATCAAAGGTGTAAATGGTGTCCAAACAGGTCAGTCAGGAAAACATTACATCAAAGAACAATGAGGTGGGGTCACAAGGGGTCAAATGTTGCAGATGCTGGGGTCTGTATGAAAAACAAAAAAACAGACAAAAAACATTTTTTTTGCTGGAAATCACAGCAGGTCCGGCCGCATCTGTGTGGAGAGAACAAGCCAATGACGACTCGAGTCTGGATGACCCTATGTCAGGTGGGGTTACATGTAGCGTGACATGAACCCAAGATCTCGGTTGAGGCCGTCCTCATGGGTGCGGAACTTGGCTAACAGTTTCTGCTCGACGATTTTGCGTTGTCGTGTGTCTCGAAGGCCGCCTTGGAGAATGCTTACCCGAAGACTGGAGGCTCAATGTCCTTGACTGCTGAAGTGTTCCCCGACTGGGAGGGAACACTCCTGCCTGGCGATTGTTGCGCGGTGTCCGTTCATCCGTTGTCGCAGTGTCTGCATGGTCTCGCCGATGCACCATGTTCCAGGGCATCCTTTCCTGCAATGTATGAGGTAGACAATGTTGGCCGAGTCACATGAGTATGTACCATGCTCAGACGAGGAGGAACGCGATGGACACCTACAGACGCTGAAAGACGCCCTCGTAAGAACGGGATATGACGCTCGACTCGTCGATCGACAGTTCCGACGGGCCACAGCGAAAAATCGCATAGACCTCCTCAGAAGACAAACACGGGACACAACCAACAGAATACCCTTCGTCGTCCAGTACTTCCCCGGAGCGGAGAAACTACGCCATGTTCTTCGCAGCCTTCAACACGTCATCGATGATGACGAACACCTCGCTAAGGCCATCCCCACGCCTCCACTACTCGCCTTCAAACAGCCGCCTAACCTCAAACAGACCATCGTATGCAGCAAATTACCCAGCCTTCAGGAGAACAGCGACCACGACACTGTTAAATCCATGAATCTTAAGATGTGGTGTTCTTCAATAAATAGATGGAGACTGCAGATGAACAATCAACAGGTGTTTACTGAATAAGGGTATTCTAAAAACTAACAGTACAGATCCCGACTCAGGGTTTATATACAGGAGTGGTCACTGCCGGTACTACAGTATACAGGAGCTGTAAAAGTAGTTCTCCTCTTAAAGTTACATACACTACAATTCCTCCCCTTTTAGATTAACAGTACCATAACATTCAATTAACAGTTAACACTTTTAACATGCACACTAACTGAAATAGTCCATTTATAGATTCTGTCTTTGGGGCGGCTTCCTGATCCTTTCTGGATAGTGCCTTTCCTGAGTGTCTTGCTCTTGGTGCGGAGGCGATTCGGGCCCCCTGTCGTCGGTTAGTTCATCAGCTTCCGATGCTACTGTTTCTGGGGTAGATGCTACCGGTATGTCGGGTTCATCATCAGATGCGCGAGACATGGGGTTGACTTGTTCCTGTGACGCTAGGATCTGGTCGACATGGCATCTCACAATGTTCTCCCCAACATCCACTGTGTACATTAGTGGCCCCTGCCGTGTGCATATCGTTCCTGGTTGCCATTTCTCTGTTCGGTAGTCACGGGCCAAGACTGGTTTTCCTACATTGAAGCTCCTTGTCGGCTTCTCATTGATGTGCTGGAATTGTTTATTCTCAACATTTCTTCGTACATTTGGTCTGAGCAAATCCAGACGAGATCTCAACCTTCGGTTAAAGAACATCATGGCCGGGGTCTGGTTGGTAACTGCATGTGTCGCATTTCTGTAGGCTAACAGGAAATTGTCCACCTTATGCTGCAGTGGAATGTTGTCATCGCACATGGCCCTTACTGCCTTTTTAAAGGTTTGTACGAACCTCTCAGCCAATCCATTTGTGGCTGGATGATACGGGGCGGATGTATAATGCCTTACCCCATTCCTTCTCATAAATTTCCAAAACTCTTCGGACACAAACTGTGGTCTGTTATCAGAGCAAATCTGTTCTGGCAAGCCGTTCCTGGCAAATATGGTCCGTAGGACTGCAATCGTTTTCTCCGTAGTGGTGGAGGACATTTTGATCACCTCAGGCCATTTCGAGTGCACATTCACTGCTATTAAGAACATTGAGTCCATGAATGGACCAGCAAAATCAATATGCACCCGTTGCCATGGAGAGGAGGGCCACTCCCATGGGTGTAGAGGGGTATGTGGTGGTGCATTTTGGACCTTCTGGCATCCTGAGCAGCTCTTTGTTAGGTCCTTGATTTGTTGATCGATCCCCGGCCACCACACATAAGCCCTAGCACGGCTTTTCATTTTCACCCCTCCCAGATGGCCTTCGTGAAGCTGATTGAGCACTCTCTCCCTTAACTTGGGTGGAATTACCACTCGGGATCCACACATCAATGTCCCCTGGCATACTGACAGCTGTTCTCTTCTGGATGAGAATGCTGGCAACAGTGAGTCGCCATATGTTGGCCATCCCTTCACCGTCAAATCATATACCCGAGACAGTGTCGGATCATTTCAGGTCTCCTTCTCTATATCCGCGTTAGCTACTGGCATGCGTTCAATTATAGTTGAATATAATATTTCGACAGGGTCCACTGCTGGTACTTCCTCCGCAGTAGGCAGTGGCAGGCGTGATAGCCCATCAGCGTTTCCATGCTGTTTCGTGCCCTTATACTCTATTTCATATTGGTTCGCCCCTAGAAAAAGGGACCATCTTTGTAGCCGTTGCGCAGTCATCACCGGAACGCCCTTCTTTGGATTAAAGATGGAGACAAGTGGTTGGTGGTCAGTCAGCAAGGTGAACTTCTGCCCGTGCAGATAGTGGTTGAACTTTTTCATTCCCCATACTAGGCTGAGGGCCTCCCTGTCAATCTGGGCGTAGTTGCGCTCGGCTGAGGTTAGTGACCGAGACGCAAAGGCTCCTGGCCTCTCCAACCCATCTGGGAATTTGTGCGACAGCACCGCTCCAATACCATAGGGTGATGCATCACACGCCAACCGAATTGGTAGTGCTGGGTTGAAATGAGCCAACACATCTTTTGATGTGATCAATTCTTTGCACTTCTGGAAAGCTCGTTTACATTCGTCATTCCACTTCCATGGTACCCCCGTTTGCAGTAGGGTGTTCAGTGGGTGTAATACTGTAGACAAATTTGGTAAGAACTTATGGTAGTAGTTCACCAGCCCGAGGAATGACCTCAGTTGTGACACATTTTCCGGTGCTGGAGCCTTGACTACTGCCTCAATCTTTTCAGGGGACTTATGTAACCCCTCTTCATCAATAACGTGGCCACAATACGAGATCTGCTTCTGGAAAAACTCGCATTTGTGGCGATTAGCTCGTAGCCCATATTGCTTCAATCTAGTGAGCACCTGCTCTAGGTTGGCGAGGTGGTCCCTGTCATTTTCGCCCGTGACCAGGATGTCGTCCAAATAACACTGGGTCCCTGGATTCCCTTGCAGGACTTGATCCATTGCCCTTTGCCAAATAGCCGGAGCTGATGCTACCCTGAACACCAGCCGGTTGTAGACCTTTGTGAGTGTTGATCGTGAGGTATTGTTTCGAGGCTTCTTCTACCTCCATTTGCAGGTACGCCTGGGCCAGATCAATCTTAGTGAAGCGTTTTCCTCCAGATAGCGAGGCGAAAATATCTTCAATCCGCGGAAGCGGATATTTTACAGTGTGAAGGATTGGGTTCACTGTCACCTTAAAGTCCCCACAGATGCGAACCTTCTTTGGTTCCCCAGGCGTATTACTCAACGACCTCTTCATTACAGGAACGATGGGTGTAGCCCACTCGCTCTAGTCCACTTTGGACAGTACTCCTGAACGTTCCAAACCTTCCAGCTCTGCTTCGACGGCTGGGCGGATCGCATAAGGCACCGGTCTGGCCTTAAGAAACTTTGGGCTTGCATTTTCCTCTATTTTGATCGTCGCTGTTATGCCTTTTAGTGTTTCGAGTCCCTCCTGGAACACTTCTTGTGCGTCAGTTAGCATTTTTGACAGTCGTCCAGGTGTGACGTCGTCATCCTTTTTGGCCTCTACCTTCAGTGCCTGTATGGAATGCCAATCTAACTGTATCTTCCGGATCCATTCACGTCCTAGTAGTGGTGGTCCTCCATCTGGCAATACATATAGGTCCATTTTTGGTGTTTCCTTGCCGTTGTATATCACGTTCACCCTTATTTTCCCTTTGGGGTAGACTTTTTGCCCTGTGTACGTCTTCAAGACAATCTCTATCTCTCAAGGGTATATGTGAGAATAGCTGCTTGTAGTCCCTTCGGTTTATGACTGTTAGGGCTGATCCTGTGTCCAATTTCATTTTCACTTGGTCTCCGTCTATCTTGAGCGTGACCCAGATAGTTTGGTGATCCTCCATTTTGATTACATTATGTAGTTTCAGACAACCCAGCTCCTTGCTTCCGGAGTCTGTATCACTTTTCTGTTTGTCTGAACTGCTCTCCGTCACCTTATGTACCTTTTTGTACTTCTCCTGTGGAGATTTCTTGCTGCTGGTTTTCTTTCCCGACCTGCAGACTCGTGCTATGTGTCCTGCTTTTCCACACTGTCTGCACACTTGGTCCTTGAACCAACAATCCTTCTGGTCATGTGTTGTTCTGCCGCAGCAATAACACTTCACTGCTCCATATGACATTTCATTGGTGCCATATTCTTGCGGTCTCCGTTGTATCTCTGCAGCGCCCCGTGCGGCTGCTTCGTGTGATACTGCCATGCTGAAAGCCTTGTCCAGCGTAAGATCCTTTTCTGATAGAAGCCGTTTCTGGGTTCCTTCACTTTGAAGCCCACACACAAACTTGTCCCTTAACGTATCTGCTAGTCCCATTCCAAACTGGCAGTGTTTCGATAGCTTGCGCAGTTCCGTTAAATACTCAGCATTACTTTCATCTTTATGCTGGTTCCTTTTGTGAAACTTAAATCTTTCTGCTATCAGCAGCGGTGTGGGGTGTCAGTGGTCCTGTAGGATTGCCACTATGCATTCAAAATCCTTATCCACTGGCTTCTCTGGGGTTACTAGGTTTCGCAGTAAGCCATATGTTTTTGCACCCATGGAATTCAACAATACCAGTGCTTTCCTGGCATCTGGCACTTCATTCGCCTTGCAGTACACCTCAATGCGTTCTACATATGTCGCCCAATCTTCGACTTCATTGTCGAACGCTGTGACACTGCCACTCTTCAGCATCCCTGGGTGTGGTTAGACTGGCTAAAATGGCGTCTCCCGCGCTCTCCCTTCTTCCCGCGCTCGCCCTTCTTCTCCGCTGTGGCTTCAAAAATGGCATCTGCCGCGCTCTCCCTTCTTCTCCGCTGCGGCTCAAATGGCGTCTCCCACGCTTCCTTTGTTCCCCCGCGGACGCTGCTCAGCCCTTGAGCACTGGCTGCACTCTGCGCGTTTTCCTGCGCACCTCTCTCGTTGCCGCCGCTCAGTCCTGAACCCCGGCTGTGCTTTACCCTCTCTCTCATTTTGTTTTCCATCGACGCCGCTCGGTCTTCAACCCCCGGCTGCACCCTATGCGCTTTACCCTCTCTCTTACCCCGTCGACGCTGCTCGGCCTTTTCTGTGCCATCGGTCGGCTCCAGCCGCCGCTGTCCGGGAAGGGTCTGCGCCGTACCTGTTGCTAGCCTGTTGCGCTGGATCGTCGTGACTGGAGAACCAAGCCCAGCTCTCAACAGCCTCCCCTGCGATGCTCACTCTCTGCTGGATGACTGGGCGGTTGCTCGTGGTTGACGCCCGTGCTTCTGGCCTCGACTTTCTTCCACTGTTCGAATCTGCCTCGTCGCCACTGTTAAATCCGTGAATCTTAAGGTATGGTGTTCTTCAATAAATAGACGGAGGCTGCAGATGAACAATCAACAGGTGTTTACTGAATGAGGGTATTCTAAAAACTAACAGTACAGATCCCTACTCAGGGTTTATATACAGGTGTGGTCACTGCTGGTACTACAGTACACAGGAGCTGTAAAAGTAATTCTCCTCTTAAAGGTACATACACTACAGACACCACACAACCCTGCCACAGCAACCTCTGCAAGACATGCCAGATCATCAACACAGATATCATCATCACACGTGAGGACACCACCCACCAGGTACATGGTACATACTCATGTGACTCAGCCAACATTGTCTACCTCATACGTTGCAGGAAAGGATGCCCTGGAGCATGGTACATCGGCGAGACCATGCAGACACTGCGACAACGGATGAACGGACACTGCGCAGCAATCGCCAGGCAGGAGTGTTCCCTCCCAGTCGGGGAACACTTCAGCAGTCAAGGACATTCAGTCTCCGATCTTCAGGTAAGCATTCTCCAAGGCGGCCTTCGAGACACACGACAACGCAAAATCGTCGAGCAGAAACTGATAACCAAGTTCTGCACCCATGAGGACGGCCTCAACCAAGATCTTGGGTTCATGTCACGCTACATGTAACCCCACCTGACGTAGGGTCATCCAGACTTGAGTCATCGTTGGCTTGTTCTCTCCACACAGATGCGGCCAGACCTGCTGTGATTTCCAGCAAAAAAAATGTTTTTTGTCTGTTTTTTTGTTTTTCATACAGACCTCAGCATCTGCAACATTTGACCCCTTGTGACCCCACCTCATTGTTCTTTGATGTAATGTTTTCCTGACTGACCTGTTTGGACACCATTCACACCTTTGATTGCTGTGATTATCTCTCTGCCAAGGTGTGATAAATGGCAGTTAGAAAGATTACCTGTAAACATCTGACATTATTCTCTGACTATATAAGCTGTGTTTTTATGCATCTCTCCACTTCACCTGACGAAGGAGCAGCACTCCGAAAGCTTGTGATTTCAAATAAAGCTGTTGGACTATAACCTGGTGCTGTGTGATTTCTTACATTTGTCCACCCCAGTCCAACACCGGCATCTCCACACCATATTTGAATATTAGTGACAGGCAGCGCTTGGAGTGGCAGTGCTCTTTAAACTTATGGATAAGAAGCAAGTGTTTAAATAACTGCTTCTGCTTTTTCTCATAATTTCTGCATTTACAATTTTTTTAGTTTTATTGCCTCATCTTCTTGACTTGTGAAGTGGTTTGGGACTATTAAACCCTCATTTTTATGGCCAAGTTTGTATTACAGTGAATCCAATATAGACTCGACATTTTGGTATAACCTCCTCCTCTTATGTGTAGACTTACTCTTCAAGCCCTGTGTTTAATACCACTATGATAGCCAGTATTAAAGCACTCTGAAAAGGTGACTAGTCTACACTGCGGCGAGGCTTTGATCTTGCCTGTGTGTTTCCAGGCAACAAGAAACAGTAATGTGGCGCCTTGACATTATTCTACTGTGGTGTTTGCTCCACCTGCATAATTGGATTTAAAAGGTCAGAGCTCTAGAATAGTGTAAATGCTACAAACCTTGGACTTAAACCCAGAGAGAGTTACTGCAATGATTTGAAGTACAAGTGTAAATCTGCTATTCGAATTCTCCAGTTAGGGGACTAGTTAGTAGTCAGCAGCAGTTATGTTGAGGGGGTTTAGATTACTAAGTAAAAAGAAAGAAAGACTTGCATTTATATAGCGCTTTTCATGACCACCGGACATCTCAAAGCTCTTTACAGCCAATTCTTTACAGTATTCTTGAAGTGGAGTCACTGTTGTAATGTGGCAGTCAATTTGCACACAGCAAGCTCCCACAAACAGCAATGTGAAAATGACCATATAATCATTTTTGTTATGTTGGTTGAGGGAGAAATATTGGCCAGGACACCAGGGATGACTCCCCTACTCTTCAAAATAGTGGCCATGGGATCTTTTACGTGCACCTGAGACAGCAGACGAGGCCTCGGTTTAACGTCTCATCTGAAAGACAGCACCTCCGACAGTGCAGCACTCCCTCAACACTGCACTGGAGTGTCAGCCTAGCTTTATGTGTGCAACTCTCTGGAGTGGGACTTGAACCCACAACCTTCTGACACAGAGGCAAGTGTGCTACCAACTAAGCCACGGCTGACACTGTCAAGATATTGAGTATGATTTCTGTATAGAAATGGGTTTAGATCCTTAGCAAGTGCTAATTGTGGTGGTTAGGACAGCACTGACAAAGCTGCTCTCAAGACGTGCACTGCAGTTGACCAATTTCTTCATAGAACTTAATTCACTCAAAACTCAAGTTTTATCCAAGTTTTATCCATAAGCTTTATATCAACTAGGCTTAGTATCCAATGGTTTATTTGTGTATATTTTTATAAGTTAAATTCTACCCCCTTCCTCAGGTTAAATTATTCATCCACGCTATCCTTAGTCACCGAGGAAGATCAAGCTCACAGGTTTAATTGGGATTACTTTCCAGGTTGCTATCAGCTTGACCTACAGGTTTCTCATCATTTGAATAACTATATGGATGCTAAGCACACAGTTCATAAACACTATTCACACAACCATGGTCAGGGAAGACCAACGATGAGGACAAAAACATAGTGGACTCAACTTAAGGGATGGCCTAACTAATTTGACAAATGTACAGAAGAAATGTACAACTGGAAATAATCACAATGCTAGGCACCTGGAGCATCAAGTAGGCTGAAGCATGTGCTGCCAGTAAAGTGTTACAAGTTACAGGCACACTGGCCAGTTTAGTACATGGTAGTGAAAAGGCATAGTCTGGCTGGAATTTTCCTGAGGGTCAGCGGGCGGGGTCGGTGGCAGGTTGGGTGGGAAAGTGTTTTTTTTTACAGTGGGTTGGGCGAGTTGGTGTGAGTAAGGATGTGCAGGAGTAGGGTAGGAAAAGCAGAGTGATGGGGATGTGATGAGAAGCACAGCAGGATGAAGGTGAGTGTGGCTTTGTACTAACATTTTGTGATCCAATGAGATCATTGAAAGGTTTGCGCCACTGCACCCAGGTCCTGCTGACAACATCCCTGCTTGTGCCCTCCTGTGCAATGTGCAACCAGGCCACGTTGGTCTCTTGGGGAGGTCTCCTCTGCCCATCGGAAGGGAAGAGGACCTCCCTGCGTGCTGTGACTCCCTCCACATGGGAGAGCCTGGGTGCAGCCCTGCACCTCTGTGCAATGCTTGTCAGTGTTTGCAGCACCTAAATGCTGTCGAACACTGACAACAGAAATGTTAAAAGAAAGTTGGTCACGGTCCCTTTAAGGAAACCGGCTGATGACGTGTCATGAATGACGTCACCAGACCCGCTTCCTCTAATTGGACCAGCAAACTGCTGGGCGGGCTTAACAAGCCCCATCAACATAAAATCATTTTCCAGAGCGGGATGGAGCCAGCAGCGGGGTCAGGACCGGCCACCGCCTGCCCTGGACCCACCGCGGTAAGGAAAATCCAGCCCCTAGATTCAGTAGGTGAGATAGCCAATCAACTACGTAAGTGCTGGGAATACCATGTTAAATTCTACCTTTCTTGAGAGGAAGTGGCCCTGTGTATCGTCATCAGATCAGAGGAGGCTCAAGAAGGTGAGATTATAGATCTCTGATCTGAGAGTAAAGCAAGCTTGGATCAGTGGTAGCACTTTTGCCTCCAACAGCAGCAGTAACAACAACTTGCATTTATATAGCGCCTTTAACGTAGTTAAACAGCCCAAGATGCTTCACAGGAGCGTTATCAAGCAACATTTGACACCGAACCACATAAGGAGATATTAGGGCAGATGACCAAAAGCTTGATCAAAGAGGTAGGTTTTAAGGAGCATCTTAAAGGAGGAAAGACAGGTAGAGAGGCAGAGAAGTTTAGGGAGGGAATTCCAGAGCTTGGGGTCTAGGCAGCTGAAGGCATGGCCACCAATGGTGGAGCGATTAAAATCTGGGATGCGCAAGAGGCAGAAGGTTGTGGCTTCAAACCACACAGATTACTATAATTACTGATCTTCACCACATTTGGGAGCTATTGTCCCCCACCAAAAATATGATTACGATGCTCCATTACAGAGGTTACCTTGTCAGCCATGGCTTAGTGGGCAGCACTCACACCTCCAACCCAGAGGGTTGTGGGCTCATAGTCCCACGCCAAAGACTTGAGCACAAAATCTAGGCTGGCACTCGAGTGCAGTATTGAGGGAGTGCTGCACTGTAGGAGGTGCTGTCTTTTGGATGAGACATTAAACCGAGGCCCCGTCTGCTCTCTCAGGTGAACGTAAAAGATCCCATGGCACTATTTCGAAGGATAGCAGGGGAGTTCTCCCTGGTGCCCTGGCTAATATTTATCTCTCAATCAACATCACTTAAAAAACAGATAATATGGTTAGTGGGCTCCTTAGCTGCTTGAAAAGCATTAAAGGTCATTATTGCAAGTGCAGCATGACTTGCTATTTTTATTACCATTAATAAAATCAGATTCTCAGCATGGTTTCAAAACAAAAACCATGTGTTCCTGTTATTTTTGTTAGCCGGTGATTTGAAATGAATTTATGCCCTTATTTTGAAAAAAGAAGACCTTGCGTCAGTGATTGGCATCAGACCCTGCAACATTTAAATAACTAGTTATCAACACTGCATCCACTTTGTAAGCAAAGTGAACTTCTTTCGGAAAAAGCTTTTTTCTTATTCGTTCGTGGGATGTGGGTGTCACTGGCAAGGCCAGCATTTATTGCCCATCCCTAGTTGCCCTTTGAGAAGGTGGTGGTGAGCCGCCTTCTTGAACCGCTGCAGTCCGTGTGGTGAAGGTACTCCCACAGTGCTGTTAGGCAGGGAGTTCCAGGATTTGGACCCAGCGACGATGAAGGAATGGCAATATACTTCCAAGTCCGGATGTTGTGTGAATTGGAGGGGAACTTGGAGGTGGTGGTTTTCCCATGCGCCTGCTGCCCCTGTGCTTCTGGGTGGTAGAGCTTGCCAGAGTCCATGTATCTTTTAAAACAGCTGATGGAACAATAATGGAAAAAATGGTCAAATATTGAAGTGCCTCATCTCACATACAACAAATATTCAGTATGCAGGTAAATTTCCTTTGCAAGACTCATAACCTGATCCTTGAAGTACTAAGTACAAGAATAATAGGTTCCATCAATATGCTGTACACAAAGACTAAAGAAGTACTTTAATCAATATATAATACATTAATATGCCTGCATTGATTGGAAAAGTAGTGCATATTGACTAGGCTTGTTGTGTCTGGCTTTTAACAGAAAGCTAAACTGCATGTAACAAGCAATCATTGAAAAGGAACAGTAAACAGTATTTGACCTTTTACCCAGTGACTTGCTGTGCTTCGCCACTGTCTGGTATTGTAATGTCTGTGTGCCACCTATTGGTTTGGCTGAGCAGCTGGTAATAATGCTAATTGACAAAGGTCTTGTTGTAATAATGCAAATAAATGCTTATGGCGTACTGCCTGTGCACTGCAGAGACTTTTAAAACTAAAAGCCATCTAATTGTATTACATGAACCACTCCAGAAGACACAAAATATCTGGGCTTCATCGAATAAAGTAGCTTTATAAACCATCACATTTAACAAAAGGCATTCACCAGTTTACTGATCACCAAAAAGCTATTTAAAGGGTGTAAGGGGACAAAAATAACTTCTTAGAATTAAAAGTTAGAAGAAACTATAACTTCTTAGAATTAAAATTAGTGGAAAATAAGTTTGTCTCCAATCCTTGCTTAGGAATATAGGACCCAGATAAGACAGGAACCGTAAAGCTAATAAGCTGGTCTTTTGTCCTTGCTTAAGATAAGGCAGGACATACAGATTCTCAAAGCACGATGTAAGCACCTCCTGGCCAGAGCAGGAACAGATAAATTAGCCCGCGAATACTGTAAAGATGGGTTTCTGTGAACCATTCAGCAACCTCCCTGATGAGGGGCATCAAATGGACACAGCCCTTCGCCTATTCTGTAGACCAATCAACGATCGTAGAAGGAGAGTGCACGGCTCAAGTTAGGGTATAATTGCTGCACGTATTTGATACTCGGTGGAAGAATCCTTTCTCTGGGATGAGACTGAGATTTTCCACTTGCATATGCTTGGATAAAGATTGTGAAACTTATCCAAGGTGTCCATCTGGTGAATTCGTGGTTGTTATAGGGCAAGTGTCGACCCCTTATCTCAGGGGGTCCGCTTGAGAGGAGGGAAGACTTCTCTTTTACCCCAACAAGGGTATCTAACGAAACATTGGAGCATTTAATAGAAGGACTCATTAGTCAAATTGCAACAATTAGAAAAATGGAAGTTTCATCTTGATAGTGATAAGGTGACTTTTGGTAGATGCTTTTTCTATCAGAATGGGGCTTAGCTGGTTGAATAAGAAGTTGTTAAATTGGTATTATGATCTCTCAAAAATAAGCACTTTATTCTAATGGTATATGTTTTTGGTTACAGTAAGAAAAATAGAATATAATTTATGTTATTATGTATGGAGGATAAACACCAATGCAGACTGGTTAGAATTATAGTATGATACAGAACAAAAGGAGGCCATTCAGCCCATCGTGAATGAGCTATCAAATTAGGCCAACTCCCCTGCCCTTTCCCCATAGCCCTGCAAGTTTTTTCCCTTCAAGTATTTATCCAATTCCATTTTGAAAGTTATTATTCAATTTGCTTCCATTACCCTTTCAGGCAGTGCATTGCAGATCATAACAACTCGCTGCATTAAAAAAGATTTCTCCTCATCTCGCCTCTGTTTTTTTTGCTAATTACTTTAAATCTATGGTTGGGCCAAACAATCTGTTTCCATGTTGTGATTTTGATGTGATGCTGTGTAATCTCTATTATACACAAACACACGTGCAGTATCTCCCACAAAGCCATTATCTAATTTCTCTGATACTGTTTGATGTTTCGTGGCCAACATATGGCAATAATTACTTTTTTTTTTATATTGTGCAAAATAAACCAGGCTATTATATTTCTACTCCTTGAATGTTTTCACACTAAGACAGATTTTTCCACATATATGAAAACGAGCCAATTCTATTCAGAAACAAAGGGCTGGATTTTGCGGTGGGGGGGTGGATGGTGTCAGCGGGCACGATCAGTGGCAGGTCGGGTGGGAAAGTGTTTTTTTCCCCAATGTGTCGGGACCCTGCTGGGAATCCGCCTTTACCGAATGTCGGGTCTGTCAGCGCAGAGCAGACCCGACACGCAGTGGAGGGGAGGCAAATAAAATCATTAGTGGCTTGTTTACAGCCACTTTTCAATTTTTTCCCCCAGCTTTTTGGTCTTGACAGGTCACCCACCGGTTTCCCGCTGTGCCTAGACCTTGTCTGTGAAGCTGAGGTGGGAGGTCAATGGCCATTGAATCAGCTGATCAGTTGACAGCTTCAAATGTCAAGTCAAAGCTCCCAGCTGATTGAGACATGTTCCCTTAACTATTAGCTTCTCTAAACTGCATTTCCACAACAGATTCAGGATGCAGCAAGTCTTTACACAAGTCTCCATCCAGTCTGACCTCATTACCTCTCCCACCATTGACAGATCGCTTCTGTCATTTCTACTTCACCTACCATCTATTCCATCAGCATGGGTGCTCTTGAAGCTCTCTCAGCTTGGTCCTCAGACTCCCACCACGATCAGCCCAACACCAGCATCACCAGGCACACAAGCAGCACCAACATCCACACCAACCTTCTCCGCAATCAACTGATGCTGCACAGGACACAGGGCATCAGCACCCGACCACATTGCTGCCAGGGAGGCCAGGATGGCCTCACCATGGCCAGATTAATTCACTTGACATTGTACACCCTGGCTGCCACATGATGCGCCACCCCACACCAACACCATAAAGCATTCCTACAATGCCCAAGCCATTCCTTTCACACTCATCACCATTGCGGGGGGTACCGTTGTCTCACTATTCACTGCAACTCGTGAAGCCACTTCCAAAGGTGCACACACATCTGTCCAAGAACGCAAAGTGTTGAAAATAAAGGTTTCAATGTTTGACACCACATTAACAGAAACTTTACATGAACATTGCATAAAACACTCAAGTGCCTACCCTTGTGTGTTGTTAGTTGGTATGATTGCACCAGAATGAGGGTGAGTGTGAGGGTGGCTAGTGAGATGGGAAACTGATAATAATATAGATAAAAGAAAGAAAGACTTGCATTTATGTAGCACCTTTCACGACCACTGAATGTCTCAAAGCACTTTACAGCCAATGAAATACTTTTGGAGTGTAGTCACTGTTGTAATGTGGGAAAGGCGGCAGCCAATTTAGGCACAGCAAGCTCCCACAAACATGTAATGACCAGATAATCTGTTTTTGTTATGTTGATTGAGGGATAAATATTGGCCAGGACACCGGGGATAACTCCCCTGCTCTTCTTCGAAATAGTGCCATGGGATCTTTTACATTCACCTGAGAGAGCAGATGGGGCCTCGGTTTAAAATCTCATCTGAAAGACAACACCTCCGACAGTGCAGCACTGCACTGGAGTGTCGGCCTAGCTTTATGTGCGCAAGGCCCTGGAGTGGGACTTGAACCCACAACCTTCTGACTCAGAGGCGATTGTGCTACCAAATGAGCATGGGGCTTCGGTTTAACATCTCATCTGAAAGACGGCACCTCCGCCAGTGCAGCACTCCCCCAGCACTGCACTGGAGTGTCAGCCTAGATTTATGTGCTCAAGTTCCTGGAGTGGGACTTGAACCCACGACCTTCTGACTCACAGGCAAGTGTGCTACCCACTTTTAAAAAATATATTATATATTGAACATTAAAATCAGTTACAACATCATGAGCATTCCATTGTATCATACAAATCCATTCTGCCACTCTGCACAGCCATTCCTCCACCACATATTAACATCAAAATCTGAAGTTTAATTTGTCTCCGGTAACATATATTAATCGATTGTACTTTAAAAATTGATCATAAAATACTATCTTTAAATTCCTTTCTGAATAAAACATCCACAGAGCCTTATAATGATCTTTTAGCTTATATTTAAAATATTCTTTTAGATTTATTCTCCTCCCCTTAAAAAACAGAGCATTCCTTCTTTGCACAATCACGAATCTAGCTAATCTGAACATTAAATTAATTGTCGCTCCACTAGACTTGGCCAGACTCTCCTGCAATCCCCATCTCAAAACTGAGTTCCACAGGATTCTCATTCTCGCTCTTCAATCCCCACCCAGCAAAAAAAACCCTCACAACTGTTGAACATAGTACTTAAAATCCTTTAATTGCAGTCATAACACCAGTAAATGGGACAGAGTCTCATCCCGTGTCTCACACACTGGGCAAGTTGCCACCTCCACTCATCCAATCTTACATAAGACCGTCATGGTAAAAATACATTATGAGCCAATTTGAAATCCAGTTCAATCCACTCTGGACATTTAAAATTTGCCCACATTCCCTTCCAAATCCTGTTGAAGTCCAGCAGTGGGTATATATTTTGCCAAAACTCCTGACCAGCAGGTGTCTTGAATCTCCATTCTCTAAATACCCCATTGAAATCTTGAGTATTACAGTTGTCAAATTGGACCAGAAAGCTTGGAAAAGCGGGACGCATTTTACTTCCTTTGGAGATTTGCAAATTTCTTCCATCCAATCCTGTGGCATTGCCCTCACAATCTTCTCATACATGATCATAATTGCTTTTTCCTCTACCTCCTGATCCTCCTTCCAAACCATGTCCCTCACAATCGCTTCTGGCAACCAACCTGGAATTACCTTGTATAATACATCTTTCACACATATAATACCAGCTTTTATGAAAGCTTGATTAAATAATACCTCTCCTTCAATGTTGACCCACCTGTTCAAAAATAAGGGCTGATCTAAATATTCCTCAGCACCCTTGGGCATAAACTGCACACTTTTTAAAAATTGGGCCCAAGTCTCTACAACCCCCTTATAAAACCTAGGGAGAGGTTTAATCAATTTCAAAAACATATTATTGTATTCCATATACAATATCTCCTGCCCTCCTATTCCACTTCATTTAAAAACATGCTCAAAACAACTTTCCAAAAACTTGGATTTGACTTCTGAAGAAATCTCTTCACCCATTTGATTCTAAAAGATTTTTTCTTCAAATCAATATCTGGGAAATTGAGTCCTCCTGATTTCTCCATCCAATTATGGTATTGTAAGCAACCAAGGCTGGTTTCCCTTCCCATAAAAACCTCATACAAGTCTCTCAGATGGACTTTTCCGCCCACTCGGGAATATCCTCCACCATCGATAAGTACCATAGCTTAGCTAGCAGGAGAGCTGTTGCTCTTCCTTGCACTTTCAACCACCTTCTTTCCCATCTTCCCAAAATCTTTTAAATTTTCATAACCTTCGGTTCCCAATTTAATCGATCCACTTCATCCCTGCCCTTCTTGCACCCCATATGCACCCCCAGAACTTCCAAAACCTCCACCACCTTAAAGGGACTTTCCTCCAACCATTCCCCCCTACCCCTTCCTGCAACCAGGCATTGGGACATACTATAATTCACTCTGGCTCCTGAAGCTCTACAATATTCTTCCACTACATCCATAGCTTTCCTCACTGACTCCCCATCTCTCAATGTTAAGGTTGTGTCATCTGCATATTGGTGTATCACCGACACCCGCCCGGAACTGGGAACCTCAATCCCGACTACACCTTGTTCCTTTCGCATCAAGTAACCTAATGGTTCTGCTACCAATGTGCACAACAATGGGGACAGGGGACAACCCTGTCTCACTGATCTCTGTATCGGAAAATACTTGGCTAAAAAACCATTACATTTAACACAGCTAAATGTGTTTGAATAAAAAATCCTTATCCACTCAATGAAATTTTTCCCGAAACCAAATGCTTCCAAAACCATCAATAAAAACTCATGAGAGACCCTATCAAAGACTTTCTCTTGATCTATCTTTAACACCTAAGCCTACCTCCCACTCTCTTCCATGAGCTCTATTGTATCTTGGATTGAGACCGCAGAGTCTGCGATGCCCCGGCCTATTACTGCATGGGACTGAGAGGGCAAAACTATCTGCGGCATCACCTCCTTCATATGATTTGCCATAACCCTCGCCAAGATCTTATAATCCACATTTAATAAATGTGATGGGCCTCCAATTCTTCAGATCCCTTTTATCCCCTTAATTTTTATAAGCTAAGCTTATGATATCTCTTCTCATAGATGGGGCCAGGCTTCCCTCAATTTTAATCACCTTAAAAACCTCTAAGAGCAATGGACTTAAAGAGCAGGATTTTCATTGGGCCGTGGAGGCGGGATTGGAGGCGTGTGGGGGGTTAAAATCTCGAAATCGGGGGGGCACGAACCCATCCCGCCCCCAACTCGCCTCCATGCCAGTTTCAAAGGAGGTGGATACCCGACCTGTGCTGGGAGCCACCCCCCGAGGCAGGAAGGGGATTAGTGCCAATTAACTGCCTGTTAACAGGTAGTTAACAGGCAGTTTTTAGCCTAATCCCTATTTTTATTCCTGAAGTATGGGATTCCCGATAGCTCCAAACCACGCCAAGTTAGCGAGGTGGACCGTCAGGCTGAAGGGCTTGGAGGGTTCCAGATGTCCGGTGTTCAGGTGAGTGATGGGTGCATGAATGCAGAGGTAAGTGTGTTTGGTGTGTGTAAAGTGTTTAAAGAAGTTTTACATACCTTTTCTTACCTTTACAGCCTTCCTTCCTTCAGGTCTCGGGAGTCCCTCATCTCACCGGCACAGAAAGCAGAATGGCCGCGAGCTGTCAAAAGTTGCAGCATTCAGCTTTCTGTTCTGGAGAGATCTCTAAATCAGCCTGAGAGGAAGGAATTAACTTGGATTACAGATTGTCAGTGTTTGACAGCTTCAAAGAGCTGTCAAACGCTGATATTTCATCTCTCAAAAGCTCTTGACAGATGAAATGTCAATCTGTGACGTCACCTGTTGCCGGGTGGCCCTTAATTGGCCTGCTGAGCCAGCTGGGCGGGCTCAACAAGGTCAATCAAGTGAAAATCGCGTGGGTTGGCCACAACTCAATGGAGGCAGGACTACAACCCCGAAAGTTGTAGTCCCGCCTCCTACACACCTCCAGTATTAAAATCCAGCCCAAAATCTCTACAAATTCTTTATAAAATTCTGCACTTAGTCCATCGGACCCTGGGCTTTTCCCCCCTCTTCATTCCACTTATTGTTACTTTTATTTCTGCTAATCCTACTTCTTTGTCACCTATGTTTCTTTCATCCTCCTTTAAACCCTCTTCAATAAAAGCACTAACCTTCTCCATCGCCAATTTGGAAATGTCTTCTTCTGTATATAACTCTTGATAAAAGCTACTGGCCGCCTCTAAAATCTCCCCACTTCCATTAAAAATCTTCTCCCCAACCTTCAACTCGCCAATTAATGATAATCCCTGTTGCAGTTTCTCTTGCTCTAGAAAATATCTAGTGCATCTTTCTCCCTCCAGTGCATCTTTAGCCTTTGCACAGAGGATGGCCCCCTTGCATTTTTCAGCTTGCAATAATTACCACTCTTCCTTTAAAACCACCCACTTAGTCTCTGCTCCCTTATCCCCTCCGTCAACTACTCCACAGATATCCGTAAACCTTGTGTTTATATTCTCTTCTCGACGCCGGTTAGCTGCCGCTCTCTCTTTCCCATAATGTAACGAAAAAACTTTTACCTCATGTTTGAAATTGTCCCACCAAACTCTTCTTTCTTTCAAGAAAAAAAGTTCCTTCCAAGCATTCTTTATTATATTTAAAATCCCTTCTTTATAAGCAATTTCTTTCAGGTATTGATTGTTTAAAATCCACAGCCCTGAACCGATCTTAACTCTGCTGTTCCTAATTCTAAGAACCAAAGCCGAGTGGCCACTAAAAAATGCTTTTTTGTAATAAATCTCCATCACCTCAGAACTTAACCCTTCCCGCATTAACACAAAATCTATTCGGCTCTGTTTTAAAACATCACCCACCCAACCTCTTCTGGAGAACTCCCTTTTTATGGGGTTCCGATCCCTCCATAAATCTCTCAAATTTAAATTTGCCATCATTTTTACAATCATCCCTCTGGAGTTATAATCCTTAAACATCATCTGGGCTGAAATGTCCATCCGAGATAAAAATACATTAAAATCCCCCACTATACAAGGATTTTTTGCCTCTGCCACTTCAGTGAATAACTACCAAAAAAACTTGCGACACTTACATTGGTCGTTCGGTGCATAGATATTAAAAGAGATCGCAATTAAATTCCTCCATTTTTATCTTTAGCCATAAAAAACTCCCCTCAGTGTCCTTTTCCACCAAGGCAGCGTTCTCTTATGGATGGACTCACCAAAACAGCCACCCCTCTACGGTTATTGTTTGCACAACTTGCAAATGCCTTTCCCTTCCAAACCTTCCGAACGCTTTAATAAAAACAGAAAATGCTGGAAACACTCAGCAGGTCAGGCAGTATCTGTAGAGATGACGCTTCGTCAGAACTAGAAAAAGTTGGAGATGTAACAGGTTTTTAAGCATGTGCAGGGGCAGGGAAAGGGGGAGGGAAGGAAAGAACAAAAGGGAAGGTCTGTGATAAGATGGAAGGCAGGAGAGATTAAAGGACAAAAGGGATGATGATGCAAGGCAAAATGAAATGGTAATGGGACAAGTTAAAAAACAAAAGATGACTCTGGATGAAGTGTAAATGGCAATGGCATAATCATCAACAGCTGCCATGTGAGAGAAAAAAAAATTGGGGCCGAGGTTATCGCCTGAAATTGTTGAACTCGATGTTGAGTCCAGAAGGCTGTAAAGTGCCTGATCGAAAGATGAGGTGCTGTTCCTTGAGCTTACATTGAGCTTCGTTGGAACAGAGTAAAAGGCCAAGGACAGAGAGGTCAGAGTGGGAGTGGAGTGGAGAATTAAAGTGACAAGCGACCGGAAGCTCGGGGTCACCCTTATGGACTGAACAGAGGTGTTCTGCAAAGCGGTCACCCAATCTGCGTTTGGTCTCCCCAATGTCTCCGCTCTAGGAACCGCATTTTTACATAATGGGTTCCATCTGCTAACCGCGTTCCTGGATAGTATCTCTTCTTTATTGCTGAGCAAATTTTAATGTTCCACGGCTCCAACTTTTTGATTAGCACATCGTCCTCAATATAAACCAGCAGGTTTAAGAGTGAGACCACCACCTCTTCAGAATATAGCAGAGATACCTCCAAGAACTTATTTCCAACCTTCAAACTTCGTAAAAAGACTTTCCACCTCCTCTCGGCCACTGACCATCACCTCAAACCCAACATTCGGCTTCCCTCGCCACAGTCCTCATGTACCGCCGGGATAATATCTCAAGCTTGTATCTCCTTCCTCGCACTGAGCCACCACCGTGTTTTCTTTTCCAAACCTCCTGGGGTCCTGGCCTAAATCTTTGGGCCTTTTTTTCTCCGTTCCCCCAACATTTTTTCCCCCTGACTAAATTCATCCTGGGAATATTGTCCTCTGAGGGGCCCGGCACTCCGGACCCCTCAGCATCATCTGGCTGCTGTTTAAGGACCAAAAAGGCCCTAAAACCTGAAAAAAACCCACCAGCAACTTCTTACAAACTCACTCCAACTCCCTGCAGTAATCAAGCAACCAGCAGCACCTGCTCACTCCTAGCCCCGCCCACCTAGAGTGTGCTACCCACTGAGCCACGGCTGACACTCCTAGAGAGGGATGAGTGGAGGTGCAAGGTAAGTTGATGTGAGTAAGGATGTGCAGGAGTAGGGTAGAGAAGGCAGAGTGATTGGAGATGTGATGAGAGGCACAGCAGGATGAGGATGAGTAAGGTTTTGTACTAACATTTCATGATCTATTGAGATCATTGAAACATTAGCGGCACTGCACCCAGGTCCTCCTGACCACATCCCTGCTTGTGTCCTTGGGTGCAGCTGTGCACATCTGTGCAGTGCCTGTCAGTGTTTGCAGCACCTCAGTGCTGAGGACACTGACAGCACAATTGTCAAAGTAAATTTGGGCATCATCAGACCTGCTTCCTTTAATTGGTTGGCAAATGCACTGGGCGGGCTTAACAAGACCAATCTCGGGAAATTCATTTCAGAGGCTGGGATGGAGACAGCAGCGGGTCACAACCCGCCACTGACGTTGCCCACCACGGACCCTTCTGTCTTCACAAAGGAGGACACAAATATCCTCCCAGAGATGTCGGGGAACATAGGGTTTGATGAAAGGGAGGAACTGAAAGAAATCAGTATTTCTAGGGAAATGGCGTTAGGGAAATTGATGGGATTGAAGGCCGATAAATCCCCAGGGCCTGATAATCTACATCCTAGGGTACTGAAGGAAGTGGCCCTAGAAATAGTTGATGCTTTGCTGATCATCTTCCAGCATTCGATGGAATCTGGAACAGTACCCATGGATTGGAGGGTAGTTAATGTTACCCCACTATTCAAAAAAGGTGGTAGAGAGAAAACGGGGAATTACAGACCGGTACGCCTGACATCAGTAGTGAGGAAAATGCTAGAGTCCATTATAAAAGATGTAATAGCAGAGCACTTGGAAAACAGTGACAGGATCGGACAAAGTCAACATGGATTTACAAAAGGTAAATCGTGCTTGACTAATCTACTGGAGTTTTTTGAGGATGTAACTGGTAAAATAGATAAGGGGGAACCAGTGGATGTGGTGTATTTGGACTTTCAGAAGGCTTTTCATAAGGTCCCGCATAAGAGATTAGCGTGTAAAGTTAAGGCACATTGGATTGGGGGCAAGGTATTGACTTGAATAGAGAACTGGTTGGCAGACAGGAAGCAAAGAGTTGGATTAAACGGGTCTTTTTCCAGGTGGCAAGCAGTGACTAGTGGGGTACCGCAGGGATCGGTCCTTGGGCCCCAGCTATTCACAATATATATTAATGACCTAGACAAGGGAACTAGATGTAATATCTCCAAATTTGCAGACGACGCAAAGCTGAGTGGGCGTGTGTGCTGTGAGAAGGATGCCGAGAAACTCCAGGATGATTTGGACAGGTTGGGTGATTGGGCAAAAGCATGGCAGATGCAATATAATGTGGATAAATGGGAGGTTATCCACTTTGGTGGCAAAAACAGGAAGGCGGATTATTATCTGAATGGCAATAGATTGGGAGAAGGGGAAGTGCAACGAGACCTGGGTGTCCTTGTGCACCAGTCGCTGAAGGTAAGCATGCAGGTGCAGCAGGTGGCTAAGAAGGCAAATGGCATGTTGGCCTTCGTAGCAAGAGGGTTCGAGTACAGGAACAAGGATGTCTTGCTGCAGTTGTACAGGGCCTTGGTGAGACCACATCTTGAGTATTGTGTGCAATTTTGGTCACCTTATCTGAGGAAGGATGTGCTTGCCATGGAAGGAGTGCAGCGAAGATTCACCAGACTGATACCTGGGATGGCAGGAATGACGTATGAGGAGAGATTGGGTCGATTGGGCTTGTACTCACTGGAGTTTAGAAGAATGAGAGGGGATCTCATTGAAACTTATAAAATTCTGACAGGACTGGACAGACTAGATGCAGGAAGGATGTTCCCGATGGTCAGGGAGTCCAGAACCAGGGGTCACAGTCTAAGGATAAGGGGTAGGCCATTTAGGACAGAAATGAGGAGGAATTTCTTCACCCAGAGAGTGGTGAACCTGTGGAATTCTCTACCACAGAAGGCAGTAGAGGCCAATACATTAAATATATTCAAGAAGGATTTGGATAGATTTCTTAAGGCTAAAGGGATCAAGGGGTATGGGGAGAAAGCAGGGACAGGGTACTGAGTTTGGATGATCAGCCATGATCACATTGAATGGCGGAGCAGGCTCGAGGGGGCCGAATGGCCTACTCTTGCTCCTATCTTCTATGTTTCTGTGCCTCTATGGACCTGCCGATGTTAGCAAAATCATGGTCAAAAAAACTTTTGCATGTATTTGCACCTTATTTTCTTGCACCCAGTCTGCCCGTTGTTAGCAGACCCATGTTATTTGTCAAGGCTGTTTTGATGTCTAGTCTGGCAATATCTAACAAGCCACATTCTGATGAGTGTTGGCACATAACTCCCTTTCTTTGTTTAACCAAATTTCTTATGTGGCTAGCCCCTTCCACTGACACTTCCTTGTGATGCAAGAAACAAGACAGAATGGTGCTTTGTCATTTTCACAATCCTTCACATAGATTCCAAAACACACCTAGAATTCTTGTGTAGGCATATAAATAACTTGTTTGTGTAGCCTACCTCAATAATCTAGGTGTAGACAGCAGTGTTGTAAATTGAATTTTGTGTTTACATGTTGGTTGGTCATCACATCATAACTTACTTGGAAGGAAACTATTGCTTGTTAAACTCCTTCAATGAGAAGAGAAAGAATTTGCAATTATATAGCGTCTTTGAAGTACTTTTCAAGTGTCATGGTTGTTATAATGTAGAGAAAGTGGCAGCCAATTTGTGCACAGCAAGGTGCAACAAACAGGAATGAGATAAATCACTAGTTAATCTGTTTTAGTGTTGTTGGTTGAGGCATAAATGCAGGCCAGGGCACCACCCCTGCTCTTCTTCAAATAGTGCCATGGGATCTTTTACATTCCTCTGAGCAGGCCGACAGAGCCTCAGTAGTATAAAAAGATATTTTAATGACTCCAAACAGAAAGTGATTTGCGGTGATATGCATTATGATTTTATATCCACGAGCGAGATAACCATATAATCAAGTTGCCACACAAATATTCCTGAAAAACAAATGACATATATTTGGGGCTTGTAAGTAAGGGGCCGAGGGCAGATTTGCTGGCTCTCGGTCTGCTACTGCTTCCTGCCTGACTCTGCCAACCTGCTTCTGCATCCTCCCACCTCCCCTGACCTACGACTGCCTCCTGCCTGACTCTCTGGACTGGCTGCCACCGCCTGTCCAATTCTCACCCAGCTGGATCTAATGCAAAGAACGCAGGTGAGGAAATTGTTACAAACAGTTGTCCCCTTGAGTGTGTTGAGTTATGAAGATAATAATTCCATGGGTCCTGTGATCAGTATGGATTCTCCCAAAGCAGGTTGTGCTCTGCCAGTTTACAAAATGGCTGCAGTTGAGGAGCGAGGAGCTGGTTGAAAGAGAAGTAAAAATTGTTGACATTAAAATTGGAAGTACGGGCTGGATTTTATCAATGGGGATGCGTTGGGGGCGGGACTGCTGGTTGTCTGGTTTCAGTCCTGCCCCCAATGACGTCCGGCCAACCCACGCTATTTTCCCTTGATTGACCTTGTTAAGCCCGCCCTGTGGGCTTAGCAGGCCGATTAAGGGAAAGCCGGTGACAGAGGACATCAGCGCATGACGTTTCATCTGTCAAGATTTTTTTGAAAGCAAATTTTAATTTAAAGGACTTGAAGAGTTCAACAAATTCAGAAATAAAAGTTTAGAATGCTAGATGAAGCAGCCATTGTATACATACAACAACAACTTGTATTTATATAGCACCTTTAACGTAATAAAACGTCCCAAGGCGCATCACAGGAGTATTAAAAGATAACAAATTTGACAACGAGCCACGTAAGGAGAAATTAGGGCAGGTGACCAACAGCCTGGTCAAAGAGGTAGGTTTTAAGGAGAGTCTTAAAGGAGGAAAGAGAGGTAGTGAGGCAGAAAGGTTTAGGAAGGGAATTCCAGAGCTTAAGGCCTAGGCAACAGAAGGCACGGCCGCCAATGGTTGAGTGATTATAATCAGGGATGCTCAAGAGGGCAGAATAACTTATTACTTATCTATATATATAAAGCGGCTCTTCTGTCTGTCTGTCCCGATGTCTGTCTGTCTGTTCTCTATACGTTTGAAAGTTACAGAGCGTACCGACGCGCGCGTCACCTCAAAAGAAAGCTTGCGATTCCGGACCGGTCATAGGCATATTTACGTTTCGGCCGGACAAAAACCGCGCCCGCGGTATCCGAAAAACCTTCAGCCTTCCGCTCATTAGCATCTCATTAGCGACCGTGTGACGTCGAGGTCGACCAATCGGACGGCGGGTTCCTTCCTACAGTTGAGTGTCGAGTGACTCGATGATTGACCAATCCTACGCTTCGGTGACCTGACCGGTCACGCCCGCGTGTGTGGGCGGGCCTTATCCTTCTGAACTGAGGTGAGTGGCCGCCATCTTGATTTTTCACGATTTTTTCCCCACACTTTCAGTGTGTTAGGGAAGTAAGGTAAATATTTGAATTATGTGTTAGGGAATTAATTAACAATTTATTTGAGTTTTATATTGTGTTTAGCAACCCCCCCCCTCCTCCTCACCCTCGCGCAGGGGGGACTCGGGGCCTGAAGCTCAAAAAAAAATTCTATCTCTCTCTCTCTTTCTTCCCTCTCTCTCTCTCCTTCTCCTCTTCCCTCTCTCTCCTTCTCCTCTTCCCTCTCTCCTCTTCCCTCTCTCTCCTTCTCCTCTTCCCTCTCTGTCTCTCTCTACTTCCCCCTCTCAGGTTTCACGGTGTCGCGGACGGAGCGTGGGCGGGCCGCCCGAAGTTTCCCGCTCGCTAACGGCCGCCAAGCCGCCCTTGCCTGCTCCCCGCGGGCCGCCTCGCGCCACCTGCACTGACCGCGCATGCGCCGCCCGCACTGACCGCGCATGCGCCGCCCGCACTGACCGCGCATGCGCCGCCCGCCCGCCCGCAGCGGCCGTCCATCAGCCACGCGATACGTGGGGGACCTCAGCTCCGGTCCGTCCCGGCCTCAGAACCCGACCGCGCCTTAAGCGCTAGGCCCCGCACGGCCGCTATCGCAACGGCACCGGACCTCAGGCGCTAGGCAGGGGGAGGGGCCGGAGAGAGGGACAGAGGGGAGTGGGGGAGCGGGGGAGTGGGGGAGGGGAGGGGTGGGGGTGGGCGAGGGGAGGGGAGGGAGGGAGGGAGGCAGGGGAGGGGAGGGAGGGAGAGGAGGGGAGGGAGAGGAGGGGAGAGAGGGGAGGGGAGGGAGGGATAGGACAGGGAGAGGACATGACAGGGAGAGGGGGGACACACAGGGGCAGGGAGACCAAGCGCCCCAAAATTGCCCTCGCAACGCGGGGCTCCCCAGCTAGTTAATTATGTACTTCTTGATAATAAAGAATGTACAATAGAAGCTAAAATGCCTTGGAACATTTTTCTACGTTAAAGATGCTAGATAAATATAAGTTATTGTGAGATGTCTTTCTGATTTTTGATACGTCATTGTCATAACCTACGCAAAGCAAAGCAAAACCTGTGTCTATGCTTTAACATTCTCTGATCCTCAACTGCAGAACAGTGACCTGCCGAGCCCACTGATATATCAATTTGTGCATTATTCATGTGATATACAAGTGAATGTTTGATAGATTGGATCGTTAATTTTATAAAATAATCGAGTGAGTATTGAAAAAAATGTTTATTTGATTTTTTAACCTAAAATCTGGTTTCTAGTTGACCTACACGTATAAATCTAACGTATCATGAATTTAAGGGCTTTAAACTGTAGACTGGCCTTGCAGAATAGGATGATCTTGTAATAGCCTGTCACTATCTGTCATTCAAAACAACAGAATAGAGTAATTAAATCCGGACTTGGTCACCACAAGGACTAAGCAAGGACAATATTCAGACATTTTAGGTTTATAGTGGCTTCCAGTTAGAGTCAACATGATTTTCTTTATAGGAAAAAGTAACATTTCTACCTAATTTTTTCCCCTTTTAGATTCCGTACTAATGGTTCTTGCACTAAATTTGGAACATGTGATATTATAACATATGCGTGTTTGTTATATATGTATGGTTATTATTTAGTCACTTGATTGACAAGCTGGCTTTCAGTCGGGCAGGGAATGCTGGACAGGAGGCTGCAACCACAGGGAGGTGCGAGCCCCAAACCGAGGGGGGTCCGATCTCCAGGGAGTGGGGGGGGGGGGGTCTGATCCCGAGTGTGTCCAGTCTCATTATCATATTTAAAATGCCAACCCACCTCCTGGGAGCGGGTTGGCTGCCCGCCCCTTGTTCCGCTGTCGTTAAACCCGGAAGTGGGCGGGCTGGGTTCGGGAGTCACATTTTTTATACTCTAACCTCCCACCGACCCCAATCCACCTTTTTTCTGGGGTTAAACTTCCCCCCAATATGTGTATGATTCAATAGCAGAAAACCTGAAGGAAAGCTTTTTTGGCCAAAATTGAATTTTAATTGGAGGAAGTGTGCAATTTGAATTTGCAAATAATTTTGATGTTGATGATAACCAAGATAATCTAGTAGCTGAAGGGGCAACATTGTTAAACATTTAAACACCAGGGTATTGAGTTGGAAGTGAACTCTCCCAGTTATTGCAATCAGTTGAACTTTTTGCAAAATAGTATAATTATAACAGAACAATAAGACTATATATACATATACATGTGCTATAGAGTAATATAAGGATCGCTTTCCATATAGTTTGACCAGATTTTTCTCAGACCAAGCAACAGCAGTCAAAAAACAGTAAATGAGAGCATTTCCAATCTTAATTTTTGAAAAGTCAGTGGTATTGGCCCATAATTTCTGATAGGAGGAATCCTGCATGCGGATGCCTTCTATCGGAACAAAATCTACGCTCTTACCTGAGGACTCCCGAGGTCCGGCCATTTCCGCTCCTGGGCCTCTCCAAAGTCGAAATGTGCAGGGCCCACGTATCCCAGGGGCGCAGGCAGTTCGCAAGTGTCCCTGGGATCACGTGGGCCAGGCCAGCCAATAGGAGAAGGGAATCTCCCTTCATACTTTTGACAGATAGACCTGGCAAATATATGAATGGAAATCACCCCAAAAACACATCAAAACATTAAATAAATTTTAAAAAAGCCATCACATTTTTAAAATTAGTTAAAATTACATTAAATTAAATATTTTAACCAAAAGTTTAATTTTTTGAAAAAAATAATTAAAGTTTTTTACAGGGCTAAAAATAAACTTACCTTTTTAAAAGTATTTTTAAATTATAAATGAGTGAAATTTTTTTTAAAAGCTTTTTAAAACTCTTATGCTGTTAAAAGCAGGCCTTATGACTGTTTTTACCAGGCGTAAGATTTCTAAGGGTTTTCAGCGGGCGGAGGTTCGACAGAAAGCGGAACTCTCCACCCGCAGAGGCCCTTCTCCAGGGCAGGCGTCCAATCTGTCAAGAGGATGCTTGACAGATTGGAAATGCCGTTTTTCAGCGCGTACAGCCCGTACACACCCATAGGCATCGGAAAATACGGGCCATTATCTGAACAACAAGCTTTCTGGAAATTTTGTAAATGAAAATTTATCGTACCTGAAAACTCAAGGTACATTTATACTGCAGCTATCAGTCTGAGACCATGAGCTGCAGTACGGTTTCTAATCTCGAGCACCAGTTGAAGTTCTCTTACTCAGGAGTGAGCTTTGCACACAGTGCTTACAGGCACACTCAGAGCTCCCGCCCAGCCGTGACATTTTAAATGTTTGGCGAGCTTGGGTGGGAATGTCTAAATGCTAAGTACGTTTAAATAAGTCTTGGGCCTGCTTAAAAGGTGCTCGGGAGCTCCATGGGGTGCGAGACTATCTCCTCCAGGGATTCTCATGCCCCTTCTTGGTGGGGCTCGACTCTGCAGATAAGCTGCAATCGTAGTGTCCTGGAAAGTGGAAAACATATAAACCCATAAAATAGAAACACGCCCTTAAACAGCAACTTTATACACTTTAAAAACTTACAAAAATTAAGTTTTATTTCTTACTGCTGAAACAATTTTTTTAATCAGTGAGTGCTGATGACATTGTGACAGTGCGCAGCAACTGAATTAACATTAAGGCGCAAAGAAGTGTTCGCGTAAAATGAACATATTATGGTACTGTTATACTATACCTGTCCTCTATGAATAAAGGATATTAAATAATGCCCCTTACGTTGAGCAGTCTGTACTTACAACAACAACAACTTGTATTTATATAGTGCCTTTAATGTAGTAAAACGTCCCAAGGCGCTTCACAGGAGTATTTTAAGACAACAAATTTGACACCGATCCACATAAAGATAAATTAGGGCAGGTGACCAAAAGCTTGGTCAAAGAGGTAGGTTTTACGGAGCATCTTAAAGGAGGAAAGAGAGGTAGCGAGGCGGAGAGGTTTAGACAGGGAATTCCAGAGCTTAGGGCTTAGGCAACAGAAGGCACGGCCACCAAAGGCTGAGCGATTATAATCAGGGATGCTCAAGATATAAGAATTAGAGGACCGCAGATATCTCAGGGGGTTGTGGGGCTGAAGGAGATCACAGAGATAGGAAAGGGCGAGGCCATGGAGCGATTTGTTAACAAGGATGAAAATTTTGAAATCAAGGCGCTGCTTAACCAGGAGCCAATGTAGGTCAGCGAGCACAGGGGTGATGGGCGAATGGGACTTGGTGCGAGTTAGGACATGGGCAGCTGAGTTTTGGATGACCTCAAGTTTACGTAGGGTGGAATGTGGGAGGCCAGCCAGGAGTGCATTGGAATAGTCAAGTCTAGAGGTAATAAAGGCATGGATAGTGTATGTTCAAGCTTCATTAGGTATGCACATCTGTTTTTGCATAATGGTGTTCCAGTTTAAGAGGAAACCAGAGCGTGAAGACAGTGTAGCTGGCTACGTAGAGAGGGTATACATAACCTGGCCTAAATTTTCAGGCCCCTTGTTGATTGGGGTGCATATCCAAGGTGTGGGAATTCTGTTTGCCACAGACATGCACCACTGACACTGATTGGCCTCTAGCCTCTGAGTTATTTAAATATGGGAAGTGGACTTACCAGCCTTTCGGGGTGGGGCGGGGGTGGATCCACTGAAACGAAGGCAGAGTTTAGCCGTGGCAGGCCCCCTGGACTTTTTTCCCAAAATATTTTTTCTCCCTTTCTTCGGCTTGTGCAAGGCCACACTCAGTGAGCAATTGCACGGGCCCTGGCTCCCAGAAAAATTCTCAGGACACCCCTCCACTGACCTTTCAATATTCGATACCTAGGCCTAATGGGCATCCCTTGCATACAGTGTTCAACTGATGCAAATGTGGGAAATACTTAGCTGATGCAGCAGCTCTTGGGAAGATCTTAATGGAGGCACTACCATCATTTCAGACTGAGATTGTGTATGTCGTTTGTGCCCAATTTATATTGCTGTGGGTGCAAACCTGATACAACAATCGTAGGTCAATTGAACAAGGACATAAGTTAAATTTGTTCCAATTGTTGGGCTTAATTAATTGTCCAAGCCAATCCTTTCACCAATGTATTTACTTAAATAGATAAGTCAATGGAGAGAAAGAAATAAAAACATTGAAAAAATGTTGATATTAATAACAATTAGTTGAGCTAGAACACAAATGGAATTGACCAACACTTTCTCAAGTAATATGAGACATTCTTGCCAGAAAAACAAGGTTCTCCATTAGTTACTCATCTATAATGACTCCACAAACTAGATTGGAATGGGCTAGGTGATCCCTGGACATAACAAACCAGATATCCTCACCAAAGCCACTTTGCATAGTCTTATTGTGTAATCATCATTGACATATTTGGATGCTGTTCACTGTCTTTTTTTATTAACTGCTGAAGGTAATGAGTAGTGGCATGAAGTTCCACAGCCCTCCGCAGCCCACCTATATGACATCTGAGTGACTATTCGTGTATATACCGAAACAGTGAGTGTCGGCAGGCTAAATTAAAATAGAAAACACACAACACGTCTGTCGGCATCTGAAAAGAGAAAATACATTTTACATTTTAATGTTTCAGATAGAAATGTTATTCCAGATAATGCAGTGGATTTCCAGTTTTTTTGTTTTCAGTTGAGATTCCCAGCATTTGTAGTTCTTACTTTTTACTTTTAGTGCTATTAAACTTTCTGATCAGGGCATCACCACACAGCCCAATCTTGTCTCATTTGATGTCCACATGTGTACTTTCCAGCTGGGCCTGTTGGACAGCAATCAGGAGTGATAATTTTAGTTGTTGTTTTGCACTTTTAGGTAGACAGGCTAATTGTAGTGCCCTTATTGTTACCTAGGCTGAGATCAGATAACCACAAATCAAATCTGGGAACTTCATAGTTTCTCGCCTGAGTCAGAAGGTCATGGGTTTCAGTCCCACTCCAGAGACTTGAGCACATAATCTAGGCTGACACCCCAGTGCCATACTCAGGGAGTGCTGCACTGTCGGAAGTGCTCTCTTTTGGATGAGATGTTAAACCATGCCCTCTCAGGTGAACATAAAAGATCCCATGGCATTATTCAAAGAAGAGCAGGGGAATTCTCCCAGTGTCCTGACCAACAGTTATCCCTCAAGCAACACCTAACACAGATGATCTGGTCATTTATTTCATTGTGGTCTGTGGGAGCTTGCTGTGCACAAATTGGCTGTGGTGTTTCCTACATTACAACAGTGATTACCCTTCAAAAATACTTAATTGATCGTAAAGCGCTTTGGAACGTCCTAGAAACATAGAAACATAGAAGTTAGGAGCAGGAGTAGGCCATTCGGCCCCTCGAGCCTGCTCCGCCATTCAATGTGATCATGGCTGATCATCCAAATTCAGTACCCGGTCCCTGCTTTCTCCCCATACCCCTTGATCCCTTTAGCCTTAAGAAATATATCCAACTCCTTCTTGAATATATTTAATGAATTGGCTTCTACTGCCTTCTGTGGTAGAGAATTCCACAGGTTCACCACTCTCTGGGTGAAGAAATTCCTCCTCATTTCTGTCCTAAATGGCCTACCCCTTATCCTTAGACTGTGACCCCTGGTTCTGGACTCCCCAACCATCGGGAACATCCTTCCTGCATCTAGTCTGTCCAGTCCTGTCAGAATTTTATAAGTTTCAATGAGATCCCCTCTCATTCTTCTAAACTCCAGCGAGTACAAGCCCAATCGTCCCAATCTCTCCTCATACATCATTCCTGCCATCCCAGGTATCAGCCTGGTGAACCTTCGCTGAACTCCTCCTATGGCAAGAACATCCTTCCTCAGATAAGGCGACCAAAACTGCACACAATACTCAAGTTGTGGTCTCACCAAGGCCCTGTACAACTGCAGCAAGACATCCTTGTTCCTGTACTGAAACCCTCTCGCTACGAAGGCCAACATACCATTTGCCTTCTTAACCGCCTGCTGCACCTGCATGCTTACCTTCAGCGACTGGTGCACAAGGACACCCAGGTCTCATTGCACTTCCCCTTCTCCCAATCTATTGCCATTCAGATAATAATCTGGCTTCCTGTTTTTGCCACCAAAGTGGACAACCTCACATTTATCCACGTTATATTGCATCTGCCATGCTTTTGCCCAATCACCCAACCTGTCCAAATCATCCTGGAGTTTCTTGGCATCCTCCTCACAGCACACACGCCCACCCAGCTTTATGTCATCTGCAAATTTGGAGATATTACATCTAGTTCCCTCGTCTAGATCATTAATATATATTGCGCATAGCTGGGGTCCAAGGACCGATCCCTGCGGTACCCCACTAGTCACTGCCTGCCACTTGGAAAAAGACCCGTTTATTCCAACTGCTTACCTTCAGCGACTGGTGCACAAGGACACCCAGATCTCGTTGCACTTCTCCTTCTCCCAATCTATTGCCATTCAGATAATAATCTGCCTTCCTGTTTTTGCCACCAAAGTGGATAACCTCACATTTATCCACGTTTGGATAACCTCACATTTATCCACGGTCACGAAAGGTGCTATACAAATGCAAGTCTTTCTTTTCTTTGACGTACCAAGCCATTCATTTATTCACTGATCAGTCAGGGGCTCCAACTGTAATATTAAACGAATGAAACACACATCATCTTCTGGAAGAAACAAATAACACAGAATCTATCAATAATATTCAGTGGTGATCAGTTAAAAACTATTATTAGTTCTTCGGTCAATTCTCCAGCTATTTTACTGAGAGAGGATTAATGACACAAGAAACGAGTATTGTCAACATTCCTAAATACTTCTGCATTAATCAGCTCCAAAAATAGATTTTCCTATTCAATGATTTTTTTTTCTGTAATAGTTTTCCATTTCAAATAGTTATACAATTATTTCACAAAAGACAATCAAAATTGTGAAGTGTATACTTAATGAATTTGGTTGGTTCTATTTGGGCAGAGTGAAAAGAGTAGAATCCTGATGGCTACTAGCTAATCAAATTGTTATCCATTTGTTTAATTAAAATGGTGATAAATTATTGAATAGAACACCAGCAATATTAAAATAGAATGTTAATTATTCCGATCAGATATATTGCTTGACATAAAGAAAATGAACTTTGGTAATCTCTCTTTTGGGGCCGACCCTTCGTTATACAGTACAGCCATTTTTTTATTAAGAAAGACAGTTGTATCGAAGTAACTCAGATCTAAATTGATCTTTTACCTCCACAGAAAGGGAATAACAACAATAAAACCAAACTGCTACTCGGAGAAAACTATTAACTTAGTACTGAGTAGAAAACAGTGTTAATATCGTAAGAATAAATGACACTTTGCAAACCATTTTTTGCTCTCACATGTGAAAACTTCAGTCTTCAGGTGTAAAGTTATTACAGACTGAGTTGGAATTATCCACTTTGAAATCTGAAACACAATAAAAATGATTTCTTAAAATGGAAAATTGAAACATTAATCAAGCTAACATGTATTTATGGTATAAGTAGAATACTGTGTGTGTGTAGGAATGGTCAAATTCCTATCTAGAGATTGAGTTCGACGCAGGCAATCAATCAAAAAGGTTTTTAATGTCAAACTAACGAGTTTAAACAGATTGATGCAAGAGAACTATGAATACAGGTCTTAATAGGTCGGAGGCTCCACGAGGACTGCCTGGGCGGTCCCGTGGATGGCATCATGACGTCATCACGTTTTTCCCGCGTTTGGGTGATCACGTGATTAGCGGCATGACGTCATCACGTTTGCCCATGCTCTTAAAGGGACCGCGCACTGTACATGCAAATAGTATATACAATGGTACAGATTTAGTCTGCGCTAACACATCATTAAAGGGAATTATGTACAGTTGTTCAGAGTCCCTCAGTGGCTCTGCCACATGTGGATATTTTATTTCTGTGGATGACTTTGTTGTTTATGATCAGCCCTACACCTGGAATATAGCGGGAAATTTTCACATGAAAACACGGGTGGGTTGGAGGTGAGGATGGTGGTGAAGTTAAAGTTTTAAAAATCTAAGTCCCGACCCCAACCCGCCCACTTTCAACTCAGGCGGGACAGGGGGTGGGCTGACAACCCACTGCCAGGAGGCGGGTTGGCATTATAAATATGATAATGAGGCCCTGAAGCAGATGGCCAGGAATCCTAGGACTCGGGAATCCCACTAGCTGCAGCGAGGCGAGCACAGCCTCGGGGAGCAATCCTTGTGGGCCGGGAGGAACAGGAGTGCTTCCTCCCGGCCCCCCAAGCTCACCCACCAGCAGCCCGCCTATCAGGGATCGGACCCACCCTGCCCCCGGGATTGAACTCAACCCCAGGGTTAGGGATCAAACCACCCCCCCCCCGGGATCGAACTCAACCCTGGGGTTAGGGATCAAATCCCCCCCCCCCCCCGGGACCGAACTCACCTCTGGGGTCAGGGATCGGACCCCCCATCCCCCCGGGGATCAACTCAGCCCCTGATGCTGCGGCGTCCTGTCCTGCCCAGCCAGCATTCCCCGCCTGACTGGAAGCCAGCCTGTCAGTCACCCATGACATTGCACACTCGCCGTGGGTCAGAAACAGGAAAATCCAACCTAAAAGTTTACAAAATGCCTTAGCGTGTAGTATAATTAAAAACATTAACACTTAGAAATTATTTTATATAAGTAATGTTCACATCTATTGCTAATTTTCAGTTAAAGTATTATAGTGGTTATAGAGTTGTTTTCATGAAGCGGAGGCTAAGTAAGCTGTGTCTCCCGTATCACCAATCTAATGCTGCCTCACATGGGAGAAGGAAACAAGAAGGATTGAGAAGGTACAGCAAGCAGAGTCGGAAGGAATGAACAAGGGGGTTGGGATATGGAAAGGAAGCTGGGAGGAATGAGCAGAAACCAGGCACAATGGAGTGAAAAAGTGGGTGAGCAGAAGTTGGGGAGAGACAAGAAGAGATGGAGTGACCAGAGGCTAAGCACACAGAGAGGGAGCAGGTGGTAGTGAGCAGAGGTTGGGTACAGATGGAGTGGGTGGAATTGGCCCAAGGCTGGGTACTTAAAGAGGGAGCAGGAGGGAGTGTGCAGGAAGTACAAAAGCACGGATTAATTCTTTGCTGTACAAATGGAATGATAGAAAACAGCTAGAAGAAACACCAACACATCGGAGGACACATTCACCAAGAGAATAACATTCTGGACCACTCCAGCTCTACTTAATGACTGATTTCATTGTAAATCTTTCCCTATCACCTTAAACCTTGTGACTTCCAACCTTTGACATAAAAACGTCTCCAGTTATTTTATTTCACAAAACATACTTTGAAGATAACTGCTTGAACTGAAAAGAGATTTTGTTGCAGAAATGAAAGCCAATCTAATCTGTTACCCAGGAGAGTGTGATATTGACTTGTTTGGTCAATGTGCTATCAGTATGTTGTAATGAGTGTGTAGATTGGAAAACATCCTTTCACAATGTTTGTTTGTTTTTGAAGGTTGCTTACTTCGGAAAAAAAACCCAGCAAAATTTCTATTCACCAGAATGTTCAGCTTTTACCTTGCTAAGAGAGAAAAAGAAAGCGAGAAAGGAAAGAGAGAAAGAGTAAGAGAGAGAGAGAGAGAGAGAAAGAGAAAGAGAGAAAGTGAGAAAGAAGGAAAGAGAGAAAGCGAGAAAGAAGGAAAGAGAGAAAGAGAGAGAAAGAGAGAAAGATAAAGAGAGAGAAAGCTTGAAAGAAGGAAAGAGAGAAAGAGAGAGAGAGAGAAAGAGAGAAAGATAAAGAGAGAGAAAGCGAGAAAGAAAGCAAGAAAGAAAGAAAGAAATAACAACAGAAAATGCTGGAAAACCTCAGCAGGCCAGGCAACATCTGTGGAGAGAGAAATAGAGTCAACGTTTCGGGTCAAAACCCTTCCACAGAACTGAGAGAAAAGGCAGGAAATTAAACAAAAGGCAGTTTGGGGGCTGGGAAATGGGGAAGGGGATAAAAGAAGAGACATTAAGAGATATTCAAGGTGAGACGAGATGGTAATAGGACAGGTAGAGAAACAGACAATGGCTCTAGATGAAGTGTGAAATGCGCCAGCAGAGTGAGAGACAGCTGCCGTGTGGGAGAGAGAGAAAGAAAAGGAAACGTCACAAACCAAAAATGTGGATAAAAAATATAAAAATGTAATAGGGGCCGAGGTTATGATCTGAAGTTGTTGAACTCGATATTGAGTCCGGAAGGCTGTAAAGTGCCTGTAAAGAAAGAAAGAACTTGAAATGATATTGGCCTAAAAATTCCTGTAAGCAGCCAACGAACGATGCCCACTGTTCGTCAGACTTGCCCTTGCCCGTTTAATCGCCATGATATTTTGTGCTGCAAATTGTTGGAAGTGCAAGATGGAAATGATGCGGTGTCCTCGACAGGGCATCTGAGATGTGAGCGAACAAGGCAAGCAGCTGTCTATCTCCTTAACTAATCAGATTGAAGAATTGTGAAATGAACAGCGCAAGGTCTGAACAAGGAAGTGTAAGTTAGAATAATGAATCCAATGTCAAATCAGGTACAGAAAGTGAAATAAAGAGAGGGAAAGAAAAATTGGATTAAGAGAGAGGAAAAAAGAGACAGAAAAAAAAGTTTAAAAAAAGTTATTTTGTTTTAAAAAAATATCTCCCAACAACAGTTAAAAGCTGAAGGAATGAGACTTCACACTAGTTAATTAACAAAAGTTAATTTTCAGTGCCAGAGAGGTTGATTGACAGTAATCAACACATCACATCGTTAAAAGGGTACTTAGACTTGACTTAACTGTCTGTGGCGAGTTTACTTTATATTTACAGTCCAAGTACAGCAGCTTCACGCCACTCAATGAATTTGAATGAGGAGCAATGCAACAAGATGCCATTTTCACTAAGCTAATGGCGGAGTGGCGCATCTCAGACAGCAACTTCTCAATTTCTGTGTTTAATCGTGCATCTGCCCTCGCCTAAATTTGCTGTGGCAAGTTGGCAAGTTGGAGAGCGCTATTAGACTTGCTGTTATTTTGACAGCGCTTTTGGGGCCATAGTGTTTTACATGACCTCAGTCTTATGTTCATTAATAAAGAGACATTCTTATTATGAACACAGCTAGCTTTTGCTAGACACTTTTATTGAGCACATGTGGACTAGGTACAGTATCTGTAGAGGCCTCCATCTTGACTGCTGCCTTGTGGGTAGCCTAGTGCCTCATGGGTAATGTAGTCTTAATATACATACAGCTGGGTAGTGTAGTCTTATACATACAGCTATATACAGCTCTACACAGCTCTACGGCTCCACCTAGTGTCCACTATAGAATGACATGTTATTGATCATTACACACAGGACATTCCAAGGTGCTTTACAGCCAATTAAGTACTTTTGAAGTGTAGTCACAGTTGTAATGTAGGAAAGATGGTAGCCAATTTGTGCACAGCAAGGTCCTACAAACAACAATGAAATAAATGATTAGAGCATCTGTTTTGGGTGCTGGTTGAGGGGAAAATGTTGGCCTGGACACTGGGAGAACTCCCCTGCTCTTCTTTGAATAGTGTCATGGGTGCTTTTACATCTACCTGAGAAAGCAGACGGGGGCTTGGTTTAACGTCTCACCCGAAAGATGAGACTGACATCCCTTAGTACTGTACTGAAGTGTCAGTCTAGATTATGTGCTCAAGTTTCTGGAGTGCGACTTGAACCCATGACCTTCTGATTCTGAGACGAGAGTGCAATCACTGAGCCAAGACTAACACCTAAATCACCTGAATTCCCTGATTCTAGTACATTGATTTACAACTTATCTAAAATATCACACCATTTAATATTTTACTGGAATGTATATTATGCTTAGAAATGCAATTGATCTGGAATTTGTTTCATAGGACGAAATGGCCGGCTCTTTCAAAGAGCCGTCAGAGGCATGACTGGCAGAATGGCCTCCTTTTCTGCTGTTAGGATCTATGATTCTTCTATGATTTACTCTATACACATGTCAAACAGATGTAATGTGGCTTAGCGTTCTACTCCTCATAATTGAAACGGAATGAATTCTGTTGAAGTTCTACTAAAGTTACAACCACCATTCGAAAGAACCCCCAAGGAAATTCTTGTCAGATGTGCCTAAAACTGACCAAATTTCTGCAAATTATTGCATAAGGTAAAGTCAAAGTCCCTTTAAATCAAATGCATTTTATGATATAATCAAAATTAATTTTTGAAAAATCATCCATTGCTTAAGATACTTTAAAAGCATCAGAAATGGAATCTTAGAGAATTATAATGCAGATTTATACTTATAGAACTCACAGAATATTTATGTCAGGAAAATAAGATACCCGTGAGTAAGAATCAATATAAACCAGGAGGGCATAACGCCTACTTACATAACACATGTTAACAACGCTCACAAGACAGGATGATACTTGTGTGATTTATTCAAATGAGATCTTGCTTCTAATAATAATTTTTTGAACTGAATAACTGCCTTAGAAAAGAAATAAAATTTAAACAGGAATTATCACATTGGATTTACCTTGTGTCATTGGAAAAATATTTTACTGGAATATATATTATATGCTTAGAAGAACAATTGATCTGGAATTTGTTACATGGTATAATGTAGCTGAGGTGCGCTGATAGAGTTGAAACTTTAGCACAGTCAAAGATTATATTACACTTGATAATTCACTCCAGTCTTCTAGTTCTTTATACAGCATGTGCACATATATAATCTGTATCATTTTCTCACTCCTCCAATTCATCTCTTTACTCCAGTTTTTCTGAAAGCCATGCTCGGTATGGTTCCAGGGCTGGTAGTCGTCCTCGGCTACCTTTCCATTCTTAATGTGTAAGCTTGAACAATAAACACTTATGGACTATTTAACCATAGGGACCATCACACTCTGCCCTCACTCAATGTCTACCAAAGCATACTTCTAGCAGGATTGACTGAATAACAACCAATAGCAGGAACCCTGACATTTCTCTCCCTCCAAATCACAGGATCACTTCGGCCAGTTGCAGACATCCCCCATCCCTCCCTCTCACTTTCTTTCTCACACACACCTCAGAGGATTAAGTGCAGCCAATGGACCAAACCTGGGACCTTGTATGAATTAGTGATATGTTTTGAGACATCAAAGCAGTGAATAACCTATAACTATTTTTAACTGCCTATGTGCCAGGCCAGACCGCCATTACCTGTTGGAGCTGTGAAGTTCACCACATTGGTCCTTTAAAGCAGCTGCAGTTTTTGCATCACAGGAAACCAGGATATAACAAATCTCGGGACAAATGCTCTCAGCCTTATTTTGTCAGGTAGCAGCAAAGGCCAGTAATATAGGCATCGTCTGCACTGTCTGCACAGTGTTATACAGAAATTTCCTGTATCCTATAATTTTGTGATATTAACCCCAACACTTCAAAAATTCACAGCTCTGTGAAATACTGATACAAGGTTTTAAAAAGCTTTTATGAAACATTATTATAAGCTGGATAAGGATTGTCAACGCCACTAATGAGATAACTACCAAATGCCAGATGTCTAATTGCCTTTGTGGCCTGTTTTAAGCTGTATTAGTCCTACTTGTAAGCAATGAGTCTTAAAAAAAACTTTCACAATCTATACACTTGACCAACCTAATCCACTTGGTTTGAATGAAGTGTGACCTCCACGGTGCCAAAGGTCAGTATCTATTAGAGAGACACATCTGTTCAGTTTTACTCCTCTCACTGACCATTTAATTTTACCCTCCAGACTGATATTTCACTTCATTTAGTCATATTGAGCCACTGACCAAAAGACATATAGCCACACTAACAACAAGAAATAAAAGTAGAACATCAACTCATTTGTCAACTTAATGACAACTCATCAAACAGTGGTCACATTTTCACAGAGAGCCTTCACCTCAGGTCACCAATAATAGCCCCATCCTGTGTAAGCAATCCCTTGTTGTTACTGATGCCACTAAGATTACAAGCTGTTGCAGCAATCATTTAACACGTGAATGCTTGAAAATGTCTTAATGTATTGTCACAATATAAAACAAGAAGATCAAAATTAACCGATTTACGTGTCTGAATTAAGCATCCTGTTACACGCAAAAAGGTCAAGGCAGCCAAACCTGCGGATTTGGTCTTGGCCTTAGAATTCATAATATTGAGGCATTTATGGGGCTGAAACCAAAGAGCAGAAAGTGATTCCATCACCAAGTAAATCTTCCTCCATCACTAGGCAAAATCACTGATGGGCTGGATGTAGGCAGCTGCCTCTAGATTGATCAACCTCCCAAAATGCTAGAAGGATTTAGACAAATGTTTGCCACCAGAGATTGAATACCGCCAATTATTCTGCTAGTAAAGTCGAGTTGTGGGATGGACTGGTAAGTGTTAAATGGCCCCATCTTGACATTAAATGGTCAGGGATTAGAGACACATCCTCATCACTAGGTTGTCAGAAAAGCCACACCAAGGACTAGGTCAGATGCTGAATAGTTGACCACGTAGTGAATTGTAACAATCGGTTTAATACATAAAAAAAAACATGTATAATATTGAAACAAAATGGTACCACGTGACATTTTTATTGCATTTTCCTTTGCAGATGTTGACCACAATTATCTTAGTTCAGCAACTAATTTAGCCTGCCGTGGCAGACAGTATACCATGGCGCTGCTGTCTGTGGTTGGAGCCACAATAACAGAGAGTGCGGCTTTTACTTAACAAGACAAAAGGTGCCTGATTGCTGGTCATCTGGTGAGCGGAGAGGCAGCCAGTCCCAAGTACATAGGACCACGGTTTAAATGTTTTATTAAGGCCTGTTTCAGGCAGGAATTCTCGCTGCCCCCTTTGGCGCCGCTCGGTAATTGAGTGGGGTGGGCCTCGGGCCTCCAGTGGGTGGTAGTTTATTTTTAAATATTCAACTGCTCGCTGCCCCATTTTTCCAGTTTGAATGGGGCCGGTAGGCAGACAAAATGGCCCCCAACATAACAGTTGGAATGAGCATCAAACAGTACAAGAGAAATAAGCCTATCCCAATTTCTCTAACTTGACTAAACCAAAGCAAATTGCTAGCTGGAATTTGATTTATTTTCTAATTATTAAAAAGCTGTCCGACAAGAATGCTGTTTGTAGGCTTGCAAAAATATTTCAGAGTGTTAAAAAAAATTGCCGTTACATATTTCGACTTCAGCCAAACATCAGTTCAAATTGTGCGCCAATCACTGTATGAAATTGCAAGTGCTGAAATGGTGCTACTGCTATAATCTTACATGAAACTGAAGCTACACCACATTTATTTACTTTTATAAATTTCTTAACTTTTTTTTGTTCAACTCCTAATTTGGCCAGTGCTGAAGAGGCAGTGATTGATGCGCGGTTTGCTGCTGCAGACACGAGCAATGAAGGATGAAGCACTAAAGGTGAACTCTCACCAGAGACTGGCTGAGCTCTCGGCTCTGAGTGGGATGCTCTTGGTGATCAGTAACAGCATCAGGAGGCAAAACAGAGGGATACAGAAATGAGGTGCCATGTTGTTACTTAGGTTTTGATCAGTCAACTTAGAATCATAGAATCTTATAGCACAGGAGGAGGGCTGTTGTGCTTGTGCTGGCTCTTTGAAAGAGCTGTCTACTTTAATCCCACACCCTAGATTTTTCCCCATAACTCTGCAAATTAGTTCTCTTCAAGTTCATGTCTGATTGCCTTTTGAGTACATGTCCAACTGCCTTTTGTGCCAGATTTGGCCCGTGTAAAGACTATGAAAGCTAAATCAGTGGAGAATTGCTTGATCTAGATGACAAAATATGAGCAGCTATGGGTGAAAAAAAATCAGGATCAGCTTGGACAAAGTCAGACAAGAAACAGAGAAGAAAACTAACGTCATGTGCAACAAGAAAAATATAATGCCGAAATGGCCGGCAACAGCATCCAAATAGTGTCGGCAGAATTACCGCCCCGTTAACACTGACAATCAGCGTGCTGCCACATCAACAGGAGCCTTCGGCAGGGCAGGCGTAACACCTGCCTGCTTCAGGCAGTAGGACTCTTTTAATATGCAAATCATGGCCGTATGATGTAAATAGGATCCCGATTGCCATTTTAGGACAGAACTGGTCAGAACGTGTGCCATGCACTCTCTGAACATCAGCGCTGCCGGAACGGATGGCCTGCCAAAGCACTGCTCGGCCATCCAAAAGTTAAAATTGACCCCATGGATTCTGTGTGTAATTTGGAGGCGAGTGTAAATAACAAAACATTTGACAGTTTTCAAACAGGTCCTAAATGCTACATGAGTCGAAGTTCCTGGTGGTCATGTGTGGAAATGTTAAACTGCCTTACGGTGAGCTTTGCATTTCTCCAGCTATCTTCACATCAGTGGCCAGCACACTAATTATCACCTTGTTGTGAGCCCCTAGTGCCGGTCTTAAGTGACCTCTTGCCTACTCTAGTGCTTCTACGAGGTGGTCCCCCCAGTGGCGGCAGCATGCGAGGTGGAAGGCTGCTGAGGCTCAGTCAAGAGTTTGTGTGATGCTGTAGGATCTCAGGCCCGAGCGGACCCAGCTGCAGACTGCAGCAACATTCAATTTTCACTACAAAATGTATTTTCAGCCGCTCTGAATGAATTTCCTCTGCTTTGTTTTCTGGACCTCCTTTTAAATCATATCTGCCTTGTTGGGAATACAGTTTGTACACACATTTGTAAGAGAAAAGTTTGCACATTTGCTCCTGAAATGAATACAAGTTCATGGCCTAATTCGAAACTTGCTGTTAGTTGGCATGAGGCTAATTTGTTTTTATGCTGCTCTATTTTATTGTTTGAGCTATTATTATGTTTTTTTTCTATATAGTCATGCTGAAATTGCTTCAAGTCTGGGGCCAAAAGTTTGAGAAAATCTTACTAGCAAATTGGACTTCCTTTAATGTGTGAGGTCATTCAAATTTAAGAATATTTTTCCCCTGATGAACTAGGATGTCGAATTTTCCAGTTCTGATTAACCAGAATATTCTGAAGGGTATTTTATCAAAAAAACAGCCAAACCAAAGGCTCCTGTGTGATTCTATTGTACTCCTATAGTTGACTTTTGAAACAAATCCTGCAGGGTAAATTGTAAGTCTCCTAAGACATTAGCTTAAGCAATAATTTCCATTTGTGAGGAATGTATGAGCCAATAAATGGTTCCCATGATGCGGCCTTGACATTTAGTTAGAGGAGCCATATATTGCTGAGAACACTTGACAGATTAAAGCTATTACTATTACACAACATTTTGGGGATTACTGGTTAACTTTACAACATCTGTAGTACGGAGTAAGTTTAAAATGGGTCTGTTGGAGAGCATAGTGGATGTGATATTGTATGTTACACAATTACTGTGTAGTGATAGGACAGTGGTATACCAGCCATAAAATTACTGTCATACTGCAGCAAATGTATATCATAAATTAGCCTCGCAGCCTTGAGATTTAGTTAAATCGTATATTGATGAGGACACTTGGTAAAGTAAAGTTACTTAATGTGACTGATCATTCAAGTCTCTTCAGCAATGTTCTTCTGGGACATAGACACTGGCAATTCCCTTGGGGGTAGGGTTCTCCAGATCGGGAGAACCCCCGATGAAATTCCCCACAAGACACTCAGATCTCCTTAGCAATATCTGAAGGTCTTTACATAGGGTTGGTGGTATTAGAACTTGCAGAGAACAGACAATGGACAGACAAAGTCCTCCCATAGTCTGACAACTGGTTTCTCTGCGATCTGAAAATAGAAATGGGAACCCTTGTTTTAGATTGTTTGCTCATGTAAATACATTTGACTCAATAATGGGATATATGCTATTTCTTATACATACTTTATACAAATTCCAATGTTAAGGCAGACATTGCACTGAGATATATATTTAATTGTTTTTTTATAGATCATCTTTTGAGTTGGACAGATTGTCTCAAATTATAGTGGCTGTTATGTCTTCTAGCGCTCGTAGTGCTTTGTAAAGACGCCTCTGGACTCGGTAGTTTATAATTATAAACTACTGTTTTATTTGAGTTGTAATGGCTGCCTGCCGCATGGTGCGGGGTGATATTTCCGAGTGCCCTGTGCGGCGCCTGCGCACTACTTTCCCAGCATCGTAGTGCTGCTACACTTGATTTGAGTGTTAGTACACTTGTACAATGTAGTCCCAACATAACTATGTAACATCCCTCTTTCCCAACAAAACTAATTACATCAATTTTTCTATTTTACAATGTTTCCAGTTGAATAACGTTAACAAAATACAGAACGTGAGCTTTCTTTGCTCAATTTATATACAAATATTTGTCCATGTTGTTTTACTGTTCTGTGCGAATTATAATTGTCTTTATAATTATTCACGATACCGCTCAGGTGGTTGTATGTTACTCCTCCATCTTGTGGACTTGGCTGTAACTATTCCTTTCTGCGGTGTTTTGGTGTGTTCATTTCTTGTTGCCGGTGCTGTCATGTTTGGCTCTGGAGAGTGCATGTTTGCAGTTGTTGTATTTGAGGTGTTTGTTTCTGGCGTTATATTGTTTTCCGTGTCTGGTACCGTAACTGCTGTTAATGTTGTCCGCTGTTTGACAGCTTCAGGTGAGGGTCTGATATGGATCCTGTTTCGCCTGTATTGGTTTCCAGGTTCTGTCTCTACCAAGTAAGATCTTGGAGTATCAGCTTTTCCAATAACCTTGGCTGGACTCCATGTTCTCAACAACGGATCTTGTATATGCACTGATTGCCCATTTAGCAGCTCCGGTAGTGGTTTTGCATGCTTGTTATAGTGTGTGCTCCCCGTAGCTTGTGTTTCCATCAGCTTCTGCCGAATGTCCTCTTGGTCCTGGGGAGGATATATCTTTGCTGGTAGGGTTGTTTTGTATTTTCTACCGTTTAGTAGTTCTGCTGGTGATTTCGAGTCTGCTCTCAAAGGTGTCGATCTGATTGCCAAAAGGGCGAGGTCTTGGTCTTCTCCCATCTCCTTGCTTTTAATGAGAGCTCTTTTGACTGTTTGGCTCTGTCTTTCAATAAATCCGTGTCCCCTTGGGTAATGTGGGGATGAGGTAATTATTTTAAATCCGTATTTTCCAGCCAGTGCTCTGAATTCGCTGGAGGTGAATTGTGTCCCATTGTCGCAGATGACCTTCTCTGGGATGCCCTGTTCTGTGAATAAGTTTTTCGCAATTTTTGTGATTGTTGTGGCTCTCATGTCGTTTATCCTTCTGACAAAAGGAAATTTTGAGTAGTAGTCTGCTACTATGATGTACCACTCCTGGTTGCACAGGAACAGATCTGTTCCGACTGTGTGCCATGGTCTCGGGGGTACTTCCATTTGAATCATCTCCTCCTTCTGCTGTGTCTTTCGGTATTTCTGGCATATGCAGCATGTGGAGACCATTTGTTCTATGCTTTTGTACATGCCTATCCAGTACACAGCTGATCTGGCTCTTAGTTTACATTTCTCCATCCCCATATGGCCTTGGTGTATTAAGCGGAGAAGTTTCGTTTGCATCATTTTTGGTATTATGATTCTTGAGCCAGCAAGGAGAACACCGTCCTCCACCGAGATCTCGTCTCTGATTGTCCAGTACTGTTGGATTTGGTTTTGGACCTGCTGGATCTTCTCCGGCCACCCCTGTATTACCTGTTGCATGAGTAGTAGCAACTCCTCTTCTTTACCAGTCTCCTCTTGAATTTGGCTAAGCTTTGTGGGAGTAACATTTACGAGGTGGTGTATTTTTACTGTCAGGCCCTTCATCTCGTGTTTCTCGTGTGGTGACAATCGAGACAATGCATTTGCCAGTGCCATTTCTTTTCCTGGCCGGTATTTTAATTCGAAGTCGTAACTTTGGAGTCTTAACAGTAACCTTTGCAGTCTTCCTGGGGCCTTGCTTAGGTTTTTCTTGTAAATTTGTTTGAGTGGACGATGGTCACTCTCTCCCTCGAATTTTCTTCCGTATAAGTAGGTGTGGAACTTTTCGCATCCGTACACTACTGCCAATAGCTCTCTTTCGATGTTTGCGTATCTTGTCTCTGTTGATGTCAATGTCTTCGATGCGAAAGCTATTGGTTTTCCTTCCTACATGAGGGCTGCCCCTAGACCCCTGGTAGAGGCATCTACCTGTAGGGTGACAGGTTTTTTTCTATCGTAATAAGACAGGCTGGTTTCTTTACATAATAATTCCTTTAGGTGTTTGAAGTTCCTCTCATGGGATTCTGACCATTGGTATTCAGTGTCTTCTTTTAGTAATTCTCTTAGGTTCGCTGTGTAGTCTGACATGTTCGGGATGAAAGAGCTCATATACTGGACCAAGCCAAGGCAGCTTCTCAGCTCCTTCTTGTCATTTGGAGGTTTCATCTCTGCTATCGCCTCAACCTTTTCAGGATTAGGCTTGACACCCTCCGGTGTGTAGATCATGCCAAAAAATTTGCATTTCGTACTTTTAACGATGCACTTCTCGGCGTTCAGCTTGATGCCAGCCGTTCTGGTGCACTCCATGGCCTCGTGCAAGTGCACATCGTGGTCTCTTTCATTTGTTCCGTAAACTTGGATGTCATCAGCGATTCCAATGGCTCCTTCACAGCCTTTGTATGTTTCATCGATCTTTTGTTGGAAGATGTCTTGGCTGACTTTCAACCCGAATGGCAGCCGTAGGAATTTATAATGCCCCAATGGTGTATTAAAAGTCATCAGGTTAGTTGATTCTTCGTCCAGTTTTACGTTCCAATAGCCGTTTCTGGCATCCAGTTTGGAGAAGACTTTGGCTCCTGCCAGTGCTGGTGTGATTTCTTCTAATGTTGGTGTGGGGTAGTGGTCCCGCTTTATTGCCTGGTTTAAGTCTTTGGGGTCCAGACAGATTCTGAGCTGCCCGTTCGGCTTTTCCCGTACCACAATTGAGTTTACCCAGTCTGTGGGTTCAGTGACCTTTGCGATTATTTCTTTCTCTTCCATTTCTTTTAGTTCGGTGTATAAATTTTCTTTTAGCTCGATGGGTATTTTTCTTGGAGCGTGGATGATGGGTTTTACCTCTGGATCTATTGTTATGTGGTACTTAAACTCCCCGAAGCATCCTACAGTGTCATCAAAACACTCTGGATACATGTCCATCAAATGTTTCGTGTCCATGATTTGTGGACGATTTTCCAGTGGGGTGTTGCTGTCGACTTTCAGTGATGTTTTTGTTAGTTCGTGGTTTACCGAGATTAACCCCAGCTTCTCGCAGCTGTTTAATCCCAGGATCGCCGGTCCCTCGGAGTCGATCACATAGAACATGCAGTTGATGTTTCTGCTTTTGTGTGTTCCTTTTATATAGGTTGTTCTGAGTTGTCTGATCTCGCTCCCCCCATATGCTGTCAGCGTGACGTTGTTTGCTTTTAAACATCCTCTTTTCGGGTATCTATCTTTGCCCAAGTTTTCGGGGAAGATCCTCTGGTATAGCCTCAGTGGAAGGATGTTGCTCTGAGCTCCTGTGTCCAACTTTACTTTTAGATTGACGGTTGTGGGCTGTCCTTCGATCCTGTTTTTAATCTGGATGATCGTGTGCCATTCTTTCTTTGGGGTGCTTTCCGCTCTGGACGTTTCGTGTAAGAGAACCTTTATGGTTTCAATGTTCAGAGCTTTGTCGTACCCGCAGTCTTCGTCACCTTGCTCACCCATGGTATGGATTTTGTTTTTCTTTTGTTGGTTCTGCTGTCCACCTCTGCTTTTGGTGTGTAGCCCCTCTCTTTTAGCTCTGCACATCTTTTGCCAGTGGTTTGCTTTACCACACGTGTTGCAGCTTGTTCCATACGCTGGGCATTTTCTTCTGTCTGTGTAGTCGTGTTGTCTTCCGCATTTTCTACATGTATTCTTCCCGCTGTCATATACTTGTTTTTGTGTGCTGTGCTTTTTGCGCACTGCATCTACTCTGTGATCCGGTTCGGGAGTTGTCCGCCCATCAGCCGTATGAGTATTCAGCATTTTCATCTGTTGTTTTGTGGCTTCGTGAGCCCTCACTGTATCTATGGCTTCTGATATTCCGAGCTTTTCTTTTCCTATTAGTTCTTTTTGCACTTCTGTATGTGCTGATCCCCATATTAGTTGGTCTACCAGCCTTTCTTCTAGTTCCATAAATTTGCATTTGCTGGCTTCATTTTTTAATCTCGTCAGGAAATTGTCAGCCATTTCACCAAGTTCCCATCTTAAGCTTTGGAATTTATACCTGTGTATGCGGTGGCTTGATTTAGGCTCGAGATGGTTACTGAACTTTTCATAAATCTCCGTAGGGTTCGTTTTATCCTCTTCAGATAAGCTCCAGCTGTTATAGAGATCTAAGCCTTTTTCTCCCGCCCACAGTAGAATGTAGCTGACTTTTTCCTCATCGGAGGAGCCTTTCAGGAAACTTTTAAATGTAAGCTCGCATTTTTGCTTAAATTTCCGGAAAGCTTCCACGATATCGTTGGCTTCCCAGTTCATGATGGGGAGCATATTCGCGGTCAGTGCATTGGACGCCGCCATTTTAGCTGCCCGTACGATTCGCGGTTAAAACGCTGCAGAGTTTACTTTTAAATTTCTTTCTTCAATCTGATATTGTTTTTATTTGCGTAAGTTTTACTCACTTATACCGCTGCCACCATGTTATGTCTTCTAGCGCTCATAGTGCTTTGTAAAGATGCCTCTGGACTCGGTAGTTTGTAATTATAAACTACTGTTTTATTTGAGTTGTAATGGCTGCCTGCCACATGGTGCGGGGTGATATTTCCGAGTGCCCTGTGCGGCGCCTGCGCACTACTTTCCCAGCATCATAGTGCTGCTACACTTGATTTGAGTGTTAGTACACTTGTACAATGTAGCCCCAACATAACTATGTAACAGTGGCAATAACTACAATTATTATCCTATTTTCCATTGAATGATAAGACTATTATATTTACCTGCAATATTTTTCCAGCTGTTGAATTGTCTCCAGCAGTGTTGTGTCTTCTGTTGCTATCAATCTTTCAAAACGCATTCATAATTAGGTAGGAAACCTCCAACATGGCCACTGTTGTCCCTCCTGTGTAGAACTATTTCTTGAATATTATTCAAATTGGCCCTTTTTTCATCCTTTGTACCTGGCAATATTGCATTTTCATGTAAATAATGTCCTGCCTGGTGCAAAAGCTCAACCATTTCCTCCATGCAACACTATACCAATTTTGCTTGTGCTCTAACAGGATTACAACAACAACAAAACAACTTGTATTTATATAGCGCCATTAATGTAGTAAAACGTTCCAAGGCACTTCACAGGAGCGCTATAAAAGAAAATTTGACACCGAGCTGCATAAAGAGATATTAGGGCAGTTGACCAAAAGCTTGGTCAAAGAGGTAGGTTTAAGAAGCGTCTTCAAGGAGGAAAGAGAGGTAGAGCGGCAGAGAGGTTTAGGGAGGGATACAGAGCTTAGGGCCATGGCAGCTGAAGGCACGGCCACCAATGGTTGAGCGATTAAAATCAGGGATGCGCAAGAGGCCAGAATTAGAGGAGCGCAGATATCTCGGGGGGATTGTGGGGCTGAAGGAGATTACAGAGATAGAGAGGGGCAAGGCCATGGAGGGATTTGAAAACAAGGATGAGAATTTTGAAATGGAGGCATTGCTTAACCGGGAGCCACCACTATATATATAATGTATATATGTAAGGTTTGTTACATATAAAGTAATGTATAATAATGTGTGTGCCACTCCTTTGTATTAAGACACAAGGCTGGATGATTTATTTTTAATGCCACTTTTCACATAATAATAAAATAGACTTTTATAACACTGACATTCAACCTCTGGCATTAAGCTGAGGCCTAATCTCAGTATGACTTACTCTTCTAGATGGATATGTCGCATAGGGAGATGATTTCCGCTATTTATAGTGGAATCATAAACATGTATGAAGATTGCATTTATGATATTGCAATTAGTCGTGAACAGCAAAAGTCTTCCCCATAATGATACAACATTACAGAATTTAATGGGAGCCAGCCATCTCTCACCTCGCCCATAATAATTGGCTTAATTGCTGTTTTAGTGCAGCAGCATAAAAGATTCACCACCTTATTAAACTGATATTGCCAATTGTGAATCACTTTTACTAGCACCCAAAAGCAAGCTTATACTTAGTCAGCCAATTTCTTCAGATGCAAAAATTACTGACAGGGAAATATCCCTCCTACCCAATAATCTTTGAAAAATATATTTTGGTGTGAATTGTATGGCTATGTGGATTATTCTTTTACAGCATAATGATTTCTCAAAACGTTAGTTAGGGCCTCCCTGTTATTTTGCATTACGCATTCCTTAAAATACATGAACTAGGAAACATATGCAGAAAATATCCAGCACATTGAACATCTGTTTATAGCAGGGATGTACCCATCTCTTTTAAATTATAAAGGTCAATGTTTTTTTCTTTCTACAGCTGAATTCACTGTGTGTCGTACTTATTCTCAATCAGAAATATGTCATCCAAGATGTATGAGTAGATAACGTTCAAATGTGTCTTCAGTTCTCTGTGGTATTGTAAGTAGTTTCAGGACAGATGTGAAAATAAATGACCTATTTCCTGTTTTTTATACCCCTCTGAGACCTGCATAGAATATTGATAGATGCTTATGTTAAATTAGCAGCTAATTAGCTGCAACGCCATTATCAGCATCTGTTACTATAAGAGCAGCATCTTTTTTACCTTTTAGAAATAGATTTTTTAATTCTCAGGAGTTTTTCTTACAGAAGACAATTTTGAAACTCTTTGTGAATGAAATAAATCACCCAGATGTTGAGCTCAGACAAGAAAGGTTTGTTAAAATCTTCCCACAGGTCGCCACTGTTCCCTCTAATTTTATTTGGTGCCGCGCGGCCCCTTTAAGGGGCTGCTTGGGTTCCCTGGACATTGCCTGTCACAGACTCCCACGAACAATCCAGAATAGTGCCGTTTGAATCATTAACAGCACAGAATTTCTCAGAACTTTCTGACATAACCACAGCAGGAGAGCGGTTTTGCATCATTTCTTTCCAAGGAAATTTATGGTAACTAGCTTACAGCAGTTTGACAGCAAAAACATCGGCACGTGCGAATTTACTCGATCCTTTGAGATATGTCTTTTGAAACCCTCTGCTGCACATTTTTATAGCTCCGCCCCCGTGGAAAAGAGCAGCTCACGTGAGTTTCCTGCAATTACAACAGTAATGTGCTCATGTAGATATTCGCTCAAAAATGTAGGTGCAACACAGCCCAAATCACTCGATATCGGTGTAACGTGGATTTCTGGAGTTTGATCGTGATTTTCTTGGCAATTTAAAAAAAACATTTTCTTACTGAGAGCTGAGCTATACTTAACCAAAGTGCTGTCAGTCTCAGAGCAGCTGGAATTTTTTGGTCCCTCTCCCCCCAAAAAAACACATTCAAAAGGACCAAGCAGCTGGAATGGCCTTCCCAAAGACCATACCTCTGATCCGCATAATAATGGGAGAGGAGTAGCAGGGGCAAAAGGCTCTGAGAGTAAGGCACCATGGCAGAAGACAGCAGCCCCCACATTATTACCCCTATTGAAGAGATCGCAAAGTCTCTGTTTGAAGAATGGACTCAGTCGAGAATTTTTGTGGACTTTATGGGCTGAGGGTGTTTTCCCTGTGGTGGGATCGCCCTGTGCAGATGCGTGGGGGACTGGTTTGTTAAAACTCTAGAGAACGCATGGCAGTTGGCTGTGACAAAAGAACTGTCAGTCATCCAGAAAGTATGGGTTCGCCTGACAGTCCTGGAAAAAGGAAGGGGGCCATTGAATTTGAAAAGGCCACTCTAATATGCAAAGCACTTCTCACGTCCATCTCAGAAGAGAAACACAACAATGAACCCACTGGCCTCAGCCAGCCAAAAAGGAGCCAGTTTTTTTCCCAACACAAAAACCGAAAGATATGTCCTAGACTTAGGGCCATTAATCCAATACTCATGGGTCCGAGGACGACCCATCACTGATTAAGCACTGGAGTGCTTAGAAACAAAAGGATTTTAAAGATTGGCGGGAAAAGATAGGCGTAACCAGACTACTATAAAGATAGATCCTTTTCCACCATTCTTTCTCTCTCTCTCGCTCCCGCTCCAACAAGATCGAACTAACAAGAAGTACCAGAGAAGCCGACGAACGGAGCAATCGAAACTGACCACATGTGGGGGTAAGCATAGTCTCTCTGAAGTGACGTTTTTGGGCTATTCCCAGGGTGGGGGCTTTGTTTGGTTCAGCCAGGCGAAGGGGTTTATACAACTGGGTAATTCATTGGTAGGGGTGGAATTATAGTCCACCATAGCAACAAGGGAATTATTGCTTGTTATAGTCCCCAGTTTTATACTGTATATGTATATAGTTTGTAACCTGGATTTTATTCTCCACAGGAACAGTGATTTTGTTTAGTAGTGCATGTTTTAGCCAGTGTATGTTAGACCAAATAAATATAAGTTTGATTTTTCACCAAAGCATTCCTGTCCATGAATTATTTCATTTACACTCTGAATAATAATTCCTGGGTATGGAACTTTTGTAAGGCGGGGGCGATTCGAACCGCCCATCTAGCAATTGGGCTAGGAACAAAAACCGCTTACATCTCTTGCCGACCGCGGCAAGGCCTGGGTCAAAGGAGTGTAAATCAGTCATGGACAGTGCTTCTGGCGAAAGATCTCAAATGGAGGAAAGGATTTCTTCATATGTGTTTAAGAATCACTAAGAAGTGGCTGCTAGGCTTGTTGCGTGCTGAGCGTCCGGTAGACGCAGCGGCAGAATGGACGGAGGACAAGGAGCATAGGCGCAGCATTGAAAAGGTGATATGGCTCATCTGTCTACAAAGACAAGTGCAACTGCTAGATAAGCAGGTTGCTAAGTTAGAGGCAGAGCTCAGGGAGTCTGAGGCACAGTCAGGCGCAAGGGCTGTAGTAGGGAGCAGGTTATGCACGATGCTAAGGGATGAGAAGCAGGGAAGAATAAACCAGGAGGAAACCTTCTGTAACCATAAGGAGTTCTTGCAATGCCAGGTAACTGAGGCAAAGGGGAACGAGAGGGTGGTTAGGGAGGAGGACACTCACCTGTCGAGTGAGGTAAAGGTGCTGGGAGAGCAGTTGAAGGATATTCAGGTGGCATACAGAGTCGCCAGTACTGGAGGGTTTGATAAGGTTAATCATGGTCCTTGCCAGGAGCAGATCTGGAATTTGACCGATGCTCTATCTAAGGCCAAAGGGATGGTCTGCTTGGTAGCTCCAGGAGTGGCCCGGGTAGATGAGAAAGAGCAGGAGGGAGATAAGGAGGACTGTAAGGCAGAGGAGGACGCTCGACCACCGCCCAAAATGCCGGGACCAGGAACCATGTGCCCTGTCCGGCAGCGGAAATAAGGTGTGGCCGTAGATGGTCAAGAGCAAGGAGCACTGCAGAGTGACTTCTGTACTGTATGTACCTTTAAGAGAGAACTACTTTTACAGCTCCTGTATACTGTAGTACCGGCAGTGACCACACCTGTATATAAGCCTTGAGCATGCCACTGTACTGTTAGTCTTTAGACTACCCTCCTCCAGTAAACACCTGTTGATTGTTAATTTACAGCCTCCGTCTAGTTATTGGAAAACATCATACTTTAAGAATCACGGATTCAACAGTGGCGACAAGGTCGATTCGAATCTACCTGCAACTCTGCATTGCCTTTCAAGGATTCACTCCGGGAGGACGGTGGAAGAAAGTCAAGGCCAGAAGCACGGGCGTCGACCACGAGCAACCGCCCAGTCATCTGGCAGAGAGGGAACATCGCAGGGGAGGCTGTTGAGAGCTGGGCTTGGTTCTCCAGCCATGACGATCCAGCAACAGACTGGCAACAGGTACAGCGCAGACCCTTTGCGGACAGCGGCGGCTGGAGCCGACCGACGGCACAGAAAAGGCCGAGCAGCATCGACGGGGTAAGAGAGAGGGTGAAGCGCACAGGGAGCAGCCGGGGGTTGAAGACCGAGCGGTGTTCATGGAAAACAAAAAAGAGAGAGAGGGTAAAGCACAGCCGGAGTTCAGGACCGAGTGGCGGCAACGAGAGAGGCGCACAGGAGAATGCGCAGAGCGCAGCCAGGGCTCAAGGGCTGAGCGGCATCCGCGGGGAAAGAAAGGAAGTGCGGGAGACGCCATTGAGCCGCGGAGAAGAAGGGAGAGTGCGGGAGACACCATTTTAGAAGCCGCAGCGGAGAAGAAGGGCGAGCGCGGGAAGAAAGGAAAGCACGGGAGACGCCATTTTGAACCAGCGGAGAAGAAGGGAGAGCGCGGGAGATGCCATTTTAGACAGTTTAACCACACCCAGGGATGCCGAAGAGTGGCAGTGTCACTGCGTTCGACAATGAAGTCGAAGATTGGGCGACATATGTGGAACGCATTGAGGTGTACTGCAAGGCGAATGAAGTGCCAGATGCTAGGAAAGCACTGGTTTTGTTGAATTCGATGGGTGCAAAAACATATGGCTTACTGCAAAACCTAATAACTCCAGAGAAGCCAGTGGATAAGGATTTCGAAAGCATAGTGGAAATCCTACAGGAACACTTAAACCCCACACCGCTGCTGATAGCAGAAAGATTTAAGTTCCACAAAAGGAACCAGCATAAAGACGAAAGCAATGCTGAGTACTTAACGGAACTGCGCAAGCTATCGAAACACTGCCAGTTTGGATTGGGACTAGCAGATACGTTAAGGGACAAGTTTGTGTGTGGGCTTCAAAGTGAAGGAACCCAGAAACGGCTTCTATCAGAAAAGGATCTTACGCTGGACAAGGCTTTCAGCATGGCAGTAACACACGAAGCAGCCGCACGGGGCGCTGCAGAGATACAACGGAGACCGCAAGAATATGGCACCAATGAAATGTCCTATGGAGCAGGGAAGTGTTATCGCTGCGGCAGAACAACACATGACCAGAAGGATTGTTGGTTCAAGGACCAAGTGTGCAGACAGTGTGGAAAAGCAGGACACATAGCAAGAGTCTGCAGGTCAGGAGAAGTACAAAAAGGTACATAAGGTGATGGACAGTAGTTCAGACGAACAGAAAAGTGATACAGACTCCGGAAGCAAGGAGCTGGGTTGTCTGAAATTACATAAGGTAATCAAAATGAAGGATCACCAGACTATCTGCGTCACGCTCAAGATAGACGGAGTCCAAGTGAAAATGGAATTGGACACAGGATCAGCCCTAACAGTCATAAACCGAAGGGACTACAAGCGGCTATTTTCACATATACCCTTGAAAGCTACAGAGATTGTCTTGAAGACGTACACGGGGCAAAAAGTCTACCCCAAAGGAAAAATAAGGGTGAACGTGATATACAAATGCTAGGAAATACCCAAAATGGACCTATATGTATTGCCAGATGGAGGACCACCACGACTAGGACATGAATGGATCCGGAAGATACAATTAGATTGGCATTCCATACAGGCACTGAAGGTTGAGGCCAAAAAGGATGACGATGCCACACCTGGATGACTGTCAAAAATGCTAACTGACGCACAAGAAGTGTTCCAGGAGGGACTCGGAACACTAAAAGACATAACAGCGATGGTTAAAATAGAGTAAAATGCAAGCCCAAAGTTTTTTAAGGCCAGACGTGGCATGTGATGCATCACCCTATGGTATTGGCCTTATGCGATCCGACCAGCCATCGAAGCAGAGCTGGAAGGTTTGGAACGTTCAGGAGTACTGTCCAAAGTGGACTGGAGCGAGTGGGCTACACCCATCGTTCCGGTAATGAAGAGGTCATTGAGTAATACGCCTGGGGAACCAAAGAAGGTCCGCATCTGTGGGGATTTTAAGGTGACAGTGAACTCAATCCTTCACACGGAACAATATCCGCTTCCACGGATTGAGGATATTTTTGCCTCACTATCTGGAGGTAAACGCTTCACTAAGATTGATCTGGCCCAGGCGTACCTGCAAATGGAGGTAGAAGAAGCCTCGAAACAATACCTCACGATCAACACTCATAAAGGTCTCTACCAATACAACCGGCTGGTGTTCGGGGTAGCATCGGCTCCGGCTATTTGGCAAAGGGCAATGGATCAAGTCCTGCAAGGGATTCCAGGGACCCAGTGTTATTTGGACGACATCCTGGTCACGGGCAAAAATGACAGTGATCACCTCGCCAACCTGGAGAAGGTGCTCACTAGATTAAAGGAATAAGGGCTACGAGCTAATCGCCACAAGTGCGAGTTTTTCCAGAAGCAGATCTCATATTGTGGCCACGTCATTGATGAAGAGGGGTTACATACGTCCCCTGAAAAGATTGAGGCAGTAGTCAAGGCTCCAGCACTGGAAAATGTGTCACAACTGAGGTCGTTTCTCGGGCTGGTGAACTACTACCATAAGTTCTTACCAAATTTGTCTACAGTATTATACCCACTGAACACCCTGCTGCAAACGGGGGTACCATGGAAGTGGAATGACGAATGTAAACGAGCTTTCCAGAAGTGCAAAGAATTGATCACATCAAAAGAGGTGTTGGCCCATTTCAACCCAGCACTACCAATTCGGTTGGCGTGTGATGCATCACCCTATGGTATTGGAGCGGTGCTATCGCACAAATTCCCAGATGGGTTGGAGAGGCCAGTAGCCTTTGCATCTCGGTCACTAACCTCAGCCGAGCGCAACTACGCCCAGATTGACAGGGAGGCCCTCAGCCTAGTATGGGGAGTAAAAAAATTCAACCACTATCTGCACGGGCAGAAGTTCACCTTGCTGACTGACCACCAACCACTTGTCTCCATCTTTAATCCAAAGAAGGGCGTTCCGGTGATGACTGCACAACAGCTACAAAGATGGTCCCTTTTTCTAGGGGTGAACCAATATGAAATAGAGTATAAGGGCACGAAATAGCATGGAAACGCTGATGGGCTATCACGCCTGCCACTGCCTACTGCGGAGGAAGCACCAGCAGTGGACCCTATCGAAATATTTTATTCGTCAATAATTGAACGATTGCCAGTAACTAACGCGGATATAGAGAAGGAGACCCGAAATAATCCGACACTGTCTTGGGTATATGATTTGACGGTGAAGGGATGGCCAACACATGGCGACTCACTGTTGCCAGCATTCTCATCCAGAAGAGAACAGCTGTCAGTATGCCAGGGGACAGTGATGTGTGGATCCCGAGTGGTAATTCCACCCAATTTAAGGGAGAGAGTGCTCAATGAGCTTCACGAAGGCCATCTGGGAGGGGTGAAAATGAAAAGCCTTGCTAGGGCTTATGTGTGGTGGCCGGGGATCGATCAACAAATCGAGGACCTAAAAAAGAGCTGCTCAGGATGCCAGAAGGTCCAAAATGCACCACCACATGCCCCCCTACCCCCATGGGAATGGCCCTCCTCGCCATGGCAACGGGTGCATATTGATTTTGCTGGTTCGTTCATGGACTCAATGTTCTTAATAGCAGTGGATGCGCACTCGAAATGGCCTGAGGTGATCAAAATATCCTCCACCACTACAGAGAAAACGATTGCAGTCCTATGGACCATATTTGCCAGGAACGGCTTGCCAGAGCAGATTTGCTCTGATAACGGACCACAGTTTGTGTCCGAAGAGTTTCGGAAATTTATGAGAAGGAATGGGGTAAGGCATTACACATCCGCCCCGTATCATCCAGCCACAAATGGATTGGCTGAGAGGTTCGTACAAACCTTTAAAAAGGCAGTAAGGGCCATGTGTGACGATGACATTCCATTGCATAAGGTGGACAATTTCCTGTTAGCCTACAGAAATGCGACACATGCAGTTACCAACCAGACCCCGGCCATGATGTACTTTAACCGAAGGTTGAGATCTCGTCTGGATTTACTCAGACCAAATGTGCGAAAGAATGTTGAGGAGAAGCAATTCCAGCACAACAATGAGAAGCTGACAAGGAGCTTCAATGTAGGACAACCAGTCTTGGCCCGCGACTACCGAACAGAGAAATGGCAACCCGGAACGATATGCACGCGGCAGGGGCCACTAATGTACACAGTGGGTGTCAGGGAGAACATTGTGAGACGCCACGTCGACCAGATCCTAGCGTCACAGGAACGAGTCAACCCCATGTCTTGCGTACCTGGGGATGAACCCGACATACCGGTAGCATCTACCTCAGAATCAGTAGCAGCGGAAACTGATGAACTAACCGACGAAAGGGGGCCAGAATCGCCTCCGCACCAAGAACAAGAACCTCAGGAAAGGCGCTATCCAGAAAGGATCAGGAAGCCGCCCCAAAGACTGAATCTATAAATGGACTATTTCAGTTTAATGTGCATGTTAAAGTGTTAACTGTTATTTGAATGTTATGGGTACTGTTAATCTAAAAGGGGAGGAATTGTAGTGTATGTACCTTTAAGAGAGAACTACTTTTACAGCTCCTGTATACTGGAGTACCGGCGGTGACCACACCTGTATATAAGCCTTGAGCATGCCTCTGTACTGTTAGTCTTTAGACTACCCTCCTCCAGTAAACACCTGTTGATTGTTAATTTACAGCCTCCGTCTAGTTATTGGAAAACATCATACTTTAAGAATCACGGATTCAACAACTTCGTGGTCCCATATACGACCCCCCAGCTGCAGGCAATGGTCTCTAACCTGACCAAACTGACCAGCTCAGGGGACCCATCTGTCCATTTTACGGATGTGGAGCAGTTGGGGGGGGATCACTAATTGCAACGAAGCTGAGACAGCCAAATTACTTTTATTTTCCCTGGATAGTAGGTTGTACCAGTCACTCTCAGCGGGTAGCAAAAGGGGAAAGGGTACGTTAGAGGGGATAAAGAATGACATCCTAGAGGCTATGGACCTCAATGATGGAAGTCTCTTCTCCCGAGTGGAAAGGACTCTGCAGTCAGCTGGGGAGGCACCGCAGGCTTTCGTGGACAGGCTTTGGCCCGTCTACCGGAGTCCCTGTGCGGGGGTGCCCAACCGGGCGCAGCTGCAGGGGGAGCCTAGGGCTCATTGGCTGAGGACCCTGGTGGCGAACAGCCTGCCCAGGATCAAGGCCAAAGCAGAGGGGTGGTTCGATTCCAGGGATCCCCAGACCACAGAAGAGAGTGTGATCCGGCAGTTAACTCTCTCTTTTAAGAATGGTAGGATGACAAACTAAAGGGCAGAGTTAAAGCCTAGTGGAGGCAACGTTAGAAGAGAGTGGCGCCAGGAAGGGGGTAGCTCAGAGAAGAAGCAGGGTTGTTAAGGGTGCGGGAGTAAAGGGCACTAGAGGAAAGACTGCCCCAGTCTCTGACAAAAGGAGATCCTCCAGCGCCAGTGCAGAAAGCCGCAGCTGTGGCGAGAAGCAGCACTGATCCGTTCGCGGTATTAGTGGCTGCTCTCCGCGCAGTCTTTCCGGCAGGACAGGGTAGGGTGGATGCGGCAGCGGGCAGCGTACTCCCATCCGCCCCGAACAATCCCGATCCATGACTAGGGGCTTCTCAGCCCGTTTACCTGTGCCCACTAAGTTATGATGCTTGGAAGAGACCGTGCGTGAAAATGGGGTGTGGAGAAGGTGCAAGGGACCTATCTGCTGGACACTGGAGCTTCAAGCACCATTGTTTATGCGGATAACCCGACCACATCACCTCTATTGAGCGGGATCCCATATAACTTAGTAGGGTTCACTGGGAACGAACAGGTTGGGTCTTTCTCCATCCCGCTAGCCATCGATCTGGGTACACTCCATACGGAGTGGAAATGTGTCCTGATGTGGTGGGAGTGGGAGGGAATAGGCATTTTGGGGGCAGATTTCATAATGGCCCACAAGATATTGGTGGATTTCCGGAATCACTGTCTTTGGGGGGCAGTATGCACGGGAAAGGAGAATGTAGGGGGTTTTGGTTTGGGGTTTGTGTCTGGCCAGTCAGTCATATCTGAGCTGCTCCAGCCCCGTGCGGTTCGAATCGCTTCCCCTCTGGTTCTGACCACTGGACTTATTACGAGTAGCGATATAAACAAAGCGAGACCAGTGGTTTGGTGCAAAGAAAACCAATGTTTATTAAAATAGAGAAAAATAAACACTATACAGAGAAAATCACTATGTATGTAACACAATTACACTTAGCGGGGGAGGAGAAACGGACATATCGAGGGAAAATGACTAAAATGACAATTTTAGCAATCCCCTTAACTCCCACCCCTTACACCTATCTAAGTTGTCTTGCAATGGGCCAGAAAGTTTATGCTCACCAGTCTCGGATGTTAGAACGCCTGCTCCGTGCCCCGTTGCCTGCCGATGTCTTTCGGGTTTTCGCCACCCAGAGCAGAGATACCCTAGTGATTCAAAGGTAACTGTCGGTATCCTGCTTCCCTGGACGGGCTCTTCGTCGTCGATCTTCTTGATGGTAAGGCAGGGCACCGTAGTCCAGGCGAGAGAGAGAGAGAGAGGGCTTCCCGAGGGACTACTTATACCCCTTTCTGGGAGCCCCTATCACTTGCCAGATCAGCTTGTTTCTTTGTCTGACCTGGACGTGTTGAAGTCTATACAAAGGAAACCGTTCTGGGCCCATCGACCTGGATGGCCGGTTAATCGGTCTTTAAACGTCCCATAAGTGTTTCCCTTTGTGTAACTGGTCTTGTGATGGGGCCATTCCAGTTTTAATGCCCCGTTGATCATTTCCAAACAGTGTTGAAGTCAGCTAACGAAGGTCTGAATACAGCTATTACCCGTTGATTATCTGTGCAAACGGCCTTGATGGGTTTTAATCAGAGGCCCAAATGCCACTGTTTGCTTCTCATACATAAATGCAGAAGGCCTGTCTGCCTTCTAATTTCTGGAACATTCCTTCTTTGTCAGTTCAAACCTGAACTTTGCAGGCCTTGGCCATGAGGTTGACCGTAGCCATCTTGTTGGGCCCTGGAGCCCTGGATTTTAAACTCAGTCCAGCCAGGGTTTCTTATATAAGCCAGAAGTAAATCTTCAGGGGAGACATGAAATTTGCGAATCCTTTCAAGAAGGAGGTGGTAGTTATATCAGGGAAGCAAGGCAAGGGAACAGTGTGCACGATGAAGCCCAAGGGTAGTTATGACCTTGAACTTTTGGCCACTTCTACCCTGGCGGAGTACATAGCGGATGTGTGAGCCAACCTCGCGGCATTTGCTACACACAAGCACGACTGTGGGAGGGTAATGGGGTGGAGGTCAGAGTAGAAGGGGATCCCATGGCCCGACCACAGAAACAATACAACTTCCCCAGAGAGGCAGAGGTGGATTTAGAGACGGCATTGGAATCACTGGTTGAGCAGGGTGTGTTGAGACCCATAGCAACCCATGTGAACTCTCCGATTTGGCCGGTTAGGAAATCAGACAATTCGTGGAGAGCCACTGTGGACTATCGGGTTCTTAACAAGAACATCCCAGCCTGTGCCCCCACCATCGCAGCCGTAGCCGACCTGATCGGGAGTATCCCAGCATCTGCAAAAACATTCACGGTGCTGGACATTTCGAACGGATTCTGGTCTATCCCTCTCAAAAGGGAGGACCAGAATAAGTTTGCATTCACTTTCAAGGGTCAGCAGGACACATGGGCCTGCCTTCCCCAAGGGTTTCACAACAGTCCTTCTATCTTCCACCAATGTATGGCCAACTGTTTAAAAGGGTTCAGCAGTCTGCAGCAGCTTGTGCAGTACATGGACGACCTGCTTTTGTTCTCCAATGAGGGGGAGGAACATGGCCCCCTGCTGGCTGAGCTGCTGAGTCTGTTAAAGGAAGCTGGGTTCAAGGTTAATCCCAAGAAAGCACAGATCAGCCAGCAGGAAGTAAAATTCCTTGGGCTGACCGTGCGTGCTGGGGAGAGGGCCATCGATGAGGTGAGGAGGAAGGCGGTACAGGAGCTACCTGCCCCGACCACGGTAACGGGGGGTAAGATCCTTCCTGGGGCTCACAGGGTACTGCAGGGATTTCATAGAGGACTATGCCGCTACGGCAGCTCCTCTACTCCGGCTCCTCCACAAGGGAGTGGGCTGGGAGTGGGATGAGGACTGCATGGCAGCTTTTAGTCGTCTGAAGGGAGATCTGCAGACCGCACTGGCTTTAGGGGCGATTGATGGGGGAAAGGAGTTCTTTTTGGAGGTAGCTGCCACAGGGGACAGTTTGAGCACAGTGCTGCTCCAGGAGCGGCATGGCAAGCTGAGGCCTGTGGTATACTCATCAAGAATCCTCACAGATGTAGAGAGGGGGTACTCCAATTGTGAGAGGCACCTGCTTGTCACACATTGGGCCGTGAAGAGATCACAAATCTTCACGGGGGCGTCCCCAATAACTCTCTTAACCCATCATACGCCCACTCAGATGCTTCTGGATGGGAGGATAAAGGTGAGCGGTGAGCAGCGCATGCATTGCTTGCTGGACTTTATTGCTCTCTCAGATGAATTTGAGTGTGAAAGACCTCTGTGAGCCCAAGCTCGCCGCAAATTTGATCTACCCAGGGGTGTAGGGTTCTCAAAATTCCCACATTCCCCGAAAGTTATGGATAAAGGGACCCTGTATGGACAAGTTATTAAAAACAGGGTACCCAAAATGGCTTCTGTAACCTCGTGACCAAAACCGACAGGATTTTAAAAAGCAAGGCTCTGCAGAAAAGGCAGGCACTTTTTCAAACCTGAAATGAAACTTAAAATGCATGAATCTGTGAAGAGACTTTGTGGAGCCAGACAGCTAAAGCAAACACCGAATATGCATTTATTCACCTTGAAACAGATCAGGTTAGAATGGGCCTAAATCGAGGCCATTAGGTTTCTGCATATTTAATCGGTAACAGCTCACAGTAGCCAACAAGTCAGGATGGGGACAGTTAAGTTTTATAAATGACAAAGAACCAGGACATCGAGGCCATTAAACACGGAGACAACCACTCCAGAAGTCGTTAAAGTAAATGGCTGTAATCATTTTAAACGAGCCCGCCAAAAGTTAGACAAAGGACTGACCTGATTTGGCAGATAAGGAATGAAGAACAGGTATAATTGTAGGCCCATCAGTGGTGATCGCTCTCTTATCTCTGGCTCTTGACTCTTGCTGCTGCCTCTCGTTCTCGTGCACTGGCCTCGTGGCGGGCTCTCTTCTCCCTCCCCGCTCAACACCAAAGACGCCCATTACACCGGGGCCAAACGCGGGAGGAGAACGGAACCCGAGTTCGAAAGCACACAGGACACACAGGCCACAAACGGGCAGACGAGACGAGACGAGAAGAAGAAGATGGTAAACCGATAAGAGCAGAGAAGGGCAGCGGAAAGACGCGTTGGGGGACAAACACCTAGTTATAAGCTGGCGTTTGGAGAATAAGTTGGCGTTACATGCATGGACAGTAAAACCCCAGAATCATAGCCCAGTTTAAGAATAAGCTGGCGTTCGAAGAATGGGTAGCAAAATCAATGGACAATAATAGCCCAGTTTAAGAATAAACTGGTGTTCGAAGCTTGGGTAGCAAAATCATTAGACGGTAAAGACCGTCAACTGACCCCCAACCGTAGCAATACCATCGACGACCGCCCGAGGAAGAAGAAGAAGACCCATCGCGACTCGATGATGACGTTAGCTGAGGAAAAAGGAGGGTGCTTCGCATAAACAACTTCAGCACCGTGCCCGGAGACCACGTGGCGACGGGATACCCCAAAGGACAGAAAGAGCTGACCTAAAACCCCACCAGTTAAAGCAACAGGTTTCGGATTGGTGAGCATGAATTCCTGGCCCCTCATAGCTTAATCTAGTTAGGTATTAGGGGGTGGGATAAGGATAAGGGGATTTTTTAATGTATTTGTTTCCCTCGATGTGTTCCCCATTCCCATATAAGTTTAATTGTTTATGCCTGTATTCATATCCATAATTCTCAATAAGATTGTGTTTTATTCTGCTTAAATAAAATTTTGGTTTTCTTGCACCAAACCACTTGTCTACTCGATTTTCTGTATCGCCGCCTGTACCTAAGTCCGGTGTCTAGAACCCAGGGGTATGGGAGCGAACTGTTACGTCCGTGTAATAATAAGAAAAGGACTGCAGAGAACGGTACAACAGGTGTTTACTCAACGTGGTTCAAACTGCAACTGAAACAACAGATTACTACTCAGCATTATATACAGGTGTGGTCACTGCCGGTACTACAGTATACATGAGCTGTAGAAAGTAGTTCCCCCCTTAAAGGTACATACATTACAATTCCTCCCCTTTTAGATTAACAGTACCATAACACTCATTTAACAATTAAATATCAAACTAATTACAATTAACACTTCTAACATGCAACATTAGCTGAAAATAGTCTATTTATAAATTCAGTCTTTGGGGAGGCTTCCTGATCCTTTCTGGATAGCGCCTTTCCCGAGTGTCTTGCTCTTGGTGCGGAGGAGATTCTGGCCCCCTGTCGTCGGTTGGTTCATCAGCTTCCGATGTTACTGTTTCTGGGGCAGATGCTACCTGTATGTCGGGTTCATCACCAGCTACGTATGGGCGAGGCATGGGGTTGACTTGTTCCTGTGACTCTAGGATCTGGTCAGCATGGCGTCTCACGATGCTCTCCCCAACGTCCACTGTGTACATTAGTGGGCCCTGCCGTGTGCACATCGTTCCTGGCTGCCATTTTTCTGTTCGGTAGTCGCAGGCCAAGACTGGTTGCCCTACATTGAAGCTCCTTGTTGGCTTCTCATGGATGTGCTGGAATTGCTTACTCTCAACATCTCTTCGTACGTTTGGTCTGAGCAAATCCATGCGAGATCTTAACCTTCGATTAAAGAACATCATGGCTGGGGCCTGGTTGGTGACTGCATGTGTCGCATTCCGGTAGGTGAACAGGAAATTGGCCACCTTGTGTTGCAGCGGAATGTTGTCATTGTACATAGCCTTTATTGCCTTCTTAAAGGTTTGTACAAACCTCTCAGCCAATCCATTTGTGGCTGGATGATACGGGGCGGATGTGTAATGCCTTACCCCATTCTTTTTCAAGAACCTCCGGAACTCTTCGGACACAAACTGTGGTCCGTTGTCGGAGCAAATCTGTTCTGGCAAGCCATTCCTGGCAAAAATGGTCCGTAGGACTGCAATAGTTTTCTCCGTGGTGGTGGAGGACATTTTGATGACCTCAGGCCATTTCGAGTGCGCATCCACGGCTATTAAAAACATTGAGTCCATGAATGGACCAGCAAAATCAATATGCACCCATTGCCATGGAGATGAGGGCCACTCCCATGGGTGTAGAGGGGCCTGTGGTGGTGCATTTTGGACTTTCTGGCATCCTGAGCAGCTCTTGGTCAGGTCCTCGATTTGTTTATCGATTCCCGGCCACCACACATAAGCCCTTGCTAGGCTTTTCATTTTTACCCCTCCCAGATGACCCTCATGAAGCTCATTGAGCACTCTCTCCCTTAACTTGGGTGGAATTACCACTCGGGATCCACACATCAAGGTCCCCCGGCACACTGACAGCTGTTCTCTCCTTGTCGAGAATGCTGGCAACAGTGAGTCGCCATATGCTGGCCATCCCTTCACCGTCAAATCATATACCCGAGACAGTGTCGGGTGATTTCGGGTTTCCTTTTCGATACAAGCGTTAGTTACCGGTAGGTATTCAACTATAGTCGAATGGAATATTTTGACAGGGTCCACTGCTGGTGCTTCCTCCGCAGTAGGCAGTGGCAGGCGTGATAGCCCATCAGCATTTCCATGCTGTTTCGTGCCCTTATATTTAATCTCATAGTGGTGCGCCCCTAGAAAAAGTGACCATCTTTGTAGTCGTTACGCAGTCATCACCGGAACGCCCTTCTTCGGATTAAAAATGGAGACAAGAGGCTGGTGATCAGTCAGCAAGGTGAATTTCTGCCCGTGCAGATAGTGATTGAGCTTTTTCACTCCCCACACTAGGCTGAGTGCCTCCCTGTCAATCTGGGCGTAGTTACGCTCAGCTGAGGTTAGTGATCGTGACGCAAAGGCAATTGGCCTCTCTGAGCCGTCTGAGAATTTGTGCGACAGGACCGCTCCTATGCCGTAGGGTGACGCATCACAAGCCAACCGAATTGGTAACGCTGGGTTGTAATGGGCCAATACCTCTTTCGATGTGATTAGTGTTTTGCTCTTCTGGAAAGCTCGTCTACATTCGTCATTCCTCTTCCATGGCACCCCAGTTTGCAGTAGGGTGTTCAGTGGATGTAGTATTGTAGACAAATTTGGCAAGAACTTATGGTAGTAGTTTACCAGCCCGAGGAACGACCTCAGTTGTGACACATTTTCCGGTGCTGGAGCCTTGACTACTGCCTCAATCTTCTCTGGGGACTTATGTAACCCCTCTTTATCGATAACGTGGCCACAATACGAGATCTGTTTTCTAAAAAACTCGCATTTGGGGCGGTTAGCTCGGAGCCCATATTCCTGCAATCTAGTGAGCACCTGCTCCAGGTTGGCAAGGTGATCACTCTCATTTTCGCCCGTGACCAGGATGTCGTCCAAATAACACTGGATCCCTGGGATCCCTTGCAGGACTTGTTCCATTGCCCTCTGCCAAATAGCCGGAGCTGATGCTACCCCGAAAACCAGCCAGTTGTATTGGTAGAGAACTTTATGGGTGTTGATTGTGAGGTATTTTTTTGATGCTTCTTCTACCTCCATTTGCAGATACGCCTGGGCCAGATCAATCTTAGTGAAGCGTTTCCCTCCAGATAGCGAGGCGAAAATATCTTCAATCCGTGGAAGTGGATATTGTACGGTGTGAAGGATCGGGTTCACTGTTACCTTAAAGTCCCCACAGATGCGAACCTTCCTTGGTTCCCCAGGCGTGCTGCTCAACGACTTTTTCATCACAGGGACGATGGGTGTAGCCCACTCGCTCCAGTCTACCTTGGACAGTACACCTGAACGTTCCAGACTCTCCAGCTCTGCTTCGATGGCTGGGCGGATCGCATAAGGTACTGGTCTGGCCTTAAAAAATTTTGGGCTTGCGTTTTCTTCAATTTTAATCGTCGCTGTCATGCCTTTTAGTGTTCTGAGTCCTTGCTGGAACACTTCTTTCGCATCAGTTAGGATCTTTGACAGTCGCCCAGGTGTGACGTCATCATCCTTTTTGTCAGCCACAGTCAGTGCCTGTATGGAATGCCAATCCAGTTGTATTTTCCAGATCCATTCACGTCCCAGTAACGGTGGTCCTCCATCTTGCAATACATACAGGTCTAGTTTTGGTGTTTCCTTACCATTATATATAACGGTCACCCTTATTTTTCCTTTGGGGTAGACTTTTTGCCCAGTGTACGTCTTCAAAATAATTTTAGTGTCTCTCAAGGGTATGTGTGAGAATAGCCGCTCGTAGTCCCGTAGGTTTATGACTGTTAGAGCTGATCCTGTGTCCAATTCCATCTTTACCTAGACTCCTGCTATCTTGAGAGTGACCCAAATGGTTCGGTGATCCTCCGTTGTGATCACATTATGTAGCTTGAGACAACTCAGTTCCCTGCTTTCGGAGTCGTTATCACTCTTTTGTTCGTCTGAACTATTCTCTGTTATCTTATGTACCTTCTTGTACTTCCCTTTGGTTGGTTTCTTATTGCTGGTTTTCTTTCCCAACCTGCAGACTCGTGCTATGTGTCCTACTTTTCCACACTGTCTGCACACTTTGTCTTTGAACCAGCAATCATTCTGGTCGTGTGTTGCTCTGCCGCAGCGAAGGCACTTCTCTGTTCCATATGACATTTCATTTGTGCCATATTCTTGCGGTCTCTGTTGTATTTCTGCAGCGCCCCGTGCTGCTGCTTCATATGATACCGCAATGCTGAATGCCTTTTCCAGCATAAGGTCCTTTTCAGATAAAAGCCATTTCTGGGTTCCTTTACTTTGAAGCCCACACACAAATTTGTCCCTTAAGGAATCTGCCAGTCCCGCTCCAAACTGGCAGTGTTTCGATAGTTTGCGCAGTTCTGTTAAATAATCAGCATTGCTTTCATCCTTATGCTGGTTCCGTTTGTGAAACTTGAATCTTTCTGCTATCAGAAGTGATGTGGGGTTTAAGTGGTCCTGTAGGATTGACACTATGTTTTCAAAATCCTTTTCTACTGGCTTCTCTGGGGTTACTAGGTTTTGTAGTAAGCCATATGTTTTTGCACCCATTGAATTCAACAATACCAGCGCTTTCTTGTCATCTGGCACTTCATTCGCCTTGCAGTATACTTCTATGCGTTCAACATATATCGTCCAATCTTCGACTTCATTGTCGAACGCTGTGATACTGCCACTTGTTGTATCCGGGTGTTAATGGAGACACGGAATGCAGGAGTTGGTTTAACAGGTGCTTACTGAACAAAGTCTGGAGGTGAACTAAAAGATACAAGACGCTATACAGGCTTATATACCCGTGTGGTCACTACCGGTATTACAGTACACAGGGGCTCTTAAAGGTACATACACTACAATTCCTCCCATTTTAGATAATTAGTACATAACATTTTAAGTAATCATTAATTAACATGTTTACAAGAACAATAATCTACACATTTGCTGCAGTTAATCAATTATAAGTCAGTCTCTCTGGAGGCTTCCTGACTTGGTCCGGATAACGCCTCGGTGGTGCAGTAGTTTTCGGTGGTGTAGTAGTTTCTTTTGGCAAGGTCGATTCGGCTTGAATGCCAGTGTCGGGTTCATCTGGTTCCAGTATCACCGGATCGGAGGTAGATACTATGGGTATCTCTGCTTCATCATTAGGCGTATAGAGTTGTGGTGTAGGTTGTCCCTTTTCAGATGATTCTATGATGTGGTCAGCATGGCGCCTTATTATGCTTTCTCCAATGTCCACGGTATACATCAGCGGTCCTAGCCGTGTGCAAATAGTTCCAGGCTGCCATTTCTCGGTACGGTAGTCCCGGGCCAAAACTTGTTGACCTATCTGGAAGGTTCTAGTTGGCCTTTCATTCATGCCTTGAAATTGCCGGTTCTCTACGTCCCTTCTGATGTTTGGCTTGATCAAATCCAGCCGGCATCTTAGTCTTCTGTTGAAAAACATCATGGCGGGAGTTTGGTTTGAAACCACATGTGTTACATTCCTGTACGCAAACAAGAAGTTATCTACCTTATGTTGTAGTTTTATGTCTTCATTACCCATGGCCTTCATGGCCTTCTTGAAGGTCTGGACAAACCTTTCAGCTAATCCATTGGTGGCGGGATGGTATGGGGCGGACGTGTAGTGCTTAACCCCATTGTTTTTTAAGAACTTCCTGAATTCTTCGGACACAAATTGCGGTCCATTATCAGGACAGATCTGTTCAGGCAGCCCATTCCTGGCAAATATGGTACTTAATACTGTGATGGTTTTTTCCGTGGTGGTGGAGGACATCTTTATTACCTCTGGCCACTTGGAGTGTGCATCAACCGCGATTAAGAACATTGAGTCCATAAATGGACCAGCAAATTCAATATGTACCCTTTGCCATGGAGATGAGGGCCACTCCCATGGATGTAGAGGGGCTTGTGGTGGGGCGTTTTGGACCTTCTGGCATCCTAGACAGCTCTTGATCATTTCTTCGATGTCTCCATCGATTCCTGGCCACCACACAAACGCTCTGGCTAGGTTCTTCATTTTCACTCCACCCAGATGCCCCTCGTGAAGCTCCTTTAGCACTTTATCCTGGAGTTTGGGTGGAATCACCACTCTGGATCCACACATCAAGGTTCCTCGGCACACTGACAGCTGTTCTCTTCTTTGCGAGAAGGCTGGCAACAGTGGTTCGCCATGTGCTGGCCATCCCTTCACCGTTAAATCGTAGACTCGTGAGAGAGTCGGGTCATTTCTCGTTTCCTTTTCAATGGTAGAATTTGTTACTGGTAGACATTCCACTATGGTTGAGTGGAACATCTCCACTGGGTCCACTGTAGGTGCCTCTTCTACCGTTGGCAACGGTAGGCGCGATAAACCATCAGCATTCCCATGCTGTTTTGATCCTTTGTATTCTATGTCATATTGGTGTGCCCCTAGGAAAAGGGACCACCTCTGTAGCCTTTGCGCTGTCATAATGGGAACGCCCTTTTTAGGGTTGAATATGGAGACGAGGGGTTGATGGTCAGTCAACAAGGTAAATTTTTGTCCGTGTAGGTAATGGTTGAATTTCTTCACTCCCCACACCAGGCTGAGTGCTTCCCTGTCGATCTGGGCATAGTTACGCTCAGCTGAGTTCAATGAGCGTGACGCAAAAGCTATCGGCCGCTCCGAGCCATCAGGGAATCTATGCGATAATACCGCTCCTACGCCGTAAGGGGATGCATCGCACGCCAGTCTGATTGGCAGTGATGGGTTGTAATGAGCCAACACTTCCTTGGACGTGATCAAGCCTTTGCATTTATGGAAGGCACGCTTACAGTCTTCGCTCCATTTCCAAATTACTCCCATTTGTAGCAGTGCATTAAGAGTGTGCAGAACAGTTGACAAGTTCGGTAAAAATTTATGATAGTAATTTATCAATCCCAGGAACGACCTTAATTGTAAGACGTTTTCAGGTGCTGGGGCTTTTATGACCGCTTCAATTTTTTCAGGTGACTTATGCAACCCTTCTTCGTTAATTATATGGCCACAATATGATATTTGTTTCTGGAAAAATTCGCACTTGGGGCGATTTGCTCGTAGGCCCCATTCTCTCAGCCTAGTGAGCACCTGCTCCAAATTGGCATGGTGCTCGTTGTCGTTTTCTCCTATTACAAGGATGTCGTTTAGGTAGCATTGAGTCCCCGGAATCCCTTGCAGGACTTGCTCCATAGCTCTTTGCCAGATAGCTGGAGCTGATGCTACTCCGAAAACCAGTCGATTGTACTGGTACAGGCCTTTATGTGTGTTTATCGTGAGATACTTTTTAGAGGCCTCCTCAACCTCCATCTGTAGATATGCCTGTGCCAAGTCAATTTTGGTGAAACGTTTCCCTCCGGATAGTGAGGCGAAAATATCTTCTATCCTCGGAAGAGGATACTGTACCGTGTGAAGGACCGGGTTTACAGTCACCTTGAAGTCCCCACAGATGCGAATTTTTCTCTGTTCTTCAGATTTATCATTATTCAACGTTTTCTTCATGACCGGGACGATGGGTGTTGCCCACTCGCTCCAATCTACCTTGGACAACACGCCTGCCTTTTCCAAATTCTCCAGCTCTGCCTCGACTGCTGGACGAATTGCGTATGGCACCGGCCTTGCCTTAAAAAACTTGGGAATTGCCGCATCTTCCACTTTTATTGAGGCGGTGACGCCTTTCAAGGTTCCTAGTTCCTGTTGAAACACTTCTTTGGCGTTGGCCAAGATGTCTTTTAATCATTCAGGTATGACTTCATCATCATTTTTTTTCTCACTGGTCACCGTCAGTGCCTGAATGGAGTGCCAGTCTAAACGTATCTTCCTGATCCATTCACGTTCCAACAGCGGTGGACCACCATCTTGTAGAACGTATAAATACAACTTCTGTATTTCCTTGCTGTTGTATACAACAGGCACCCTTATTTTCCCTCTGGGGTATACTTTCTACCCCGTATATGTCTTCAAGATAATGGATGTGTCTTTCAAAGGTATATGCAGAAATAGCCGCTCGTAATCCCGTCGACTTATGACGGTCAGAGCTGATCCTGTATCTAGCTCCCTTTTAACTGGGGACCCCGCTATCATGAGGGTAACCCAAATGGTCTGGTAATCTTCTTTGGCAATTACATTATGTAATTTGAGACAGCTTAGTCTCTTGTTTCCGGAGTCGCTATCGCTCTTCTGGTCTTCGGAGCTACTGTCCGTCATCATTTGTACCTTTCTGTACTTTTCCTTATTGATTTTTTTTCTGTCAGTGGATTTTTTGTTTCCAGATCGGCATACACGTGCAATGTTTCCCATCTTTCCGCATTGCCTGCATGCTTTGTCCTTGAACCAGCAGTCCCTCTGGTCATGGGTGGATCTGCCGCAGCGATAACATCTCTCAAAACCCCGTGTCATTTCATGGGTACCGAAGTCCTGTGGCTTTTGCTGTATCGCTGCAGCTCCTCTTGCTGCTGCTTCGTATGATACAGCCACACTGAAAGCCTTGTCCAGTGTCAAATCTTTCTCAGAAAGTAGCCTTTTCTGTGTTCTTTCACTTAGGAGACCGCAGACGAATTTGTCTCGTAGAGAATCTGCCAGTCCTGCCCCGAATTGGCAGTGCTTTGACAGCTTTCTTAATTCAGTGAGGTAATCAGCGTTACTTTCATTCTTGTGCTGATTCCTCCTGAAGAATTTGAATCGTCCCGCTATCAGCAGCGGTGTTGGGTTTAAGTGCTCCTGTAGGGTATCAACAATCTCCTTAAAATTCTTGTCCATCGGTTTGGCTGGAGTGATTAAGTTTCGTAACAGCCCGTATGTCCTTGCACCCATCAGATTTAGAAGTACCGATGCCTTTTTATCATCCTCTACTTCATTCGCTGTGCAATATACCTCCACTCTTTCCACATATGTGGTCCAATCCTCTATATTACTATCGAAAGCAGTAATATTGCCAGTCTTAGGCATCCTGAAAATCAAAAATGGCGCCTCCCGCGCTTTCCTTTTCTTCCCTGCCGAGAAAAATGGTGCCTCCTGCGCTTTCCCGCCGCTGCCGCTGCTGACAACGCTGTTCTCCGCGGTTTTTATTTACACAGATATTTTTAATAGTTGGAGACTCGTTCCCGTCGGACTCTTTGGGACTTTTCCCTCCCTCTGCTTGGTCCAAACGCCGACCTGCTTTGCAGCGCCGGCCGTCTCCCGAGTGCTCCACCTTCCGTCTCTGTTTGCCTCCGCCTTCCGACTCGCTGCTCGGCCCCACTGCAGAGCCACCCGATTGAGCCCCAGCCCGCCGCCCAGGAAGGATTAGTGCAGTACCTGCCACCAGCCCGGCTAGCTGGTGAAACCACAGTTCTTTTTTGTTTTTTTTTCTTCTTCGACCTTCGTCTGAGGAATCGATCTCCTTGAGGTGCTGCCGAATTGCAGGTAAGTCCATTTCCAATTCATCGCCACTGTTGTATCCGTGTGTTAATGGAGACACGGAATGCAGGAGTTGGTTTAACAGGTGTTTACTGAACAAAGTCTGGAGGTGAACTAAAAGATACAAGACGCTATACAGGCTTATATACCCAAGTGGTCACTACCGGTATTACAGTTCACAGGGGCTCTTAAAGGTACATACACTACACCACTCTTCAGCATTTTTGGGTGTGGTTAGACTGACTTAAAATGGTGTCTCCCGCGCTTTCCTTTTTTCCCCGCTGCGGCTTAAAATGGCATCTCCCGCGCTGCTGCCAACGCCGCTCTCGGCGGTCCTCATGGCAAATGGTGACGCCCTATGGGTTTCGTGCGCTGCTCCTGCGCTGCTGCCAACGCCACTCTCTGCGGTCCTCGTGGCAATGGCAGCGCCTCGCGTTTTCCTGCACGCTTCTCTCCCCCGTTGACGCTGCTCGGTCCTGAACACCAGCTGCGCTCTGCTCTCTCTCGCCTCTCTCTCTCCCCCGACAACGCTGCTCATCCTTTTTCTGTGCCACTTGGTCGGGCCCTAGCCTGTCGCTATCCGGGAAGGGTCTGCGCAGTACCTGTTGCCAGCCCATTTCGCTGGACCACCGCGACTGGAAAGCCAAGCCTGGCTCTCGACAGCCTCCCCTGCAATGCTCAAATCTCCGCTGGATGACTGAGCGGTTGCCCGTGGTCGACGCCCGTGCTTCTGGACTCGACCTTCTTCCACTGTTCTCCAGGAGCGAATCCCTGGGAGGTGATGCAGAGTTGCAGGTAGGTTCGAACTTGCTCGTCGCCACTGTTACGTCCGTGTAATAATAAGAAAAGGACTGCAGAGAACGGTACAACGTGGTTCAAACTGCAACTGAAACAGCAGATTACTACTCAGCGTTATATACAGGTGTGGTCACTGCCGGTACTACAGTATACATGAGCTGTAGAAAGTCGTTCCCCCCTTAAAGGTACATACATTACATGAACCGAACCACTCAGAGACAGTCAGAGGTGAAGCTGACTGGGCACACGCCACCCTCTACAGGGGTGGCCCACAAATGTTCTGTTGAAGGGGTATGGGACGTAGACATAGGGTTTCAGGCTGGGATCCATCCCACGGGCCGCGAGATCTCTGTAGACAGGTCCAGTACAGTGGTGGCTGGGGAGCGACTCACTGGATGCGGGATTTTTGACCCAAAGGCAGGCATTGCCAAGGCCATTAAACTCCCGAGCACCATGAGCGCCCAGCACGCTGAACTGTCGGCAGTGGTGTATCTGGTTACCCACCCCGAAGAGTTCCCTACACCCTACATGATTTGCTCAGACAGCATGTTAACTTGCAATTCGTGTACAGAATATTTAGCCATTTGGTCTCGTCGCGGGTTCACATCTGCAGACGGGAATCCCCTAGCAACCAAGCCATTGTTGCGACAGATCTTAACATCGATAGGAACCCAGGGGGATTTCTACATCCACAAAGTCAAGGCCCATTATAAGACAGAACCCCGTGCGGAGGGCAATCAGCAGGCCGACATGCTGGCCAAAGAGGGTGCTCGAACGGGCACGTTTTGGGATCCATATGTATCGAGTCTGGTAGCAGCAATCAGAGACAGAGGTGGGACCCAAGGGAGTGCAAGGGTAGCATTGGCCCCAGAACTAAAGATGGTCCAGGCACGGGATCCTGCCCTAAAGACTGTTCTGGAGATGCTGGCTAAGGGAGATAAGGCAGAGGGTCCATACAGAGTGGCAGGTATTACGGTAATGGAAGAAGCCTTCCCGTGCCAAATGGCCACAGCTTTGGGGACCGCAAGGATTCTAGTGAGAGAAGTGGCAGGTATTACGGTAAAGGAAGGGATGGTTTTCAGAAGGGAACAGTGGGTAGTTCCACAGCAGCACCAGAGGGAATTCCTTCAGTTGGCCCACGAGGGTCCAGGAGCGGGGCACCCTGGACCAGAGACCACCTGGCAACGGGTGGAACAGGCAGGGTGGTGGCCGCAACTGAGGGAGGACGTCCGCGACTTCTGCGCGGATTGCTTGGTGTGTGCTGCAAACAACCCTGACCTCCAGGAAGGTATCCATGGGACACCCTAGGAGAGTGGAGGGACCATGGCAGTCCATACAGGTCGATTATATTGGACCATTGCCCACCACTCAGGGGGGTTACAAGTGCTGCCTGGTCCTGGTAGATGTGTTCTCTAAATGGGCAGAAGCCTTCCCATGCCGAACAGCCACAGCTTTGGGGACCGCAAGGATTCTAGTGAGAGAAGTGTTCTCTAGGTGGGGGCTACCACAGTATGTGGAGTCCGATCAGGGGAGTCACTTCACAGGGGCAGTCATGCAGGCGACTCTGAAGATGCTAGGTGTAGAGGGTAAATGGCACATTGCACACAACCTGCAGTCATTGGGATTGTGGAGCGGATGAATAGGACCATCAAGGAAAGGTTACGGAAGGAGATGGGAGACTCGCCTAGAAAATGGGCGGAGGTCTTGCCGTTAGTTCTGATGGGGGTCCGAGCCAGCCCGTCTAGAAGCACAGGGTTTTCCCCGCATCAGCTCGTGACTGGCAGGGTCATGAGAACGCCCAGCCATGTACTGGCCCCGGTTCTCACGGAAGGTCAGTTGAGAGAGGTGAACCGGGACAGGTTTGTTAAGAATTCACTTGAGCATCTCAGACAGATCCATTGGCAGGCTGCCAGTAACATGGGGAAGCAACATCGTAGAAATCGTTTATTGCTTGAGCCTCAGAGGCGCCATGAGTGGAAGGTCAGAGATCAAGTAACGGTTAGAAACTTCGCCAGGGTAGGGACTTTTGAACCGCTATACATGGAACCGTACAGTATCGTGGATAGGGCGAGTCCGATGGTATATGCGGTCAAAATGCCCCGATGCACTAAGTGGTTCCATATCAATCAGTGCAAGCTTTTCAACCCTGGGGAAAGAGCTGATAAGAGGAGGAAACAGCAGGGAGTGGTGAGCTGCGCTACAGGTGTGGGTCTCCAGCCCATAATCTGGAACTGTGAAGAGCCCTCAGAGGAACCAGTCGTTCCGCCTGTGGGGGCAGGAGTGAGAAGGAGTGCCAGGATCCCACAGCTGAGGCTGCCGTGGACGCCTTCTTTACATACCGATGAACGAAGGAAGCCGGAGTCGTAAGAGGCCCAGGATCGAGGAGACCTAATGTGGCCACCCAGAGACGGGTGGCGCTGTACATAACTTCTTTCTCTCCTGTCTGTTGCCTTAGCTTGTCTGTATAGTTTGGATTTTAATTGTGTGTAGCTGCGTCTGAAAAGGTGAGGCATCACCCAAGGACAACGTTGCATTCTGTGTGTTTTCAGGGAACGCCTAAGCCAGCACGAGTCACAGGAGCGACACCGAGGAATCGGTTACCTTCGGCTGCACTGGCGGAGACGGACTGACCATAACCACAGGAGGTGGCTCAAAGGTTGGGGCGAGCGTCTATCTCCTCGAGGGAAGATGGCCTGGATGGCTGGGGTCGAATTCCACCTGGTATTCCAGCCATGACGAGTTCACCTATGGTGAAGCGTCCAGCTCATGCCCGAGAATAGGGGTTACCACCTCCCGGGTTAGGGTAACAGAGGGTAAACGGGTGTGCCTTAGCTGTAGGGGACACATTCCACTGGGAAGGTGGTAGTGGCTCAGGAAACTGAGCGCGGATACAGGGGACCAGACAGCTGACTGGGAAAGACTAAGTAATGACACGTACCGGACGATCACGGGTTCTCAGGGAGGAGTGAATGTGTGTTGGGATAAGTGGTGGGAATCTGAGGAAGGGATTTATGTGTGTATGTGGGGGTCGGAAAAGATCTGCCCAGCGGGTGTGTCGATTGCGTTTAGCAGGCGATGGCAGGACGCCGGGGGTGAGATCGGTTGGGATCGGAGTGTGGACTCCTGTGTAATCCCAAAACCCCCGAACACCATCAACACCACAGAGCTCATCTCATACACCAGGAAGCCCCTGCCCAGAGCCCCGACTGTACAGACGACTATAGATGGGTGTCCCACCACCACCAGGGGTCCAGGGAATGGGTTGGTGTTAATCCCTACTGACAAAGTGTTGTTTCAGAACGTGCACTACGCCGTGGCATCCGTGATCCTGAAACTGACTGAAGTCCATCTGCCTGTGTGGTGTCCAAGGAAGACGAGAAGCTTTATGAAGTTCTGTTAAAAGTGATGTTTCAGGAATTTTATGAACTGGACTATGGAAATGTAGAGAAAGAACAGCTTTATAATTTGAATGTTGGGGCTAGTGTGGGGTCCGGGAGGCATAGAAGAGGGATCTGGAACAATGTAGCCACGGCGTTCAGTACAGGAACGGGTATTGTTAATAGTATGGATGATGCACAACTCCAGATGCAGATCACTTGGTTAAAGAACCAACTGCGTAAGATTCTAGGGGAAGAGAATACAGTGGTGGGTTCAGAGCTTCATGAGGACCAGGCAATGACCATCCACTTAAAGGAGGTCATTGCGGAGCTGGAGAGGCACGCAAAAACTGTTAATGATTTGATACGGGAGGACAGGAACGCCTCGGAGCAGGCTGCACGGAATGAGGTGTGTGTGTTGTATGGAGCATGGTTGCTGGGCGAGGGCCGCAGTAACCTGGAGGACCTGAGGCAAGGTCGCATCCCTTCATGGTTAAGCAACAAGCATCTCGCCGCGCTGCACCCGTATAGCAGTTTGTTGAGCCCGTGCCAGCTTCGTTTAGCCTCTGAAGCCTACCCTGTCCCTGTAGATTGCGGGCGGTCCAACCATACTATGTGAAGCATTTTGGGTACCCGATTCCTTTTCTGCTGGAACACCACACTGAGTTAATAAAGACCGTTGAGCTCTCCCAGAAACATTTTTACACTTTAGAGCAAAAGACAGTAGAAGTGGGGGAGGAGATCAAAGGGATTGTCTCGCCACCATGGCGGGACATCGGTCTGAGTGTAGAGATTCCTCCCTGGATCCGCATCTGTTCCCATGTATTAGTTATCATACAATTGTTGCTTGTAAGCTATTTGTTTTACACCAGCTGCAGGCGATGGAGCCAGATGCTCCGAGCGCGGTGGCAAGGGGTGTTAGATCGATCCGGAAAGGTGTAATTCGATTTGTGTTGATGATGGTTTCTCCCTGCAAAACCTGTAATGTACCAAAGTTCTGTAAGCAAGTGTATTGTATTCTGGTTATAATTTTACACTCTGTATTGCGTGATGTGCGCTGTTGCATTTTTGTAATGTGTTACCACCTATCAATGCTGTACTGTGTGATGTGCGCGGTGACTTTTTGGTAACGTCCTGTGCATCTTATTAATGTTCTGTATTTTGACTTGAAGTTTGTCGGTGGGAATTGGAACCCAGCCGTTTGAATGTGTTAAGAAGCCGTTTCGCTGATGTATTGACTCGGTAGAAGGAAACTATGACACGCAGTAAGGGGTACAGTTCCGGGGTTTTAAAACGTAAAATCAGGGAAACAGCTTCACTTGTGGGAAACTTTGGCCTTTGCTCGCTCGTCGAGTGATGCTTTGTGGAAAGAAAAGCATCAAACGGGGGACTGAAGAGATCGCAAAGTCTCTGTTTGAAGAATGGACTCAGTCGAGAATTTTTGTGGATTTTATGGGCTGAGGGTGTTTTCCCTGTGGCGGGATCGCCCTGTGCAAATGCGTGGGGGACTGGTTTGTTAAAACTCCAGAGAACGCATGGCAGTTAGCTGTGACAAAAGAACTGTCAGTCATCCAGAATGTATGGGTTCGCCCGACAGTCCTGGAAAAAGGAAGGGGGCCATTGAACTTGAAGCCACTCTAATATGCAAAAACACTTCTCACCTCCATCTCAGAAGAGAAGCAGAACAATGAACCCACTGGCCTCAGCCAGCTGAAAAGGAGCCAGTTTTTTCCCAACACAAAGACCGAAAGATATGTCCTAGACTTAGGGCCATTAATCCAATACTCATGGGTCCGAGGACGACCCATCACTGATTAAGCACCAGAGTGCTTAGAAACAAAGACGAGCGGAGCGATCGAAACCGACCGCGTGTGGGGGTAAGCATAGTCTCTCAGAAGTGATGTTTTTGGGCTATTCCGAGGGCAGAGCTTCGTTTGGTTCAGCCAGGTGAAGGGGTTTATGCGACTGGGTAATTCGTTGGTAGGGGTGGAATTAGAGTCCACCATAGCAACAAGGGAATTACTGCTTGTTATAGTCCCAGTTTTGTACTGTATGTATGTTGATTGTAATCTGGATTTTATTCTCCACAGAGACAGTGATTTTGTTTAGTAGTGCATGTTTTAGCCAGTGTATGTTAGACCAAATAAATACAAGTTTGATTTTTCACTGAAGCATTCCTGTCCGTGACTTATTTCATTTACACTCTGAATAATAATTCCCGGGTATAGAACTTTCGTAAGGCGGGGGCGATTCGAACCGTCCGTCTAGCAATTGGGCTAGGATCAAAAACCGCTTACACTAGTGGTGCTTGTTTTTACACCAGTTTTAAAATTCTGACGTAGGCAAATGAACCTGGAAGGAAATTTCGGCTAGTATAGTAGTGGGATCTGCACAGGGTGATGCACCGGGAATGAGTGGGCTGCAGCAAGTCCGGGGGAAAGGGTAGCGCGGGGGCCAGCTCTTCGGAGGGCGAGTTCACGCCCAAGTTCTGCTGCACAGGACTCCGATGAGGACCTCGATTGGGAGGCCTTTAGAAGAAGGGTGATGGGCATGCACATGGAGATGACAGGTGCAATGGCAAGGGTGCCCAAGAGCCTGTCGGCAATGGGAAGGAGCGTGGAGGAGACCACCTCCAACATTGCACAAAGCTCTGTGCACACCACGGAGCCCATCATTTCCAGTCTGCAAAGGATGATAGGCTCCCTGAGAGACCGTGGTGACCCAGACCTGATGCCGCGTGTGATGGGCAATCTGGCAGCTTCCTTTGCAGCACAGGAGGAAGCAACACAAAGTCTTAGTGATGTAATGCCATCTATTGTTGGTGCCATCCAATCTCAGACTGCTCTCATGCAGTGTCAGCTTGATGCCATGCAAGCTCTGACTGCTGCCATCGTGGCTGGGTCCACCACCGTCGACCGGGGCTTTCACAATGTCACAGCAGGCCAGCAATCTGTGCGCCAACAGATTGCTAGGGATGCTGAGGTGCTACTCCGGGGAAGTGGCAATGGGTCAGTGGAGCAGGATCCTGCTGTCCTCTCTCAGGATGACAGTATTCCTGCTCCCACCACTGCCACTCCGCCATTCCGCTTGTCGCTGTCTGCCATCTAGCCAGCCCAGACTGCTGCCGCCCATGCTGAAGTGGTGCAGTCTACAGCTGGGCCTTCCAGGTCCAGAGCTGGTCAAGGGCAACCTGCAATGCCATCTGAAGTCTCCCGCATGGACACTCTGCAGCCTTCCACCAGCCCTGCTGCAGCCACTAGAACTGGGCCAACGCTTTGTAGGAGCACTAGAGTAGGCAAAGGCACAGTAACGAGAGGCACTAACGGATTGCACAAGGGTGAATAGTAATTTTTTTTTAATGTATTTGTTTATGGGATGTGGGCGTCGCTGGCAAGGCTACCATTTATTGTCCATCCCTAATTGCCCTTGAGAAGGTGCTGGTAAGCAGCCTTCTTGAACCGTTACAGTCCGTGTGGTGAAGGTATTCCCACAGTTGAGTTAGGGAGGGAGTTCCAGGATTTTGACCGAGCGACGATTAATTTGTGTTCACTGATTATTGATGAATTTATTAATTCACTTCGGATCATTTTGTACTGTCTCTCATTTCAGCGGTGGGCTGTGATATGGCCTGTGACAGGGATGGAATGATGGGGATGTGGTGAGCAACGGGGATCTGGGGTTGAATTTACTGGAACTGCAGTCTGATGAGGCGGTCACGGACCAACCTTCCGGAAGGCCATTTGAGTGGCTGCCTCCTCCCTCGCTCCTGTTCCTCCTCCTCCTTGTTTTTCTTGTCCTCCTCATCGTCCTCCTCCTCTTCCTCTCCCTCTTGCTCCTGAGATGGTCCCACAATCCCTGCTGGCAAGGGCTGGGCCCTCATGATGGCCAAGTTGTGGAGCATACAGCACACCCACTCTGGCGAGTACTGGAGGGCTCCTCCCGAGTGGCCAAGGCAGCGGAACCATTGCTTCAGTAGGCCGACGGTCTGCTCAATGATGTTCCTGGTGGCGGCATGGCTCTCATTATATGAGTGCTGTGCAGGAGTGTTGGGGTTGTGGAGGAGTCATGAGCCAGGTGGAGAGCGGATAGCCTTTGTCTCCGACCAGCCAGCCATAAGCTTGATGTGGTGGCTGGAAGAGGGCTGGAACACCGCTCCGGTGCAGGATGAAGGCATCATGGCTGCTGCCAGGATAACGGGCATTCACATTGAGGATTCGCTGTGGTCGCACACCAACTGGACATTAAGTGAGTGATAGCCTTTGCAGTTACAGAAGACCTCAGGATTGTTATGTGGTGCCTGCAAAGCCAATGGGTGCAGTCAATGGCGCCCTGCACCTTGTGGAATCCTGCTATCCTGGCAAAGCCACATGCATGCTCGTCCTGCTTCTCTCTGGTTGTAACATTTGCATATTGAATTATCATTGGCCCGCAGGCATCTATAAGGAATACCTATTATATTCACATGTGATCACATGCTGAGTTGTCATTGGCCTGCAGGCATCTGTAAGGACTGCTATTGTTTAGAAGACCCAGTAGGGGTCCTAACTCCATCTTGTCTACAGTGTGCTGATGTGAGTAAGATCAGACCTGATGCTTCATAAAAGAGTTTAAACTGTAATACTCCGTTGTCCTGCAATTTATTATTTTTGTACAAAGTGTGCAAAACAAGACACTGGTGATGGGGAAGGAAATGTAGTCCCTTCTCCTACTGTAGAGTGTCTCTGTGACCTCCCAGATGTAGTGATGGACAGCGAACTGTGAGATGTTACCTATATCTCTTGTTGCAGACTGGAAGGATCCGCTGCCGAAGAAATTGAGGGTGACGGTGACCATGACTGCCACTGAGAGAGCCGTGGTCACCCTGATCTGAGGCTCAAGGTCTGGTTGCAGGAGGCAGCAGAGTTCTGTGACCAGATCCTTGCTGAAGCAGAACCTTCTAATACACTGCCCCTGGCTTAATTGGAGGTAGGAGAATTGCTTTCGGAAGACCCTTAGAGGGTAAGGCCTGCTGTTGAGAGCCCTGATGGCCCTCCTCCTCCCTCTGGCCACATGTTCCAATCTTTCTCGCTGCCTGCACTCCCTCCGCAGTAGATCCTGGAGGGTGAGGTCGACTGCCAGTACAGCCCTCATTAATGTAAGGAAGTGCAGCACTTTGATATTTTGTGAGAATAAATCTAACTAACTTTTAGAAGTCGCAACACTCTGGAGACTAAACAACCTTTGAATGACTGAATTCAACTCTTGAACGATCTCAAACTGACAAGGAAGCAGTGAAACAGCAGTAACCTTACAGCTGCGACTCATTACTAATGATCTCTTTAAGTAGCGCCCCTGGAGCCGGCATCCGCCTGCTTCATGACTCCCCTCCCTGTCGCTGTCGGGACCAGGTGCTAAGGCAGGGGGTGATGCTCAATTTGGCAGATCGGGCGCCCAGTGAGCATTGCACGCTCGCTGACGTCACGATCTGCCTGGTGCAGAAGTCTCTGGTGCTAACTTGTAGTGGTGGCGCTACGGGGGGGCCAGATTTGGCGTGGGGCACTGGATTCACCTTGCCATGATGCTACTGCCTTGGTGCCCCGTTAGCACCCCCGCCAGACGCTAACTGGAGGCTCTAAGCTACTGAATTTCTCCCTGTCTGAGTCTGTGGAATCTCTCTCTTACTTTCACTGTTTCTGATTATCTTTCTAACCTTCTTTTTGTCAAAACGTGATAGCTAGGGTTGTCAACATCATTGTTCAACAGTCAGGACCTGGGAATGGGCAAGCAAAATTCTGCAAACCACATTCAATGGCCATTGTCAGTTACATTGCAAAAGTTAAACCTGTTACTCTAATTAAGTGCACAATGTGAAGCAGGTATATAAATACTTGAACATGCTTACTGTTCAATCTATCTGAAAGGCCTTGGGCTGAATCTTGGCAGTGGCGGGCTGCGGGGGCGGGGGCGGGAGTTTCTGTCGGGAAACCCGTAAGTTCGGGTTTCCCCACATGCTGTAGAGTTTTGACTCCACAGCGTGCGTAGTTTTGCTTTGCCAGGTTCTCTTTCCGGTCAGCCTGATTGATAGGCTTGGCATCCAGTCGGGCGGGAAGCACTCCGGAGCAGGCCGCAGGTAAATCGCCTGCAGCTGCTAGTGAGAGCGTGGGGGGAGGGTGTCCGATCCTCGACCCAGGGTGAGAGGGGGGTGTATGGAAGTAGGGGGTTCTGATGGGTGGAGGGCACACTTACCTTCTCCCTGAAGCTGTCCTCACCTATTTTCAGCTGCCAGGTTAAATCATTAAAATACTTAATTGGCCAACCCGTCTCCTGGGAATGGGTTGGCTGCCCGCCCAATGTCCCGCCTCCGTCAAACCCGAAGTGGGCAGGCTGGGGTCGAGTTTGAGATTTTCAAAGTTTTAACATCTCTCCCGACCGCAACCCACTCGTTCTTGGCCCCTTGTTTCTCTACACAGAGCAAACGATCCCAAACATGAGACAAAAAAAGACTTAAAATGAGAGATTCTTACTCCAAGTTTTCACTTATGTGCCTTGACATGAATCAGTCATTCATGAAAGAAAGACTTATGAAATAATACTGAGCGGCCTACGGGTGGCGCTGTCCAGGGAGAGTATAAATACTCGGGCACGGGACCAGTTTGCGCAGGACATTCTTAACAGGAACTAGTGAAGGACACAACTAGACCTCCATGTTGTAAAACAGTTGATTAATGCTTTGTTTAAAGCTTAGACCAAGTGCCTAGTCGTTTTCTTACATCATATCTGTGCACACCCTACACGTGAAGTGTAATATTTGCTGATCACTGGTTTTTACACATTTTTTAGTAATCACAACTGATCAAATTATGCACAGACACATAGGTTGATTTTCCAAAAGAGCCCCCATCAGTGGATACTCACTGAAAACAAAACGGAAAGCATCGAGGAAATAACCAATTAAAGCTGCTGTTCAAAAGGTTTTTGGTATCCTACTAAATTTGACTTATTTATTTCTACCAGTTCCTATAAATAGAAATTTGCAGATGTTACCAGTGAAGAGAGCCATTTACAGAGAATTGCATTTTAGTGCATCAGCAAAAGATTTGTGACTCTAAGTCCCTCAGCATCTAATCACTGAAAGTCTCGTTCATCTTGATGTGCATTTACTGTCATTCCATAAAATCCCATCTTTTGGTTTACATTTATCTTCACTGCCAAACACTATGTGGTGATCAGTTCAAAACATAATGCATAATGTGTAAAGTTATTCTGAGTCTGAGATCATGATTGAAATGGGATTTATTACGAAATGATAGCAATAGCTGGTGCAACTTCAGTTTTCTGGATGTGGCTTATGTGTTTCTTATGTGCATCAAGGTTTTATGGTAATGCATTAAGTTATCAGCAGACCTAAAATATGCAATAAAGAGCAGTAATTCCATATTCTTGTCTATAATTAAAGATTGTAAAACAGATACCTACTGAATAAAATGAAGGTTATGAAGGATAAGTAATTCAAAGGGTGGATGACAGTGATTAAAAGGTTGTATGGTAGAGAATTGGAAAAGCAAGGGCATTGTGGGCAAAGGAGTGAAAAAAGACAACTTTGATGTATTTACATATCATAGATGCTGTTCATGTAGGCCAATAACTGCCACACAGGTATAGATTAATGTTCGCCCCACACTGTGTCTTTTTACAGCATAATTGTGTTTTGAATATCAGGAAGCAGTATCACCGTACAGCTTCATTTTTTACCACTAATGGGCCGAATTTAGTAAATCTTGTAATTGTTTAAATGGATACTTACAGTGGATCCCAGCACATGCTTTTATTCAAAACTGGCTGCGCAGTGAATATTGGTCCAAAATTATTTACTGCATTCATAATGTTAAAGCAAGATTACGGAATGGCTTCTGATAGTCAAAGTAAAGGATTGTTGAAGGTGATAAGAATAAGGCGGGCCATTTGATTAAGTTTGAAAGATTTTTAATATGTCTTACCTTTGACACTCAGAGGTCTTTTGACTAGCCTGGTATGATATGACTGCAGCAAAATGTTATACTATTATACCAGTAGATAAAGATGGATTACATGACTCTTTCCCTAATCCCTTCCTCTAAACCTTCTTGCGAGTCCTTCCCGAAACTCATTCTACTTTCCTTCCACCTTTAAAAGCTTTCTTAATACCCAGCTTTTTGACCAAGCTTTCAGTTACCTCTTCTAACTGCCCCACCATGGATCACCAACATTTCATTTATTTTTCCTCTTCTATGACCCACCATGGGACATTTTTATGTTAAAAGTGTAATATAAATTCAAGTTTTTGTTATAGGAAGTCCATATCTTCTTCCTGGTGTGAATTAGCAATAAACCTGTTGGAAATCTATACAATTATTATCAAACTGTGTTACCCTTTAATTAAATGGTTTATCTTTTAGCAGTATACCCTCCCAACCCCTTTTCCTTCTGCCACCTGGCATTTACAATGGCCCACCCTTTGACTTTCCATTCAATTCTTCTGCAGCTGTTGATTTACTCAACCAGTCTCTTATCTCCACGTTCAATGCCATTGTCTCTTCCATCCCAATGGATCCCCCTGATATAGCTCCCATCTTCACCCCCTCAAGTTCAGGAGGTGCAGACTTGAGTGTATCTGGTGTACAACTCATTTGCCCAACCATCACCAGATCTGTCTGCACCAAATCAAGTGCTATAGGGCCTCACTTAGCTCTGTCAAAATTACCCACTGCTCTAAGATCATCCTGGAATGCAAAGATAACCCCCGGCTTATTTTCTCCACTACCAACTGTCTCCTTAAACCCCTTTACTCTTCTTCCACCCTCACCTCCAACAAAAAGTGTAAAGAGCTCATGGACTTCTTTGTCACTAAGGGCTGCATTTTACTAACCTTGGCATCCGTGGTGGGCGAAGTCCGTGGCGGGTCCCGACCCCGCAGCTGTCTCGATCCCGGCCTCCGGCATGATTTTACGTTGATTGGGCTTGTTAAGCCCGCCCTGCAGTTTCCGGCCAATTAAAAGGAAGTGGGTCTGATGACACGTCATCAGCCAGTTTCCTTAAAGGAACCATGTTCACATTCATTTTGACAGTTGTGCTGTCAGTGTTCTGCAGCATTGAGGTGCTGCAATCACTGACAAGCACTGCACAGAAGTGCACAGCTGCAACCAGGCTCTCTCATGACTCCCTCTCTATGCTTATGGAGGGTGTCACAGTACGCAGGGAAGTTTTCTTCCCTTCCCATGGGCGGAAGAGACCTCCCCAGGACACCAACGCAGCCTGGTTGCACATTGCACAGGAGGACACAGCAGGGATGTCGTCAGGTGGACCAGGCTGCAGTGGCACAAACCTTTCAATGATCTTAGTAGATCACAAAACCCTTACTGCAAAGCCACACTCAACCTCACCTTGCTGTGCCACTCATCACATCCCCATCACTCTGCCTTCCCTACCCTATTCCTGCACATCCTTACAGCAAATTACCTTGCACCCCTCCACCCATCCCTCTCTATCTACATTATCACATCCCCATCTCACTAGCCACCCCTCACACTCACCCTCATCCAATCCAATCATACCAACTAACAACACACAAGGGTAGGCACTTGGGTGTTTTATGCAATGTTCATGTAAAGTTTATGTTAATGTGTTGTCAAACATTGAAATCTTTATTTTCAACACTTTGCCTTCTTGGACAGATTTGTATGCACCTTTGGAAGTGTCTTAGTGAGTTGCAATGAATGGTGAGATATAACGTCCCCCATCGCAATGGTGATGAGTGTGAAAGGAATGGCTTAGACATTGTAGGAATGCTTTATGGTGTTGGTGTGGGATGGTGTTAACCTGGTGCATCATGTGGCAGTCAGGGTGTACAGTGTCAAGTGAAGTAAATCTGACTGTGGTGAAGCCATCCCTGGCCTGCCAGGCAGCGATGTGGTCAGGTGCTGATGCCCTGTGTCCTGTGCAGCATCAGTTGATTGCGGAGAATGTTGGTTTTGTTGTTGGTGCTGCTGGTGTGCCTGGTGCTGCTGGCGTTGGGGCTGATTGTGGAGGGATTCTGAGGACCAAGGTGAGATTTTTTCAAGAGCACCGATGTTGCAGGAATAGATGGCAGCTGAAGTTGAGATGACAGAAGCGATCTGTCAATGGTGAGAGAGCTTGTTCCAAGGAGGTGACAGTGGATAGAGAGTTTAGTACAAACACTTCCAAACTGCATACAGCTCAAAAGTGACTCCAAATCCTGAAGGCTCAAGCTTCTAAGATTGGAAAGTGAACAACTGTGAAATGGTAGCTTTTATACCACTTTTGTAGCTGTCACCTATTCACAGCAATGGAGAGTCATTGAGAACTCAACACACTTTCCTGACATGATCTCCGAGTGCCGGAAACCTCATGAAAAACCTGGAAAATGGTAAGTACCTGGTAAAATTCTTTTTATATACCTTTTAACCAGCTGTTAATGATGTTAATTGGCTCCCCCGCCGCTTGGTGTCAGGTTTGTGAAGCGATGACAGACCCGGCACTTGGGAAACTGACACGGAGGTGGGCTGACAGCTGACCTGCCTCCAAACTCACACTCACAGCGCTGGTCAAATCCCGGCCTAAGTGTGTGACCATCCGTTCAGCTGCCTCTGCTGCTTCCACCTCTTCCCCTTGCCCACCTAGCTAAGCCTCCCCCCCAGGCTCCCCCCGCCCTAGTCCTTAACCCACATCTGTCTCTAGTTTCTCTCTCATCCTATCTGAGCTCATCTTGGCCATGAGAACAACCACTTGCTCCTTTGACTCTCTTCCCACTAAACTATTGACCTTTCCTTCCTGGTCCCTATGCTAGCTGACATTATAAATGTTTTTTCCTTTTTCGGGTACTGTCTTCCTCCATTTCAAAACCACTATTATCACCCTCATCGTCAAGAAAAAACACTTTTGACCCCATTTCTGGAAAATGACTGTCCGATCTCCAATCTCCCTTTCCTCTCCAAAGTCCTTAAATGTGTTGTAAGTCTGTGCCCATTTTCCTGCTACTTCCTGTTTGAATCTCTAATCAGGTTTACACCCATACCACAGCACTGAAACGGCCTAACCAAACTCACAAATGGCATCCTCTGTGACTATAACCATTGTGGCTGCCATTTTCCTGCCAAAACCGACCTTAAATGCCAGCACTAAGCGAGTGAATTTTGCAGCCAATATGCCAAACTAAATGCATTGATATGATATACGGGGACGAAATTGAGCACGGTAGCACCCATTTTTTGGGTGCTAGGAGGCCTCCTACAGATCAAGAATGGCGTCCATGGCACGTGTGCACACTTCCAATGAGAAGTATGCTGGATGCCACATTGGTAAAGGGGTTAACGTGCATGCACCTACTGTCCGCCGGCAGCATGCAGAGCGGGCAGATCATGATATCAATTAGCGTGCAAAGCTGATTTGATGCCACACTGCCATCTTGGAGCTCCACGCTCCAGCCTACCTCCCACAGCTGAACACGTGTTCAATGGTATGAAGGACCCTCACCAACCCTACTTAAAGGGCTCATCAACTACTTACAGGTTCGTTGCTGGATTATTTCTTTTGGCTGTTGCTGCAATTCTACGCATTTTGGGTACTTTTCCACTGAATAATCTACAGGGAGTGGTCTGGCTGGTACTGAAGTAATGTTTTTGTGACTTAAAGGCTTGTACAGAAACTGATTGCTTCCAGACATGGGTGACCTAGTAAGGCTTCCTCTTGGTATTGTGCATGACTGGGAGAGTGAGCAGAGGCCGCACAGAGCTGGACAAGCTACTAGAAGAGGGAGGAGGAGGAGGGGGAGGAGGTCTCCCAGCAGGAGGCCATAAACGCAGAGGGTGTCAAGGGAGCAGATCTGTTGGAGAACAGATTGCTGGAGTGCTGTGATGCCCTGGAAGCCCCTTTGCACACTAGTATCCAGAGCCATGATGGCAGCCGTCCGTGCTTCCATGCAGCAAGCTGAAATTGCATGACAGCAGTCTGGGCTTCCACTGCAGCACTCAGATGGTGCGTGAATGCTGCTTGTGCTGCAATAGAAGCTGAGGCATCAGCCATCAGGTGTTGCATCATGGGTGGCTCCACAGGTATGTTGATGGAGGTGACCACCCATTCCATGTTGGAAAGGATAGGTCCAAGCTCTGTGCAAAACCCTGTGCCAAGTTGGTGCTGGACTCCTCCATGTTCCTTGACATTGAACGCTGGCTTTCTAGCAGGCTTCCCAGTGTACCAAGCGTTTGAGTGTGTACACCAATCAGCCTTCTTCTGTAGCCTGGCCCATCGAAGTCCTCATCCAAGCCCTCTGCAGCAGAAGTAGTGTGCGACCTCGGGATCTGCATGCGGGGAGACACCAAGCACAAGAGCTCTGGAGCCAAGGCAGGGGGAAAGGATAGCACAGATGCCAGCTTGCCAGAGGATGAGGTCTTCATCGTCACTGTCTTCTTGCTCTTCCGCCACTGCCTGGGCAGATTTCAGTTCTTGTGTATCTGAAATGAAAAAGGGACAAATGTTGGGTTGTGGTGAGGGGAGAGGAGAAAGTAAGAAGTGAATGCTTATGCCATCAGCAGCTTCTCTGCCAGAAGAGATTGAAGGATGAGGGAGAAGTAGCTTGTGTGAAGGAGGATTAGGTAAGAGGATACCGTCATCTTCCAATGGCCACAGCATCAGCGATGCCCCCTCCCCATAATTGCCAGCACTGTCTCCTCCATGGGGGTTAAAACATGCAGGCGTGCCTCTTCCCCTCCGGTTCGTTCCTGTTGCCTCCTGTTTTGCACCACCTTCTCCTGCAAGAGAGAGGAAAGTGTGTCAGTGAGTGTCATGCTACCTGTTTGGGTGCTGTAGCTGTCATGTTTGAACAGCTGGCAAGCTGTGAGATGTGGATGTGAGACTTGCAACAGTGCTAAGTGTGTGAGGTAAAGCGTATGAATGTTAGGATTGAATGCTGATTGATAGAGATTGTTGGTGTAGTGTATGTACTTTGCAGAAGGAACTATATTCTGCAGCCCCTGTATACTGCAGTACCAGTAGTGACCACCCCTGTAAATAAGCCTGTGTAGTAACTGTGCATAGTAGTTCCAGTTTTGTCTCCACTCAGTAAACACCTGTTGTAACCTACTCCTGCAGTCCGTGTCTCAATTACACACGGACATAATACTGGCGACGAGCAGATCCGAACTTACCTACAGTTCTGCACCACCTCATGGGGATCCATCCCTGAAGCGAAGTTGTTGGAGGTCGAGGCCAGAAAGAAAAAAAAAACAAACAGAAGAAATGGGCGTCGACCGTGGACAACCACCTCTGATTCATCGGAGTTGAAGATTTGCAGGAGAGGCTGTCAAGAGCCGGGCTTGGTTATCCTGTCTATGGTGTTCCAGCTAATCGGGCTGGTGGCAGGTAGTACACTGATCCTTCCTGGGCTGCGGCGGGCTAGAGCTCGATCGGGTGGCTTTTCAACGGGGCCGAGCAGCGTTGTCGGGAAGAGGAGCGAGAGAGAGATGGTGGAGCACACAGGGCGCAGCCGGTGCTACGAAGCCAGGCAGCGTACAGACCCGAGAAGAGGGAGGAAAGTGTCCCGGAGGGTTTGCTCTGACGACAGGAAAATAAAATAAATTAGAAGCGCAGAAAGCCGCGAGGAGCTGCAGTTTGCCACGGGGACCGCGGAGAGCGGTGTTAGCAGCAGCGCGGGGGGGGAAGTGCGCGAAGACCATAGGGCGTTGCCATCAAGGCATAAAAACGCCAGTAACAGTGCTAGCAGCAGCGGAGAAGACAGAAAGCGCGGGAGGCGCCATTTTGTTCAATCGGGGAAGAAGGCAAAGCGCGGGAGGCGCCATCTTAGATTTCCAAGATGCTGAAGACTGGCAATATCACTGCCTTCGATAATGCAATAGAAGACTGGACCACGTATGTGGAAAGAGTCGAAGTATATTGCAAGGCAAATGAAGTAGCCGATGCGAAAAAGGCATCGGTACTACTAAACTCAATGGGCGCAAGAACGTATGGCCTATTGCGGAACCTGATCACTCCAGCCAAACCGATGGCGAAGAGTTTTAACAAAATTGTTGATATCCTACAGGAACACCTAAATCATACACCACTGCTGATAGCAGAAGATTGAAATTCCACAAGAGAAATCAGCATAAAGAGGAGAGCAATGCTGATTACCTTACAGAACTACGCAAGCTATCAAAGCACTGCCAGTTCAGAGCAGGACTGGCAGATACCCTATGGGACAAATTTGTCTGTGGACTCCTGAGTGAAGGAACCCAGAAGAGGTTACTCTCAGAGAAAGAGCTGACGCTAGATCAGGCTTTCAGCGTGGCTGTATCGTATGAAGCAGCAGCAAGGGGAGCTGCGGAAATACAGCAAAAGCCACAAGAATACAGCACCCATGAAATGACATGGGGATTTGAAAAATGTTATCGCTGCAGCAGAACAACCCATGACCAGAAGGACTGCTGGTCCAAGGACAAAATATGCAGGCAATGTGGAAAGATGGGACACATTGCACGAGTTTGCAGGTCTGGAAAGAAGACTAACGACAACAAAAAGGCTACTAAGGAACAGTACAGGACAGTACAAAAGATGACGGACAGCAGTTCCGAAGACCAGAAGAGCGATAGTGAATCCGGGAACAAGAGACTAAGCTGTCTCAAACTACACAACGTAATCACAAAAGAGGATCACCGAACCATTTGGGTCACCCTCACGATAGCAGGGTCCCAAGTCAAAATGGAATTGGATACAGGATCAGCGCTGACCATCATGAATCGACGAGACTACGAGCGGCTATTTTCACACATACCCTTGAAAGAGACATCCATTGTCTTGAAGACGTATACGGGGCAGAAAGTATACCCCAGAGGAAAAATAAGGGTGCCTGTCGAATACAACGGCAAGGAAATACAGAAATTGTATCTGTACATACTGCAAGATGGTGGACCACTGTTATTGGGATGTGAATGGATCAGAAAGATAAGTTTAGACTGGCACTCCATTCAGGCACTGACTGTGGCTGGTAAAAAGGATGACGACGTCACACCTGGACGATTGGCAAAAATCTTAGCAAACGCCAAAGAGGTATTTCAACAAGAACTGGGAACTCTTAAAGGTGTAACCTCCTTGATAAAAATAGAAGAGAATGCAATTCCCAAGTTTTTCAAAGCAAGACCGGTACCGTATGCAATTCGCCCAGCCGTCGAGGCAGAGCTGGAGAATCTGGAGAATGCAGGCGTGTTATCTAAGGTAGACTGGAGCGAGTGGGCGACACCCATCGTTCCTGTCATGAAGAAAACGTTAAATAATAAGCCTGGGGAGCCAAGGAAGGTCCGCATCTGTGGGGACTTCAAGGTGACGGTGAACCCAGTCCTTCACACAGTGCAGTATCCTCTCCCGAGGATAGAAGATATTTTCGCCTCACTATCTGGAGGGAAGCGTTTTACAAAAATTGACCTAGCACAAGCATATTTGCAGATGGAGGTTGAAGAATCCTCCAGAAATTATCTCACGATAAACACTCACAAAGGTCTTTACCAGTATAATCGACTGGTGTTCGGAGTAGCATCAGCTCCGGCGATATGGCAAAGAGCGATGGAACAAGCCCTGCAAGGGATTCCGGGGACTCAGTGTTACTTGGACGACATCCTAGTGACAAGATGACAGTGAACACCTTGCCAACCTAGAGCAGGTGCTCACTAGACTAAGAGAACATGGGCTACGAGCCAATCGCCCCAAGTGCGAGTTTTTTAAGAAAGAGATATCGTATTGTGGCCACGTGATTGATGAAGAGGGGTTACATAAGTCCCCTGACAAAATTGAAGTGGTAGTTAAGGCTCCAGCGCCTGAAAATGTGTCGCAACTGAGGTCATTCCTCGGATTGGTGAATTACTACCATAAGCTTTTGCCGAATTTGTCGACAATTCTGCACCCACTGAACGCCCTACTACAAACTGGAGTAGCATGGAAATGGAGCGATGAATGTAAGCGGGCCTTTCAGAAGAGTAAAGACCTAATCACTTCAAGAGAAGTATTGGCTCACTACAACCCATCACTACCGATAAGACTGGCATGTGATGCGTCTCCTTACGGCATTGGAGCGGTACGGTCACGTAAATTCCTTGATGGTTCAGAGAGGCTGATAGCTTTTGCGTCACACTCGTTAACTTCAGCCGAGCGTAACTACGCCCAGATTGACAGAGAGGCCCTCAGCCTGGTGTGGGGGGTGAAGAAGTTCAATCACTACCTGCACGGTCAGAAATTTACTCTACTAACTGATCATCAACCTCTTGTCTCCATTTTCAACCCTCAGAAGGGCGTCCTGATAATGACAGCACAACGGCTACAGAGGTGGTCCCTTTTCCTAGGGGCACACCAATATGACATCGAGTGCAAAGGAACTAAACAGCATGGGAATGCTGATGGATTGTCGTGCCTACCGTTGCCGATGGTGGAAGAAACACCTGCAGTGGATCCTGTGGAGATATTCCACTCGACCATAGTCGAATGTCTACCTGTGACGACTGCAAACATAGAAAAGGAAACACGAAATGACCCGACACTCTCCAGGGTCTATGATTTAATGGTGAAGGGATGGCCAGCACATGGCGAACCACTGTTGCCAGCATTCTCGCCGAGAAGAGAACAGCTGTCAGTGTGCAGAGGAACCTTGATGTGTGGATCCAGAGTAGTAATTCCACCCAAATTGAAGGATAGAGTGCTCAATGAGCTTCATGAGGGTCATCTGGGAGGAGTAAAAATGAAGAACTTAGCCAGAGCATTTGTGTGGTGGCCGGGAATCGATAGAGAAATCGAAGAGATGACCAAGAGCTGTACAGGATGCCAGAAGGTCCAAAACGCCCCACCACAAGCCCCTCTACATCCATGGGAGTGGCCCTCATCTCCATGGCAAAGGGGACACATTGATTTTGCTGGTCCATTTATGGACTCGATGTTTCTAATTGCGGTGGATGCACATTCAAAGTGGCCAGAGGTAATAAAAATGTCCTCAACCACCACAGAAAAAACTATCACAGTCTTACGAACCATATTCGCCAGAAATGGGCTGCCTGAATAGATTTGCTCTGACAATGGACCACAGTTTGTGTCTGAAGAGTTCCGGAGGTTCTTAAAGAACAATGGTGTTAAGCATTACACATCCGCCCCATATCATCCAGCCACCAATGGATTGGCTGAGAGGTTCGTTCAAACATTCAAGAAGGCTATCAAGGCAATGTGTAATGAAGACATACCCCTACAACACAAGGTGGATAACTTCTTGTTTGCCTACCGGAATGCGACACATGCGGTTACCAGCCAAACTCCAGCCATGATGTTCTTCAATCGAAGAATAAGATGCCGCTTGGATTTGGTTAAGCCAAACATCAGAAGAAATGTGGAGAACAGGCAGTTTCAGAATATGAATGAAAGGCCGACCAGGAGTTTTAAGATAGGTCAACCAGTTTTGGCCCGGGACTACCGCACAGAGAAATGGCAGCCAGGAACGATCTGCACACGGCAAGGACCTCTAATGTATACATAAGAACATAAGAACATAAGAAATAGGAGCAGGAGTAGGCCAATCGGCCCCTCGAGCCTGCTCCGCCATTCAATAAGATCATGGCTGATCTGATCCTAACCGCCAATCCACTATCACAGAACCATCTCCTGAATCTAACAGAATTAGACACACGAAATAGGAGCAGGATCAAGCTACACGGCCCCTGGGCCCGCTCCGCTACCCACAGGGCCATGACCGATCCGAAACTAGACTCATGTCCAAATTCCTGCCCGCTCCCCGTAACCCTTAATTCCCTTTACTTCTAGGAAACTGTCTATTTCTGTTTTAAATTTATGTAATGATGTAGCTTCTACAGCTTTTTGGGGCAGTATTTTCCATGGACCTACCACCCTCTGAGTGAAGTAGTTCCTCCTCATCTCAGTTTTGAAAGAGCAGCCCCTTATTCTAAGACTATGCCCCCTAGTTCTAGTTTCACCCATCATCAGGAACATCTTCCCTGCATCCACCCGATCCAACCCCTTCACAATCTTATATGTTTCAATAAGATCGCCTCTCATTCTTCTGAACTCCAATGAGTAGAGTCCCAATCTACTCAACCTCTCCTCATATGTCCATCCCCTCATCCCCAGGATTAACTGAGTGAACCTTCTTTGTACTGACTCGAGAGCAAGTATGTCCTTTCTTAAGTATGGACACCAAAACTGTACGCAGTATTCCAGGTGCGGTCTCACCAATACCTTGTACAACTGAAGCAATTCCTCCCTATTTTTATATTCTATCCCCCTAGCAATGAAAGCCAACATTCCATTGGCTTTCTTAATCACTTGCTGCACCTGCATACTAACCTTTTGAGTTTCGTGCACCAGGACCCCCAGATCCCTTTGTACTTCAGTACTTTCCAGTTTCTTGCCATTAAGATAATAACTTGCTCTACGATTTTTCCTGCCAAAGTGCATAACCTCACACTTTCCAGTATTGTATTCCATCTGCCAAATCTCTGCCCACTTACTTAGCCTGTCTATGTCCCCTTGCAGGTTTTTTATGTCCTCCTCACTCACTACTTTCCCTCCCATCTTAGTATCATCTGCAAACTTTGATATGTTACACTCGGTCCCCTCCTCCAAATTGTTAATATAGATTGTAAAGAGTTGGGGACCCAGCACTGACCCCTGCGGAACACCACTAGTTACTGATTGCCAGTCTGAGAATGAACCATTTATCCCAACTCTCTGCCTTCTGTTAGATAGCCAATCCTCTATCCATGCCAGAATATTACCCCCAATCCCGTGATTTTTTATCTTAAGCAATAATCTTTTGTGTGGCACCTTGTCAAATGTCTTTTGGAAGTCTAAATACACTACGTCCACTGGTTCCCCTTTATCCACCCTATATGTTACTTCCTCAAAGAACTCCAGCAAATTTGTCAAACATGACTTCCCCTTCATAAAACCATGCTGACTTTGTCCTATTAAATTATGATTATCCAAATGTCCTGTTACTGTCTCCTTAATAATTGACTCCAAAATTTTACCTACCACAGATGTTAGGCTAACCGGTCTATAGTTTCCAGCCTTCTGTCTACTGCCCTTTTTAAATAAGGGTGTTATATTAGCAGTTTTCCAGTCTGCTGGGACCTTTGCTGAGTCCAGGGAGTTTTGGAAAATTATTACCAATGCATCCACAATCCCTACCGCCACTTCCCTCAAGACCCTAGGATGTAAGCCATCAGGTCCAGGTGATTTATCCGCCTTGAGTCCCATTATTTTACCGAGTACCACTTCCTGAGTGATTTTGATCATGTTTAGCTCCTCCCCCCCTTTAGCCCCCTGTTTGTCCAGTGTTGGGATATTCTTAGTGTCTTCTACTGTAAAGACTAATATAAAATATTCATTCAGTGTTTTTGCCATCTCCAAATTTCCCACCATTAATTTCCCGGTCTCATCCTCTAAGGGACCAACATTTACTTTAGCCACCCTTTCTCTTTTCTCCTCCTCTTCCCCACTCCCCCCCCCTCCTCCTCTTCCCCACTCCCCCCTCCCCCCCTCCTCTTCCCCACTCCCCCCCCCGTGGACGTTGGAGAGAGCATTGTAAGACGCCATGCTGACCAGATTCTAGAGTCACTGGAAAACGTCAATTCCACACCACGATCCGATACACCTGGTGATGAAACCGAAGTACCAATTGCATCTACCCCAGAATCGGGAATATTGGAAGCAGACGAACCAAACAACGACGTTGATCCCGAATCAACTTTGCCAGAAGAACCTGATACCCCAAAGAGGCGTTATCCAGACAGAATCCGGAAGCATCCTCAAAGACTGAACTTATAATTGCTTAACTTCAGCTAATGTATCTAGCAACTGTACTTGTAAATATGTTATTCAATTATTAATCGAATGTTATGTACTGTTTAGCTAAAAGGGGAGGAATTGTAGTGTATGTACTTTGCAGAAGGAACTATATTCTGCAGCCCCTGTATACTGCAGTACCAGTAGTGACCACCCCTGTATATAAGCCTGTGTAGTAACTTTGCATAGTAGTTCCAGTTTTGTCTCCACTCAGTAAACACCTGTTGTAACCTACTCCTGCAGTCCGTGTCTCAATTACACACGGACATAATAGTTGGTAGATGGGTGATGGGGGCGTCATGACATGAGCTGAGGCTAGTGGTGCAGTTGGTAGGATATGGCATTTGAAGGTGCATTCACTGACCTTTACCACTCATGTGAGATCATTAAACTTCTTCCTGCACTGCATCCAGGTCCTTGCGGCTGTATTCCTGGCATTGACCTCCATGGCTATCCCTTCCCACTGCCTTCTGAGCAAGTGCCTGGAGGGCCTCCTTCCTCCCTGAGGATACAGGACATCTCTCCTCCTTCCCAATGCTTCCACCAAGAGCTCCAGTGCTGCGTCCGAAAGCCTGGGTGCCCGCTCTCCCCCGTGGTTGGCCATTGTTGCACGGCACAATTTCCAGAATGATGTCAGCACCTATTCCAGCCACAATGCACCTCCCCTTTAAGAGGTACAGGTTAGCTTTAAGTAGTACTTGGCACTAACGATATTGGGCCCCCTGCTGCTGCATGCAGCCAATGCACGCAGAAATCATCATTATAATAAGTAGGCCGCATGAAGTTGGAGCGCTGCCTGCATTACACTGAATGGGCACAGGTTAATTGTGCATCGCGATCCTCATGCCCGTTTTCTGGGGCTACACAATTTAACCCCCGTGATCTTTTCTTCTTATCACAGATTTGGCCCAATCCCAGGAGCAGCAAGCACAGCCCTTCACCAACACATAGCATCATTAACACCTGATGCAAATATCACTGCAGAGACAGAAACTGGCGATTCAGGGTTGGAATTAAAAGGTATATCATCTCACAGGGTGTTGAAGGGCCAGAGGTGAAGGCTGAAGTAAGTTTAGTTCCTGCTAAAGCAGCGATTTAGCGTTACCATTGTTCCAGTTGAATTGCTTTGTGATTTTGACTTCAAAGGGCCAAATATGAATAGTAAAATACTTTACAAGTATGAAAGGATGCACCAGTGACTTGCCCCCTTGCAGACCAAGTTGCAATCTAGGTTCATTCCAGTTGCAGATTCTACAGGGGAGAAATTTGTGTGTTTAGTGCCACACGTTAGTGTCACAAGATGGCGCTAAAACGCCATTCGGAGCTCTACCACCAGCTGATGGCGCTTCCAGCACTGCACGCCATATCTGTCTTGCTGGTAGTGCTGCCAGTAAACTCAATCACCAGGGACATCACAATCACAGAGATCATGACATCAGTGAGTGTGCAACGCTCACTTGACGCCCGATCTCCCAACTTTGTTTGGCCATTGAAATTACCGGCTGGAGAAAGCAATGACAGGTTGAGGCAGCGACAGCAGCAGGAAGCTGACTCCAGCGATGATATTTAAAGGGATCAGCACCAATCACTCGCACCTGACAGGGTTTTGCAGTTTGAGTGGCTGTGTGCTAATTCCTGCTACTGCAAGGGCTCCCTTTAGTCATTTCAAGGTTATTTGGTATCAGGGAGTGTTCTGGCAAGTACAGAACTCCCTCATTATTTTTGAAACTCTTCATACTACAACACTTGCTAAAGGTCATGGGGGCTGTACTGGCAGTCGGCCTTGCCCGTCAGGATCTACGGCGAAGGGAGTGAAGGCAGTGAGAAAGATGGGAACATGTGCGCAGAGAGAGGAGGAGGAAAGCCATCAGGGCTCTCAATAGGAGGACTTACACTTTGAGGGTTTTCCAACAGCACTTCCCCGACCTCCAATTAAGCAAGGAGCAGTGTATTAGGAGGCTCCGCTTCACCAAGGGGGTGGTCACAGAACTCTGCCGCCTCCTGCAACCAGACCTTCAGCCTCAGATCACATTTACCACGGTTCTCCCAGTGGCAGTCAAAGTCACCGTGGCCCTCAAGTCCTTCGCCAGCGGATCCTTCCAGCTTGCAGCAGGAGACATAGCTAACATCTCACAGTTCGTCGTCCATCACTGCTGCATCTGAGAGGTCATTGAGGCTCTCTACACTAGGAGAAGAGATTACATTGGCTTCCCGATCATCAGAGAGAAGCAGGACAAGCGTGCATGTGGCTTTGCCAGGATAGCGGACTTCCCCATGGCGCAGGGCGCCATTGACTGCACCCATGTGGCTTTGCGGGAACTGCATAACAACCAGGAGATCTTCCATAACCGCAAAGGCTGCCACTCACTTAATGTGCAGTTGGTGTGCGAATCCTCAATGTCAATGCCCGCTATCCTGGCAGCAACCACGATGCATTCATTCTGTGCCATAACGGTGTGCCAGCGCTCTTCCAGCCACCACGTCAAGCTCGAGGGTGGCTGCTCGGAGACAAGGGCTATCTGCTCTCCACCTGGCTCATGACTCCCCTCCGCAACCCCAACACTCCTGCCACCACTCATATTATGAGAGCCATGCTGCCACCAGGAACATCATTGAGCAGACCATCGGCCTACTGAAGCAATGGTTCCACTGCCTTGACTGCTCGGGAGGAGCCCTCCAGTACTCGTGTAGGGGGCATCTTTTACCTGGTTTACGGTAATTTACCTTCCTTTACCTGGTTTACGGTAATTTACCTGGTCAAGCAGCTTTTTGCTGCTGCACTCTGACCAATCCCAAACAGCGGTTTCGAATCGCTAAACCCACTCTTCCAGTTCTGACTGGAGGAACTTATAATTAATGATATATTAAAAACGGACAAATGATCTGGATGTAAGAAAGTCAAACTTTATTAACTAAATAAACTACACCACACAACCAATACAACAGTTAAAATTGTTTAACAGGGAAGGCAGACGGCAAAAACGAGGGATAAATGGCTACAATGTTAACCTTACAATCTTAGCAACAATTCCCTTAAATTACTACCCCTTTACTTCTCACTATGTTGTCTTGTTGAGGAGTCAGAAACTTGCTCACCTGTGGTCCAAAGAGTAAGAGAGAGATATGCTTCTGAGAAGCTATCTTTATATCCTGGGAGCTCCTGCTGTTTTGGCGCTGAAAAGGTCTGTGTGCAAATTCGCGCCGAAAAGTTCGTATACACAAGAGAAAGGCCATGATTGGCTGATTCAAACGGGCTATTTCCCAGTGGCCAAACTGCTCCCATTGTCTGGAATGGGTTTCGAATAAAGCTTGGGGTGGTTTGAATATGTCTTCATTCTGGGGCCGAAATGTTCCAGCCCACATCCAGAGTTTTCTGGGCTAACAAAAGGGATCCAACTGCCCTATTGTCTGGGATGGGTGATTCAAACCCATTCAGTTTAAACTGTTCCCTTCCTCAGTTTGAGTGTCTTTTTCAAAAGTCTGTGCTGAGCCTTTGAACCATCTCCATTCACCCTGGTGGGTTTTGAATGGGGTTGGATTACTATGTAAACAGAAACCAATTCTTTTGTGGTCACTCGAAACCACAGCCTAAGTGGATAATCCTTTATGTCAACAAGGCAGCAGTTTCAGTAAACAAACATTGATTGTCAGCAGGGAGGGGAAACTCCCCTTTTTGATCGACAGAATTTGACTGCCATTGCTTGATCCTCCCCTTTTCACAGATATACACGCCTTTGTCCTTGGCCATGCTTACTGATGGCCATTTTTATCCCTTTGCAATTTACACAGTTCCAAACACAAGAGTACATTTTTTAAATAAAATGTGCTGTCTTAAAGTGTGCGAATTTTTCCACGTGCTGCCCAACTCAACGCAGCCCCCCTGCGATTCTGGGTATGTTTAAAACATTGTCCAACCCAGAGGCAATTTCCACGATGTAGATTAATATTCCCCAATCTTCGGGGACTGAGGGGATTTTCACGAACCCCTACACTCGGCTGAGCAGGTGTCCCATTTTGTGGTGGTCTGCTGCATGCTCCACAACTTGGCCATCATGAGGGCGCAGCCCTTGCCAGCAGGAATTACGGGACCACCTCAGGAGGAGGATGAGGAGGAGGAGGAGGAAGGAGGGAGGAGGCAGCCAGACAATCGGCCTTTGGGATGGGTGGGCCGTGACTGACTCATCAGAATCTGATTCGAATGAATAAATTCCCAGATCCCCCTTGCTCACCACATTCCCATCATACGATCCCAGTTGCAGGCCATATCACAGCGTCCTCCTGGGCGCAAAGCTGAAATGAGAGACACCACAAAAGATTCCAAACACAATTAATAAATTTATCTATACACATATCACATCAACACTATTAAGTATTCACCCTTGTGCAATCCCTTAGTGCCTGTCATACGTGTGCCTTTTCCTACTCTAGTGCCCCTATGCAGTGCGCCTCCAGTGGCTGCAGCACAGCTGTTGGAAGGCTGCTGAGTGTCCATGCGGGAGACTTCAGATGGCCTTACAGGACAACCTCGACCAGCTCTGGATCTGGAAGGCCTGGCTCTACACTGCACCACCTCAGCCTGGGCAGCGGCAGTCTGGGCTGGTTGGATGACAGGCAGTGACGAGGGCAATGGCGGAGTGGCAGCGGTGGGAGCAGGAATGCTCTCATCCTGAGAGAGGACAGCAGGTTTCTGCTCCATTGACCCACTGCCACTCCCCCGGGGCAGCATCTTAGCATCCCTAGCAATCTGTTGGAGCACAGATTGCTGGCCTGCTGCGACACCGTGAAAGCCCCGGTCGAAGGTGGTAGACCCAGCCACAATGGCAGCAGTCAAAGCTTGCGTGGCATCACACTAAGACTGCATGAGAGCAGCCAGAACTTGGATGCCACCAAGCTGAAACTGCATGAGAGCAGTCTGAGCTTCTGCTGCAGCACTAACATTGGGTCGATTCCGCCTGTGCTGCAATGGAAGCTACAACATCGCTCATCATGCACGTCATCATGTCTGGGTCGCCATGGTCTCTCTAGGAGTTTACCATCATTTGCAGACTGGAAATGATGGGCTCCATGCTCTGTGCAGAACCTTGTGCAATGTTGGAGGTGGCCTCCTCCACGCTCCTTGCAATTGCCTTGCCATTGCACCCATCATTTCCGTGTGCATGCCCATCACCCTTCTTCTAAAGGCCTCCCCATCGAGGTCCTTATCTGAGTCCTGTGCCAAACTCGCCCTCCGGGAGCTGGTCCCCGAGCTACCCTTTCCCCCTGGCCTTACTGCAGCCCATTAGTCTCCTGGTGCATCACCCTGTGCAGATCCCGCTACTACACTAGCCTCTAAAGAACGCGTAGTGCCAGTATCTGAGCTGGCGTCTGCAGGTGAGAGATGCAGTGACGCGTTGTCTTCTTCCTCCTCCTCTTCTCCCGCATCGCTCTGTGCGGTGCCCTCAGGGACAGGCTGCTCAGGTGCTTGCTGTTTATCTGAAAGCAGAAAGGCACGAGTCGGGTTATGGTGAGGGGAGATGGGCAGGAAGGCAGAAATGCATGCATACAGCATGAATAGCTTGAAAGTGAGAAAAGATTGTGGGCTGAGGGGGAAGTGGGATGTAAGAAGAAGGAGTAGGAATGAACATATCGCTGTTGTCCCCAAGGAGGTCAACGTCGTCGGTGGCCACAGTGCCCACAACCTGCCACCCAATTATCTCCAGCACTCTACTCTCCAGCTGGCTCAGCTGTTCAATGTGGGCTTGGCCCCCACCTTGAAGGGATTATTAGTAGTCCTAGCCACTGTAGGGCTACCCCGGATCAGGCATATTACCTAGACGGTCACTTTCAACTAAAGATAGAGGTAGCCGAATCATAAAGATGCTTAATTGAGTCTAAAGGTCCAGACTATCTCTCCCTAAAGGAAAGGAACGACCTAAAGATGTTACCGTCCTCCAGATAGCACTTTTATTAAGTTTAGCTAGACTGTAACCTTCCGGATATTATGAGGTTCTGGAAAACTCCCCCAGAATTCTGCAACTCCTCATTAAAGAGTGTACAGAGATTGAGTTTGCAAGTTTGATACAGAAGTACTATGTGAGACAATTCTAAAAAAATATAGATTTATTAAAGAACCGACATGTAATTACAGTTGGTGACTCAATTGCGACATTAACAGTTCCAAATACAAAAAGCTTTTACAATACTTATCATCAGAGATCCTTATTCTCAAATCTTAACTTCATAACATTTTTACATTTCTTAGTCTTATTCCAGGATATCCACCAAAATCAAATACAAGTACCTTTTTGATCCCCGAGATACAAAGAGTTGAAGACTTGCAGAGCTTGCCTCTGAAGCCTGAGAATCGCTTTGCCCCTTCAAGTGAATCTGTCTTCCCATTTGAAAGTCCAATTTTTATACCCTTTTTCATTGGTATATCCTTTGAAGTTTTTTGCTGATGTAAGCTAATTATTTCTAGTCATTTTTCTGTTGACTTCTACAATTTTTACAGTCAGATCAGCTTGTAGCATTAAGAATTGTGTCTCTATCTTTAGGTGTTCCAAGTTCAACACAAAAACAATGTGACAGCTGGTGCCTCCCACACTTGATGCCATTCTTACCAAAGACTTCTGTTTGTATCTTTTTACAACATGTAAATTATAAACACCTCAACCGGATGCACCATTGTCTTCTTAGTTACCTCAACTGTTTGTAACACTGATTCGTGTCTCCATGTTTCATTTGATGATACTTTTACGAAGGCATATGTTTCTTTAATTTATGTGATTCTTTCCGAAGTGTTGGTTTAAGACACTTTAACAGGGTATATACCATTGTGTTCTTTCCAAGCTGCAGACTTCCAGGAACCTTTAGCCCTCTGCTTCAATAAGGCTATTGATTCAGTGTCAACAACCTAACTTATCTCAATATCCTGTATGCTGTTTACAGCTTTTACAGCTTTTCCATTGTTAGGTTTTCAGATTTTCAAGCCCAGTTTGTCATGTTTTAATAAAGTCAGAATATTTTATAGGATGGTGTATTTTTCTGAATATGGCATATTGCTTATTCCTTCACAGCCTGTCCTCTCCTGCTCCCTCCAGTTGTGAGCCACCTTGGCCAGCAAGAGAAAGGAAAGTGTGCAAGTGAATGTGGTGCAATGTGTTTGGGTGAGGTGCCTGCCATAGTTGAATAGCTGTCATTTTGTGCAAGTTGTGAGATGTGGGTGTGAGTGTTGGTAGGTAGAGGTTGTTGGTGGGTGAGTGCTGGGGTGTGGTGCGTTGGGCACTGTGTGAAGATTGTGATTCAGATGGTAGTATGTAGCATTTGTTGAAGCCTTCCCTCACCCTGACCACCCATGTGAGGTCATTAATTTTCTTCCTGCACTGTGTGTGTGAAGGAATAAGCCATATAACCTATTCAGAAAAATACATTATCTTATGAAAGAGTTCTGGCCTTATTAAAACATGACAAACTGGGTTTGGAAATTTAGAAACCTAACTATGAAATAGCTATGAAAGCATTCTGGCTATTGAGATAAGATAGTTGTTGACCCTGAATAATTAACCTCATTGAAACAGAAGGTGCAGGCTCCGACAAGCCGACCTTTTGGGAACAAAACAATGGTTCACCCTGGATAAGGTGTTCTAATTTAAACTTTGTAAAGATAGCACAGAAGATAAGGAACATCTGCCCTCGTAAAGATGGCATAAAGTAAGGAACACCTGCTGTCACACCGTTTTTATATGGTAAACTTGGAACACCTAGAGATGAGTCAAAATTCTGGCTAAGGTGGCAGTAAGATTTGCAGATGTCGACAGAAAATGACTAGAGATAATTAGCTTGCTTCAGCAGAAAACTTTAAAGGAAATACCACTGGAAAAGGGTATAAATATTGAACTCGTAAATGGGATAACAGACTTGCTTTAATGAGGCAAAGCAATTCTCAGCTTCAGAGGCGGCTCTGTAGTTTACCACTCTTTGTAACTTGGGGATCAAAGGTACTTGATATTGATGGATATCCTTTATAGAGAATTTAAGAACTGTAATACTGTAGCGAAGTTAAGGTTTAAAAGTAAGATTCCCTGTTAATAATAAGATAGCATTTTTTCTCTTTTTAGAACGGTTAATGTTGCGATTGATTGATTCGCCAACTGTAAATTGCATGTCGGTTCTTTAATAAATCTATATATTTTTAGAATTGTCTCACATAAGACTTCTGTATCAAAAACTCGTGAACTCAATCTCTGTACACTCTTTGGTGAGGAGTTGCAGAATTCTGAGGGAGTTTTCCGGACCCTCATAATATCCAAAATGTTAGAATCTAGCTAAACTTATTAAAAGCGCTATCTGGAGGATGGTAACATTCTCGGGTTGTTCCTTTCCTTTAGGGAGAGATAGTCCGGACCTTTAGACCCAGTTAAGCATCTTTAGGATTCGGCTACCTCAAACTTTAGTTGAAAGTGAACGTCTGAGAAATACGCCTGATCCGGGGTAGCCCTAAAGGGGCTAGGACTAGTAAATATCCCTTCAGTTGGTGACCAACGTGTGTGTTAACGAGTTGATACAGAACCCTATACTTATATTTATATCTATATCCATCTCATAGATTGCTAAGTATAGAAGGAGTGTTTTACTGACAGTGGTACTACGAACCAGATTTAAGTCTCTAGAAATGATAAGTCCCTCATCAGGCCTTGTAGAACTTAAATCAGAACTCCTTCAATATACCATTGCGTTCTAGAAATTTCTTATAAAGTTCATATTAAATCCTAACCGAGGTTAAGTCCTGGTGAAATGGCAAACCCTGTCGGAATTGGCCAAGTCTTTTTATTAGGAAATGCAAATGATTGCTATCATCAAGTCATTTACTGTGATGGATCATCAATGCCGATTAAAAAAAGGACATCCCAACAATCCTCAGCTGGGATGGGGATAGTAGTAGGGACTTTTCGAGATTTCTATTCTTTTTATCCAGAAGAATTACTGTCCATACCCCTTCGCCACAAGACAGTGCAATATGCTGAAGCTGCAGCTCTATGGTATGCTTTAGAAAAGGCAGACCCTATTAAACCCACATTAATCTGTACAGATAGTGACTATTGTAAAAGAGGATATAACCAAGATCTAGTTTTCTGGGAACAAACAAACTTTATCAATCATAAGGTTAAACCCATAAAACATATGTCATTGTGGGAAGACATTCTCCGTTCGAGGATGGAGAAACAGAATTGTCAGGTGATTCATATAAACAGACATACCACTAGGACAGTGCACTCAAAAGGAAACAGTCTTGTACACGAACAAGCGAAATGTTAGGTCTGCAAGAAACCCCCTCGAGAGGGGCCTGCCAATATTAGCGTTATCACTAGGGCAGAACGGGCAGCTAATCATGATGAGGAACTGATTCAGCTATTAGACCCAACAAAAGAGAATCCACCAGGATATCCATCAAAGTACTTTTACTCGGAAACCCCTACTGGTATTGCGCTAGTTAAGTTGCCTAAGGGAAACCGAGAGGTACCCCCAAGACACACAAATGAGAACAGCTTGTAAAAGAAGCTCACGAGGGCATAGGTCAAGCACATAGTGGTGCCAGAACAACATTCTGCAAATTGACCCCCTTATATTGGTGGCCAGGCATGCTTAAGGCCTGTAAAACATACGTGGCAAATTGTGAGCCATGCAATTTAACCAATAAGTCATCACTAATTAAGCCACCACCATTGGCTCCTGTGAAAGCTGATGAACCAATGGGAAAATTCTTTATTGACTTCATTGGACCACTTAACCCATCTTTGGGATACAGACATATTCTCGTTTGTGTAGATGGATGCACTTCCTTCTGCTGGCTGGTCCCCACAAAAACTGTTTCGGAAAACACACTCGCCAATGCTTTTACTAACATAATTACTGTAGCTGGTGCACCCAAAATCTTACACTCCATTAAAGGCAGAACCTTTGTCTCCAAGGTCTTCAAAGACTACTGCGAATAAAGGGGGATTGGGTTAGAGCACAGCACGCCACTTCATCCGCAATCAGCAGGGCTGGTGGAACGTAAAAACCAGGAAGTGAAAATGCTATTGGTCAAATTGTTGAGAATCAGGGGAAATAAGTGAACCACCATCATTCCGGAAGTGCAGCTATCACTTAATAATGTGCCTGCATCTGCATCAGGGACAGTGTCCTCTAAAACAACATATTATCTAATGTATGGGGTTGAGATATATATACCGCTTACCCATGGTTCTTTTATTGCTTGTACACTCTCTGATTCCTTGACCCGACAGCGACAGTTAGATTTAAAAAAAAGAAGTAACAGAGGAGATACATCAAATTGATCAGGGGATAAGGGAGACAAATAGGCAGAAAAAATTGACAAACAAAGCATGGCAACCCCTAGCAGGAGAATGGGTACAGGAAAAGAAGTTTGAGCAAAAACCTGGTTTAAGACCTAAGTGGAAAAAACCTGTTCAAATACGTTCCGTTATTAATGAAAGGACTGTTAAAATACATATGAATCAGCCGAATGGCAAGCATATTTTAAAAACTGTCTCCATAGACAATCTCAAAAGCTGTCCTGCGGGATACCAAAATGGAGGAACGATACAAGGTGCAGTTGTACACTGTCTTCCAAGACCCAGCTTGGAGCACGACACAGGAAATGGATGCGAGCGAACTACTGACGACGGTCAGCCAGATGGTGTCACTGATTCCTCCACACGATGCTTGGCAATGCCTCAGGAATTGGATTCGCAAAAAGCCACAACCAAAACAAGTAAAGACCAACAAGTTACTTCAACGAAGGAGGAAAACACTGCGGATGGAGAAGGAAGCAACTGAGCTTCTGGCAAGGCCTTTACAAAAACAAGAATCTGTCCTCACACTGGATCAATGGAACAGCGTGTCAAGCTTCAACCAGCTCCCAATGGCGTCTCCTTGACATGTATGAATAACTCACCTCTACAGAACGTACATCTGTCAATCGGACATTCTAATTACATGTTGTTTCGCTAATTGCATGACAATGTACCTATCATTCTTTTAATTTGTGTTCAATTTAAAATAAGGCACAACATTGTCCTGGGATGACTTAAAGGCATTTTCTTGTAGCACATGATTGGGCTCTTGTGAATCTTGTGAAATTAATGTACTATTGTAACCGTATTTGTAACATTGACCAAACTCTGCCCTGATGCTCAAGCTCATTTTTTGGTCAAGAGGGGGGTGTGAAGGAATAAGCCATATAACCTATTCAGAAAAATACACTATCTTATGAAAGAATTCTGGCCTTATTAAAACATGACAAACTGGGTCTGGAAATTTAGAAACCGAACTATGAAATAGCTATGAAAGAATTCTGGCTATTGAGATAAGATAGTTGTTGACCCTGAATAAATAACCTTATTAAAACAGAAGGTACAGGCTCTGACAAGCTGACATTTTGGGAACAAAACAATGTTTCACCTTAGATAAGGAGTTCTAATTTAAACTTCATAAAGATAGCAAGTAAGATAAGGAACATCTGCCCTCGTAAAGATGACATAAAATAAGGAGCACCTACCGTCACACCGTTTTTATATGGTAAATTTAGAATACCTAGAGATGAGACAAGATTCTGGCTGAGGTGGCAGTAAGAGTTGCAGAGGTTGGCAGAAAAATGACGAGAGATAATTAGCTTGCATTAGCAGAAAACCTTAATGGAAATACCACTGGAAAAGGGTATAAACATTGAACTCTCAAATGGGATAACAGACTCGCTTTAATCGGGCAAAGCGATTCTCGGCTTCAGAGGCGGCTCTGTAGTCTACCACTCTTTGTACCTCGGGGATCAAAGGTATTTGATATTGATGGATATCCTGTATAGAGAACTTTAAGAACTATAATACTGTTGCAAAGTTAAAATTTAAAAGTAAGATTCCCTGTTAATAATAAGATAGCAAGGTTAATGTTGCGATTGACTGATTCACCAACTGTAAATTGCATGTTGGTTCTTTAATAAACCTATATATTTTTAGAATTATCTCACATAAGACTTCTGTATCAAAAACTCATGAACTCAATTTCTGTACACTCTTTGGTGAGGAGTTACAGAATTCTGAGGGAGTTTTCCGGACCCTCAGAATATCCGGAACGTTAGAATCTAGCTAAACTTATTAAAAGTGCTATCTGGAGGACAGTAACATTCTCGGGTTGTTCCTTTCCTTTAGGGGGAGATAGTCCAGACCTTTAGACCTAATTAAGCATCTTTAGAATTCGGCTACCTCAAACTTTAGTTGAAAGTGAACATCTGAGAAATACGCCTGATCTGGGGTAGACCTAAAGGGGCTAGGACTAGTGAATATCCCTTCATGTGGGTCCTGGGGACCACAGTACTGCCCATCATGTGTTGTGCCACCTTCCTCCACATTGTGCAGACACTCGTGTTGAGGGCCTCCTGCCAGTTGATGGGTGCAGGATCGCCTGCCTTCTCTTGACTGCGAAAACCGAAGCCTCCAAAGTTTCATTTGAAAACCTCCAGGCTCTCTCCCTGAGGTGGCGATCTGCCATCTTAATTTGTAAGTAACTGATCCGTCTCCTTCTGCTTCTTCTTAGGATTGTTGGGGCAGCTGCACAGTCAGCAATGATGAGAATGAGGTACTGCAGCATCAATGAACCTCCCATTTAAGTCGTGAAAAAAGCCTGCGGCAATCATGACTTGCAATTAGACTGCCCCCAATATTGGTCTAACTTTTCAGTGTCACGCCAATGAGCTTGGGTTTTTAGGCTAGCATCATGACTGCAATCGTTTTATTGAGGGGTGAGCACGAATTTTGTATGCATTCTAGACAATTTTCAGGTGGCGCTACTTAACCATTTTTAGTCTAAGCACTGCCCATTTCTTGGCTATAACATTTCTAGCCCTACGATAGTTAAACACAATGTGACCAAGTGTTCTATGCTCTGCAGATTCACTGGTAGCAGGGATATTTGGAACATCGCTCCATAACGCCCTGACTGATGAGGTCAAGGCATTGACGTTCTTATTCCATCATACAATGATGGCTTACTTCACAGCATTTAGTGGTAGAATTGTGAGTGAAGTATTTAGAGACCTCATGCTCTGTGCCCAAACAGTATTGAGTGACGTGAAGACTCGAGTTCTAGCAGGGGCACATAACCAAAAGCACAGGAATAGGTGAATGGCTGTTGAGTTACTGCTAGTCCCTTGGCTGCAGCTACCTCTGGAGAAGAGACAGGAGAAGTCTGGACAGAACAGGATGGGCTACCAAACATACATATGCCTCATTACCTTATTTCTCTTATTTGGAAGGAGGAGAGCATGCCAGGGGATCTCAGAGATGCCGTAATCGTGACCATCTTCAAGAAAGGTGCAAGTCCGACTGCGGTAATTACAGAGCAGTCTCCCTGCTGTTTGCCACAGGGAAAGTCATCGCAAGAATCCTCCTCAATCGCCTTCTCCCAGTGGCCGAAGAACCCCTCCCAGAATCGCAATGCAGATTCCGCCCACTAAGGGCACAATGGACATGATCTTCATCGTGTGTCAACTACAAGAGAAGTGCAGGGACGAATTCCAAAACCGTCTTTAGTGTGCCAGTGCAGCCTTTGGTCACCTGAGGAAACGAGTGTTTGAAGACCAGGACCTCAAACCCAGCACCAAGCTCATGATGTACTGAGCAGTAGTCATTCCCGCCCTCCTGTATGCTTCAGAGACATGGACTATGTACAGCAGGCACCTCAAAGCACTGGAGAGGTACCACCAACGCTGCCTCAGCAAGATCCTGCAAATCCATTGGTAGGATAGGCACACCAACGTCAGTGTTCTCGCTCAGGCCAACATCCCCAGCATCGAAGCTTTGAATATGCTTGATCAGCTCCGATGGACAGGCCACATCGTCCGCATACCCGATACGAGACTCCCAAAACAAGTGCTCTACTCGGAGCACCGACACGGCAGGAGAGCCCCAGGTGGGCGGAGGAAACGCTTCAAGGATACCCTCAAAGTCGCCTTGAAAAAGTGTAACATCCCCACCAACAGCTGGGAATCCCTGGCCCAAGACCACATGAAGTGGAGGAGAAGCATCTGGGGAGGCGCCGAACACCTCGAGTCTCTTTGCCGGGAGCAAGCGGAAGCCAAGCGCGAACAGCGGAAGGAGCGCACGTCAACCCAAACACCCCACCCACCTGCCTCTTCAACCACCATCTGCCCCACCTGTGGCATAGACTGTAGGTCCCCCATTGGACTCATCAGTCACCTGAGAACTCATTTTTAGTGTGGAAGCAAGTCATCCTTGGTTCTGAGGGACTGCCTAAGAGAGAAGAAGAAGAATATGCCTCGTTAGATGGCAATGTTGTGCTGCAGTGAACACACCACCACGATTCTACCTTGTCTCCAGGAATATTGTAGAGCAACCCAGAGGACTCCTGTTGCTGTCCAAACATTGGAACCATTGTAGGAGCATGCCAATTGTCTGTTCAATGTGGTCCCTGCTCTCTTGAATGTGCTTTGTTGAATGCTCTTGACCAGCAGTTATCGTGGTTGTATAGACTATAATGAGTCATGGTTCAAGCAGGTAACACATATTGCTGAGGCATCACCACACAACTTGTTTTAACTGTGAAATGAGGTCTTGAAGTGTGAAGAAAAGATTTAGCAGATTAAGGGTGATGTAAGAAAGCTACTAGGCACTTGGTCTAAGCGTTAAACAAAGCTTTAATCAACTGTTTTACAATATGGAGGTCTAGTTGTGTCCTTCACTAGTTCCTGCTAAGAATGTCCTGCGCAAGCTGGGCCCGTGCCCGAGTATTTATACTCTCCCTGTTCAGCGCCACCTGCAGGCCGCTCAGTTGATTCATGTCAAAGGGTTTTCATTAGAGGACAGGCACAGTTATGTGCAGATTCTGTGATGGTATATCTTAGCAGAAACCAATCCCGATTTCCAACTCCCCAGTTCCTCTCTCACATGAGGCTATAAACACTGCAGAGTTGAATATAATGATATTAATTGCTCATTAGTGTTATTACAATAACATTATGTGCAAGAAATGTAATTATGTTACGCAAGGAAATTATGTATTTGACACAATTGCTAAACAAGAAAAGCTTTCCCAAACACTACTCTATGATCAGAGTGACAATTTTCCCGTAAAGATTTAAAAACGGGGCTCATTTCATTTTATCAAACAAGAATAAAATGTGATATGAGTTACTCATTGTATTGCAGTTTCCAAATCTACAAATATCTATTAGGATTATAAATACAAGTTGTTGTTGTTATTGTAGGATTTGGCACATAATTTCTTAAAATGAATTTTACACTCTATTTTATTAATGGACAATACATGCCGTACATTCCTATTAATTGGGACATGCATTACCAGGAAATATTTGCTGAGCCATCCGTTAATTTGCTGTGCATTCTACACTGCTTGCCTAATAGGAATGATTGGATAAATGGATCGTTTTGCTTGCCATGGAGGTGTTTTCATTAAGATGTTTCCAAGGAATTGCAATTTTCACATTTTAATTACATAGCAGACAGCACGATTGCTTGAAGCTGATTAGTATACGTTTCTTTTTTCATCATTTTGACGTTTGATCATAAAAGATTGATGCCAGGAATCCGAATGTGCAGGTTTTCTTTGCATCTTCTAACATGTATCTTATTTGAGCACAGCAGATGCCGTACATGTGATTTATTTAATTTCAGTCTCTACTGTGAGCTGCTTGTTCTGTACAGATATTTACACAAGCAGGCATGAGGCGTAGCAATGTGACTTGTTTCAGCTGATCATAGCTTTTAATGTGCAATTCTTTTTGTGCTTAGGCACCTGTGATGAAACTGCTGTCACACACGAGTATTCTGTGAATACAGATATAAGACGAAATAATAAATGAGGTAAAAATGTGATTACAGTTCCAGATGTGTCCCAACAGGCAAGATTTTTCTTCCCAACGATGCCTTATCATGTTAGACTAATACCTACTTCCAGCAACTAGAGGTTAAAGGTCATTGAGGAATTTTTTCTTTAATTAAGACTGAAGAACAATAAAATATATGTTTAAACAATAATATATGTGCAAGAGTCTCATTCTGTTTATAATTTATTCAGCATATTCTCTGTGGTTCATCTGCAGGTTAAGAGTTTTTGTATTGATTGGATTGAAACCCTGCTTTGTGAGGCAGTTATGTTCTGTACACTGTCATTATTTTTCACGTTGCATCTGAAGGGAAGCAGCAATTATGTGAAATTGTGGTTAATTAATCTTCTCCTTTGATTGATTTTTTAATTGATTAATTGTTGCTTATGCTCGCCCAAGAGCATTTTTTTGGATTATGTGTATTCTTGCCTGACCTCTTTTCCAAAAGTAATTGGAACAATTCAAAACGAGTCTGCAGTTAGAGGTAAACCTTGTCACCTTCTACAAAATACATTGACACACACTAGGAATGAAAAATTAAAGCGGCAGTAAATTATTGCATTTTTATTATCAATTAATTCTATTTAGTATTCAGTTAAAAAGGAATTCATTGGTATTTTAGTAATTGTTTTCTTTCACCCATCATTGGCACAGTTTCCATCATGGCTTGGAGGTGTGACAGTGATAGCCAAAGTCTGTTAGTTTTTTTTCCTGTTTTCCCACTCAATCTTCTTAGGCAGTCCCTCGGAACTGAGGATGACTTGCTTCCACATTAAAAATGAGTTCTCAGGTGACTGATGAGTCCAATGCGGGACCTACAGTCTCTGTCACAGGTGGGGCAGACGGTGGTTGAAGGGGCGGATGGGTGGGGTGCTTGGGTTGACGTGCGCTGCCTGCGCTTGGCTTCCGCTTGCTCCCGGCGAAGAGACTCGAGGTGTTCAGCGCCTTTCTGGATGCTTCTCCTCCACTTTGTGCGGTCTTGGGCCCGGGATTCCCAGGTGCCGATGGGGATGTTACACTTTTTCAAGGAGGCTTTGAGGGTGTCCTTGAAGCGTTTCCTCTGCCCACCTGGGGCTCTTTTGCCGTGTCGGAGTTCCGAGTAGAGCGCTTGTTTTGGGAGCCTCGTATCTGGCATGTGGACAATGTGACCCGTCCATCGGAGCTGATTGAGCGTGGTCAAAGCTTCGATGCTGGGGATGTTGGCCTGTGCAAGAACACTGACGTTGGTGCGCCTATCCTGCCAATGGATTTGCAGAATCGTGCGGAGGCTGCGTTGGTGGTACCTCTCCAGTGCTTTGAGGTGCCTGCTGTACATGGTCCATGTCTCTGAGGCATACAGCAGGGCAGGTATCACTGCTGCCCTGTAGACCATGAGCTTAGTGCTGGGTTTGAGGTCCTGGTCTTCAAACACTCTCTTCCTCAGGCGACCGAAGGCTGCACTGGCACACTTAAGGCGGTGTTGGACTTCGTCGTCGACGTCTGCCCTTGTTGACAGTAGGCTCCCGAGGTATGGAAAGTGGTCCACGTTGTCCAAGGCCTTGTCGTGGATTTTGATAATCGGGGGGCAGTACTGTGTGGCGGGGGCAGGTTGGTAGAGGACCTTTGTCTTACGGATGTTTAGTGTAAGGCCCATGCTCTCGTATGCTTCGGTGAAGGTGTTGATGATGGTTTGGACTTCGACCTCTGAGTGAGCGCAGATGCAAGCGTCGTCTGCATACTGTAATTCGACGACAGAGGATGAGACGACCTTGGATCTGGACTGGAGGTGACGGAGGTTGAACAGTTTCCCGTTTGTTCTGTAAATTAGCTCCACTCCAGCGGGGAGCTTACTGAGGGTGAGATGGATCATTGCAGCAAGGAAGATCAAGAAGAGCATTGGTGCGATGACACAGCCTTGCTTGACCTTGGTTCATACGTGAATTGGGTCTGTGGTGGAACCATTGGTCAGGATCACGGCTTGCATGTCGTCGTGACTCAATAGAATCTCTATTACAGCAGCTAACTGATCAGTCCAAGGGATTAGAGACAGTTCGTGGAGCTGCGGAGCAATTTAGTCTATTCTTCATGATGCAATTCTTGATTTTCCTTTGGGGATATATTTGTTAGCAGTTTAATAAATACTTTTACTATCTTGTAACATTTTGCAGGACCATACATTTTTATATTGGGAATAGCATGCTTCGGATCTGATTCTGAAACATTTAAGATGATAATTGACATCACAAGGTAACATGAGAACATAAGAAAGCACAGAAAAGAAAAAGGCCATTTGGTCCTTTGTGCACCATTCCCCCTTCCAATCATAGACTATGCAATTTATTTATATCCTGAAAGTAGGTCCTACAAAAAAGTTCTACAAAATTTTTCCTGACCCTCACCATTCCGCCCACCCCCACGCAATCAGGTACAGGTCAGCATTAAAACCAATTAGATAACTGCTATGTTTTCAGTTTATATTTTCTCATTAAAGTTTCATTTTGAGTGCCATTTGCTAAAACCACGTTAAGGACTGTATACTACATAGGCACGACTGTGTGATGTTTGTTCAAATCCTTTCAGTTTATGAAAGGCATGGAAAGAAATTCTGTGAATCACATCAGATAAGTACTTGGAAGATAGTCTTTTGATCAGTAAAAATCAGACAGCTTACAATGGAATAGCGGTTGCATTCCATGCAGATTAATAACAAAATGCTGTAGTGCGTTTCATAATAAGACTACAAATGGAATGATAAAAAGCAAGCTTTATTGTATTAAGGTTAACAGGAAATACCACAATCTGCTTCAACCATATTTTAGACCTTTAATATGGGATACTGTAACATTTGTCCTTCCGTGTGAATACAGTTAGTGTTGTGCATGATGATTTTTTCATTTTAATTTGGATTTGTCTCAATGATGGTTTTGGAATCCAACACAAAATGTTTTGTATCAGGATAGAGTCCTCAGTAAATGTTGTCCACTGAACAAAAATGCCTCTCATTTCCTACCAAATTCAACAGACTTGGAATGTACCATTTTCCTGATGTTGAGTCTGAGACTACATTGACAACAACAGAGCCTTTAGTTAAATCTGGAATATTTATTTCTGCTGTTAGATGCAAACTGGAAAAATGCTTCACTTTAGCTTTCTTTATTTAAATGTGTTTTTATAACAAATATTTTCAGATTTTGTTCATTCCACAAGGTTTTTTTTCCCATTAACAGTCCAGCACACAGTGAAGCTATTATATACAGACACACCCAAGGGGCCAGTGTTGCCCAACATGCTTTCAGTTATTATATATAAAATCTCAAGGACGGGTGGCTAAGGCTCTGCATAAAATAATAGAATATATATCCTTTGTTAAAAGGCTGATGGTTACTGTTATGATTCAAACTTCCTTCCAACATTCTGAACTCATGCTTGCAGCAAAGAGGCGGTTCCATGAGCAGACCAGGTCTCCCAGGACCAGGCATTTGCACTGTTACATGTGCCACAACATTAACAATTACCTTATTAATATGGTAATATGCACTATAGACTATGTGAGATGTCCACCATGCTGTCCTGTTCATTCCAAAACATGCTAAGTACAACATTGTCAATCAATTATGTTGAAGCTAAAACAAGTAATCAGAAAAACACAGCAAGAGCACCATACTTGCTTTACAACATACATAAATTATTTCAAAAACTGTCAGAGGTGCCATCTTTCGGATGAAACATTAAGCCGAGGTCCCGTCTGCTCTCTCAGGTGGACGTAAAAGATCCCATGGCACTATTATTTCGAAGGAGAGCAGGGGAGTTCTCCCCGGTGTCCTGGCCAATATTTATCCCTCAATCAACATCACTAAAACAGATTATCTGGTCATTATCACATTGCTGTTTGTGGAAGCTTGCTGTGCATAAATTGGCTGCTGCGTTTCCTACATTACAACAGTGACTACACTTCAAAAAAAGTACTTCATTGATTGTAAAGTGCTTTGGGACGTCCAGTGGTCATGAAAGGCGCTATATAAATGCAAGTCTTTGTTTTTTTTAAAGAGTCTGAGATCTTAATACTTCTTCTGACTGAGTCTCTGTTGAGACATTACATGTGCAATGACTCCCCAGAGCTCCGCTCAGCCGCCTCACGTGGAATAAGCAGTATGAAGTAGGGAACTGAAGACCCTAGGACTGTCATCCAATGATACGTCTATCTTTATTTTGATGTTAAAGCAGGTTATTTAACGAACAAACAATTTCTTCTCAAACGTCAGCCAATTAAGATAGTAACTATTTAAGGTGTGAACAGTAGACTGATGTGCTTTTGACACCTGACCATAACCGTATCCATTTTGAATTTCTGATTTGAGTCTAAAAATAAAGGCCTAGGTTGCGCTGGTATTTCCAGTGTAATTCACCCAAAATCGGCCAAGCCAGCGCAAATGATCGCCGAATTTCAAGCGCAAGTTAGGTCCGGCGCAAAACAAGTTTTGCGATCTTTTCTGTTGGTTTAGAAAACATTGTGCTGGAAACCAGTCCCGCCCTGAAAGCTGGCCACGCCCCCGATCAAATTAATCCCCATGGCGAATATCTGCTAATTGCACCTGTTTTGGGGCCTTCGAAGAGGCTCTTAAAATAAAGCCTTTTTTTTAGGTTCAAGAGCACTAATAGGCACCTTTTAAAAGCTAATTCAAAAGCACCCACCTGTTAATACTTCGCTGTTGCCACTACACAAAACCCAAATCTGGAATGGTGAGATTTCTTTCATTTTAAAAGTCTATTTTATTCCTTTTTGCAGCCTTCCAATATCTACACTCCCTTCTTCAGCCAACAGTAAAAGCTGGGCTAAGCCAATAATCTTTCATGGGAGCTGCCAATGGTGGAAAACATTAGCTGACAGGAAATAAACTGAGTCAATCACTATAGGCTGATGCAGGGCAGAATAATCCTCCTGACTAATTTATGCTCTTCTCCTCAAAATAGAGTGCTCCAATTGCTGGCCAAAGATCAGCATAAAAGCTGTAGCAAATAGCTGAATTGGAATTGTTGTTGAACTTGTGATTCAAATCCAGATGGTCCAAATGAGAGCCCAGCTACCAACAGCATTGTAGGAGGATCCGTGTAGGAGGATTGTGTTTTCACACTTCCATGCCCACGGGCGATGTCATTTAAAAAGATTAAGGTTGTCAAATGCAATCTAGAGTTCTGCACATGTTAGATTTACTCTTGAATGAGCCTGATAGCAACCAGGTAAATTTTATTTATTTTATCATATTGTCAATCACTTTTCCTTCTCTAATTTATTCCATTCCAATCTTTCATTGAGCCTGCTGTTTTCTGGTTTAAAATGGTGGTTTCCTCTTCAAAGATTTGTTGGAATCCAACAGTGAGATACAAAATGTAAGTTTATAAAAATGTATACTATTCCCGTTGTCAGTCTTGTTACAACTCTGAAATAGCCCAGTGAGTATGCTCCACAGAACGCCATTAGGTGCAAATAATTTCCCTGCAATGTCTAACTAACTCAGCACAGATTGGGATTTAAGCTGTGCCCTACCTCATCTGCTTCGCTCAGCTGCTCACTGCGTTAACCTGTTTAGCCATTGGGAAAGGAATACAAGAAATAGGAGCAGGAATAAGCTATACGGCCCCTTCAGTGGACTTGTGCATTTGACTGAAATAGAAATCCATGATACTTATTAGTTGTGCATCTAACAAGATAATGGATCGTTCTCAAAAGAATCCATTTCTTAGCATTGATGACATCTGTTTCAATAATTTGCATTAAGGCCAGAATACTCAATCAGTTTTCCTTACTGGTCAGCCAAAATCAGAAAATGCTGATTTGTAAACATAGCAGTTGTTTGTTTTTCCATCAAACATATATCCTCATTTGACCCTGGCAGGAATGCCATGAAAGTGTATCAGTATTAATCTATGGAACGAAATATAGTGCACAGAAGTTTGATAATCTGACAAGATGCCATCAGAAACCATCAACTGTCACAAAAATAGTCAGTGTCTAAAGTAGTGATTTTTAGTACTCTATAAATTTCTCATAGAAACATAGAAGATAGGAGCAGGAGTAGGCCATTCGGCCCCTCGAGCCTGCTCCGCCATTCAATGAGATCATGGCTGATCATCCAAATTCAGTACCCTGTCCCTGCCTTCTCCCCATATCCCTTGATCCCTTTAGCCTTAAGGAATATATCTAACTCCTTCTTGAATATATTTAATGAATTGGCCTCAACTGCCTTCTGTGGTAGAGAATTCCACAGGTTCACCACTCTTTGGGTGAAGAAATTCCTCCTCATCTCTGTCCTAAATGGCTTACCCCTTATCCTTAGACTGTGACCCCTGGGTCTGGACTCCCCCGCCACCGGGAACATCCTTCCTGCATCAAGTCTGTCTAGTCCTGTTAGAATTTTATATGTTTCAATGAGATCCCCTCTCATTCTTCTAAACTCCAGCGAGTAAAAGCCCAATCGACCCAATCTCTCCTCATATGTCATTCCTGCCATCCCAGGTATCAGTCTGGTGAATCTTTGCTGCACTCCCTCCATGGCAAGAACTGTTTCATGCTTCACTGTTAGATAGTACCTGAAAATGTTTAGGTACAGAAACAAGCAGCATTGCAGCAATTTCACACAAGAAGAAGGATTTTTTAATTAACATTTTGTACATTTTATCTTATCCACTGTACTTCACAGAATCATAGAATGGTTACAGCACAGAAGGAGGCCATTCAGCCCGTCGAGCTCATGCCGGTTCTCTGCAAGAGCACTTCAGCAAGTCCCACTCCCCCGCCCTTTCCCCGTAGCCCTGCAATTTTTTTTCCTTCGGGTATTTACCCAATTCTCTTTTGAAAGCTATGATTGAGTCTGCCACCACCACCCTTTCAGGCAGTGCATTCAGATCACTCGCTACGTAAAAAAGCTTTTCCTCATGTCGTCTTTGGTTCTTTTGACAATCACCTTGAATCTGTGTCCTCTGGTTCTCGACCCTACCACCAATCTAAACCGTTTCTCTCTATCTACTCTGTCCAGACCCCTCATGATTTTGAATACCTCTATCAAATCTCCTCTCAACTTTCTCTGCTCTAAGGAGAACAACCCCAGCTTCTCTATACTATCCACGTAACTGAAGTCCTTCATCCCTGTAATCATTCTCGTAAACCTTTTCTGCACCCTCTCTAAGGCCTTCACATCCTTCCTAAAGTACCTTCATTTGGTTATTTTAAGTTTCTAAGAATCTTCTCAAGTGCTGCATAATTCAAATTAATCTCTATCACTTAAGTGATAATTCCACTGTTGTGCAAATGATCAGGAATGCTAAGGCCTATCCAAGCTTACAGGTTAGAAGAGAGATTTGGATGTAGAAGGCCCTTACGCCCATTCTGTCTCACCCTTCCAGAACGCCAACCCCACTGTCATCCCATTCCAGCATCTAGCTGTTTCTTAAATGAGCCCAGCGACCTGATCTCAACCAATCTCCATGACAACCTATTCTAGCTGTTGATCAGCCTCAGCGTAAAGAAATAAAAAAATGAATGTAGGTCATGAAAAAAGTCAGTACTCATTGTATATTCTAAAACATTGCGGCACCAAAATATTTTTTTTTAAATAGCGGCCTTATTTAAATCTAACATTTTTGGAATGTAGCTTGTAAAAAGAAAACATCACAGGCTAAGAATAATTCCCCTTGTGGGTATGAGTTCCAGAAGGTTTCTAACAATCTTAAAGGCATATAAACTTATTTGTTTTTCCCCTTCCCCTGTATTTGCAGGGCAGCAAAGGATGTCTGACTGAAATATATTACACCTCCTAAGGAACTGTACTACTGTTTTTCAGATGAATGACCTTCTGTGAAAGAGAAGAATGATACTGATAATTTGATTGAAAGATTAGTTCTAACAAAAATTTCCTGAATTGATTTCAATCTGCTTAAATATTCAGAGGAAACCAAGTTACAAACGTGTTGACTGGGCAGAATTGAAATGATTCCGAAATAGTAGCTTGTGGTTTATTTAATGCTACTGAACTTTTCTAACAAGTAATGAGAAGTAATTCACTAAACCTTAACTAAAGTGGATATTCGACTTGTTAAGTGCAAGGGTTTCCTTCAAAGAATTATCGTAACACCAGTGTAATAACACATAGCAAAACTAATTGCTATCATCCATTGACCAGACTGCTACAAGTAACGGTTCTACTGCCACATTGTTCACGTTCTCCACTTTCATCATGTTCTATGTTATTGGCATCATCATTCTGACAGATTGCCTTAGGATGAGACTTATGTGGGGGTCTGATTAATGTGTTTGGTCCCAAATGAGTTTTCAGTCTGCCTCTGCTAATGCATCTCTTGCAGTGTTTTCAGTTCATCATCAGGATGTACGGTAAAATGATTTCAGACAATAGATTTGTTTTTCAAACCTGACAAGAGACTCATATTCTTTGTAGAAGATAACGTGGCAGTGCTTAGGAGTTTCCTTTGCCTTTGTGCCAATGATTGAGCTGGTTTAACAATAGCAAAACTAATGTTCGCAATACTGGAATCAGTAATAGATAAAGCTCTGTTGGCCCATTGGTAACTGTCATTACTGTGAGATTCAGGATAGGCAGGGCCAGAAGTAGCTATTGAAGATGGCATTAATAAGAGTGGCTATTATGTTGGAAAGGGAAGCCAGTAATTCCAGCAGAGGATGCACCCCCTACCCCCCAGAAACATGCTTCAAAACAATGTTCAAAAATGGTTTAAAATCTTTGGGGGGGTTCAGACCAAACCCCAGTTCCACCCTTGCAGTGCCCAGTACACCTTTTATTTGGTGTTCCGACCACTACTGTTTCACCCCAAACAGGATCCCGTGGGAAGGTCAGGACCAGGCATTTGTAGGTCTAACTCTCAGCCCTTCCAATGCACTCCCACTAGACTTGAATACATTGGCTGGGTCGTAAATATTCGGACCCATTTTCTCCAGTTTACGTCATTCCAGTTTTCATGTTTTGTTTACCACAAAATACATTTTTTACAAGATTGTATTTTGTGAATCATCGTATAATATATATAATTTGAAAAGTTGAAGTCAAAGCATGTACTTAGTCAATAAGCGGATATATTTAGGCCCAGAATTCCCTCAGAGCTGTTTGCGCTCACCGCAATAACTTTGCCAGATGTATGGTGGAAACCTTGTTTACGTGCTACACTTCTGGTGCAATTGCAGTGGTGGAGCGAGATCAGCTCTGTGGATATTCTGGGCCTATACCTTTAAAATGTTTATTACTTTAATGATAGGCTATGACTAATACCTTTTGAGGTGCTAGAGAGCTGCCAGTGCACCAAGTACCATTACCTACACGGCAAGAGCAGAGGAAAAGGGGAGAAAACATTCCAGTCAGGAAGAATAGTACACCAGGTTTTCATAGAGGAGAAATTCAACTAAGTGGCTGACCTGCCCATTTCAGAAATGGATCTGCCCACTTGTGCACTATGTAGCAGAACACTGAAGCTCATCCTGTCCTCTACTGTTGCCTTATTCTGGGGTTTCCTCGATGGAAGGAGTAAATGAGGTAGCTGGTTGCTAGTTGCCCTTGGGAGGCTCTTAAAATTGAGTTACCCCTCTACCCCCTTGTGCCAGGTCAAGAGATGGCCCTGCTATTAGTTCTGCCACGTCCACTTCACGGGAGAGATCTGAGCATGCTCATTTTTTGGCACATCTACTCCCATTGAAATGAGAGGCTAAATGGGGTGGATTTGGCATTGCCCTGACAAACAGGAACCCAACCATACCTACTGTAGCCACAACCCTGCTGCTGAGGACTCCCTCAGCATAACCAGTGATCTGCATTGAAGCAGGCTTCTGGGTAGCAATAAGGGCAATGAAGCGCTATGTTGTGGCTCTCTCTATTGAATTTGCAAGCATATTGAAACGACATGAGAACTTGTTGTAGATTGGAAACCAAGGTCTATATAGCGACAATCTGAACACTCATGAGTGTTGTTCCCAATGTCCCTAAGGCCTCTGCCACTCTGGACCTCACTGCAGCTGCCCGTAGAGTTGCCATGTTTCCCACAATTGGCTGCACTACCCATTAACCTCCTCACACAACTGCACAGATGTGGCTACTCGACTTCTCCATAGTCATTGCCACACCTTTCAGGGTGCTTTGGACAGCTTCAAATTACTTCATAAGATGATTGTGTTCAAATAGCACTTATAATTTATTAGCAGGCAGAATTCCTAGGTTCTACAGTTGAGTAACAGAAGAACATAAGAAATAAGAGCAGGAGTAGGCCATACGGTCCCTTGAGAGCTGCTCCGTCATTCAATGAGATCATGGCTGATCATCGACCTCAACTCCACTTTCCCGCCCGACCTCCATATCCCTTGATACCCCTAGAGTCCAAAAATCTATCTATCTCAGCCTTGAATATACTCAAAAACTCAGCATCCACAGCCCTCTGGGGCAGAGAATTCCAAAGATTCACAATCCTCTAAGTGAAGAAATTCCTCCTCATCTCGGTCTTAAATGGCCTACCCCTTATCCTGAGACTATGCCCCCTAGTTCTAGACACTCCAGCCAGGGGAAACAACCTCTCAGCATCTACCCTGTCAATCCCCTTCAGAATCTTGTATGTTTCAATGAGATCACCTCTCTTTCTTCTAAACTCCAGAGAGTATAGGCCCATTCTACACAATCTCTCATCATAGGACAGCCCTCTCATCCCAGGAATCAATCTTGTGAACCTTCATTGTACCACCTCCAAGGCAAGTATATCCTTTCTTAGATAAGGAGACCAAAACTGTGCACAGTACTCCAGGTGTGGTCTCACCAAGGCCCTGTATAATTGTAGCAAGACTTCCTTACTCTTAAACTCCAACCCCCTTGCAATAAAGGCCAACATGCCATTTGCCTTCCTTATTGCTTGCTGTACCTGCATGCTAGCTTTCTGTGTTTCTTGCACGAGAACACCCAAATCTCTCTGAACACCAACATTTAAAAGTTTCTCACCATTTAAAAATTATTCTGTTTTTCTATTCTTCCTACCAAAGTGAATAACCTCACATTTCCCTACATTATACTCCATTTGTCACCTTACTGCCCACTCACTTAGTCTATCTATATCTCTTTGCAGACTCATAGGCCGCGATTTTGCAAATGGATATGGCTTGGGAGCAGGTCAGCTGGTTTCCAGGTTCCAGTCCCGCCCCCAACTGCATCCGGCCCACGGACGTGATTTTACGTCAATTGGCCTTGTTAAGCCCACCCTGTGGGCTTGCCGACCAACTAAGAGGAAGCCGGTCAGATGACGTCATTTGATGACGCGTCATCTGCCGGTTTTCTTAAAGAGACCACGCACAATTTGTCTTTCACTGCTCATTTCTCAGTGTTTGACAGCATTAAGGTGCTGCAAAAACTGACAATCACTGTACAAAGGTGAGCTCTTGCACCCAGGCTCTCCAATGACTACCTCCATAGGCTAGAACAGATGGCAGCTGCAGGTGAGGTTACAGAAGCGATCTGTCACTGGTGAGAGAGGTTCTCCCAATGAGGTGGGACTAGACAGCCAATTTAAAACTTGTTAACCACAGAAAAGTGTAAATGCATTAAAAATGGTTTTCCCAACATTTCCTTACCTCTGAAACTGACCAGTGCACCATTGGATTCTTCACATCACTCCTGCAGCTGTCATCAATGCAGAAACATTACAGCAGGCTCACAACACACCACACTTACCTGGCGTGGTGTCTGGATGTCGGGGAACCCAAGGCAGAAGCGGCAAAATTGAAAAAGAGTCTGTTAACATGTATCAAGTACCTGTTAACAGGCAGGTAAGTGGCTATAATCCTCTTCCCGCCACTAGGTGTTGGGTCCATGCACAAATCGGGGCCCCGACTCTTGGGAAGATTGATTGGAGGCGGTTTGACAGCGGGTTTCCTACCCGCTGTCAATCTTTGCGATTTTGACAGCGGTCCCGCTTCCAATCCCGCACTCTGAGGACCGGCAAAATTTTGGTCTTTGTGTTCTCCTCACAGCTTACTGTCCCACCCAGTTTTGTATCGTCAGCAAACTTGGATACATTACACTCAGTCCCTTCATTTAGGTCATTAATATAAATTGTAAATAGCTGAGGCCCTTGCGGCACTCCACTAGTTACAGCCTGCCAACCTGAAATAGATCCATTTATCCCTACTCTCTGTTTTCTGTCCATTAACCAATCCTCTATCCATGCTATTATATTACCCCCAACCCCTGAGCCCTAATCTTATGTAATAACCTTTTATGTGGCACCTTATCGAATGCCTTTTGGAAATCCGAATATACTACATCCACTGGTTCCCCTTTATCTACCCTGCTAGTTTCATTCTCAAAGAACTCTAATAAATTTGTCAAACATGATTTCCCTTTCATAAAACCATGTTGACTCTGTCTAATCATGTTATGATTTTCTAAGTGCCCTGATACTACTTCCTTAGCAATGAATTCCAGCGTTTTCCCGATGACTAATGCCAGGCTAACTGGCCTGTAGTTATGTTTTCTCTCTCCCTCCTTTCTTGAATAGCGGTGTTACATTTGCTACCTTGCAATCCACTGGGACCATTTTAGAATCTGAGGAATTTTTGGAAGATTAAAACCAATGCATCCACTATCACTGCAGTCACCTCTTTTAGAAGCCTAGGATGTAAGCCGTCAGTTCCAGGGAATATGTCAGCTTTTCATCCCATTAGTTTCTCGAAGGAAGGAAGTAAGTTGGCCCTCAGGCCAGCAGATTCCTGTACCGCCACTTCCTCCTCACTCATAGTCAGTGCTCAACCTAGTGCTTCCTCCTAAGCTCACTATCTAATTCCCCTTGATAGATGTACCTGTGCTGGTGCTGTTGACATGTGGACTGAGTGATGCAGGGTGTTGTGATCATAGGGACTCAGAGCTTCGATCTGAAGGTGAAAGAATATAGTGACCATTATTGAATTAGATTCACTTTGAAAATAGATAAAGAAAAAGAAGAATCCAAGATAATGGTGTTGGACTGGGAATTAACTAATTTGAGTGGCATGAAAGGTGACCTAGCCCAGATTGATTGGTTGGAAAAAAAATGGCACATTAAACTGCAGACCAGCCATGGGAGATATTTAAATATGAGATGGATAAGGTACAGGTTAAATACATTCTGGCTAGGAATAAAAGGATATGTCAAAGACTAGGGGTTCCAGTAATAAATTAGTTGATGGAGCAAAAATTAGATTGAAATAAGAGGCATGCGATGAGTATATGGAGATAATACAGAAGAAAACTATGAAAATTATAAAAGGTATCGAAAGAAAGCAAAAAGAGAAAGCTCAAAAGGAATGCAAAAGAAGATTGGTGTTCAATATAAAAGGGAAACGGCAAGCTCTGTCTTGTTGGGCTCCATTGTCAGATTTTACACAAAACTGAAGAAATCTTTCTTGTAAATGTTGATCTACAACAAAAAAAATGAATACCCTCCATTTAAACAATGGGTTTAGCCCTTTAAACTGGCACTGCAGCACCAAGCATCCTTCTCCTGAATCAGTGAGATACCCTCTGAGTGAGAATTACATGCCGAGAGTTTACTTAAAATTAGTAATGAGGCAAGAAACTAGAATGAGCAACAGAATAGCCATGTGTAACACACAGACAGACACAAAGCCTGCTAGACATTGTTCCTGCCACTAGGTGTGGCTGGTGCAAGATCCACCCCAATATTTTAAAATAAAATTATAACAACCATTAAAATCAAACTATGGGCTAGAAATTCAGTAGGCTTTGCGCCCAGTTTTCGCCCAAAGAGGGCTTTTGCGCCACTTGCTGAGCTTTCGCCGATATTCAGCGCTGCGGTAATGGCGGCATTGGCCAGTAGCGCTGCGCCGCCACCGATGACGTCATCGGTGTGCGCAGTGCCCCGCTACCGCCCCGCTACCGGCCCGACCGCCATATTTAGTTGCGGCCGCCTCTTCCGCAGCGGCCGCAAACAGCGATCAGAAAACGGGGCCGTCCTGTAGCCTTAGTGGGGCGCTTTAAGGTGGAGGTGCGGCCGGCCGCTTTTTCGGCGGCCGCCTGCCCGCACCTCCTTCCCCGGCCTCCTCCGCCACCCCCCCCGCGGCATTGCCAGCTGCTTTCCGCGAACCCGGCACTTCTCCGTGGTGCCGGGCTCATTTGCCGGCACTATCCAGCGGTGATCTCCCCGTTGCAGGCACCTCCCCCTTAAGAGAAGGAGGAGGCCTGCAGTACCGCAGCCTGCCGCTCCGCAGTGGGTGGCGCAGCGGCACCTAGAGCGCTGAAATTCAGTTTCAGCGCCCCAAGCGGGGGCGGGCACACCCTGGAATAGCGCCCGGTTCCGACTTGGGGCGCAAAAACTGAATATCTGACGGGCGCAACTGGCTCCGCGCTCAGCGCTAACTTTTGGGCGCATGCCAGCTGGCAGGCCCAAAGTGAATTTCTAGGCCTATATATCATAGAGTTTTGTTTCTTTTCTTATTTGATAACAACAACCCAGGCTCGTCAAGTATACTTTATTTTCTCATTAATTTTCTCCCATTTCCCCCTCCGTTCTTAATCCTCCCTGGGGTATGGTTACATGTGTGCCCTCTGTTATCTTACCCAACTGACTATTATTCATATGTTAGCCTTGATAGTGAGAACAAGGGTGTATGTGTATACGTTACGTAAACTTAGTACTAGGTTAGATGTCAGGAGGTTTCTCTTTTCCCAGAGGGTTATTGCCCTTTGGAATAAGTTGGTTGCTCATGCATTGGATGCAGATTCACAACAAATATTCAAAATGGTGCTGGACAAGCTCCTGGAGGAGGCTGATACAAAAGGCAGGTAGGATGTTAGCTATGTTCCTCATGGCTATTGTTATCTCCTGGAACTCATTTTTGGCCACCATTGAGGGTCAGAGAAGAATTTCCCAGAATTCTTTTTTCCTTAACTTGGCCTAATGTGTTTGTGTTATGTTCCTGTTTTCTTGCCTCTCTCGATAGATTACATCACTGTTGGTGGGGAACACTGGGGGGTTATGCTGCCTAGTTGCAACATGACTGAATGGAAACAGACTCGATGGACCAGCTAATCTTTATCTATCTTTTTCATATGTGCGTATTAATTTTAAGAAGCAAAAAAATGATCCTGAAAAGCTTTAAGGAAAGAACATAAAGATAGGAACTGGTTGACAATGAGGAAAGCGGAAAGGGGTTAAAAGGAACTGCAGATATATCGGGAGAGGTTGATGGGCAGATACACATTGGGGCTTAATGGATCAAAACAGGGCCAAGGACAGAATGGATCCCATTCTCCTGGAACCCATTCCCCCAAACCTGTTTGATCCTGAGTTTCCACCAATATTGCTCGAATCCAGCAACCCCCAATTCTGCCAGGTTCTGACCCCTCTGACCCCTCTTCAATACTGCTGGAGCCTAGTACTACCCTCCCTGACTTCTCCCCCAACACTTAGATCTTGGGACCCCTAAAGAGCATTCCCAGAACTCAACCTCAAAAATTATCATAGAACCACCCACAATGTTCCCAGTTCCTGAAACCACTTTTCCACAATCCTGAAATACCAAAAATAATCCAGTGATCCCAGAATGTAGGACCTGTTTCAGTGATCCCAGAATGTAGGACCTGTTTCAGTGTTCCCAGAACCTCTGTCTCCAGTGTTTGCAGAACCTTAGCATGCTCTGCCAGTGCTCCCAGACCGCAGGACCCCCTCAAAATACTGCTAGACTCTGAGACCCCCATCCCACTACTGTCAGATTCCAGGTCACACCCAGTGCTGATAACACAGTGTCCCTGGTAACATTATTTGGCATAACACCCATTCTAATAAAACTCACTGTGAACAGTGTCACAAGAGATATACCAGTAAGACTATAACATTCCTATTTATATATACTGAATAACCATGATTATTGCTCATGTTCCATTACTAGGTTATAAAACCCAGGCTCCAGGAAGCTGAGACATCAAACCTTGGACTCACTACTGCAGAATAAATATTTGAAAATGAATTCATAAACATAACTTGGTTTCTCTCTTGTATTAAACTAGAGACCAGCAGCACTCTGCAGTCTGTCAATCAAACTTTGCAATAAATCATACTTCTCCTACTTTAACTTCATGACAATGAAGATATTGAATCATTACACACCCTTCCATGAGGCCAATCTTTTTGCCCTAAATTACCCATCCTCTAGCTACTATTTTGCATAATATTAGACATCATTCCAGAGTGAAATTAACCCTTGCTTTTCTGGATCCACAGGAATCTTCAGGAGAAACTATAGAAACTTGACAATTGAAATATTATTGTACCTATGATATTATAACCTTCATTGATTCTAGGACATTTCAAACATAGTGGACAACTTTTACCTGTCAGTTTGACTATATGGTAGCACTCCCACCTCCGGGTCAGAAGGTTGTGGGTTCAAGCCCCACTCCAGAAAACTTGGGCGCATTATCTAGGCTGACACTTCAGTGCAGTACTGAGGCAGTGCTGAAGACCCAAGAAAGACCATAAAACCTTAGCAGCCAAAGGTAAGCAATCTTGGAGGAAATTAATTACCTTAAGAAAATCTCCAGATAGCTCCATTGGGTGCAGGAGGTGAATTCTTGGTTGGCCATTCCTAGGCCTTGCGTCTGCCCTCAGAATAGTACGCCAACGGTCTAATTTTCTGAGCAGATGTCACGGCGGCCGCTCAGATACCTAAGGCTGGATTTTCCAAGCCCCGAGGAGGCGGGCATGGAGGTTGGACAGCTGGTAAACTTGGAGAAAGTGGGGGCGGATGGCAAAGCTGCCCCCATCCTGCCTCCGTGGCCTATTGCCAGGAGGCGGGAACATGTGCAGCTTCGGGTCCCGTTTCCTGGAGGCGGGAAAGGCATTTAATCCTTTTAACTGCCTATTAATAGGTAGTTAACAGGCAGAAAAAAGGATTAGTGCCATTTTACCTTCACAGGTGAAGACTTCCCGACCTCGGAGAAGCCCGCCTGGTTGGAGGAGACGTGGAGGAGGTCTTCGGCGGTCGGAGGCACCTGGAAGTAAGGTGTAGAGGTGAGTGATTGGTGCAAGAGTGGAGTGGTAAGTATGCAAGATGAGTGAGAAGTTTAAAAAAGTGTTCACTTACCTTGTTTTCTTCCTACAACCTTAAGTCGCGGTGGATCGGGAGAGCCGACATCCTGCTTGTCAATTTCACAGAATGGCTGTTGGAAAGGTTTGATGAGTCCTCAACACAAGGTCTCATCAAACTAAAGAGAATGCCAGTGTTTGACAGCTTCACAGAGCTGTCAAATGCTGACATTTCTTCTTTCAAGAAGTCTTGACAAACAGCACGTGTGACGTTGACATGATCTGTCAGTGACTTCCTCCCTAATTGGCCTGCTGAACCCGCAGGGCAGGCTTAACAAGCTCAATCAAGGGAAAATCCCTCTGGTTGGTCAGGCGAGGATGGAGGCGGGACATTGACATGACAAGCAGCTGTCCTGCCTCCAACTCACCTCCATTCACAAAATCCAGCCCCAATACTCTGCCTCAACATGGCAAATAACTCTGTCCCTACTATTTGGGATGAGATCCATGTCTTCAATCCTAGGCAGCTAGGACTTTTGCTCCGCTGAACGTCTGCCGGTGGAGCAGAATTCCAGGAGTTTCAGGCCCCAAGAGTTCCAGTGATAGGCCATAGCTGTACGGGTATACAGTACATGGTAAGCATTCAAATTCCTGAAAAATAGTAAGCGTTTTGCACGGGGCAGCAAACACTCATGCTTTACTTATTTACTTAGTATAAGGTATGGATGGGTAGCATTATTTTAGGCCTGAAAACTTCTTAATTTGGCTCCAGAGCCTCTGGGTGCCCAAAACCACATTTACGTATTTTGCCACCTCCCGCCAGCTGCTGTCAAAAAAAGCCTCTGCCCTTTTAAAGACGAGTGTGGCCCTTTAAATAACCGCAGTTGTATCAGTATCTTGCTGCTCATTCTGCGAGCTCCCAGCAAGTGGCAGATTGCACAGTGGGACCTCACCCCAGAAGATGTGTCAGGGTTGGCCGTGTGCTATTTGGGCAGGCGCAACGTTCCAACAGCAGCCATGCAACACCGCATCAAATCCGTCCCATTGAGCTTTGCATTCCTAGATTTCCAATCTCATTTGAACACACAATTCAGTACTGGTCAAGCCTGGAAGGAGTAACCAAATTCAGACTGGCTCATACTTCTTGCATGGTTTGCCTTTATCCTCAGCTGCCATTACAAATACAAAATGGTATTCTTCCAAATAAATTCGTTGTGCACTTTAAACGACCTTATAAGTGCACTTCTTCCTGGGTAAGTATATAAAAAAATCTCGGCAATCTGTTAAAACACTTTCAAGGCATTGCACGGCAGAACCTTTCTTCAGGATGATTGAAAATACATCACTCATCACATTATTACCCATCAGTCAGTGAAGACAGGTGTAATAAAGTACTGTTGCACTGGATTATACTGTGCATCACAGCACAATCTTTGTCTCAAGTGAAGCTTTGAGGAAAAGGCAGATTGCAAGAATTAATATAACAAAAAGGAGAATCGGCTGACTCTCCCTACATATAATAACAGCCGTACTTTAATTAATTAAAGGCAAATTCACTGTAGGTAGCAGAACCAGAACTGACACATTTCAGAGTGTATTAACTCACTTTTTCTTTAAGGAGACATTAAAGTCTTTTACTTTAAGCTACTGATACCAACCAGCAGAGCACAAAAATTGCCAATAAAGAAGAAAAATGGGTGTTTGACATTATTTCAATCCTGTGCATTCATTCCTATAGCATCACCTCTTAGCCCGACATTAAAATTTAAAAAAATAAGTAACTGGAACTCCTAGCTCCCTCTAAGTGGCTGTGTGAAGGCTATGGAGGAGTAACATTCTGATGCACACTGCGCATATATGTGTGTCTGCAGGATAAAAGGTTCACTGAGTTCAATTACTTGAGTATGTTTAAAAAGGTTTCTTTCCATTTTCATTTATTTTGTAATATGGTTAAAGCAGGGATGAGCATTGAACTGAATCTGTCCGTCCGTTCATGAATTCTGCCATTATTTTAAAGGAACAAGAGTACCCAAACCAGTAGTAGTTTCAATAGAAACAGATGGGTTTTCAATTTCATTTGTAACTAATGCACAGATTTCTACGACAACAACTTGCATTTATATAGCGCATCTAACGTAGTAAGATCTATGTCACTTTCCTTTTTTTAATTCGCTCCTGGGATGGGGACATTGCTGGCAAGGTGGTGGTGAGCTGCTTTCTTGAACCGCTGTGTGGTGAAGGTACTCCCACAGTGCTGTTAGGTAGGGAGTTCCAGGGTGTTGACCCAGCGACGATGAAGGAATGTCGGTATATTTCCAAGTCAGGATAGTGTGTGACTTGGAGGGGAAGGCCAGCATTTATTGCCCATCCCTAATTGCCCTTGAGAAGGTGGTGGTGAGCCACCTGCTTGAACCGCTGCAGTCCGTGTGGTGAAGGTACTCCCACAGTGCTGTTAGGGAGGGATTCCAGGATTTTGACCCAGCAACGATGAAAGATCGGCGATATACTTCTAAGTCAGGATGGTGTGTGACTTGGAGGGGAACTTAGAGGTGGTGGTGTTCCCATGCACCTGCTGCCCTTGTCCTTCTAGGTGGAAGAGGTCGCGGGTTTGGGAGGTGCTGCCGAAGAAGCCTTGGTGAATTGCTGCAGTGCATCTTGTAGATGGTACACACTGCAGCCATGGTACACCGGTGGTGGAGGGAGTGAATGTTTAAGGTGGTGGATGGGGTGCCAATCAAGTGTGCTGCTTTGTCCTGGATGGTGTAGAGCTTCTTGAGTGTTGTTGGAGCTGCACTCATCCAGGCAAATGGAGAGTATTCCATCACACTCCTTACTTGTGCCTTGAAGATGGTGGAAAGGCTTTGGGGAGTCAGGAGGTGAGACACTCATCACAGAATACCTAGCCTCTGACCTGCTCTTGTAGCCACAGTATTTATGTGACTGGTGCAGTTAATGGTGACCCTCCAGGATGTTGATGGCGGGGGTTTCAGTGATGGTAATGATATTGAATGTCAAGGGGCGGTGGTTAGACTTTTGCTTGTTGGAGATGGTCATTGCCTGGCACTTCGTTGGCACGAATGTTACCTGCCACTTATCAGCCCAAGCCTGAATGTCGGCCAGGTCTTGTTACATGCGGGCATGGACTGCTTCATTATCTGAGGTGTTGCGAATGGAACTGAACACTGTGCAATCATTAACGAACATCCCCACTTCTGACCTTATGATGGAGGGAAGGTCATTGATGAAGCAGCTGAAGATGGTTGAGCCTAGGACACTGCCCTGAAGAACTCCTGCAGCGATGTCCCGGGGCTGAGATGATTGACCTCCAACAACCACAACCACTTTCCTTTTCTGGTTTAATACCAAACCTTAGTCATCGCTGTGGGCATCACTGCAACAAGATAAATCATGTCCTGTTAAACTAAATCAAAATTTGTTCTACTTAGTAACAACTACAATTAGTTCTGCATCTCCATTAGCTCCCTAGGCACAATGCTACTGAATGCCCATTTATAGTCCTCCCAAAAAACTTATCTCAAAAGTGACTCAAGGGGAAGTTTAATTCCTTCTGTCCAGTAGAAACCGAGCAGCATGGGAGTTAAAATCACTCTCAATTTCTGACCCGTGGTTATCTTATAGCCGGGCAGCAGGGGCGCCTGCCTGTCTCAGGCGGAAGCCTCATGAATTCTTGCTATTTTTACACGCCACTCAGTAGGAGCTGTTGAACCAGAAGCGAAAAACCGCCAAGTTAAGTCAAACATCTTACTTTTGCGGGGCCAGGTGGAACCAAGAAAAATAGTTTTGGTTACTGCCACCCTGGGCTCCCCCCACCCTTCCGCATTCCAGAAACCCCTCCCCCAACCAACAACTTACCTTGCTGCCAGCTGGGTGGCCTCCGGCCGTCTGATATTGTGCCTGCCCGAACCCGGTGAGCTGCCTCTGGATGCTTGTTTGGGGCGGCAGCTTGCCGGCTTCATTAAAAGGAGGCGCAGCCATTAAAATGGACCAGGCCTCCTGATGCCCACCGGGAAGTTAAAATTCCCCCTTTAATCTCATCAATTCTTACTCAATCTGTCTTCAACCTGTTCATCTGCTATTGATAGAGCCTGATTCAAAGTATAAATCTATCCCTTTTCACAAATTAACTGCACAAACTCTCTCCACCCACCTCCCCCCCAAAAACATAAAAATATAAAACTTTAATAGTAAATGTATTGTCACTTTGCTAAATAGATGTAACTATTTCTGTTGGATTGTGACAAATATCACCATGGCAGCTGGGGAATTTAAATTGAATTGATTAAATAAATCTGGAATAAAATAACTAGTATCAGTAATGGTGACCATGAAACTACTGGAGTGTTGTAAAAACCCATCTGGTTCACTAAAGCCCTTTGGGGAAGGAAATCTGCCGCCCTTACCCGGTCTGGCCTATATGTGATTCCAGACCCAAAGCAATGTGGTTGATTCTTAACTGCCCTCTGAAATGGCCAAGCAAGTCATTTATTCAGGGAGGTGGTTCACCATCACCTTCTCGAGGGCAATTAAGGACGAGCAATAAATGCTGGCCTTGCCGGCGACGCCCACATCCCATGAATGAATTAAAAAAAATACAAGAACCAACAGTCAACTAAAAGGCTCTGGAATAGAAGCAATGCTGTAGTATCAATAACATTGGCTTTTAGTTTTTTTCAGATTATTCACAACACGTTAGGCCTTTGCCATTATTCCACTGAGATACTTTTCAAAGTGACAACTAATTTAAGTATTCCTTTTTACGCTACGCGATGGTTAAAAGCATATTCTTGCTGAAGAATCTCACTATTCCCCCGACACCCTACTCTACACATGATGATACATGCAATATGCATTTTTGCCTTTTGAGTTGTTAAATACAATTTTAAAACTCTTGTAATTATGCATGACCCACTCACACTAAATTAAACTGACAGGTAAAATGCCACTTTAGTAATGCGCAGTACTCAAAGGCCAATTATCCTGACAACTGATATAATTTGACAACTGAATGGAAAGGCAAATCTGCTCATCACACTGCTGATTAATCCTCAACACTCACTTCCTTAAGGTATGAATGCTAATTTTGGAAAGTTTCAAAACAACTTTTCCCTCTCATTGAAGAGGCTCAAATCTTACAACAGCCCCATCTAATGGACAATAGTGGTTTCACATCAACAACTACAAATTGCATTTATATTGCACCTTCAATGTAGACAAATCAATGGCGGGGCGAAGGGAATGGTGATTCACAAGAGGTCAGAGTTGAAGCAACCAATTGTTTTAGGAGGGATGTAGGGCTGTAGGAGGTTACAGAGCTAGGAAGGAGCAATGAATTTTAAATTTGAGGCATTGGGGTATCAGGAGTCAATATAGGTCAGCAAGAACAGGAGTAATGGGTGAATGGAACTTGGTGCAGGATAGGATACAGGCAGCAGAGTTGTGATTCAACTGATATTTATAGAGTGTGCAGGATGGGAGAGCAATGGAATAGTTGAGTCTGGAGGTGACAAAGGCATGGATAAGAGTATCAGATGTGAAGAAACAGGGGTCTCGGTGAGTGATGTTATGAAGATAGAAGTAGGCGGTCTTTGTGATGGCGAGGATATGAGGTCAGAAGCTCATGAATGCATAACAAAGAAGTAGTCTGACAACACAGAAGCAGTGGAGGGTTCGAGGGAAGTTGTGAAGACGTACAGCTGAATGTCATCAGTGTGCACTGATGACCCTATGTCTGCAGAGGATGTCGCCAAAGAGCAGCATGTAGGAGGAAGAGGAGGAGGCCAAGGATAGATCCTTGGGGAAGTCTAGAGGTAACAATGTGGGGACAGGAAGAGAAGCGATTGCTGGATATTCACTGGTGATCAGATAGGTAAGAGCGGAACCAAGCAAAAGCAATGCCACTGACTTGGACAAAGGAGGAATGGTGTTGGAGGAACATGGTCGATCATGTCAAAGGCTGCAGGGAGGACCAGGAGAAATAATGTTGGCCGCAGTCACAGGTGATGTCCTTTGTGATTTGGTTTGGGCCATTTTGGTACTGTACCAGGGACAGAAACATGATTGGAGAGATTTATTATTATTTATTATAGATTTATTTATTATTGGGGTAAAAATGGACGCGGATTTGGGAGGCGACAACATGCGCGATGACTTTGAAAAGGAAAAAGAGGTTGGAGATGTGACGATAGTTTGCGTGGACAGAGAAGTCAAGGGTTTGAGGAGGGCATGATGACAGTGGTTTGAAAGGGAGGGGGCAGTCCCTGAAGAGAGGGCACGATTTACAATGTCAGCTAGCATGGAGGCCAGGAAGGGACGCTGGGTGGTCAGCAGATTAGTGGGAAAGGAATAAAGGGAGCAGGAATAAAGGTTTCATGGACAAAATGAGCTCAGAGAGGGCATATAGGGAGATGGGAGATAAAATAGAGAGAGACATAAAATAATGATATATACCCATCCCCTTAGTGTAAATGAAAAAACTGCAGTTTTGTGTACACAAATGAGCATGGGTAAGAACCATTTTGATTAAGCACCAGAGTCATAAAAACCTGGACTTCAATTTTAGATTCAGAATACTTGAATTCATTAAGTCCAGTTCACTCTATCATTTCTGTCCTGTTTCGACACTTGATCTGACCATTATTTAACCATGATTAGTTCCATTCCTTGAATAACATTTCCATTCTTCCAGGAACATAGGAATGTTGTGCTCCACAGAATATCTGAATAGCATCACCATATTTAAGTGTAGGTTCCTCTGGGGCACCATACAGGTTATTTATATGAATGTGCTGGTTGGGTGATGTTCACAGAATCACAGAATCACAGAAACCCCACAGTGCAGATAGAGGCCATTTCAGCCCATCGAGCCTGCACCGACACATATCCCACCCGATCCCCATAACCCCTACACCAACACATATCCCACCCTATCCCCGTAACCCCACGTATTTAATCCCCCTAACACTAAGGGTCAATTTATCATAGCCAATCAACCTAACCCGCACATCTTTGGACTGTGGGAGGAAACCGGAGCACCCGGAGGAAACCCACGCAAACACGGGGAGAATGTGCAAACTCCACACAGACAGTCACCCGAGGCCGGATTCGAACCCGGGTCCCTGGCGCTGTGAGGCAACAGTGCTAACCACTATGCCACCGTGCTGCCCATGTTGCAGTATTTGAGATTATTTTGACTTAAAAATATTCTGTTTGTATGAGGCCTACCTTACCTCTGCAACCTCCTCCAGTCCCAAATCTCAGCCCATGCTCTTCATTCCTTCAATCCTGGCCTCCTGTGCATTTCGCTCACCCTCCGCTCCTCCAGCCATCTTGGCTCTGTTCTTTGGAACTCTATCCCAAATCCTTGCTGATTCTCTCTCTGCTTTTACAAACCTTTTCAACCATGCTTTTGGCCATCTCTACTAACTGTTCTGTTAGTGCCCGGCATCCACCTTAAGCTGCTTACCTCGGGACATTTTCTAGGCTAAAGATGCTATATAAATGGTGGCTATTGTTGCTCCCATTTGTACAGACATATAATCCATCTTTCATAGTTAAAGTGTACATTGTTATTCCCCTAGACTGCATGACTTTCGACATAATAATTTGGAGCATGCGCATTTCTGCACTAAATAAAGTTATTTAATCAATTAAATTATAAAGCTTTTATGTATTAAGAGAAAGTGCTTTCCACCTTCCAATCCCTTATTGTGCCGAAAGCCAGCAAAACAACTACTATCTGATATCTATAATTTGAAACTTTAGAATGAAATGTGCTTAATCCCATAGAGATGGCAATGCTTGTGTTGATAGTTCATATCTTATAGTTTAATCAGTAAATGTGTTGATTATAGAAAACCAAGAATTGTGTAAACATGCAGTAGGAGCTATTTCACCCCTCACCTAAGCTGTAACTTCCAAAATAAGGATCCCTTCAGGTGAATCACAATTCTACCAGCCTGGTGGAAACCAAGCGGTTGGCCAGTTAAAATTGCCTGGGTTACTTACCGCCCATGGAACTGCTAGGAGCTGACCGTTCCCGATTTTAAGTACACTGGGCCAAAACCGGCAGGGTTCCTTTTTTACACATGCATGTCGAGTACCGATGATATAATTGGGACCCAACTGCAATTTTAACTCGATGGTCTGTGCGGGAAGTCGCAGTGGCGTTCCTGCCAAGTGAAGACAGTGGGGATGAGGATCCAGGGCCAGGAGAGGCCCAAACAGATACGCTTGTTTTTACTTTCCTTGCAGGGGTCAGGCAAAACATTGAAATCTACTTGCTGTTGACCATTACCTTTTTTTTGCCTTCTCCTCACAAGATTAAGATTTCAGTTTTACCCAATTCTCTCACTCCTCCTTGTCGCAATTCTGTTGGGACCTTGAGCTCTGTCAACTTGCTGCTTACATTAAGTTCCAGAAGAATATTGTAAGAACCTCAGAATACACTAGTTGGCACCGACCCCGGCTACCAGCTCATCATTGAGCTACAACCAACTTATAAGTTAGGAACATCGGAACAGAAGTAGGCCATTCATCCACTTGAGCGTTTTCTGCCATTCAATTAGATCATGGATGATCTGTGTTTTAACTCCATCAAACTGCCTTATTTCCATAACCCTTAATACCCTTGCCTAACAAAAATCTATCAATCTCAATTTTGAAATTTCAATTGGCCTCGCCTCAACAGCTTTTTGGGGAGAGAGTTCCAGGTTTCCAGTACCCTTTGTGTGAAGAAGTGCTTTCTGACATCACCCCTTAACAGCCTAGCTCTAATTTTAAGTTTATACCCCCCTTGTTCTGGATTTTCCCACCTTCAATCATCTTAAACACCTCAATTAGATCACACCTTAATCTCTTATACTAAAGGGAATACAACCTTAGTCTATGTATTCTACAATAATTTAACCCTTTTAGCTCCGTTTATCATTCTGGTAAATCTGTGCTGCACCTGCTTCCAAGGTCAATATATCCTTCCTGATGTGCGGTGCCCAGAGTTGAATGCAGTGCTCCAGATGGGGTTGAACCAGAGTTCTGTCCAGCTGTAACATAACTTCCACCCCTTTGTATTCCAGGTGCAATTGTATGAATTATGTAAAGTATAGTGAAATGAAAGAAGATGGGAATATTCTAAAAAGTAATTAATGTAATTTATATCAACTGCCATTCAAAATGTTGATTTAATCCTCAGCTTTGTTCACATAAACACAAGATTTGACATAATCAGCTTTACGTGACAAGCTTGTCCACTACAGTGTTTTTTGGAGTCACCTACACAAGGTCATACACTGCTCTGGTAAAGTTTGGATTGCATCTTTCATAGATTACATGATCAATTAAGACCATTGTATTAAACTCATGTGAATTTTGCCCAATTAGACATTCACATGAATAGTCTGATAGGATCATTTAATATGCTTTAACCTTAAATAATACAGTAAGTATGAACAAGGCATAGCTAATGCCCTGGACTCAAATGCATTGACTTTACTAGCATCTAATGAAAATGCATCTTTTAACCACACCCATTTTTTTCCTTCTTTTATTTTATTGCATTTACTTAAGTGAAATCAGGCAGAAGAATGCAGCTGCACAGTTTCCTTCATGTGCTAACATCTGTTCACGTCAATTCTGCTCAAACCGCAGGATTTAGCTCCTGCAGGAAATGCCTCGAGCATTTTCTTTGCCAGTGACAATGTCTATACATCAGCATCACCTGTTTCTTTTTCTGCCTGTGCAACATTTGACTGGATCAACAAGAGCTGTAATGGATAATCTTGGCATCAGCCAATCAATCATAGAAAACTACCCTGATAAAACAATGTCTGTCTGCCAAACATTTTCACAGCTTTTCACTTATTATTAAGCTGCTGCTTCATCTTAACATATTTATTATGATTCCTGTATTCTAGTCATTCATCTGCCTACCTTACATTTCAACACCCACAGACGGTTGATTTTTTTTTACCCCTTACCACTTCAAGCCTTTAATGTAAAATATTTTTAACAACTCACTGAAACAATGGGAACGGACTTGCTTTAGCCTTTCAGCTGTGTGATATGTGGAACAGCCTGGAATATGAAGTGATGCTTTCTAATGTCTTACAGGGCAACAGTTCCGCCCCTTTAAACAGGTAGGACAAAAGGTTATCTTCAAGAAATAAGAGAAAATGAACACTGAAAACACCCACAGTCACAGCAGCAGCTCTTTGCCTGGTGGGAATCACGGGCTTATGTATTATTGAAATTATTTCTTACTATGTACTATTACAGAAATAATTTCTTTGAGAAAATCTGAATAATGAAATCCACATGTAATAAAGAGAGAAAATGTTGGAAATACAAAGGAGGTCAGTTAGCAACAGTAAAGAGAAAAGATAAGTTGGATGGAGAACTGTTTCCAGATGTTAACAGACCATTTCTAGCATGTTCCATTTTTTTTTACATTTAGTTGTATACAAGTGGAATCATTTATTGCCTGATCAGTTAGAACATTTCTTCCCTTCCACATACGTACATTAATTGGTTACCACTTCATAAAGTCACACAGAAGTAATCTTTAATTCTATTGTAGTCTTAAGTGTTGACACAATTCACGCTATAACTCAACACGGCGGCCATGAAATTCAACACCTTAGCGCTGGTAATTATGGCCGTTTTTAAAAAGAAAATGGCATCCTCCTCACTTCCGCTCACTTCAGGCACGGCCCGCGCTGTTCGCCATCTTGGTGAGGGCAGTAGCGTGGATGGTATGTGCGTGTGCCGGCAGTATGCAGTGTCAGCACATCGTGACGTCAGTCAGCGTGTAACACTGATTTGGCGCACAACCTGCCATTTTGGACATCACCGGTCCATTCAACGGCCTTTCCTAAGCACTCACAGCTGAACGTGTGCTCAGCTGCATGAGGGACCCCCCCTCCCCTCCATCAGCGCTATTTAAAGGGATACATCAAAGGGTTGCAGGTAACAACAACAACAACTTATATTGATATAGCACCTTTAACGTAATAAAACATCCCAAGTCGCCTCACTGTTATCAAAAAACAAGTTGATTATTGCTTTTGTACTGGCTTATGCAGAGAATGTAGGAGTGCTGCCGGATGTTGGGAAGGCATTGGCTGCTACTAGATGGCCTCTGAGTGCACCACTGGCTCCCAGTCATGGGGGCTCTATTGCAGTCCCCCTCACGCTACAGCATGACAGGGAAAAGGAGCAGAGGCAGTAAAGAAGATAAGCTGCACGCAGAGGAAGGATGGGGGACAGGAGGGCTCTCAGCAGGAGGCCTTACCCACCTAGGGTCTTCAGGGAGCACTTCTCCTACCTGCACCTAAGCCAGGAGCAGTGTGTTCAGCGGCTCCACTTCACCAGAACTCTGCCACCTCTTGGAACCAGACCTGCAGCCTCAGAGCAGGGTGGCAACGGCTCTGCCAGTGGCCCTCAAGGTGACCATGGCCCTGAATTTTTTCACCAGCAGATCCTATCAGGATGGAACAGGCAACATAGCAAATATCTCGCAGTATGTAATATCTCCAAATTTGCAGACGACACAAAGCTGGATGGGCATGTGTGCTGTGAGGAGGATGCCGAGAAACTCCAGGATGATTTGGACAGGTTGGGTGATTGGGCAGAATGCGAGGTTATTCACTTTGGTGGCAAAAACAGGAAGACAGATTATTATCTGAATGGCAATAGATTGGGAGAAGGGGAAGTGCAACGAGACCTGGGTGTCCTTGTGCACCAGTCGCTGAAGGTAAGCATGCAGGTGCAGCAGGTGGTTAAGAAGGCAAATGGTATGTTGGCCTTTGTAGCGAGAGGGTTTGAGTACAGGAACAAGGATGTCTTGCTGCAGTTGTACAGGGCCTTGGTGAGACCACATCTTGAGTATTGTGTGCAGTTTTGGTCGCCTTATCTGAGGAAGGATGTTCTTGCCATGGAAGGAGTTCAGCGAAGATTCACCAGGCTGATACCTGGGACGGCAGGAATGACGTATGAGGAGAGATTGGATCGATTGGGTTTATACTCGCTGGAGTTTAGAAGAATGAGAGGGGATCTCATTGAAATTTATAAAATTCTGACAGGACTGGACAGACTAGATGCAGGAAGGATGTTCCTGATGGTCGGGGAGTCCAGAACCAGGGGTCACAGTCTAAGGATAAGGGGTAAGCCATTTAGGACAGAAATGAGGAGGAATTTCTTCACCCAGAGAATGGTGAACCTGTGGAATTCTCTACCACAGAAGGCAGTAGAGGCCAATTCATTAAATATATTCAAGAAGGAGTTGGATATATTTCTTAAGGCTAAAGGGATCAAGGGGTATGGGGAGAAAGCAGGGACCGGGTACTGAATTTGGATGATCAGCCATGATCGCATTGAATGGCGGAGCAGGCTCGAGGGGCCGAACGGCCTACTCCTGCTCCTAGCTTCTATGTTTCTATGTTTCTAGTTCGCCGTCCATCCCTGCATCCAGGAGATCACAGAGGCTCTGTACGCTAGGAGAAGGGACTTCATTGTCTTCTCTCTAAACAGAGAGAAGCAGGAGGAGCAGGCACATGGCTTTGCCAGGACATCGGGCTTCCCCATGGTGCAGGGCGCCACCGACTGCACACGTGGCTTTGCGGGCACCGCATCTCAATGGTGAGTTGTTCTATAACCGCAAAGGGTACAACACTTAATGTGCAATTCATGTGCGACCACGCCCAGCACATCACGATGGTGAATGCCCGGTGTCCTGGCAGCAGTCATGATGCCTTCATCTTGTGCCAGCAATCTTTCAGCCACCACGTTGAACCTGAGCGTGGCTGCTCGGAGACAAGGGCTATCTGTTCTACACGTGCCTGATGAGTCCCCTCTGTAAACCCACCACTCGTGGCCAGCACTCATATAATGACAGCCATGCTGCCACAAGAAACATCATCGAGCAGACCATCGGGGTGCTAAAGCAACTTACGCTGCCTCGACCACTCGGGAGGAGCCCTCCAGTACTCGCTGGAGTGGGTGTCCCAATTCGTGGTGGTCTGCTGCATCCGCCACAACTTGGCCATCATGAAGGCACAGCCATTGCCACCATGGGTACTGCGACCACCTTAGGAGGAGGAGGAGGAGAAAGAATAGGAGGAAGTGGAGGAGGAGGAGGAGGAAGGAGGATGCAGCCTTCAAATCCACATTCCGGACGGACTGTTCATGAACGCATCATCAGACTTTGGTTCCCTTGAATGAAACCCCAGATCCCAGTTGCTCGACACTTCCCCACCTTTCCATCCCTCTGTCATGGAACATCACAGCATCTTCTTGGCCACAATGCTGAAATGAAAGCCACCACAAAACAAACATTCCAAACCAAATTTATAAATCATTCAATCCAATACTACATAACAAAGTCACTTAATCACCCTTGTGCATTCCCTTAGTGCCTGTCTTCCCCGTGCCTTTGCTTATTCTACTGTTCCCCAGTGGCTGCAGCATGGCTGGTGGAAGCCTGCTGAACTTCTGTGGGGGAGACTGCAGGTGGCCTTTCAGGATGACATCAAGCAGCTTTGGGCCTAGAATGGCCGGCTGTAGACTGCACCCCCTTGGCATGGGTGACAGCAGTCTGGGCTGACTGGCTGACAGACATCAGCAAGGGCACTGGCGGAGTGGTTGGGGTGGAATTATGAATGCTGTCATCCTGAGAGAGGACAGCAGGTTTATGCTCCCCGGAGCCACTGCCACTCCCCCGGGGCGGCGCCTCAGCTATCCTAGCCATCTGTTGGAGCACAGATTGCTGGACTGCATGTCATGTGCTGCCTGCACTACTTTCAACGGGCGTGGGCCGATCGCGCATCGCGATCCCCATGCCCATTTTCGAGACTACTCCAAATTTTAGCCCAGCAACTAGTTCTCATGATATCAGTGTAAAGCATACATATAACTGTACAGTAATGTTGCAGGGTTTATTCAGGAAAACAACAGAGAAAGATCTAAGTTTTCACTTCAGTACTTTAAAAAGAGTTCACAGCTGTATTTTTGTATGACTACAAGCTCAGACCTAAGTAATTTCAATTTCAAGGCCTCTAGTAACTCTCACTGCTATTTGGCACCTGTACACATTGCATTAGTTTTTATATAGTCTGCAGTTCTGGATGCACCTTCCAGTAGGGACGCCAGTACTGAGCCACATAATTATACTCAGGAAGCACCTTAGTTGTCATTTCCACGGAGGGCTAATTAACTAGGACATTCTGTAACTGAAGGAAATATCTAATTAGCATCTCTAACCAAAACTGCTGCTATCATTTTGCCTAAATGCAGTACACAACATTCATAACACACGATTTATTACAAAATAATTAAATTACTGTTAAATAATTTTTTGGGGCCAATATAGTAAACATGGCTGCTGCTACTGTTAATTAGTGGAGTTAGTTTGAAGAGTTCATCATGTGTGCTATAATCGCTGATTTATTAACATTTTCTAGAGAATATTTAAAAAATTTCATTGATTCGCAACATTAAGGGGTGCAAATGTATTGGTTATAATCAGTTCCTGATGATCTACAGTAAGCAGGACAGTCTTTAAGTGACCTTATGTGCAATTACTAGGTTTTTGAATTCTAAAGATTTCTGCTATGACATAGCTGCTCAAGACCAACAATTTCTGTTAACAATGAATGCAACACAAACTGCTCAGCTGCTTCACAACTTGGTGGTAATCCATTTATCAAGTGGTCTCCTGTGCTGTGCCACATCATTCAACGGCAGTTGAATGGCATTAATATTTTGGCCTTTTTAATTTTACATAGAATTATGTAAAATTACATAGAATATACAGAACAGAAACAGGCCATTCGGCCCAACCAGTCCATGCCGGCATTTATGCTCCACTTTATGAGCCTCCTCCCATCCTTCCTCATCTAACTCTATCAGCGTAACCCTCTATTCCCTCATATGCTTATCCGTTAAATGTATCTGTACTATTCACTTCAACTACACCCTGTGGTAGTGAGTTCCACATTCTCACCACTCTCTGGGTAAAGAAGTTTCTTCTGAATTCCCTATTTGATTTCTTGGTGACTATCTTATATTGATGGCCTCTAGTTTTGCTCTTCCCCACAAGTGGAAACATTGGCCCCAATATTGTCAGGGGCAGGTTTGATAAGTGGGGGCGGGGAGTTTCAGTCGGGAAACCTGGAAGTCCGGGTTTCCCCACATGCTGTTGGGTTTTGACTCCACAGCGAGCATATTTTTTTTACAGCAGGATCCCTGCCCGGAAGTCAGCCTGATTGACAGGCGGGGAGCAGGCCGTAGCCCCAGGTAAGGACCTGCAGCTGCTGGTGGGAGTGTGGGGTCGGACTGATCCCCGATCCTGGGAGGGGGTCCGATCACCGATTGGGGGTCTTTGTCGGGGGGCGGGGCAGTGTCTGATGGTGAGGGATCCAATCCAGGGGAAGAAGGTAAGCTTGGGGATCCGGGGGGAAGCACTCATGCTCCTCCTGGCCCACAAGCAGTGCTGTAAAGGCACTTCTCCTCGAAGCTGTCCTTGCCTCCCTGGAGCTGCCGGGTTTTCTGAGGCCTGGGAAGCCCGGCTGGCCATGGTTAAGCCTGTAGAACAAGTTAAATCTGAGGCTGCTAGCCTCATTAAAATATTTAAATGGCCAACCTGCCTCCTGGGAGTGGGTTGGCTGCCCCCCCCTTGTCCTGCCTCGGTTAACACTGGAAGTGGGCGGGTTGGGGTCGGGTTTGAGATTTTTAAAATTTCAACATCTCACCCGACCTAACCCATCCATTTTTGGGGGTTAAAATTCTCTCTCTGTCTACTCTAGCAAAACCTTTCAGAATTTTAAAGCCCTCTATTAGGTCACCCCTCCGCCTTCCCTTCTCTGTTCATCCTTTCCTGATATGTATACCCTCGCACTTCTGGTATCATCCTTGTAAATCTTTTTTGCACCCTCTCCAGTGCCTCTATATCCTTTTAGTAATATGGCCACCAGAACTGTACGCTGTATGGCCCAAGTGTGGTCTAACCAAGGCTTGACACAAGTTTAGCATAACTTCTTTACTTTTCAATTCTATCCCTTTAGAAATAAACCCGAGTACTTGGTTTGTTTTGTTATGGCCTTGCTAACCTGTGTCGCAACTTTTAGTGATTTGTGTATTTGTACTCCCAGATCCCTTTGCTTCTCTACCTCATTTAGGTTCTTATTTTCCAAATAATATGTGTTCTCCTTATTTTTCTTACCAAAATGTAATACCTTGTGGGGGACTACGGTCTCCCGCGTAAAGAAATAGGCAACACAGCGAGCTAAAAGAAATAGGTCTTTACTCCAACTCTCACAATACAGTACTGAATTCGTGAAGCCCGCGAACCTGTGATGACTCACGGATTGGTCACCTGCTGGAACCTGATTGGTTTTCCTTCTCTCTGCAGCAGGCAAGTCTGAACGTGCCTTATTCCTCTCAGCTTGCAACTGTCTTGCGGGGGAGGGGAATACAGCAGTTAAAAGGGGATTATACAGGTTTATCTACATACACACAGTGTTTCCCCAACCTTACACTTACTTGTGTTGAAATTAATTTGCCAATTATATGCCCGTTCTGCAAGTTTATTAATGTCTTCTTGAAATTTTTTGCAGTCCTCCTCAGTATTGACTATTACCCCCACCCCCTCCAAATTTGGTGTCATCCACAAATTTGATTCCAACATCTGAATCATAATATAAATTATGAACAACATTGATCCAAGCGCTGGTCCTTGTGAGACCCCACTTCCCACCTTCTGCCACTCTGAATAGCTACCCTTTACCCCTACTCTCTGCTTTCTGCCTTGCAGCCAGCTAGCTATTCATTCTGCTACTTTTCCCCTGACTCTGCATGCTCTGACCTTATTCATTAGTCTAGTTTTACTTTTAATGCTCTTTGGCCTAGAAATTCGGTTTTGGCGCAGCGAGGGCTTTAGCGCCGGAAGTTAGTGCCGGCGCTAAGTCCCCCTGCGCGCGCCAAAAATTCAGTAGCGCCGCGCCCAAATGGCTGCCGGCGCTACTGAGGGGTCTCAGCGCCTCAAAACTGGCGCCACGCGCCGCATTGCGGCGCTATTCCGGCGCTGCGGCGCCCGCTGCGGTGCGGCAGGCTCGGGAAGTGCAGGCCTCCTCCTTCCGTTAAGGAGGAGCTGCCTGCACCCGGCCGCGGCCCGCGATAATCTTTTTAAAAATGAGCCCGGCACCTCGGACAAGTGCCGGGCTTGCTTCTGTTCCGGGGGGGGGGGGGCGGGGGGAAGTCCGGGGAGGGAGCTGCGGCCAGGCGGCCGGCGGGAAAGCGGCCGGCCGCCGCGGGGCCTTTAATGCGCCGGCGCAAAGTTCTGTAAGGCACCTCTGCCAGAACGTTGCTTGCGGCTGCCACGGGCGAGGCGGCCGCAACTCAATTTCCGAGTTCGGGCGGGTTACCATGGCAACCGGGACGCTGCGCACACCGATGACGCCATCGGTGCCGGCGCAGCGCTACCGGCCTAACGCCGATTTAGGGCCCCTGTCAATTTCTAAACTGGCCATAACTTCGGCGCTAGGCCCTCTAGCGCCTCAAAAGCGGCGCTAAGGCCAGTGAATTTCTAGGCCTTTATGTTTCATGGGTAATGTGTAAACCATTTGAGTTACTGGGAACAAGCCAGGTTAGACCAACACTTAGCTCTATTACACCAATAAAAGTAGCTTCCACCTCTTCACATCCTGTTGGATATAAGTTTAAACTGATGTCATTCAGTGCAATTCTCATCACAGTATAAGCTCCATGTCCCTGATTGAATAATAAGAAAATAATCTTTTTCTCTCAGCAATTGTTTTGCCATCTCAGACCTATTTCTGTCATGTGTGTGATTTTGGATCTTTTGAGATTATGGGCATTGCTGCTATTTTATATTCATTCATTACCATTGTGTGCATTGAGTAGCATTGTTTGCAATAATATAAATTGAGATTGTGTGGATTTTTTTCTGGGCAGTTGGGTTTGGAAGTAATTGTCGTAAGGCAAATAATGTTGCAATTATCACTCATTATTCGATTATACGGAGACTGGCAAAATAGTCATATTTAGATAGACTGTTTGAAAAATGGTTTTTCAATAATTGGACTAAGAAAGGAAGAAAGAAAGACATGCATTTATTTAGCGCCTTTCATGACCACCGGACATTTCAAAGCGCTTTACTCTCATCGAAGTACTTTTTGAAATGGAGTCGCTGTTGAAATGTGGGAAACGCGGCAGCCAAATTGCGCACAGCAAGGCCCCACAAACAGCAATGTGATAATGACCAGATAATTTGTTTTTTGTTATGTTGGTTGAGGGATAAATATTGGGCAGGACACCGGGGATAACTCACCCGCTCTTCTTCGAAATAGTGCCATGGGATCTTTTATGTCCACCTGAGAGAGCAGACGGGGCCTCGGTTTAACGTCCAAATGACGGCACCTCCGACAGTGCAGCACTCCCTCAGCACTGCACTGGAGTGTCAGCCTAGCTATATGTGTTCAGATCCCTAAGCACATCACTAGTCATTAATGGTTATTATTATAATAATATCAATTTCTAAGGATATTCTTTGTTTAACCAGTAGCAGTTTCTGTAAACTTCCTGCCTTATCCAAGTAATTCAAAACATAATGGGGGGAAAATTCATCCCCTTAGCACCTCCCATTAGTGCCAGTAGATGGCATTAATGGGGCGCTAGCCCAGTATAACCTGGGCGAGGCGAATCCAGAACCACACGTCAAATCCGGTCCCCCATAGTGCCGCCGGTAAATGGTATCACCAGGAACGTCAACGCCAGGTAGATTGTGATGTTAGTGAGTGTGCAACGCTCATTGACCATCCAATTTTCAAAATTGATTCTCGCCACTTACCTCACCACCTGGAGTAAACTCCAACAGGGAGAGCTAGCGTGTAGCACAAGGAAGCCGGCTCCAGGGACATTATTTAAAGGGATCATCAGTAATCACTTGCAGCTGTCAGGTTAGTGCAGTTTCAATGCTTTCTTGTCAGTTTCATTCAATAATTTCAAAGTTATTTTGTATCTGGAGTCTGCTGGTAACTAAAAAGTAGCTAGATTTATTCTTCAGTGATTCAAACTGCTACACTTGGTAACATTAATGGGGGCTGTACTGGCGCCACCACGCCCTCCAGGAGCTATGGTGGAGGGAGCGTAGGCAGCGAGAAATATGGGAACATGTGCGCAGAGAGATGAGGGACATCAGAGCTCTCAACAGGAGACATTCTCCTCTGAGGATATTCCGAGAGCACGTCTTCTACCTTCAATTAAGTGAGGAGCAGTGTATTAGAAGGCTTCACATCACCAAGGAGATGGTCACAGAACTCTGCCACCTCCTGCAACCAGACCTCTAACCTCAGATCAGGGCGACCACGGCTCTCCCAGTGGCAGTGAAGGTCATTGTGGCCCTCAATTTCTTTGCTAGTGGATCCTTCCAGTCTACAACAGGAGACATAGTTGACATCTCACTGTTTGCCGTCCATCGCTGCATCCGGGAGGTCACTGAGGCTCTCTACAGCAGAAGAAGGGACTATATTGGCTTCCCCATCACCAGAGAGAAGCAGGACGAGCATGCATGTGGCTTTGCTAGGATAGCGGGCTTCCCCATGGTACAAGGCGCCATTGACTGCACCCATGATCTTCCATAACTACAAAGGTTACCACTCACTTAATGTCCAGTTGGTGTGCGACCACAGACAGCGAATCCTTAACGTCAATGCCCATTATCCTGGCAGCAGCCATGATGCCTTCATCCTGCCCCTGACCGGTGTATCAGCACTCTTCCAGCAACCACGTCAAGCTCAAGGGTGGCAGCTCGGAGACAAGGGCTAACTGCTCTCCACCTGGCTCATACCTCCCCTCCGCAACCCCAACACTCATGCCCACCACTCATATAATGAGAGCCATGCTGCCATCGGGAACATCATTGAGCAGACCATCGGAGTGCTGAAGCAACGGTTCCACTACCTTGACCGCTCGGGAGGAGCCCCCCTGTACTCGCCAGAGTGGGTGTCTCATTTCATGGTGGTCTGCTGCACATGCCACAACTTGGCCATCATGAGGGCACAGCCCTTGTCAGCAGGGATTGCGGGACCACCTCAGGAAGAGGACAAGCCAGAGGAGGATGAGGATGAGGAGGAAGAGAATGAGGAGGAGGAGGAACAGGAGGGAGGGAGGAGGCAGTGAGACAATCGGCCATCTGGATGGGCTGTCCGTGACCGGTTCATCAGACTCCGATTCACATGAATGAAACCCCAGATCCCCGTAACTCACCACATCCTCATCATGCAATCCCTGTCTCATGGCGTATCACAGAATCCTCCTGGGCGCAAAAGAGAGACAACAAAATATTCCAAAGACCATTAATAAACTTATCTATAAATATATCACACATATCACATGAATTCTAATAACTAATGACCCTTGTGCCTGCCATAGTTGAATAGCTGTCATTGTGTGCAAGGTGTGAGATGTGGGTGTGAGTGTTGGTAGGTAGAGATTGTCGGTGGGTGAGCGCTGGGGGTGTGGTGCTTTGGGCAGTGTGTGAAGCTTTTGGTACAGAGGGTGGTATGTAGCATTTGTTGAATCACTCACTCACACTGACCACCTGAGTGAGGTCGTTAAATTTCTTCCTGCACTGTGTGTGGGTCTTGGGGACCACAGTGCTGTCTGAGACGTGCTGCGCTACCTCCCTCCACATGTTGTGGAAGACTAAGGCAAGGGCCTCCTGCCACTTGCCGAGTAGAGCACTGCCCTCTATCTCACCACAGCGAAAACCAATGCCTCCATCAGAGAATCTGCAGGCTTTCTCCCTGGGGCATGGACCTACCATGAGCACACCTGGTTCAGTCCTCTGGCACCTTCTCCTTGTTCTGCTTCTGCGTGCTGAGGCAGCTGCACAGTCAGCAATGCTGAGAATGAGGTGCCGCAGCATCAATGAACCTCCCTCTTAAGTAGTGAAAAAAGCCTGTGGCAATGATGAGTTGTGACTAGACTGCACCCGATATTGGTCCAGCCTTTAAGTCTAATGCCAATGAGCTTGGGTTTTAAGATTTGATTTCGGACTCCAATCATTTTATTGAGCAGTGAGCACGAATTTTGCCTGCAGTCTGAAGCATTTGCGCCTAGCGCTAATTCTCCAACATTTCGACAGACACTGCCTATTCCTTGGCTGTAATGAATTTCTAGCCCAATATTTTTTGAAGGATAAGAACTCAAAATGGGGGGAAAAGTTCAGTCCTGTCCCCTTTGGGGCGCTAACTTCACCGGGGCGCTACTTTTAGTGCCCCGAAAAAGTTAGCGCCCCAGCACCGTAAATTGAGTGGTAGCGCCCCAAGCAGGAGGCGGGACACTACTGGAAGGTATTACAGGCCTCCCTCCCCTGATTAAAGGGGAGGGGCCTAGCGCAGCGTGCACCGGGGCCCTGCTGGACCACCGGGGAGCGGGGTGCTGTGAAAACAGCCTGGCACTCAAGAGGAGTGCCGGGCTGAGCGATCGCGGCCGGCACCCCACATGAAGAAACGGAAGGCAGGTGACCCCAAAATAAAATGGCCGGGGGCGCTAATGCAAGGTGCAAAGCAACCCAATTTTTCCCCCAATATGTCATAAGGATAGTAAGCAGAAGAACATACTTTTAATTCATTTTCCTTAGATATTATCTGTAAAGTTTTCTCTTGTTCCTTATTTAATTCAACACAAAAGATAACCGAGCACATTACAGCTGTACTCTTCAAGCACTCACTTTCCTGTCAACCATTCAAATGAAGAACAATATTAAACAAACTGGATTGACTGAACCACATCATTTCTCTAAGAGCACTGTCTTAAAGATCTCACGGTGTATTTTCACAAGTTATTCAATACACTATTGAATATCGTGAAAGAGTTCCTCAACTGCATGTTGTATCCTATGGCTGCTCATTCACAATTGATGAGATTTGAAGGACCATCATGCAAATGAAAAATAGTGAAGCTCCAGGTCACAAGGAATCCCAGCAGATATCTACAAATGTGGCCGTGGCAATGAAGTCATTTTCTCCATCAGTCTCAAGAAGTAATTGTGTCAAGGATCTCATTGTCACCATCTTGAAGTGCAAAGGTGGAAAATGTGACTGCAACAATTTTAGCTTGTGCAATCCTGAACCATTTAATAGAGAACATAACAGAGAATGCCCTCCCAAAGAACGATGTGGGTTCTGAGCACAGTACAGAGAGAAATAACTTGCATTTATATAGCGCCTTTCACAACCTCTCGACGTCCCAAAGCGCTTTACAGTTAATAAAGTACTTTTTGAAGCGTAGTCACTGTTGGGGTGTAGGAAACGTGGCAGCGGGCTAATGAAAGTCAGTGAGGATGCGATGATGGGAACGGAGGATTAAATGTAGATCAGGACATAGACAGCTATGTTTTGAACAAGTTGAGGTTTGTAGAAGGTGGAATATAGGCTGATAAGAGGGCATTGGGGGGGAAAAATTCGGTGGCGCCCGCTTTGGGGTGCTAACTTTGCCGGGGCACTACTTTTAGCGCACCAAAAATGTTAGTGCCCCTGCACCGTAAAATCATTGGTAGCACCCCAAGCAGGAGGCGGGGCACTAATGGGAGGTGCAAAGAAACCCAATTTTCCCCCCTAGGGAAATCGTCCCACCAATGGCAAGAGCAGGATAAGGGTAAGTACTGCTAAGGTAAGGGTGGAGATGAACGATGTTGCAGAGGGGGAATTAAGCAATCTTGCTGATGAATATTATGCGGGGTGAGCAGGATGCCAAGCTTCTTCACAGCTTGGTTCAATTGTGCGAGTGGCTGAGAGGGATTGGCGGGGGCCGTAAATAAAGGTTTTGTTCTTCCCAATGTTCAGTGAGAGGAATTTTTTTCATCCATGCCTTGATATCAGATAAGCACTCTGATAGCCAGAATTAGTCATGTGATGAGGGCGAGGAAGAGCGGTATCCTTGCGCATCATCAGCACACATTTGGAAATTGATCCTGTGCCTGTGGATGACGTGACTGAGGAGTGATATGTTGAGGTGACACATGGAAGGAGCTGAGAAACTTCTGATGATCCAATTATCCTCGATATGAGTGACAACCATATATAAGTCTTAGAGCTCACTACACATTAATGCACTTAGTATTAGAACAGTATTATAATCCATAAGACCACATGGATTGTAGTGGTTCAAGAAGAAGGCCCAACACTACCTTCTCAGGGCGCCTAGGAATGGGCAAGAGACGTCAGCTTTGCTAGCATCGCCCGCATCACATTCTGAGAATGAAAATAAATAGAAAGGTTGTTTGCTTGCTGTGTTTTTAAAATTTTCATATTGCTACATTTTATGATCATTTCTAAATTTAAAAACAGCTGAACATTTAAGTTAACTAAACCATAACCTGAACTAAAATGTGTTGTCCAATTAATAGAAAATAATTTTATTAACTAATTAGTTTGCAACCCTCTAATTCATTTAAACTCATTAGGGCGATCAGATGAAAATGTTAACTAGTTTCTATAAGTTGAAGCATTTTCGAGAATGTTTGTCGTTCAGCGGCATCTGTAAAGCAGCAGTTTGGTTTGCGTCAGTTTGATTCTTCAGTCAGGGTTACACAACCCAACAGAACACGTTTTGTAATAATAGAATATTATAGCTTAAAAACCGCCTTACAGCAAAGGCCAATTGTTGTACAGCACCAGTCCAGATTTATAAATACTTTTAAGTATCAGTGGTCGGATTACATGAATAGCCTAGCTGTTCATGAATGGGCTGATACAAGTTAAAACCACAACCTTGTGATTTTTATGAATCTGTGTCATAATGAGGTTTAAATGGAGACGCAGTGTCTCCACAGAATCCCTGAGGTAAGGGTATCCCCCATATAGAGGGAGCAGTGCCTCCCTCTACAGCAGTGCTCAGCATAGAATGTAAACAGAAACAAGCTCTTAGCTGAAGACATGAATTCAGTCTGACCTGGTTGTCATGGAACTTCATTCTAAGTCACCACATTTTTGACAAGGGTACCTTTCACCACACAGCTTTTATGTCAAGGCTTTTAAGAAAGGTTGATATCATTAAAAAAAACTATTCCTGAAAATACAAACAAAGTAGTGATTGTTAACTACCAGAAAGGCTGCATTTGATGAATGGACATTCAAGAGTTAAAAATAATAAACTTTCTAATCATCTGTAGCTGCCATTGAAGAGTTCTTTGAGTCAATTGTTTTTATAACTCCTAAAATAAGGCAAAAGGATTGAGCTAGCCTTCCCGTCTATTGCAGAATAGAAACCACATTGAATTCTATGAACTGAAGAAAGAACTTGCATTTACATTGTGCCTTCCACGTCCTTCCAAAGAACTTCATAGCCAATTAATTACTTTTGAAGTGTGGCCACTCTTATTATGTAGACAAACACAGGAACCTATTTGCACACAGTCAATTTCCACAAACAGCAAATAATCTGTTTCAGGTCAAGAGAAGAATTTTGGCTAGGGCGCGAGGAGAAACCTCTTCTTCAAACAGTGTCACCTACATAAGGAGACAGGGTCACAATTTAACATCTCATCTGAAAGACAAAACTTCTAGCAATGCAGCGCTCCCTCAGTACAACACTGGAGTGGAGTGTCAGCCTAGGTTATGTGTTCGTCCGAGTGTGAGGCTTGACTATACCACAATCCTGACTCAAGAGGCAAGCATGCTATCAGCTGAGCCAAGCTCACATTCATGAAGACAAGAAAGAAGCTCTCAAAAACTATTAATATCCAAAATAGAGATCAAATGCAATGACCAGAGAATCGTTAGCTGTGCAAAGAAATGTTTTCTTTAATTAATCCTGCTCCATAATAGCCTTGGATGTGGCATTTCTCTATCATCTGAGGGGGGCAAAAATAAACTCATACAAGTCTGTCCCTATTATGAAATAACCTCTGCCAGGCACCATTCCTTCAGGTCACAGGCAGCAGCCTCCTGTCACCCAAAATCCCCCTCCTGCCCAGTCAGCTGGGTCCAGATCAGAGACTGACGGGTCTCATGCAGACGAGGCCTGGGAGTCAACATCTCTTGAGCCTCACACTGTGGAGGAGCGGACAATGTCCCATCTGTCTCGGCCCAGTTGAGAGTTAAGAACCAGACTTTGGACCATTTTCATTGGGACAGCAAAGGCTGAGAGGGTATTTTTAAAAGATTTTATTTAATTATGAAGGGTTGTGATAGAATAAGTAGGGAAACATTATTCCTCTGGTTGGGGAGGAAGTGACAAAGGGTCATCAATTTAAAACTGTCACCAAGTCTTTCGAATGAGATGTTAAACCGAGGCCCCGTCTGCTTGCTCAGGTGGACGTAAAAGATCCCACGGCACTATTTGGAAGAAGAGCAGGGGAGTCATCCCCAGTGTCCTGGCCAATATTTATCCCTCAATCAACGTAACAAAAACAGATTATCTGGTCATTATCACATTGCTATTTGTGGGAGCTTACAGTGCACAAACTGGCTGGCACGTTTCCAACATTACAACAGTGACTACACTTCAAAAGTACTTCATTGGCTATAAAGTGTTTTGGAATGTTCTGAGGTCATGAAAGGTGCTATATAAATGCAAGTCTTTCTTTTCTTTCTTTCTAAGTGACTGAGGAGAGAGAGTAGGAGAAATTTCTTTACACAAAGTTCGTTTATTAGAGCAAATGTTTTGCCACAGGGAATGGTTGAGGCAAGGACTGTCGCATCTTTTAAGGGAAAATTAGGTAAATATTTGAAGCAGAGGAAGATACAAGGCAATGCAAAGATCGCAGGGCTGCAGGATTAGTTTGGGATTGCTTTAGCAAAGAGCTGGCAAAGACATAATAGGCAGAATGGCCTTCTTCTGTGCTGTAAACCTCTACGAGCTCCAACAGTTAACCCTTTTGAATTTTCTAAACAGAAAGAGAGACTCCCATTTAATGGGAAAATAAGCTGTCACCAGCTTCAAAGAATTCTGCAAGGGAATGCCAGATTTTCAGGTAGTCGTTATGATACCTTTATGCTCAGGAATTCCTGCCTCCTTGATGTATTCAGGGAAGAGTGTCAAGTGGCCAGATGGCTTTTGACTGACAAGGCTTACCCCGTACTTCCATGGATCATGACCCCTCTGCAAATGGCAGGACCAGAAGCTGAAGAGCACTACAATGAGGCCCATTCATCAACTTGAGTGGTCATTGAGAGAACGATAGGGATACTAAAGGATAGATTTTGCTCCCTGCACAGATCAGTAAGGGCATTGCAACATGCTCCTGAGTGCATTTCTCGCGTAGTAGCAGCTTGCTGCGCCCTTTACAACTTTGCAACTTAGAAAGGCCTGGACATGGGGATCCCAGAGGAGGTGTCTCCCAGCAGAGTGCAGCAGCCTCATGGGGAGTACCACTTGGAAAATGTTTCCCTGCCAGTTGCAAGGGGGATTAATTTCCAGATTATTACTGATTATTATTAACATTCTCATCTGTTTAAATATCTCCCTTTATCAGGATTACCATTTCCCCTCCTTCAGGAGATATCTGATCATTCAATGCAGAATACTGTTTGGAGCCTCACTACACATCATATCTCTTTACACCTACCAGACCTGTGGAAGACATTTGGAGCTCTATGAATAACTGAGCAAAAAGAGAGCGCTGCTTATCTGTTATTATGTAGGAATGTTTAGTTCCTATCAAGAGACTGAGGTCGACTCAGGCGATCAAACAAACGATGTTTAATGAAAAACTAACAGAGTTTAACAACAAAATGCAAGAGAACTACGTATACAGGTCTAGTCAGTTCGGAGGCTCCATGAGGACTGCTAGGGCGGTCCCGTGGTTGGCGTCATGAAATAAAAAAATTGGCCCTTAGTGTTAGGGGGGATTAAATACGTGGGGTTACGGGGTTATGGGGATAGAGCTTGGGTGGGATGGCTGTCGGTGTAGGGACCGGGTGCTAGGGTTTGGATGATCAGCCATGATCTCGTTGAATGGCGGAGCAGGCTCGAAGGGACGAATGGCCTACTCCTGCTCCTATCTTCTATGTTTCTATGTTTCTATGGCATTTTTCCCGCCAGTGGGGATCACGTGATGAACGACGTGATGTCATCAAGTTTGCCCGTGCTCTTAAAGGGACCACGCTCTGTACATGCAAACAGTAAAAACAAAAATACAGACTCAGGCTGTAGCTAACATATTGTTAAAGGGAATTATATACAGTTGGTCTGAGTCCCATAGTCGCTCCGCCACATGCGCCCCCCCAGAATTGTCTTTAACAGAAAAAGTGAAACGGCGAGGAGGCCTGACAAGCCTGTCAGAGCGACTTCTGTACGTTTGAAGTGGAAGCTGTTGGACGGCGGGCGGGTTGGCGGGCGGTTGCGCTTGATCTGGCATGGTGACTGTGGGTGGTCAGCCACGTTTTGGCGGCTGCGCGGTCTCAACCGGGCGGTCAAGGTCCAAGTGAGCCGGCGTCAACCGAAATGTGGTCCGGTTTACCCCCGATGTCCAACGAGAATGTTTTGTCTCCCGGCTCTAGCACGCGGAAAGGACCAGTGTAAGGGGCCTTGAGCAAATCCCGATGAGCGTCGTGGTGGATGAACACAAATTCGGAGTTCTTCAGCTCTGCTGGGACATGGGAGCTTTGAAAGCCATGATGTGATGTTGGTACTGGTGCAAAACACCTGGCAGCCTCCTGGTGGCTGATGAATTGCTTGGATGCGGACCATGACTCCGTTGGAGTCGGAAGGAAATCTCCTGGCACGCGGAGCGGCTGGCCATAGACGAGCTCTGCCGAGGACGAGCGAAGATCTTCCTTGGGTGCCGTGCGAAGACCCAACATGACCCATGGTAACCTGTCCACCCAACCAGCGCCCTGGAGGCTGGCCCTCAGTGCGGCTTTGAGCGACCTGTGAAATCGCTCGCACAGGCCGTTCGCCTGTGGGTGGTAGGCTGTGGTGCGATGTAGCTTGATGCCGAGCCCTTGAGCCACTGTGTTCCAGAGCTCAGAGGAAAACTGCAGCCCACGATTGGAAGAGATGTCCGCCGGTACCCCGAAACGGGCGACCCAAGAGGAGATGAATGCCCTGGCTACGTCCGCGGAAGTGGTGGATGACAAAGGAACTGCCTCTGGCCATCTAGTGGTGCGGTCCACCACCGTAAGAAGATGAGTAAACCTGTGCGAAGGTGGAAGTGGCCCCACCAGGTCCACATGCATGTGATCGAACCTATGTTCCGGAACAGCGAAGGTGGCCAATGGAGCCTTGATGTGACGCTGCACCTTGGCCTTTTGGCAGACCACGCAGGTGTTGGCCCAGTCGCGGACATCCATGTGCATGCCCCGCCACACGAATTTGGACGACATCAGCCATTGCGAGGCCTTCATGCCCGGGTGTGACAACCCATGTATGGCGTCAAAGACTTTTCGGCGCCAGGCGACCGGCACGATAGGGCAAGGATCTCCTATGGAGACGTCGCAAAGTAGTGTGGTGCCCACGGCATGGAATTGGACGTCGGCCGCTTGGAGGCTGGAGGGGCTGGTCCGGTAAGCTTGCACCTCTGGATCCGAGGCTTGATCTGCAGCCATGAAGGCATAGTCGATGCCGAGCTGGACTGCATGAATGGTCGCGCGGGAGAGGCAATCTGCCACCAGGTTGTCCCTACCGGCTACGTGCTGAATGTCAGTGGTGAACTCCGAAATAAACGTAAGGTGACGTTGTTGTCGGGCTGACCACGGTTTGGCGGTCTTGGCCATAGCGAACGTCAGGGGCTTATGGTCAATGAAAGCAGTGAAGGGACATCCTTCTAGCAAGAACCGGAAATGGCAGATGGCAAGGAAAAGAGCTAGCAACTCCCGGTCAAAAGTACTGTATTTTCGCTCGTTGCGCCGTAGTTGACGGCTGAAGAATGCCAGCGGTTGCCACGTACCATTTACCCACTGTTCTTGCACTGCGCCGATGGCATAATCTGACGCGTCGGTGGTGAGGGCGATGGTAGCACCTGGCAGCGGGTGCGCCAGCATGGTCACGTTGGCGAGGGCGCCTTTCGTGTCCACGAACGCCCGGTCCATGTCGACCGTCCAGCAAACCGGATCCTTGCCAGACTTGCCCTTGAGGGCCTCGTACAGGGGCTGCATGAGCAGAGCTGCCTTGGGCACGAAACGGTGATAAAAATTTACCATCCCGAGGAACTCCTGCAGGGCTTTGATGGTCTGTGGGCGCGGAAAGGACGTCACCGCCGCTACCTTTGCTTGTAAAGGCACTGCTCCCTCCGGTGTAATGCGATGCCCCAGGAAATCGATGTGCGGTAGACCAAACTGACACTTGGCCAGGTTGAGAATCAGGCCGTGTTGGCTGAGGCGATGAAAGAGAGTGCACAGGTGCGCATTGTGTTCCTCCTTGCTCCGACTGGCCACGAGGATGTCGTCTAAATAGTCAAAAATGAATTTGAGGTCCCGCAGTACAGTGTCCATGAGACGCTGGAAGGCCTGGGCAGCGTTCTTCAAACCAAAGGGCATCCGCAGGAATTGAAACAGGCCAAATGGGGTGATGACTGCAGTCTTCTGCATGTCCTGCGGGTGTACCGGGACCTGGTGGTATCCTCGGACCAGATCCACCTTTGAAAACACGGTGTTCCCAGCCAAATGGGCAGAGAAATCCTGAATGTGGGGGATCGGGTATAAATCAGGAGTGGTAGCGTCGTTAAGCCGTCGATAGTCGCCGCATGGCCGCCATCTGCCGCCAGGTTTCGGTACAATGTGGAGAGGCAAAGACCAAGGACTATTGGACCGGCGAATTATTCCCAGGCGTTCCAAAGTAGCGAACTCCGCCTTCACGACCGCCAGTTTGCCGGGTTCGAGGCGCCGGGCCCGCGTGTGGACCGGGGGGCCGGTGGTAGTGATGTGGTGTTCCACACCATGCTTCGTGGCCGTAGAGGAGAACATAGGCCTGGTCAGGTCCGGAAATTCTCCGAGCAGGCGAGTGAACTCGTCCGGACTTGGGAAAGCGCAGGAGACGGTGCGCGACATGGTGTTGCCCCAGTGACAGGGAATGGAGTGAAACGTGGCCGCGTTGACCAGACGCCGGTTCCGCACATTGACCAGGAGGCTGTTGGCGCACAGGAAATCCGCGCCGAGGATGGCTTGGGAAACCCTGGCCGTAACAAATTCCCAAACAAATCGCTGGCCGTCGAAACACACCTGGACCTGTCGTTTGCCGAAGGTCCGGATAGCACCGCCATTAGCCGCTTGGAGTGAGATACCGTGCCTCCCAGATTGAATAGTTAACGCGGGAATAATGCTGCACTGTGCGCCGGTGTCGCATAGGAATCATCGGCCAGAGATGGAATCGGTGATGAACAACAGCTTGCCAGAATTTCCGATTTCCATCGCAGCCGCGGGGCACCCGTCAGACCCGTTCTTCTGTCGCTGGGGTTGCAGTTGGAGGTTTTTTTTGGGGGAGCAAAGTTGCAGGGAGGGCGGCAACATCGGGCTTTCGCGCCAAACCGCGCGTGGTAGAAGCACAGCCCCGCAGGTTGAGGGGCTGGTGTGGTGTCCGTGGGGGATGGTTGCCTCGTGGCAGCGCAGTACTGCTGCGTCACCGCGAAAATTTTATCTGCTTCGGCTGCAAGCTCAGTGCAGTCTGTGACTTCGGACCGGGCCAGGGCAGCCTGTACCTGCTCCGGTAGCTGACTGAGGAATAGCTCCCTGAAGAGGAAGCATTGCGGTTCGGAGCCAAGGAGCATGACCATTTGGCTCATGAGTTCCAACGGCTTGGAGTCCCCGAGGCCAGGCATAGCGAGCAGTCGGCGGGCGCGCTCCGACTTCGTGAGCCCGAAGACCTGCAGCAACCGCGCCTTGATTGTTTCATACTTGCCGTCGTCCGGGGGGTTTTCGAGCAGGCTGGCGATCCGCGAGGCGGTGGAGCTGTCAAGCGCGGAGACCACGTAAAAGTAACGGGTCTGATCCGCAACGATGTTTCGTAGTGCGAACTGGGCTTCGACCTGGATGAACCACGAGGCTGCTTGTTGTTCCCAGATTGCGGTAGCTTCAATGCAAGGGCGTTTGTTTCCATGCTTCGCTCCTTCTGCGAAAAACGCTCGCAAAAGTCGGGGTCACCAATGTAGGAATGCCTAGTTCCTATCAAGAGACTGAGGTCGACTCAGGCGATCAAACAAACGATGTTTAATGAAAAACTAACAGAGTTTAACAACAAAATGCAAGAGAACTACCTATACAGGTCTAGTCAGTTCGGAGGCTCCACGAGGACTGCTAGGGCGGTCCCGTGGTTGGCGTCATGACGTCATCACGTTTTTCCCGCCGGTGGGGGATCACGTGATGAACGACGTGACGTCATCACGTTTGCCCGCGCTCTTAAAGGGACCGCGCTCTGTACATGCAAACAGTAAAAACAAAGATACAGACTCAGGCTGTAGCTAACATATTGTTAAAGGGAATTATATACAGTTGGTCTGAGTCCCTTAGTGGCTCTGCTACAATTACACAATTCTTATACACCTACTCCATACAGGCTGCTGCTTCTTCATACTGTGTTTACTCTGGATGCCTAAATATTTTGTCTTTCTCTTATTCTCGTGCTTCTCCTAGATACCACCCAAGGGCCAGTATCTTGAGAGATGACTGGCTGTTCTTCTAGTACAAAAGGCTTATGGGACTAAGGTGGTCTTCCTCTCATGATAGTTTGGTCCTGGGAAAGAGCCATTGCTGGCTGCACCTCTTGCGCTTCTGCCTGAGCAACCTGGGTTTGTCTCCTACGTTCCACTTAGGAAGCAGCCATGGCAGCATAGCCTTGTTGCCCAGTAGCCAACCACTTATAAGGTTTTCTTCCCTGAAGGGATGAATGCCAGAAAAGAAAAAAAGACTTGCATTTATATAGCACCTTTCATGACCTCAGGACGTCCCAAAGTGCATTACAGCCAATGAAGTACTTTTGAAGTATAGTCACTGTCGTAATGTAGGAAACGCAGCAGCCAATTTGCGCACAGCAAGGTTCCACAAACAGCAATGTGATAATGACCAGATAATCTGTTTTTGTTATGTTGGTTGAGGGATAAACATTGGCCAGGGCACCGTGGATAACTCCCCTGCTCTTCCTCGAAATAGCGCAGTGGGATCTTTTACATTTACCTGAGAGCAGATGGAGCCTCAGTTTAACATCACATCTGAAAGACAAAAGACAGAGGGTGAAGGCAGTTCCCAAATAGTGGATGTTGACATAAAGGTTCCTCTGAGTGACATCACAAACTATCTACGCAGTCATAGAGTGGAATCCCTTTCCTGCCCACACCCCACCCAACTATTTCACCCCACCCCATAGCAGTCAGATGAACTCAGCAGCCAGTATCACTTTCCCCATCTGGAGTGCAAAAATGGTGTAAACAGCCCATAGATTTTCAAGGCCTGGCTAAGATGCGTGTGGACATTGAGCGAGGTCAGGATCAAGCTTAGCAGTCAAATCAGCTGCTGACACTCACTGTCTGTGTTCATAAATGAAGAGTGGCCTCTTGGGTGAAGTACTGGGGGATCACCAGCACCTATAGACCTATATCCTCAGATGAATCACAAGCTGTAAAAAAATGTTTGGGTTTATGATTGAGAATATCTGAGTTGATCCTTAAAATAATTTAGTGTAATCGCAAAATATCTCAGCATAAACTACTATTACAAAGTATCACTAATTATTCGTGAACAATAATACTAAAGAGATCTTTATTAGTCCCATTTAATTGTTTTCATTTGAAAGCTCTCCAAGAGGTACAAAGCCTCAATTGAACAATTTCAATGTAAAGTTCAGCAGAAGTAATGTGTAAAATTATTCATTGAAAATCCCATAGTTAAGATTATTATGGCTATCCCCTGTGGTTTTCAACTAGTCATGAGGCAAAAGTGGGTCAGAGAGAGGATATTTTTGGGTCAATCTTTGTAAATAGCCTATCAAACCACATATAAAATGTACAAATAAGTAATCACAAATAAACATATATGCTTCCATTTGCAATGAATTGTTTTCAATGATATACTATAGGATGAATATTTTAAATGTGTGTAATGTTATAAACCTGTGCAAAGCTAAAACATCATGGATTACAACTTCCGTTTTTTATTTGAAGTACACAGGATTGAGGATTGAAACTACATTGCCTGTTTGTTGGCCAGTTCTGAATTAGTCTGGATTTTAGAGCAATTTAGTCCAAGGCAACTCTATATTCTGGTATCAACATTTAGTGTTCCAACTAGTCATCACATCCAATCTTCACCCTCTTTCTTTCCATCATAACCTGTCTCATTTTTGTATTGGCACTACTATGTCCAATGCTCCTCTGAACTTCCTTCTCTCGTTTCTTCCAAACTGCAAATGTACCATCTTCCTCCTCCTTGTGTTAAAATCAAGACTCATCAGGTGCTCAGTTATAGTAAGTGTTGCCTCTCCCAGGAGATCATATGGTTTCGGGTGGGGTGGAGTGCACATATTGGCCCATATTTTCCAATAGCAGGCCTCCCGCGGGCGGAGGTCTGCGATCTGGAAAAATCTACGCCCTTACCTGAGGGCTCCCGGGAGGCACACGCTTCCGCTCCTGGGCCTCTCCAAACTTGAAGTGCGCAGGGCCCACGTATCCCAGAGGCGCATGTAGTTCACAGCGTCCCTGGGATCACGTGGGCCATGGAGAGCCAATCATAGAAGGGAATCTCCCTACATACATTCGACAGGAAGACCTGTCAAATATATGAATGGAGATCACCTCAAAAACATAGTGAAACTTTAAATAATTTTATTTTTAAATCACATTTTTAATATGACTTGAAATTACAATAAATTAAGTATTTTAAACAAAAATTTAATTTTTTTGAAAAAATAATTAAAGTTTTTTACGGGGCTAAAAATAAACTTACCTTTTTAAAAATTATTTTAAATGATAAATCAGTGAAAACATTTTTTTTTTTACTTTTTTGAACTCTTATCCTGGTAAAAGCAGGCCTTACGCCTGCTTTTACCAGCCACAAGATTTCTAAGGGTTTTCTGCGGGCGGAGGGTCTCCAAAAAGCGGAACTATCCGCCCGCAGAGGCCCTTCTCCAGGGCAGCCGGAGGATCTGTCAAGACCATTCTTGACAGATCGGAAATGTTGGTTTCCAGCGCATGTGCTGTGCATGCCTGAAACCAGCATTTCCGATGTCCCTACGGGTGAGTACACAGCGTGTACCCACCTGTAGGGATCGGAATATCTGGGCCACAGTGATACACAAGGTATTGCAATTGTGTGAGGCAGGCTCGATGGACCAGAGGGTCATTACCTGTCTGTCATTGTTCGTATGTTCGTATCCCCACTTATCACTTTCAGGACCTCGAAACTGTGGTACTTTTTACCTCCTTCAGTTTTCCTTTCCTCCTAGAACTCTCAGGGCTAAAAATTGAGTAGTGCCTCATTTGGGGTGCTAACGTCACCGGGGCATTACTTTTAGCGCCCCAGAAAAATTAGCGCCCCCATGCCGGAACTTGGGTGGTTGTACCCCAAGAGGGAAACGGGGCCCTACTGGAAACGCCCTGCATCCCTCTTGGGGCACTATGTGCCGTGGCGTCACGTGCTATGTGCCGCAGTGTCATGCGCTGTGGCATGTCGCGCCACGGTATTGTAGGCCTTCCTCCCCTTCTTAAAGAGGAGTGGCCTTGCACAGTGCGACCCAGAGCCCAGCTGAGCCCACGGGGATCGGGAGTGCCAGCAAAAGAGAAGTGCCGGGCTCTTGAAGCACAGCTGGCACTCCACGGTGGGGGGGGGGGGGTGTCGGTCAGGAGGCTGGGGACGGGAGCGCAGGCAGGTGCTGGCAGGCGGCCGGCAACAAGAATGGCCGCCCCGCACCTCGCCTTTAAATTGTGCCTCCCTGGCCGCAGGTAGGCCCACCTGACCCTGTCGGACATAGCGTCCGGTGGAAAGTCAGGGGCCGCTCCCGAAGATTGTGGCTGGGGCGTGAGCGGGGCAATGTGCACGGCGATGATGTCATCGCCGGCGGCGCAGCACTGCGGGGCGCTACCGGTTACCGCCGCCGCTAACCTCCCGCTGAATTTCGCGGGAGGTGTGGGCGGCGCCGTGCCCAGGCGCTAGTTGCTTTGCTAACGGGAGGTGCAAAGCAACCCAATTTATCCCCCTCAGACTTTTAAAAGCCAAGCTTGTCATCAGCTAATCAGTACTTCCTGATTTACCTCGTCTTCTCTATTACTCTTTTCAGCCTTGTTCTCCTGAATTATGGGCATTGGCCCTGCACCTTGGTTTCTCAATGAAAAAAACTCACATTTGCCAGAACTAACATGTAAATTTAACAACCGTTCGCCACGATAAACATTGACCAGAACCCCTGTAAATAACCTACCCAAATAATAATCAATCTGCCTCCTTTTGGAAATAGAATCTTCCTGCTGTCCCAATAATCTGTGAATTGTTTAGTATATTTAGCTGAATATAGAAAACTGAATAATATTTTGATTCCCTTGTCGCCTGGAAAAAGGACCTCTTACATTCTGCAAGAAAATCAAATCTAGTGCTCTTAAACTGTCTGTGTTAAGCTCTCTGCTTTAAAGCTAAATTTTGCACAATAGCACATATGTTGGTACAAAGTTAGGAAGAATGCTAGTGGTCCTTTCCTAACACAAAACCCAAAGACTTTATTTTGTTTTCTACCAGCATGATGCAATGTTGTTTTTATTTCCACCTGATAACGTGACAAACAACATCTGAGAAGCAATCGATGGACCAAACTATTAAAGGATCCTGCCCAAGGAAATAGTTGAATAATCAGTACTGGAGTAGCAACTCCAGTTAAACTGGTCATTCTAATAATGTGAAAGCATAATCACACGTTGGGGTTATAAATGTCACACACTACAACCCTCAGCTGCAGAAGACTTACACATACAAAACGTGACACGACCTTCCTAAGATTCCACAAATATTCTTGCTATTTTACAGCTAGTGTGTACCATAACGTGTTACTGATTGTTAGTTATTCATTACCACACAAACACAGGCATTTTTGAGCTACTTGTGTTTCATTACCGGTTCAGGAAAACAAACTTTAAAAACAAAATCACTCACTGAATGAAGGACAAAACTGACGCTGCACAACATGCCACTTTAACAAATAAGGAATTTGGATCACACTAGATTGATTAAAGTGTTGCGCTGTAAGGCCTTTTCTCTCCATTCTGTCCTCTAAAGTAATTAAGCTGTCACCTATAAGTGGATTAAAGGCCATAGTGTCAAAGGGAAGACTCTCCTTATAAGCAGATGTTTTGGTGGGACCTGAATGTTTTTTTTCATCACCCTCTGCTAATTACCATAGTTCTATTCTGTCCACCACACTGACTGTCAATAGGGCAGTAGGACTGTGGTTGCCATCTGTTCAGATTCTATTCTTTGCCCTTTTCAAGGCCTCTTAAGATTTAATCTTTTTTTTCCTCTCCATAATGCAGCTCAAAGGTACGTTGCTAGGTTAGGAGCCTTTATTAAGGCAGTGGCACGTGCCAGTCCCCTCAGGAAACTGCTCGAGAGTTACTTTGCAGATCAGACACGTGTTATCAAAACAATACATCGCTTTATTATTCTGTAACTCCTGATGCTGCCACGGACAGCTTAGCTGATATTCGTTTCACAACCATGAAACATTCATTTCAACTTTCTTTAAAGATAACCAGCTGCAGTGATTTGTGTAAGCAAAACAAGAGAGAACATGCATTTCTATAGCGCCTTTCCCAGCCTCAGGATGTCCCAAAGCACTTTACAACCAATGAAGTACTTTTGAAGCGTAGTCACTGTTGTAATGTAGAGAAACGCGGCAGCTAATTTGCGTATAGCAAGGTCCCATAAGCATTCCCTCGACACTGCACTGGAGTGTCAGCCTAGATTATATGCTCAAGTTTATGAAGTGGGACTCTGAACCCACAATCTTCTGGTTACCACTGAGCCACAGCTGACACCTTCTCAATATCTACCTAACCCTCATGTGATAGAATTACTTCACATCCCAACATGTTGCTATCATATCAGTGGATGTGACATTTCGCTGATTATTTTAAAATCCAGCTTAATTCATTATTAAATGTGTTTTTATTGGGCCCAGATTGTTTATTATACTTTATAACTGAACAAAGCTGATCTCATCTGGAACAGCAAACGACACGCTACAATTGGCCTCAGCACTAGCCAGGATTGCTGTCCAGTGACTGTTGTTATAACGTGGAATTGTGTCGAGATCAGGGACAGACAGGATCAAGCTCACCTGAAGATCCTCCTACGACCAAATAGCCTGCCAACACACACAATGTAGGCTCTTACATGAAGAACAGTCACTTGGATCAGCTAAGAGAGGGGAGCTAGCATCTGTTGGTGTACTTTAGCATGAGTCAGTGTCTGCAGGAGTGAAGGGGAGAAAATTAGAAGGCAAAACAAAAAAAGAAAGCCTATCATATAATTTAAAAACAAGTAACTGCACTCTAAAGGTCAGTCAGTCAGTCACTTGTTGTTTCTGGGGCTTTGTTGTGTGCACATTGGCTGCCACGTCTGCCTATATAACAACTTTAAAATTAACACATTGTTGTAAAGTACTTTGGGACATACTGAGAATGTGAAAAAGCGTGACATAAATGCAAGTTTTTTCTTTAAATGACAACAATAGCAATAAGAATATTACCTCATCAAATGGCAACAGTAGATCTTTAAGGGAAAAGGCAAGCCGGCCCTCTTTTAAAAGGGACCGTGTCATTAGGCATTTCTTGCTTACAAGCTACAAGCTCCTGTGTATGGAACATTCAGACATGGCATAGCATTAACATGATGACAGTGTTTCACTAGCACTAATGTTGCTCAGAGAGTAATAGTTTGCTTTCATTTAGCAAAGTACTTTGGTAGATTAGAGTGTTACTTTAAATTCAAATGATGATGTTTAGTTTAATTTATGCAGTAGAGATTTTTTTGACAACTAAAAGCTTTTAAATGAAGATGACAATTCTAAAACAGGCAAAAATATTCATTTCTTATGACTCAATATTTTCCACAGACAACACTAATTTTTTGAAGGAGTCAGATATATGTAGCCATGGTTACAGCTTACTCTGTAAACTGTTGCTATAAATCACTTCCCATCTCACATGGGGAATATAGTATCGTTGTCATCCTTTTCACCTTCATCTCCAAAGTAAAACCCACATTATAATGTGCCACTCAGAGTTGTACGTGCCTCCTCAGGCAGAGCAAGCCTACTGATTATTTTCAGCATATTGCAAGAAATTACACCAAATCTAATAATGTTTTGATTATCATTACAATATCTATCAGATTTGTAGCTTTTAGAAGCATTAATTGAGCAATTTTGTTTAGTCAAATTAGAATAATTTTGTGGCGCCATTCTCATAATTGAACATAGATTATATAACCACAACAATTGTTGGAATGACAGTAATTCCAGCATGAAATAAGCTCTAACTAGTTTGATGAATAAGCTCACATAAACTGTAACAAAGTTCAACCTAGTTCTCACTGGCATTTTTGTGCTTTTGTATGGCCCTAACATTAACCCAACATGTTACTTTTAAAAAAAATCAAAAATTACTTTAAAGGTTGTTGCAGGTACCACATACAGGGAAAACAAACCTTGTTAGCACAAATATTTGAGAAATTACAATGTGCTAAAATCAGGAGTTATCCTAAATACATCAGCTTGTACAGTACTTTCAAAAATAAAGATTATTTATGTTTCTGGTACAATAATTTGGCATTGGTTATGTTACAGATTTAATGTGGTGCATTTTATTCCAACTCTCTGCTGGAAAAATCAACAATATTGGGAGATAAAAGTGACATTTTAAATATAAATCAACTCTTTCATCATCATCTGAAGTTTGTTTAGGGGGAGTTAATAATGAGGCGTTCTTTTATGTCACTTTTATACTGGCGCTCGTTTAAGTTGGATTGTGAGTTGGTTCCTGGCATTTACATTACTAAATCCAGCTCCCTGATCACAGTGGGAGACAAACTGGACCCACGACTTTGTTGCTGGGATAAGGGAGCTGGATGTAGTAGCTGGTTCATGGACGTCAGTCTCTTGGAATCCGACCCAAACAAGTTGCAGTATAAAAGCGGCTTTATATTTACAGTTCCCCAAATCATGTATTTCCCTGAACATCTCAGCTGTTTACTGACGATTCCCTTTATTTGTTTCAGAATCATGCTGATGCCTAGAGGCTGGGAAAAAGAATAGAAATAGCTTTACACTGTCACAGGAGAGTACATTCAGGCCAGCTCTAAATGACAAAGGTTAACATTCATAAAAGATATGACAGATGGCCACCTTGTAACCCATCCTCCAATTGCCTGGTGATTTTATAGAACCATTTGCGATTCACACCTTCTGTGACAATAAATATGTCAACGTGTAATTGTAACTGTTCCAAGTTACTAAAGCTGTAGTATCCATTCTGTTGACTTCCTTAGCAATCAAAATTGTCCCCCAAAATTACATCACTTATACCAACTTAATATTAATCACTGTTTTTTTATTTTTACAAAATGAGATTTTACTTGCAGAAAACAATTGTTCCTCATAGAATATTTATTGAAGTGGTCTGAAATCATAGCCACAGGTATTAAAATTGTTAATGGTTGTTTAATGGAAATAAATACTGCATTGCCCTTTATCATCACACTATGACACTTCTCTATAATTCATTGGTGCATTTGGTTCACAGAAATCAGGATAAATCACTCATATGTTACTGATTGGTATCATTTACAGATCCCACACAGGAGCCAACATGTTAGTTCTGGAATTGTGTGGTAGGTCCCTTTATCAGTTCACCTGATCATAGTGTCTACTGACACATCTCAAATTGGCAGTTCAGGTGAATTAATAAAATGCCACACAACAATGTTTTTCTTTATAGACACAAACCATAGATTATCTTTTAAAAATTATATTTTGCATAATTTGATATCAAATATCTTAGAGAAATTTTGACCTGAAACACTGTTTACAAAGATAACTTACTGTTAAGTATGTGTATTGTATTGAACAATTAACACAAAGACTTAAACGTATAACTCAAACAGGTCTTTACTGGTTGGAGGTAGGGACTGCATGTAGGTCTTTACTTCATGCCCACAGGCGGGAACTGAGGGGAGATCAGTACCCACAGTACTATTTATACCCCTATGGCCAGGAGTGGTACTGCGTATCACTACGCCCTACAAGTAGTGCAGTCCTGTCCATAGGTTCAAAGTAGCACACATATTACATACACAACATTCCTCCCTTCCTAGCTTTACAGTCATCTCCCCATTTAACATAACGTAATAACATATATACATATATAACTTCAGGTTTACATAACAGAATAACATAGATACATAGATAACTTCATGTCAAAACAGATCACAGATTCAGTCTCTGCGGAAAACAGTTCACAGATTCAATCTCTGTGGTGTAGTCGGTTCACGTTGCTGGAGTGACTCATTCAATAGTCCTTCCATGGATTTAACAGTTTGAACTTCCGAACTGAATTGGCTCCGTTCGGAGGGACCACGTGTGTGATCTGGTAGAGGTAATAATGGTTCAGATGGGTCATCTTCTGTTTCGACTTCCTTTTCTGCTTCTTGGAGACTCTCTGGGCTCCACTGTCAGCTGCCAGCTGCATGCGCAGTTCCTCCTTCTCTTCCTCCTTTTTCCGTAGTAGAGCCACCTTCTCCCGATGTTCCGTAGACTTTCGGTGCTCCTCTATGATTTCTGTATGGTGGGAGTCGAAGTTACAAGTTGGGCAGGACAGGACATAGTAATATTCGGTGTCGTCCTGATCTAGGCCAGCGAGAGGGTCTTCTATTTCCTCCATACCCAGCTGGGCGTTAGCCAGCTTTTGTTCCAAGTCCAGACATCTTTCCTGAAGAGACTTCTTCATGCGTACCTCTTCATCCAGCTTTTTCTGGGCTTTCAGCAAGTCGTTTACTAATGACCTCATTTGAGATTTTACTACTTCAACTTCTTTTGGAGATTGATTGATCGGACTATTCAATCCCTCTACCGGAGCAGCTGTTTCAGCGGTCTGTTGTTCTACGTTGACGTGAGTCAGCGTACTTTTGGCATCCAAGGGCTGCTCTGTTGCAGTCATCTCAGTCTGTGTTGCCACCTCAGCTCTTCCAATAACCTTTGAGAGCTCCGAACCCCTTTCGTTTGAATATTGAAGTTCGTGTTCAAGTTTTTCCCATTTCAGAGTCCTGTCCTTCAGCATATGCAGGAGTTGGCTGACCGTTAACTCCTCTGACATCAGACGTTTTGTGTGCTCCTGCTCCATTTTCTCCATCAGCTGCTTCTGTTGTCTTTCCAGATTCTCCAACTCTATATCAAAGAACTCTTTCGTTGCATTCAACTCTTGCTCAAAACGGCGAAGCATTTGTTCTAATTGCTGTTGTAGTTTGAAATGGAGTTGAGTTCGAGCCCGGTGTCCCTCAGAAATGGGCACCTCAGTAGACTTGCCAGACTCAGAATCCACAGTTAAACTATGTTGTTGTTGCTCAGTGGAATTCTGTGCTGAAACTTTGTCTTTTGCACCTGAGTTGGGCTTACCATCATCCGTTCCAGAGTCTGGGCCGACTATCTTCACCGAGTTCTCACTCGTTATTGTTTGTAGGAAATGCCAGTCCATATTCATTTTCCTAATCCACTCCCGTCCTAGTAGTGGAGAACCTCCTTCAGATATCACATATAAGTCCATTATTTGACTGTCTTCGCCCTTGTGGACCACTGCAACCTCTATTTTCCCGATGGGGTACACTCTTTGCCCCGTGTATGTTTTCAATATAATCCCCGTATCCTGTAGGGGGATTTGTTGGAATAACTTTCCGTAATCTTTCTTATTTATGAACGTCAATGCCAATCCAGTGTCCAATTCCAGTTTTACTTGGACTCCTTCTATCTGAAGAGTGACCCAAATTGTCTGGAGGTCTGCACCCTTACCAGCGTTGAGTACTCTTAAGCTAGCCAGTTCATTACAGCTTAAGCTAGCCAGTTCATTACTGCTAGCGTCTGAATCGGACTCCTGTTCGGTCACCTTGTGTACCTTTGCGTATTTTCCTTGCGGTGACTTCTTGTTGCTGGTCTTCTTCCCTGACCTGCATACTCTAGCTATATGTCCAAGCCTACCACAAGTTCTACATTCTTGGTTTTTAAACCAACACTGGTTCTGATCATGCGTTGTCTTTCCACAACGATAACATTTAACAGAACTCACACCCAATTTGTGTGCACTGAGCTCCGGTGACCGTAGCTGCATTACTGCCGTGCCTCTCGCTGCGGCTTCGTGTGCTGCTGCCATAGTGACCGCCTTCTCAAGCGTCAGCTCATTCTCCTCGAGCAGTCGCTTTTGTGTATCCTGTTTAAATAAACCACACACAAATTTGTCTCGTAGTGCATCTGTCAGTCCCGTTCCAAACTGGCAATATTTCGCTAATTTACGCAATTCCAGCAAATATTCAGCATTGCTTTCATGCTGTAGCTGCCTTCTGTCATAAAATTTAAATCGTTCCGCTAGCATCAGCGGCGTGGGGTTTAGATGATCTTTCAGGACAGTAACAATCTCATCGAACGTCTTATCCGCCGGTTCATCTGGTGATAACAGATGTTTCAATTGCCCGTATGTCTTCGCACCCATTAAATTTAATAATGTTAGAGCTTTATCTTGGTCACGAATTTTATTGGCCTTACGATAATTTTTTACTCTTTCAACATATATGGCCCAATCTTCGAGGTCACTATCAAAGGTGCTAATATTCCCGTGTTTAGGCATTGTAGATTTGCAATTTCTCAGATTTTATTTTGTTTACTTGTTATCAAAGATGGCGGCTTCCCGCTCTTGCCGTCGTCCTCCGCCCACAAAATGGCGGTTTTCCCGCGCTTGGCGGTCTTCACCCGTCCCCCGACGCCGTCTCCCTTCAGCCCCCGAGTGCGGCCCTTATCTTCGCCGCGATCGCCCGAGTGCGGCCCTTATCAGCGGATGCGATCGCTGGATCGTGAAGTGGCTCCCGACCGAAGCGGCTCTTGCTCGCTCCCTCCCGGGCTCTGGCTTACCCGCTCGCGCGTTTCACCGCGGCTCTTATCAGGGATTGCGATCGCCCTTATCTTCTCCAACTTCCCCAGCCCTGTCTTTGCAGCCAACGCTGCACGGCTTACCCCACCACCTAGGTTGAACAAGGAAACTGCAGAAAGACTTCTGTCAGTCGCTGGAAGCTGTCAGGATGGCTGCTGCACTCCAGTGCTCAGTCGCTGATGGAGGCTTCAGAGTCCTAAAGCCTGTCGCTTCTAGTGGGGTGGTGATGTTTGAAACCTCTCTTCAACTGCCGCAGGGTAAGAACCTGACTCGTCACCAGTGTTAAGTATGTGTATTGTATTGAACAATTAACACAAAGACTTAAACGTATAACTCAAACAGGTCTTTACTGGTTGGAGGTAGGGACTGCACGTAGGTCTTTACTTCATGCCCACAGGCGGGAACTGAGGGGAGATCAGTACCCACAGTACTATTTATACCCCTATGGCCAGGAGTGGTACTGCGTATCACTACGCCCTACAAGTAGTGCAGTCCTGTCCATAGGTTCAAAGTAGCACACATATTACATACACAACACTTACCAGGTTAAGAACCAGAGAATAGTCTGATAGCACAATTATCGATATCAAGATGTTATGACCCTGATATATTATGAGGAATAGAAGTTGTGTCATAATTCAAATCATAAGCAAATCCATATATTTTGATTATCTATTTGCGAAATGTGGCTTGTAACTTTAAATTTGGTTCTGATTAACATATTTTTATGTTTGTTGGAGAGGATATTTATTGATGTCTGGTATATGAAATATCACTTCAAGGTCATTATTCTAATGCAACTATGCTGTGATTACAAATCAAGTAAAAATCCCTTAACGCCGACTATTTGCTTTGTCCTAAAATCAATCAAATTAAGGTAAAGTTCTGGGTAACATTTTTAAAAGGGCAGGCATGGGTTTGGCATGTTAATTTGATAAACTTGGTTCAACACTGCAAGACACTTTTTGTTTTCCTATATCCTGGTTCTCAATTTCAAATGATACAAGAGGTATATCCAAGGTACTGTGCTCCCATTTCTTCAATTCTTCTTGTGTTACTGTATCACAGCTCGTAAAACAGAGAGACATTAAATTAATTGGAGAGAGAGAGAGAGCACATGAAAGGCCTAATTCTAATACACTGTGCTGATGCAGACTTCAAAAAATTCACAATCACTAACCTTTTAGATGGTCAGCACATGTTGTATGCACTCATTCATCCATTTCAAATTTATATGGTCTTGCTACAAAGTCATCTTCAGGGTGCTAAACAGAGATGACAACCAATCTGTTCATGCAACTGATAACTCGTAAGAACTATGTGGAACATTACTGAGAAGAGTGAGAAATGTGATAGACAGTGATGTACAGACATGATTGATTTTTAGTTTTAACCCCCCTTGGCCTCAGGAAAATCAGAACTTTTATTGAAACAGCTGTTATTTCAGTGGGAAAAAAAGTGGGCCAATAAAGGCAAAGGTTAGACAGTGTAATCAAACATCGAGATATAGGTCACTGTTTGTTTGTTCAGTTCCAAAGCTACCATAGTTCACACTACTCTATTCTTTGCCTCATATCTTTCTGATCATATATCAATGTCAGTTTACAATAAGTGGAGCTGTCAATGCAAACATATTTTGAAGAACAGTTCTATTCTGTTATTCACATAAGCTTTAAGGCTTCATTCTAGTTTATAATTAGGATGGCATATACTTTCTTGAAAATGGTTGACATGTTTCCCAATGGAGTCATTTTCAAGCTGTGGCAGTTCACTTTATTAGGCTGAGATGTTTATATATCATTGTTTTCTGTCTAACACCTTCTTCAGTGAGTAACAGGTCTCACAGACAGAAACTTTCCCTGGCTTAGTATGGTTTTAAGTAGAAAAGCCCAAATGAGAAAACTACTGCAAGTGAGCTCAACTTCATACAGTTCAAACTTACTGTGAACATTTCTGTGAATGAGATCCTTTGAAAAAAATAGATTATAACATAAATGAGCTTGGGTAACCAACCTTATTCTGGTTATTTGTTCTACAGTTGATTGAATTTAACTTGAAAGCTGTTTTTAAAAGGAACAATTCATAGCAAGAATATCTAAAAGCTACTGAAAGCTAATAAAACAGAGTTTATTCACAGTGAGATCTTAGTTAACCAAAATGCCCTAATATTTTCCTCTCTGCATTAGTTTGAATAAATACTTAAATGTATTGCTTGTAAAAGTATTTATGGATTTAATAAAACTAAATGCACAGACAAAATAATCAGGGGTTGTCTTCAAACAGGGACAATAATATTTAAGCAAAATACTGCGGATGCTGGAAATCTGAAATAAAAACAGAAAATGCTGGAAATACTCAGCAGGTCAGGCAGCATCTATAGAGAGAGAAACAGAGTTAACGCTTCAGGTCGGTGACCCTTCGTCAGATGCTGCCTGACATGCTAAGTATCTCCAGCATTTTCTGTTTTTATTACAATAATATTTAAACTGTTTTTTAAAATTTGAGTTACTTTTTTGGGCCACATTTCTCCACATCAAAGTCCCTCTGCTCCTCGACTCCATTTAAAATCTCACCATTTAAGGTATCTTTTCTTTACCTATTCTTACTTTCAAAATGCATTGATTTACAATTTTCTACATTAAACTGAATCTGCCAACTACCTGTCCATCCTGCTCGCCTGTCAATGTCCTCCTGCAGCCTTTTATAATCGAGAGGCGATTTTGCCAGCCCTGGGGAGGCGGGTTCGGAGGCCGGACTGCCAGGAAAATGGCAGATTCTGACGGCAGGTACCCATCCCACCCCCAACCCGCCTCCGTGCCATCTTCCCAGGAGGCGGGTACCCGACCCGCGCTGGGTGCCAATTAACTGCCTGTTAACAGGTAGTTAACAGGCAGTTTTTTGGATAATCCCTATTTTTCCACCTAAAGTGTGGGCTTCCCGACGGCTCCGAACCTCGCCAGAGTCAGCGAGGCGAGCCATGTGTCTGCAGGGGTCAGAGGGACCGAGATATCCGTTGTGCAGGTGAGTGATGGGTGCATGTGTGCAGAGGTAAGTGTGTGAGGTGAGTGTTGAGTGTTTTAAAAGCTTTACTTACCTTTGCTTCTTCCTGCAGGTTTCATCCCTTCAGGTCTCGGGAGTCCCTCAGCTCATCGGCAGAGAAAGCAGAATGGCCGCTGCATTCTCAAATACAGCAGCCTTCTGCTTTCTGCTCAGGAAGGCTTTCTAATTGAGTCTTGAGTAAAGACTCAACTTAGAAGACAGATTGCCAGCGTTTGACAGCTTCACAGAGCTATCAAACGATGACATTTCATCTGTCAAAAGCTTTTGACAGATGAAACGTCACTCGCTGACGTCACCTGTAACCGTCTTTCCCTAAATTGGCCTGCTGAGCCCGCTGGGCGGGCTTAACAAGGTCAATCAAGGGAAAATAGCGTGGGTTGGCCACAAGGCAATGGAGCCGGGACTAAAACTCAACAAGTGGGAGTTCCGCCTCCAAAAGCTCCCCATTGAGAAAATCCAGCCCCATGGTTACAATTTGCCATACCAACCAATTTGGTACCATCAGTAATTTATGATATTATTCCCCCAAGTTCAGGTAATTTATTTATTTTATATATATTATATATACACATTATATATATATATATATATATATGCAGCCCCAAATACAGACCTCTGTGGAATACCACTCGCTATATCTTTCCAGTCCTGTCTAATGTATATCTGTTGAGAATGTTTCTTTCCAGCCAGAAAACTAAAATGATCAATTTTTCAACTGCACTATTTCAGATTTTGTCAATATCATAGATGTTAGTTGTTATATCTGGCTCTTTATGTATCGGAATTAATTACCCTGGTGGGTCTCTTTAAAAAAAGGCTACTGCCTCTTTAACTAAGGTTAGGGAAACCCGTGCTCACACCCAGCAGAAATAATCTCTAAAGACACGATAAATAAAACTAATGGATTTGGAGTGCAAGACCACCCAATGTTGGAAGGAAAATGCCTTCAGAGAGGGAGTAATTTAAGTTTTTATCATAGAACATCCAATGTTACCAGTGGCATTAACTTAAATTTAAAGTGTTCAAATTCTTATTAAAACAAGGTTATGAATAGTAGTTTTTGTATTCAACTGAACAGACAATACCCAGGAGCATTTTCGGAGCCTAGCTGAACATAGTAAGGCACTGTATCAGTCGTAGAGCATGGGTAAAGCATTCTAGGAACTGTGCCAACCTAAATAAAAACTGCTCTCAGTGTAATTGTACGCATTATGGTAGTGGAAAAAAGGGGAATCAAATTCTTTTTCCATATCAAACGGTTTTACTTGTTTCTGAAATTAGAACAATAATATGAACACGTGAACTAAAATGGGTTCAACTACCCAGCTTACCTGACTGTCATATATCAACTGATCTAAATGTTAATTCAGATCCAAACTATTTGAATTGCCATAGTTTCGGGTATGAGTCAATCTCACATGCCATGAAATAAAGTTAAAAAAAAAGTCATGGTCAATAATTGTGATAAGATTCATCCATTTATGAGAATGCTGATATGTCAAAGCAATGAATAGTTTTCTGTACACTATCTTCAATATGTTTTTGCTGTGCTACAGTCCATATTCTTTGCTTTACCCATCTCTTCATTAAGACCATCTTCTTTGTTGCTGTTTTCTAAATCCCTTTCAGTCAAACCTCACGAGTGCTGCTGTCTCCTTTTAGTGAAAGTAAATGTTAGAAAATATAAAAAGCAAGAGTAATTCTCTACAGTAGGGCTGAAAGCAAGCTCTATGTGTTCATCTAAGTAAATGGTCATTATTCTCTTCATGCATGTGCCCAATAAATTAATCTAGACTTGTTTGTTTGGTTGGGATGATACACTGTGACATGTAATCATCAGCAAAAGTATTTAACACTGCCATTTAATATTTTCCTCCCCTTCCCTATTCCTCACTCCAACTCTGTAATGTATCACTCCCCGACCAAAAGGGCAGACAGGTGTTCTGTTCTCAGGCTTCGACCATTAATACTCTGAATTGGCCACAAGGGAATAAATAAGAGCTGTGTGGAATAGCTTTTCCTATGATTTTCGCTCCCTTCTCTAAAGAGCCCTGGGGGAAAGATATATTAGCGACCATTTTGGGGCGCTAATATCGCCTGGGCGCTAGCCCAGTGAAAAATAGCGCTGTCGATCGCTAAATTCAGTTTTAGCGCCCAAGAGGGAGGTGAACCGCTAATTCAAGCATTCCAGTTCCTTCTTAGAGCGCTAACCCTGAATATCGGGGCAGTGCATTCTTCAGTGCTATGCACTGGGCCACGTAGCGCTGCCGCATGGAAGGGCTCTTCCCCTCATTAAAGGGGAGGGCCCAAGCCCACAACTCTGCGGGGCCCTACCTGGACCACCAGGGAGCGGAGTGATGTGTCAGCAACCCGGCACTCAAGCAGAGTGCCGGGCTGCCAGATCGCGGCACGAACCCCGCGTTCAAAGACACAACGGGCCGTGACAAATAAGTCAGCCCATTTTTTCTTTCCCCGCCTGCCACCTCCCCTTTACTTACCACCTCGCGAGCCTCCTGCCGCTCCATTCCCGCCCCTGAAACAGTCGCTGTCATCGCCTGTCACAGATTTAGGGGGTGCGGGCCAATTTTGCAGGCAGGGCAAAAACAGGGCGCTGCGCACGGTGATGACGTCATCATTTCCTGTGCAGCGGAGCAAGGCGCTACCGGTTACCGCCCCCGCTAAACTGCCGTTGAATTTAGCGGGAGTCGTTAGTGGCATTGCGCCGGGTGAAAAGTCGTTTGCACTGAATTTCTAGCCCCCTGTTTCTTATCCTTTTTCAAGCTACTCAATCTTCTAAACTAAAGGAAGCAGGCTTCATAATAAGGTCACTGTTATAATTTGGGGTTTTTAACTCTAGGTATTTTTCTTGTTCAGCATCTCCGAGCACTCCTGTAGTCCTCACTCTCTGTAGCCAAAGTGTGCCTTTACCTGCCCAATATCTAGGTAATATGTAGTATATTCGGGGATCATTGCTATTTTCAACTTGCTGCTTAAAAGACATAGGGGGAAAAATTTGGTATCGCCCCGTTTGGGGCGCCATTATCGGCCGTGCGCAAAGTTTAGCGCCTGGCGCTAATTATCGCCTCCGATGGCAAACTTGGCTTTCATCGCCCCTGGAGGTGATTGGAGCGCTAAATCAGGTGCTTCACACCTGTCTTAAAGCGCAAAGTCCGAGGAGCGAGGCGCTACCTCAGAGCGCTGGCGAAGCAAGGAAGTGCAAATCAAAATGCACCTGCAAATTGCTACTCAGTACTCAAAACTTCACACAGTGTTGAATCTCTCCAGAAGTCTCTCTCTCTCTCTCAGAATGCGCGGTGCAAAAATGTCGTCAACAAAAAAAGGCAGGAAGCGGTTACCTTTAAATAGCGCTCCCCCAGCCCCTTCCTGATTGCAAGACGCTCCCCTCAACCTGTCGTTGCTAGCAGCAGGCGGTAAGGCAGGGGCGCCACTCAATATCCAGTCCGGGGCGCTAGCGGGGCGTTGCGTACTCGACTGACGGCACGATCTGCCAGCGCAGGAGATCGTGGCGGTAGTGTTTAGCGCTGCCGCAAAATGTCTAGTTAATTTTGCGAGCGGTGCAAACATCGCCGCGCCCAGGCGCTAGTTTCTTTGCGACCCATTAGCGCCCTCTTAAGGCGCTAACGGGAGGCACAAACAACTGGATTTTTCCCCCACACTGTCACTTGGGGGGTGATTTTCATTCAGAAGTCGGGTTGGAGGCAGGACTACAACTTTTTGGGTTGTAGTCCCGCCTCCATCGAGATGCGGCCAATCCACGCGATTTTAACTCGATTGACCTTGTTGAGCCCGCCCAGTGGGCTCAGCAGGCCAATTAAGGGCCACCCGGCAACAGGTGACATCACAGACTGAAATTTCATCTGTCAAGACGTTTTGACAGATGAAATATCAACGTTTCACAGCTGTTTGAAGCTGTCAAACACTGACAGTCTTACTTCTAACCGGAGTCCTTCTCCACAGACTCAGTTAGAAATCTCACTGGCACAGAAAGCTGCAGGCTGTCACTTTTGACAGTTCGCAGCCATTCTGCTTTCTGTGCTGGTGAGATGAGGGACTCCTGGAACCTAAAGGAAGGAAGGCTGAAAAGGTAAGAAAAGGTATGTAAAACTTATTTAATCACTTTAGACACACCAAACACACTTATCTTTGTACTCATGCACACATCACTCACCTGAACACCGACATCTCGACCCCTCCAAGTCCTTCAACCCGACGGTCTGCCTTGCTAACTTGGCGTGGTTTGGAGCCATCTGGAATCCCAGACTTCAAGCTTTAAAATAGGGATTAGGCTAAAAACTGCCTGTTAACTGCCTGTTAACAGGCAGTTAATTGGCACTAATCCCTTCCCGCCTCGGGTCAGCGGGTCCCAGTACGGGGTGGGTACCCGCCTCCTTTGAAACTTACATGGAGGCGGGTTGGGGGCGGGATGGTGTCGGGACCCCCGAATTCGGGACTTTAAACCTCCACACGCCTCCAATCCTGACTCCATGGGTCAATGAAAATCGACCCCTTGATCTTCCTTGACCTCAGATGGTGGTAGAATAAATATTTCATTAAACTATGATTTATGCTAAACAGATTTATTAAACGATAAATGGGTAAGTGCATAGATAATAGATTTACAATGACACACTAGATTTTACAGTAATTATAAGCATAACTATTTCTCCCTGAATTGGTAAACAAAAACAGTCGCATTTACTATGTGAATCTGAAAATGTAAATATTAACCTCGTGGCAGTTCTTTTGCTGGTCATCCATAAGAACATAAGAAGTAGGAGCAGGAGTAGGCCATACGGCCCCTCGGGCCTGCTCTGCCATTCAATAGGATCATGGCTGATCCGAACCTAGACTCACGTCCACTTCCCTGCCCGCTCCCCGTAACCCCTAATTCCCTTATCAGCTAGGAAACTGTCTATCTCCGTTTTAAATTTATTTAGTGTCGCAGCTTCCACAGCTCTCTGAGGTAGCAAATTCCATAGATTTACTACCCTCTGAGTGAAGAAGTTTCTCCTCATCTCAGTTTTGAAAGGGCAGCCCCTTATTCTAAGATTATGCCCCCTAGTTCTAGTCTCACCCATCAGTGGAAACATCCTCACCGCATCCACCCGATCAAGCCCCCTCACAATCTTATATGTTTCGATAAGATCGCCTCTCATTCTTCTGAATTCCAATAAGTAGAGGCCCAACCTACTCAACCTTTCCTCATAAGTCAATCCCCTCAACTCCGGAATCAACCGAGTGAACCTTCTCTGAACTGCCTCGAGAGCAAGTATATCTTTTCTTAAATATGGAAACCAAAACTGTATGCAATATTCCAAGTGTGGCCTCACCAGTACCCTGTATAACTGCAGCAAGACTTCCCTGCTTTTATACTCCAGCCCCCTTGCAATAAAAGCCAAGATTCCATTGGCCTTCCTGATCACCCGCTGTACCTGCATACTAACCTTCTGTGTTTCATGCACCAGGACCCCCAGATCCCTTTGTACTGTGGCACTTTGCAGTTTCTTTCCAGTTAGATAATAACTTGCTCTTTGATTTTTTCTGCCAAAGTGCATAACCTCACACTTTCCAACATTATATTCCATCTGCCAAATTTCTGCCCACTCACTTAGCCTGTCTATGTCCTTTTGCAGGTTTTTTATGTCCTCCTCATTTACTGCTTTCCCTCCCATCTTTGTATCATTGGCAAACTTGGATACGTTGCACTCGGTCCCTTCCTCCAAATTGAATCCAAGGACAGCTTGGCCACGTGTGGGACTATCACAGTTATATCAGTGATCAGAAGCAGCATAATCGTGAATGTGATGCCACTCCTGGATCCTCTTTCAGAGTAAGGGGCATAGCCAGAGCAAAATAGCTACTTGTGCTATGAGTCTTTGCTTGTGTTGTACAGAAGAACGGTCTGTCATTGCTGAATGCTCTGTGAGGTCACTGGTAAGGTGCTACTTTCCAGTTCTTTCTTTTATCCATCACTTTCTGTCATCTCACTCTCCCAGTCCCATGTGTCCTAACAGATCAGCCAAGTGGCATCCTTTGCACCCATTGGTTTTATTCCCATCCCTGCTTTGAATCTGGATTTTATCCATCAGTTGCAGTCTAGACATAAGGTATTTTCCTCTTTCAATAAGGAAAAAACCCTTCAAATGAACACAGAATTCAAGAGGAGATGAGGTCAAAGTACTTTTTAGCTTTGGAGAAAAATGGTTCAAAACAATGAAAATGTTCTCGTCTCGTTGCTTCCTACTTAACTATAAGCCGTCCCCTTCATTAACATGCAAAGTTAGGTCTAAACACAGTTAAAAATAACCATAGCGTATAACAAATTATGTCCGGCAAATCTATATATCTTATTCTCAAAGGTCTACGCACAAGTAAAGTAAATTGCAAACTACTTTCAGTAGAAAATGAACCCTAATCTTCAAATTTCACTTTTTTTCCTTTCCATAATCTATTAAACTGCAGCTCAGCGCCACACAATGTAGAGCAACTCAAGTGAACTAATGTCTACAGCAGGCTAGGTTTCATTTAATATAACCACTATATTGTACGTATTAAAATCTGCCTATTGCCAAAAGTGTGAAAGAATACTTTTCTTTCATACTTACTCATTTCTGGCCATTAACAGATCTTAATCAGTTGATTTATTATGTGGATGAAATAGTCTCAGTGACTGGAGGTGCATTTAATTTCACATGTACGCATATCCTGCTTCAACTTTTTTGCTGCCAATGACTGTTAAAAACTGTGCTTTTTGTTGGTTGACAGCCCAGAAGCAGTGGAAAGCTTGTAAACTTTCTCAGCGATTAACTAATGGATCTGAAGGTTTCAAAAACATTTGCGTTTTAGCTTTAAACAATCTGAAGCTTGAATTTAAGCTCAGTTGTTCCATCCCCACGGTAAGTTTTATATGAAGAAATCATCTTTAGGGGATTCGGTGTCTCAGTGACAAGAACATAGTCATTTCACCTCGAGGGCCTAGGTTCAAATCAAGCTCAGGCAAATAGGATTAAAGTTGTCTCTTTCTAATGACTATTGACAGACCTGGATACAATGAGTTTAATCTTCATTCAGTTCTCAGTGAACGTGAACCCTCACCCTGAAACTGTCCATTAATTCAGCAGCTCACTCAGAAGATCTGTAAGATAGACTACAATGAAAAGGAACATAAGAAAGAATGAGTGAGAAAGGCCATTAAACCCACCAAACTCAATCCTTCTGTAGCCCATATGTTCTAACCTATCATGGACACTACCCTATTTACCATCATTTCTTGAGAGAACACTTCCTGGTTTATACTCGCATCTTTTTTGTTGCTAACATTAGCGAATGAAAGAAAATATGATCTTAAAAACATTAAAGAAAAGCCCTGTAAACACTTTAATGATATATTTGTAAGGTCCAATTTAAGAAACAGAATATTTCATAATGCTTGCTTACTAGAGAGTAAATCTGAACACTTGATGGAGAGGCTAATGGTTTTCATTGTAAGAATGCCAATAGTCCAATTTTCAGATTTAAAAAAATGATTTGGAGCTACGAAACAAGTATTGAAGAAGGCTGATAGGACCCATGGGGGGTTAAATTAGCTAACCCCCGAAAACAGGTATGGGGATCGCGGTAGGCGATTAACCCACCCCCATTCATTTCAATGCAGGCAGCACATTAAATTGGTGCTGCCTGCTCTTTTAAATGATTCCTGCATGCAGCCAGTGCTACCCGGGCTGTTCATAGACTGCACATATCAGCAGGGGGCCCAATATCGTGGGTGGCTAGTGCTACTTAAAGGCAGCCTGCACCTCTTAAAGGGGAGTTGCATTGTTGCTGCAAGAAGTGATGGGAGCTTTTTGACAAGTGAATCTGGGCTGTGGTAATTTGAGGAATGGCTGGACATGCAAGAGAGCGAGCACCAAGGTTTTCTGACACTGAACTGGAGGTCTTGGGGCAAGACGTGGAAAGAAAGAGAGACATCCTGCATCCACAGGGGGGCAGGAAGCTCTCCAGACAGATGCTCAGGAGGCAGTGGGAAGAAGTAGCGGCAGAGGTCAATGCTAAGTGTGTTGCTTCAAGAACATGGGCGTTGTGCAATCAGAAGTTCAATGACCTGACATGAGTTGTCAAGGTGAATAAGTTCATCTTCAAATGATATATCCTACTGCACCACTAGCCTCATCCACTGCTTAATTTGTTACACCCCACCCACCTACCAGCAATCTCTATCAATCAGTATTCAATACTTCAATTCATGTCCTTTACCTCACCCTCACACACTTAGCACTGTTGTAGGCCTCGCACCCACAACTCACAGCTCATACACACTGGCAGCTATTCTACCATGACAGCCACAGCACCCAAACACATTGCAGTGCACTCACTGACACACTTCCCTTTTTCTTGCAGGAGAAGGTGACACATTACAGCAGGCATCAGGAAAGAAGTGAAGGTGGACAAGCACGCCTGCATGTTTTAATCCACATGGTGGAGTCTGTGCTGGCCATCATGGGAAGCGACATCACTGAGGCTGTGGCCAATGGTGGGGCCAGAGGGATTCTGCCTACATAATCCTCCTTCTCTCATCCCACTTCTCCCTCACCCCACAATTTCTTCTGACTCACAAGCTGCACGTGGTGTAAGCACGCATTTTTACTTTCTCTCCTCTCCCCTCAACATTGCCCAATCCTTGTCCCTTTTTCATTTCAGATACTCAAGAACTGGAACCATCCCAGTCAGAGGAGGAAGAGAAGGAAGACAGTGATGATGAAGAGACACTGTCACTCGATCTTACACTCCCAGCCACCAGCTCAGAGACTGTGCATCTTTTAGAGGCGAGGATAGCGGCGGGATCTGCACATGGTGCAACACTGGGCACCAGGGTGGGGGGTGGGGGGGGAAGGATAGTGCAGGTGCCAGTTCACAGGAGGGCAAGGTCGTACACTAATTCTGCTGCAGAGGAATCAGTTGAGGACTTTGATGGGCCAGGCTACAGAAGAAGGCTGATGGGTGATGGGTGTACATAACCAAATGCTGATGCACTGGAAAGCCTGCACATAATGTCAAGGAGCATGGGGAAGGGGGTGGGGGTTCAGCACCAACTTGGCACAGGGATTTGCAACCATCCTTTCCAACATGGAATGGGTGGTCACTTGTGGAACCCACCATGATGGCCAATGTCACAGCTTCCATCAAAGGTCTGAGTGCTGAAGCTTAGACTGCTGCAATCTTGGCTCTAGATACTCTGTTCAAAGGGCTTCCAGGCTGCCACATCCTCTCTCAGGATGAAAGCATTCCTTTTTTCAATTGGATATGGGCGTCGCTGGCAAGGCCAGCATTTAGTGCCCATCCCTAATTGCCCTTGAGAAAGTGGTGGTGAACCGCCTTCTTGAATCGCTGCAGTCTGTGTGAGTGACATTGCCGTAGCAGTTTGGTACAACTGGCTTGCTCGGCCATTTCAGAGGGCAGTTAAGAGTCAACCACATTGCTGTGGGTCTGGAGTCACATGTAGGCCAGACCGGGTAAGGATGGCAGATTTCCTTCCATAAAGGACACTAGTAAACCAGATGGGTTTCAGTAGTTTCATGGTCACCAGTGCTATTATATTCCAGATTTATTTATTTAATTTAATTAGTTAACCGATTTTAAACTTCCCAGTTGCCATGGTGGGATTTGAACTCATGTCTCACGGATCATTAGTCCAGGCCTCTGGATTACTAAAATAAAAACAGGAAATGCTGGAGAAACTCAGCAGGCAGCATCTGTGAAGAGAGAAACAGAGTTAACATTTCAGGTCAATGACCGTTTGTGGATTACTAGTCCAGTAACATAACCACTATGCTACCATTCCTGCTCCCAGTCCTGCCACACCGCCTGTTTCCTTGTTGCTTGTCAGCCAGCCAGCCCAGACTGATGCAGCCCAGCCCAGACTGATGCAGCCCAGGCCAAGATGATGCAGTCTGAAGCCTGGTCTTCTAGGTCCAGAGCTGCTCGAAGTCACACTCCAAGGCCATCTGCGGTCTCCTCAATTGGAGGTCACCAGCCTTCCACAATCCATGCTGCAGCCACTGGAGAAGCACCTCCTAGGAGCACCAGGAGAGGCAAAGGCACATGGAAGATAGGCACTAAGGGAATGCACAAGGGTGATTGGTTTATTTTTGTATGCATTATGTAATGATTGAATTTATGAAATTGGATTACAAAGTACATTTTCTGCTGGGTTTTTTGTGTTGTCGGAAAGAGGACGATGCGATGATCAGTGATAGAGGAAAGGTAAGGAACATGGGACTGTTGGTAAATGGGGTGGTGTGGTTGAGGTTACTGGTATTATTTGATCATGTAGAGCCCGGGCAGAAGGGGACTGTCTAACTTGTAGCTTCCCTTCCTCTTCGTGTTCTTCTACTTCCTGTTGCACTTTCTCCTCCTCCACTTCCTCCTCCTCTTTCTCGTGCTCCTGCTCTTTAGCTTCTCACCTGATAGGTGGTGGCAACAACTGTTCCCTCATAAGGGCCAGGTTGTGCAGCATGCAGCATGCAGCATAATACCACAAAGCTTGATACCCATGCAGCTGAGTACTGCAGGGCTCCTCCAGAGCAGTCCAGGCAGCGGAAGCATTGTTTGAGGACGCCAGTGGTGTGGTCTGTGATGTTCCTTGTGGCAGCATGGCTCTCATTGTAGGCTTGCTGTGCGTGGGTCCCAGATCAGAGTCGTGAGCCTTGTCATGAGTGGATAAAACTTGTCACCCAGCAGCCAGCCTTTGACTAGCCGTGGTGGGTCAAATACAACTGGCACAGAGGACTGCCACAGAATGAAGGAATCGTGACTGCTACCAGGATAACAGGCATACACCTGCATGATGCACTGCCTGTGGTCGCGTACCAGCTGCACATTGAGAGAGTGGAATCCCTTTCATTTCATAAAAATGGTAGAGTTCACATGAGACCCTTATGCAGCAGTGCACTGCAAACTGTGAGATGTTGTCTTTATCTGCAGCAGCAGCCTGGAAGGAGCCAGATGCATAAAAGTTAAGAGCCACGGTCACCTTGACAGCCACAGGCAATGTTGTCCTTGCCCTGCTTTTAGGTTGCAGTTTTGGCTGCAGCAATTGCAGATTTCACTCATGGTGACCCCTTTTGTGAAGTGAATTGCTCCCTAAAGACCCTGGGCAGATATGGCCTCCTGCTGAGAGCTCTTCTCTCCCCCCCTCCTCCTCCTTCTTCTAGCAGCTTGTCCTGCTCTGCGTGGCCTCTCATCATTCTCCCAATCATGTCCAATTTCCAGAGGAAGGTTTACCAGGCCACCCATGTCTGGAAGCAACTTGTTTCAGTGCAAGCTTTTAAATCAACAGAAAAGTACTTCAGCACCAGCCAGACCACTCCCTGTAGACTTTTCAAACTTTAGCCAAGTATAGGAAAGCTCAAAAACATGTACAACTGCAGCGGCAGCCAGAAGAAATAATCCAGCAACCTGTAAGTAGTTTCTGATCCCTTTAAATAGCGCTGGCGGGGGTGGGGGTGGGGGGTCCTTCATGCTGCTTGATGTCAAGTTGAGCTGTGTAAGGTTAAGACAGGGCATTTGTTGGGGTGTGGAGTTCAAAAATGGCAGCGCTGGCATCAAATCAGCATTACACATTGATTGAGGTCATAATCTGCCTGCTCTGCATGCTGCTGGCGGTCGTTAGATGCACGTGCGCATGCAAACCCCTTTACCAAGATGGCGTCCTGCGCACTTCCCGTCAGAAGTGCGCACGCACATTTTGGACCCCATTTTCGAGCACTAGGGTGTCATGTAATGCCTAAACAACAGGTGCTACAGAGCCCAATTTAGCCTTAGTTGTTTTTGGCACTGACATGCCTAACTAAAAGAGTTATTAGTTGTTTCACCCCCAAGTCATTTATTTTATTCCCACTGCAATGAATTGGGAGAAGTTGCTATAAAGGACAAAAGGCACATTGGAGGGGTTGTCCTGCAACAGTTTGACTGGAAACTTGCAAGATAGCTAAATGAGCATAATTAGACTTGGATTTGAAAATCTTTGTTTCAGATTCTGAGTTAAGTGGTCCTCGTGTTTCCTTTCTTACTGGCTCCAGCTACTACCGTTTGTTAAAAGAATGTAGTTGTTTGCGGTCTGAGATGTAGCTTCTGGCTGGATAAGTTGTGTTGAGATGACTTCAGTGATCTGTAATTTCTGTAATACATTGTGTACCTGCCATTAACTTAAGATGTTATTATGAACGAAATAGAGGCTCTTCTTTGATCCAAGATACCTTACGCTTCAGTACAAGTGAAGACGCCAAAATCTGGCCTAATTTTATGCATTCTCCAGGTTACTTCCAGAATTGCGTGTGATCTGGCTGTATAATAACTCTTGTTCTGTGTGTCAATAAACTGCTTTTGTTTCATTGAGCTGTGTGCCTAACGCTCCATTCAAATCCGATAACCAAGCGAGTCAGGCCTTCCCTGTGGTAGTGTGGTGGATCATTACGAGAACTGCCATTGCACATTGTTAGAATTTTTATGTAAAGCTACAGAATTTTTAATACTCTTCATAACACTTACCTAGCAGCAGTTATAACAAATGTATGGCAGGGTACAGATCATTTTATTTGGCTCCATTTCGGTCTTTCAGATGCAGTTTTGCAAAATTCTAATAGCAAAATACTCTTAAAAACCATCTCAGTTAGACATGGTTGCTTGTAGTAAATGGAGCATAGTCAGTCAATCTCTATTCTGTTTTCTATTAGGATTATTTATAGAACCTACCATTCACAGCAGATGGGATTGCCTTCAGCTTCATATGCATCTTGGGGATTTATGCTGAACCAAGTGAACAAAATTCACACAGATTGTGCCAAAGAATGCCAGTGGGAGCACTAGATAATAACAGTTTGACCCAAAATAATAGACGTCAGAAAATCCCATATTGACATTAAAAAGACAAGATGTAAATTCAGACTTATCCGGCTAGATTCTGAAATGCAGCTGTCATTTTTTTTTCAATTGTATTTTTCTATCTTCTCATTGCTAACAGGCATTTTTGATGCAACCTTATTGTGAAAAATGTTCTTTGCCTTCCTGGTGTTAATACAGAGATGTTCATCTTGTACCTTTGTTGTTAATATGTGGAAGTGAAGGCAAGGATACTCATGAACAGCTTTAACTATGGAAACATTGAGAATACTACAGCCTTAGCAGCTCTATCTCCCTCTCACTCTCTCTCTCTCTCTCTCTCGCTCTCTCTCTCTCTCTATATATATATATATGTAAATCTGTAGATATATATAGATAATATAGAAGGGGGAAGGGAAAGGAAGGGGGAAGAGGGAGGGAAAGGGAGATTGAGAGGGGGAATGGGAAGTGGGAGAGGGAGCGATGTAGAAAGGAGAAGGAGAGAGAGAGGGGGAGAGGAAATGCCAAAAAATATGAACTTATAGACTTAGACAGACATTTTAAACCTAGAATGTACATGAGCTGAGCACCAGTATAATGAAGACCATTCATGCATCAGAGTAATAATTGAGCAGATTATTGGTATGTTTAAGGTTTGTTTCAGGTGCCCAGGTAGATCTGGGGGGGGGGGAGCGGGGAACGGTATCCTACAGCATAGTCCTGTACAAGGTGATCTCTGCCCCGACCAGAATCAGGTCCAGCTCTCGCTTGAAGGAATTCAGTGAATCAGTGTTGTCTGCAAAGACCATTCTCTGGGAAAAGAGGGAAAATAATAGTCATGATGATATGTGTATCCACCAGGCAGTTAGATACCATGCAACAGGTTTTTATGAAGTGAAAGCATGTAATGAAGTGACTGAAGGGACATTTGAAGATGAAGAGTGGGGGTGTAAAGGGGACTGCTCTACCTCATGTGAATCGATCATAAGCAATTCAAGCCGTGAGGGAGAGATCATTGTAAGTGGCAGATGTTCCTACGAAAGTGCATTCTTAAAAGGTGCAGCTGGCTGCTCTTACCTTGCCAGACTTAATTAATTAATTAAACCTTTTCAGGCACTGAATGGACATGTGTGGAATGTAGTTGGGTTTCACTGCCATGGCCACCACCTTCCATTACCCCTGAAGCAGCTATCCTTGAAGATCTGTGTTGCTTTGTTCCAAATAGGACCTTCTTCTTCTGCCTGATCTCCTGCCACAGTACTTACATAGCTGCATCAGAGAAGCAGGGGTGGGGTGGGGCAGGAGAGGGTGTGGGGTGGGGGGCGGGGATGTTATCTGCCCTCCAGCCGACTTCAGAGACATTTTTAGCAACAAAAAAGAAATAATTTAGACACATCCAAAAGGAATCAGAGAATGCCTTACCCTTTAAGCTGCTGCAGTCCTTTAAATCCTGCTGGAGGATGCTATTTCCCACTCCACAGTGAGTGAGCTCCCAGTCACAGGCATTTCTGATGCCTAGAACTTGCCTACAATATTTTAACAAGACTGATCTCAACAATGATGACAGGCTTATCACTCATGATGTTGAGCAGACATCAAGTGAGCTTCACCAACTGGCATTGTGCTCAATAGGAAAATCTCGTTTTTGGTCTGCTTCTGGTATTTACAGGAGAAAATATGTTGGGAAAAATGTTTGACCAGTAAGAATGACCTTTGCTTTAATCTTTTAAACGCCCAGACTTAATTTGACAAGCAAACATAGGCACACTTTGAGTACAGTTTAAGTATATCTTATTGCAAAGTCTGTTTCTACCTTAAATGTCAGGCTCAATCTGCATCCACGACAATCACAAGCTTGCAATTTGACTTCATGGCTAATTACAACAGTTTTGAATTCTCAGAACATTTTAGTTTACATAATACTTTCCCTGGCACCTCACCATCACAAAGTCCCCTTCAGACTGGATGGCACAAAAGGTTTAGGGCAGCCATCAATTCTGCTCTGTAATTGCTCAACTGAGGTTCCAGGACAGGGTTGGTACTGCCAGTTTTTTCCTCTCCCTCTTCCCCAGTGGAGTGCAATGTTCCACATTATAATCCAGCCAAAAACTGCCAAAACTTGGCTAATGAAAGTAGCATTTTCAAATGTCAATGGCTGGAAATTTAACTCAACAGCTTGGCCTGGCTGTCTAACACTAATTCTAGACGTACTTAAAAACCCTGGAAAATCTCCTTGAATTTGAAGTGGATAATTTTGAAGTCGATCATTTAGATTTTTTTTTTACAAGGCTATTTGTCAGTTAACTGAATAAAATAATACTGTCCCTTTGTGTGTGAAAATGTGTCATTATTTTAAAATGATGTGTTTATGTGCTCGTGAAAGGCTAATAATAGACAAACATGTGTGCTTTGGCAAATATTGTTGGTGACACAAACATTATTGCAGGCAAACATTTTTTTTAAATATTCCAGCTCCACTGTATTCTACTACATTAAATTATTTTGATCGTCAGAATTGGCTGGAGTGTCTGCTGTTCGAAGTGATGAAATGTCTAGTTGCAGTACCACAGCGCCAGCACCTGACTGAAGAGTTGCACCTTCGGTTTCATCCAGCCTTATTTACATTCAGTTTGGTTGTCATCCAGTTTTGTCACTGATTGAATATTTAGTAGGTTCACATGAAAGGACAAAAATGCTCAAAGAAGATAATTGCCTATAATTTGTTAGATTGCACTGCACAATGTTACAATATGAGCCTCCGTGTAAATGGGAGAATTATTCAATCCAAATTCAATATTGAATTACATTGCAAAGATTCCATTTTTATACAAACAGCAAACATGTAACTGTGGAAAGTTACATTTTGCATACTAATGTTGTTAATGTTGTTAACCCACCTTAACACAGAACAACTATTTATATTTCCTGTGTCTGGAAATAAATTATTCTACAGTATTCCAAACAAATAATATACAAGTATATTTCATAATAAAATGGACTCCAATACAAATACTGTATAAATGGAAACACAGTGCAATACGATAAATAAAATTCAACAGTTCCAACATATTAAGGCAAATACAAATATACTCATTTCTTAAAAAAATCCGTTGGAAAATTAAATTGCTTTAAACTCCTTTGCTGGATTGTGGTTTATTTCAAGCTTTTAGGTTCGAACTTTGGGTGTCTGTGTAGTCCATTTTATTTGTTGTCTACAGTAGAGACAAGCTTTAAAGTTGTTTTCAAGACCAAATTGCTTTCCCCCCAAAATTTCCTAGATATAATCAATTAGTACAACACACACCATGTTCTGCCTGCTCCAGGTAAAGACACCAGGTGTTGAGCCAGATAACACTTGAAGTTGCATCTGAGACTGAATGAGACTGAATGAACACAAAGTTTCGAATTTGTATTAAGATTGCCTGACTTGTGAGGTCCAGCTTATTTTTTGACAATGAGTTCATTAACTCTGCTAAAGTCTTTCAATAAATGCATCTTTTCTGTGTGGATTCCATACAAATTCACAATTCACTGTAGTTAGACATAAGAGAGGTTCAAATGATACAATCAACAGTGCATGTTATTGCATATGATCAAGGCCGCAACTATCCTTTTATTTTAAATAGAAATAGAAAATGCTGGAAACTCTCAGCAGGTCAGGCAGCACCTGTGGGGAGAGAAACAGAGTTAACGTTACAGGTCGATGACCTTTCGTCAAAACTGGAAGAAGTTAGAGATGTAACAGTTTTTAAGCAAGTACAAAGACAGGGAAAGAAGAGGGAGGAGGAGGGGAGGAAAGAACAAAAGGGAAGGTCTGTGATAGGGTGCAATCAGGAATGATTAAATGACAAAAGGAATGATGGTGCAAGGCAAAAGGGGGTGTTAATGGGACAAGAAAGAAACAAAAGATGGGTTTAGAGGAGCTGTTTTTTTTTATTCGTTCCTGGGATGTAGGCGTCGCTGGCAAGGCCAGCATTTATTGCCCATCCCTAATTGCCCTTGAGAAGGTGGTGGTGAGCCACCTTCTTTAACCGCTGCAGTCCATGTGGTGAAGGTACTCCCACAGTGCTGTTAGGGAGGGAGATCCAAGATTTTGACCCAGCGATATTTTTCCAAGTCAGGATGGTGTGTGACTTGGAGGGTAACTTGGAGGTGGTGGTGTTCCATGCGCCTGCTGCCCTTGTCCTTCTAGGTGGTAGAGGTCGTGGGTTTGGGAGGTGCTGCTGAAGAAGCCTTGGTGAGTTGCTGCAGTGCATCTTGTAGATAGTACGCACTGCAGCCACAGTGCGCCGGTGGTGGAGGGAGTGAATGTTTAAGTTGGTGGATGGGGTGCCAATCAAGTGGGCTGCTTTGACCTGGATGGTGTCGAGCTTCTTGAGTGTTGTTGGAGCTGCACTCATCCAGGCAAGTGGAGAGTATTCCATCACACTCCTTACTTGTGCCTTGTAGATGGTGGAAAGGCTTTGGGGAGTCAGGAGGTGAGACACTCGCAGGCAGTGACTAGTGGGCTACCGCAGGGATCGGTCCTAGGACCTCAGCTATTCACCATATATATTAATGATCTAGACGAGGGAACTAGATGTAATATCTCCAAGTTTGCAGATGACACAAAGCTGGGTGGGCGTGTGTGCTGTGAGGAGGATGCCCGAGAAACTCCAGTATGATTTGGACAGGTTGGGTTATTGGGCAGATGCATGGCAGATGCAGTATAATGTGGATAAATGCGAGGTTATCCACTTTGGTGGCAAAAGCAGGAAGGCAGATTATTATCTGAACGGCAATAGATTGGGAGAAGGGGAAGTGCAACGAAACCTGGGTGTCCTTGTGCACCAGTCGCTGAAGGTAAGCATGCAGGTGCAGCAGGCGGTTAAGAAGGCAAATGGTATGTTGGCCTTCGTAGCGAGAGGGTTCAAGTACAGGAACAAGGATGCCTTGCTGCAGTTGTACAGGGCCTTGGTGAGACCACATCTTGAGTATTGTGTGCAGATTTGGTCGTCTTATCTGAGGAAGGATGTTCTTGCCATGGAGGGAGTGCAGTGAAGATTCACCAGACTGATAAATGGGATGGCAGGAATGACGTATGAGGAGAGATTGGGTCAATTGGGCTTATACCTGCTGGAGTTTAGAAGAATGAGAGGGGATCTCATTGAAACTTATAAAATTCTAACAGGACTAGACAGACTAGATGCAGGAAGGATGTTCCTGATGGTCGGGGAGTCCAGAACCAGGGGTCACAGTCTAAGGATAAGGGGTAAGCCATTTAGGACTGAGATGAGGAGGAATTTCTTCACCCAGATAGTGGTGAACCTGTGGAATTCTTCACCACAGAAGGCAGTTGAGGCCAATTCATTAAATATATTCAAGAAGGAGTTAGATATATTTCCTAAGGCTGAAGGGATCAAGGGATATGGGGAGAAGGCAGGGACAGGGTACTGAGTTTGGATGATCAGCCATGATCTCATTGAATGGCGGAGCAGGCTTGAGGGGCCGAATGGCCTACTCCTGCTCCTATCTTCTATGTTTCTATGTTTCTAGAATACCTAGCCTCTGACCTGCTCTTGTTGCCACCGTATTTATGTGGCTGGTCCAGTTAAGTTTCTGGTCAATGGTGACCCCAGGATGTTGATGGTGGGGAATTCAGTGATGGTAATGCCGTTGAATTGTCAAGGGGCAGTGGTTAGATTCTCGCATGTTGGAGATAGCCATCGCCTGGCACTTGTGTGGCGCGAATGTTACCTGCCACTTATCAGCCCCAGCCTGAATGTCGTCCAGGGCTTGTTACGTGTGGGCATGGACTGTTTCATTATCTGAGGAGTTGTGAATGGCACTGAACACTGTGCAGTCATCAGCAAACATCCCCATTTCTGACCTTATGTTGGAGGGAAGGTCATCGATGAAGCAGCTGAAGATGTTAGGGCCTAGGACACTGCCCTAAGGAACTCCTGCAGGGATGTCCTGGGGCTGTGATGATTGAACTTCAATCACCACAACCATCTTCTTTTGTGCTAGGTATGACACCAGCCAGTAGAGAGTTTTCCCCCCGATTCCCATTGACTTCAGTTTTACTAGGGCTCCTTGATGCCACACTTGTAATGATATCAGCAAATAGTGATGATATTTGTCTGTGTTTGATTACTTATGCCTTACAGCATATTTGTCTGTGTTTTTGATTACTTGTGCCTGACCAGCAGAGGTCATGTGAGAGACAAGCAGTCCAGAGGAGTTTTACTTTCAGTTTCATTCTAGATGCATCACAGCATAGTGTGTTCTGTAAAAAGCTGTAGAAAGTTTTGAACAAGACTTTAGATTAAACAACATTCTCTTTCAGAAATGAGTCTTTATTGAACCCAAAAAGAAATCAAAACATGATGTCAGAAGTGGCTGAAAGAGAAAAAATCTGAAGTTAGCAACTCGATGGGACAGTGAAAGCAGTTGTGGCAAGTAAGCAAAATCAGCTCTCCACATATTAGCAAGCCAGAAGAGAACATCGTTGCTTACCATTAGAGAATAGCTAACGAAGAATGGAAGGTTTACGCCCACCGGCGACGCTTCAATTGTCAGGTAATGTGGCTGAAAATTGGAGAAGGTTCAAACAACGTTTAGAGTTGTATTTAGAGGCAATCGGAGCTGACAAGAAAAGTAATAAACAGAAATCGTCACTGTTCTTACATGTCGTGGGTGATGCAGCGCTGGAGGTATATAATAATTTCATATTTGCTGTTGATGAAGACAAAATGAAGCTCGATAAAATAATGGAACAGTTTGAGGCCGACTGCATACCTAAACGCAACGTGACCTTTGAGAGGCACAAATTTTTCACATGTGTACAGAAAATCGGCGAGACTATTGATCAGTATGTGACTGAACTGAGAAACCGGAGCAAATCGTGTGAATTTGGGGGACTCACAGACTCGCTGATAAAAGACAGACTGGTGTGTGGTATTCGAGATAATGGTCTAAGGGAAAGACTGCTAAGAGAGCAAGATCTAGACCTGGGAAAAGCCATAGCACTGTGTAGGGTTACAGAGACTGTGAAGTTGCAGGCAAAGGAGCTGTTCAGTGACAGTAGCTGCAACGTGGATGCAGTGAGAAAGAATGGATACAAACCATTTAACAAAGAGAGCGCCAATGTGAAAAAAGAGGCGTGGCCAGCAAAAGAAAATGAAAGGGACAATCGGAAGTCATGTAGTCGATGCGGTACACAGCATCCGCCAAGAAAGTGTCCAGCATATGGTAAAACTTGCAATAGATGCAACAAAAACAACCATTATGCCCGTTGCTGTAAGAACCAAGCACAACAAAGCAAGGTCCATACAGTAGATGAAAGCGAGATAGAGGAATTCAATGTGGATGTTGTGTCTGAAAACAAAAAAGAAGAAAGAGACTGGATATTGACACTAAAAGTGAATGACATACACATTCCATTTAAATTGGATACTGGAGCACAAGTTAATGTGATATCAGAGACCGATTTTAAGAGAATTAGACCCAGACCAAAGTTACATGGAATACAAGTGAAAGTGACCGGATACTCAGGTACTGATATACCAGTGAAAGGAAAATGCATTGTCAAAGTAACACACAAGGACAGAGAGCATACGCTAGCATTAATCGTGGTGCCTAAGGATGTGCAAGCCATACTAGGTTTAAAAGCCTGTGAGAGACTGAACCTGGTAAAGAGAGTCCTCGTTGTGGAAAGCGAAGGAGAGACAGTCTATGATGAACTCATGAAAGAGTACAAAGACCTATTTAAGGGTCTAGGCTGCATTCCAGGAGAACACACGATCAGAGTAGATAAAAGTATGACACCGGTCATACATCCATGCAGAAAAGTTCCGTTTGCTCTTCAAAAGCAACTGAAGGCAGAGTTGGACAGGATGGAAAGCCTGAACGTGATTCAGAAGATAGATGAGCCAACTGAGTGGGTGAGTTCCCTCGTCGTAGTGGACAAAAAGAATGGAAAGCTCAGAATTTGCCTGGATCCAAGAGATCTAAACAGAGCAATAAAGAGAGAGCACTTCAAGCTTCCTACACGTGAGGAAATCATGGCACAGTTTGCAAATGCAAAATATTTCAGCAAGTTAGATGCGTCCTCAGGATTTTGGCAGATGAAGCTGGACGAAGCAAGTTCAAGACTGTGCACGTTCAACACTCCATTTGGCAGATACAGATTCCTAAGGTTACCATTTGGCATTGCCTCAGCTCCAGAAGTGTATCACAAGACTATCCATATGATCTATGAGCACCTGGAGGGAGTTGATACATCAATGGATGACATCATAGTATGGGGAACCATGAGAACTGAGCATGACGAGAGACTGAAAAAAGTGTGGGAAGCAACAAGGAAAACAAACCTGAAGCTGAATAGAGAGAAATGCCAGCTCGGGGTGACAGAACTGACATTCGTGGGAGATATCCTTAGCAGTGAGGGCATCAGACCAGATCCCAGAAAGGTGTCCGCCATTGAAAATATGCCAAGGCCACAATGCAAAAAGGACGTGCAGAGGTTTAATGGAATGATCAACTACATGGGTAAATTCATCTCCAACCTCTCAGAAAAAATAGCGCCACTGAGAAGACTAACTGAAAAGAACATAGAATGGGAGTGGAATCATGAGCATGAGAAGTCATGGAGCGATCTAAAGAAACTGCTCACAGAGGAACCAGTTCTGAGGTTTTATGACCCAGCGAGACCCATCAAGATATCATCAGATGCATCACAGAGTGGGCTCGGTGCCGTTCTTCTGCAACAATATGACTACTGGCAACCTATTGCATATGCATCGCGCTCAATGACAGACGCGGAGACGCGATATGCTCAAATAGAAAAGGAGCTGCTCAGCATCACATACGCCTGTGAAAGATTTCACCAGTTTGTGGCAGGACAAGCAATCAGTGTAGAGACTGACCATAAGCCCTTGATTGCATTGTTCCAAAAGCCACTGAATAGCTGTCCGCTTAGAATACAAAGAATGATGATCAGGCTGCAACACTATACACTGAATGTTGCGTACACACCGGGTAAGCTGATGTATACAGCAGACACGTTGTCCAGAGCTGTTGACCCAAGTGAGCCCGCAAACACCACAATGGATGAAAAAGTGAACGCCTACATGGACATGATCACAAGTGCACTGCCCATAGCAGATGCAAAAATGGAGCTCATAAAGACTGAGACGAACAAAGATGCAACAATGAGACGACTGAGAAAAAGCATCTTGGATGGATGGCCCAACATGAAGCAAGACTGCTCACCTGATATAGCAGAGTACTGGAACTGCAGGGCAGAACTATCAGTGGTCGAAGACATCATCTACAAAGGAAGTAAAATAGTTATCCCAAAGAGTCTGAGAAGAGAGATGCTAAAAAAGATCCATGGGGGACATCTGGGAATCGAAAAGTGTAAGAAAAGAGCACGAGAGGTGATGTACTGGCCACGAATCAACCAAGATGTGACAAATGAGGTGTCAAACTGCACAATATGCCTGAAATATCGAGCAAGCAATCCGGTAGAACCACTAAAGCCACACCCAGCACCAGACAGACCTTACCAGAAGGTAGGCGCTGACCTATTCGTATGTCAAGGGAAGGACTATCTTGTCATCACAGACTATTACTCCCTGTATCCAGAGGTTTGTAGACTGTACACCACCACTGCAGAAGCTGTGATAAGAAGTATGAAAGCCATATTCTCCAGACATGGCGTGGCAAGCGAGGTCTTCACAGACAACGGACCCCAGTTTAACAATGCAAATTTCCGACACTTTGCCAAAGAGTGGGACTTTGTCCACACAACGTCAAGTCCTCACTATCCACAGTCCAATGGACTAGTGGAAAAATCGGTCCAGACAGTGAAAAGACTGATGTACAAGGCAAAAGACAGTGGAACTGACTTCTACCAAAGCATGCTTGTATACCGCACAACGCCGCTCGAGTGTGGTATGTCACCAGCCCAACTCCTGATGGGACGTCGGCTAAGGTCAAACCTACCCATCCCGGAGAACCTCCTGAAAACAAAAGAGGGGGAGAAAGTGAGGATGTTCAAAGAGCAACAGAAAGAAAAGCAAAAGTACTACTATGACAGAGGAACACAAAACCTACCTGAACTCCACACTGGTGACCAAGTAAGGTTGAAAGACAAAACAAACACATGGACTCAGAAGGGAACTGTCCTGAGTGAAGTTCAACCAAGATCATACACCATTCAGACAGATGAGGGTGCTGTTCTGAGAAGAAATCGTCGAGATCTTCTCATGGGACCAGCCACAGCAGGTCAAGAGACTGATACTGGTGAACAACCTGATCACACAGCTGAGAACCAATCATCTGAGGCAACAACTCAGATTCAAGGACAATCAATCAGAAAATCCTCAAGACATGTGAAGCCTCCTGAGAGACTCATTGAGCAAATTTAAGGACTATTGTTAAAGAAGGAAGTAATGTTATCTTATTCTTTCTTCAAGTTCTAGTGTATTGACATATTTCATGTGAACACACAAAGCAAGGGTAAAAAACCTTGATCATGATAATGATAATGTAAGTTCATTAAATGTTGTTAGTTAAAAGTAAAATACTTTTGTTTTAAGAAAGGGAGATGTAATGATATCAGCAAATAGTGATGATATTTGTCTGTGTTTGATTACTTATGCCTTACAGCATATTTGTCTGTGTTTTTGATTACTTGTGCCTGACCAGCAGAGGTCATGTGAGAGACAAGCATTCCAGAGGAGTTTTACTTTCAGTTTCATTCTAGATGCATCACAGCATAGTGTGTTCTGTAAAAAGCTGTAGAAAGTTTTGAACAAGACTTTAGATTAAACAACATTCTCTTTCAGAAATGAGTATTTATTGAACCCAAAAAGAAATCAAAACAACACTCGGTCAAATGCTGCCTTGATGTCAAGGGCAGTCACTCTCACCTCACCTCTGGAAGAAGTTAGAGATGTAACAGTTTTTAAATAAATACAGCAGCAGGGAAAGAAGCGGGAGGAGGTTGGGAGGAAAGAATAAACTGGAAGAAGTTACCTTTCAATTTTAGATGCAGTTTTAATAAAATTTCAGATGTGTCGCTCAATGACTGAACGGTAAGTGTGTTGCCTTATTGCAGCACTGAGCTACACAAATTAGGGAGGTCCAGGCTTGATCATTTTCCTGTGCTGAGTTAGCTAAACACAGCTGGGCCAGCATTGGAGTCCCTAGAATTAATTTCAGTGTTGTGAGCTAGGAAGAGAATAGATCAGCCTGGTTCCCTACTCCATAATACTTTCCAGTGACTTCCCTACTGAAAAATATTCATGCGTGGATGTTGAATGAGAACAGTTGTGATAGCTCCACAGATGAATAACCTTTTGATACTCATGTTTTAGATTCACACATTGAGAATAACCACTTCAGCCAGGTACTGAAGGGCTGCCAACACCTGCAAAAAGATACCCCTATATATGGCCCTCTTGAAGCAGAGGAAAGTGGAGAAAATGGGGACGAGGAGGGAGAAACTCAAATAAGTGTGAAAATCACACTGCAAAAGCTTGTGATACAATGGATATGACAAGTGTTGCAGCTGTTCATTATAAAGGCTATGCAGAAGAGTCTTGAGAACTAACTATTCCAAAGGCTGTATTGAAGGGTTTACTAGGGTGCGTATACTTGCTTTTTATTTTTCAAGGCAAGAGTGCACTTGTACTGGAGGCCATGCTTGGGTCTACTGAGTAGAGACATTTTTCATTTCTGGAGGCAAATCCTCCTTGAAAGGGAAGGCTTTCATTGAAGATTTTTTCAGACAAAACTATATAATGTCATTGAGATTTTTGATCTACCTCTAATTTTGATCAAAGGAGTTACAATGAAGGGACAAAATAATTATGATATGATGAAGAATAAGAGCAATTCTAGTTAAAAAAAAACTCATTCTCATCTCAAACGGGGCTAGTCTCAAGTTGTGAACCTGAGCAGACCAAAGAAACACATCAGCTCCCACCTTCAAAAGCCCAAAACAAATGAAACAAGGTCAAGACAATAAGTGCAGCCATCTTCTGCTGTCGATCATAAGGCTCTGTGGTAGTTACCATAATGAAGAACTATTTTTTATTATTACATTATCATTGAAATCAAAGTCTAGAAACATTTGCTGCTGGTGATATTAGCAGATGAGTGGGTAACAACTTTGTACGGCATCCCTCTGTCCATCTTATTAACAAAGGTGTTAAAATACATGGTGGCTTTCAGGAAGTATCAATTGTATTAAAGTACACCAAACACCTGGGAAATATTTAACATTTCAAACTTATTTTCTCAAAACTGACTTAGTCTGTTCAGCTAAATACTCCATGCTGAAACTTAACCAGATAGAACATCTTTAAAGATGGCACCAAACAGTAAAACAGCTATCCCTCTCGAGTGAAGAAATAAATAATGCAAGCAGATGTGATGTCAATGAATTTTGACATTTGACATGTCAGGTCAAAGGTTGTCACTATACCCAGCTGGCCAGTTCTATCTGGTTAAGTTTTTGTGCACATTTGTTATGTTACGCTAACGAACACACATGATAACAAATGGTTTGTACAGAGGTTGAAAGTGTCAAACCAATCTCAATGTTTTGTAATCTGCAAAGTGATTGCAACAGAGGAATTCATAGGACACAAAAAATATGCTGTATCTTCATCACGAATACATTAGCTTTTACATTGTGGGGTCTATAATTCAATCTTCAGTGGCAATAGTAGTACTGCATATTAGGCTCAGGCTCGCCACATTATTGTGTGTTCAGTGCCGAGGCTTATTCAGTGTCTGATCTACAGTATACATAACAACCTGACCTGGAATTGCCTGAGGCTCTTGAAGCCTATGCACCAATTGTGGGCTACGGTCATTAATGCCCCAATTAGAATTCAAATTAGGCGATGTCCCTAGAATATGATTGAAACATCTGAACACTGTTGATTCAGCTGCCTCTGCTGCTATGCCCCCTTCCCCTTGCCCACCAAGCCATATCTCCACTCAGGCTTCTGCCTGCCATAGCCCTGAAACCATAACTCTTTCTAGTTTCTCTCCTACCTCCTCTCATGCTTTCTCTGAGCTCACCTTGTCCACCTACATCCACCTCCATAACATTGCCCACCTCCACCCCTCCTCAGTCCATTTTCTGTTGAAACTTTCATTCATGCCTTTGTCATCTTCAAATTCAACTATTCCAGTGCTCTTCTAGCCAGTCTGCCATTCTTCACCCTTCGTAAATGTCAGCTCATCCAAACTCTGCTGCCCATATCCTATCCCGCACAAAGTCCCACTCACCCTTCACTCATGGCCTTGCCAACCTACATTGGCTGCCAGCCCCCAACACCTCCAATTTAAAATTCTCATCCTCATGTTCAAATCACTTCATGGACTTGCCCTCCCTATCTCTGCCAGCCCTACAACTTCCCATCTCAAACTCTACGTTCCTCTGGACTATGGCCTTTTTTATGTTCCTTTCATTGTCCCACTTTTGGCAGTGATGCATTCAGCTGGCTAGGCCGCACATTATGGAATTCCCTCCCTCAACCCTTCCACCTCTCCATCTCCCTCTCCTCCTTTATGGCGCTTTTTAAAATCCACCTCTTTGTCTAAAGTTTTGGCCACCCCCTTCTAATATCTTCTTCTTTGACTCAGCGCTCATTTTTATCTGATTACCCTTCTGTGAAGCACCTGGGGATCGATGTTCCCTCTAAGCTGCGCGACCGTGCATCAATGGGAAAGGTCCGGCACAGGCCCCTCACCAGCTTTTTTATTGTAAGCACCACGCATGCGCAGAAGTTTAAAGGGACTGTGCAGTAAAAGTAACAGGCTGTGCAGGACAAGGCGCTGCTTACAGGGAACATTGCATGGGATATTTTTCTATGTTAAAGGCACAACATAAATGCAAGTTGTTGATGTTGTTGTTACTGGACAGCAGTCATTAGGCTTAATGACTGTATAAAATGGACAGTGTATGAGAGGCTTCTTCCCCTTAGTTGGGTCCTTGCTTTAAAGGTACATTACTTCTGATGAGCTGTTTGCAATTTTCTGCTTTTGTTGGAGAAAGGAAAATAATGACATTTCTTGGAGTCTTACTGACAGTTTCTTAAAGCTGTATTGCATCTTCATCTTTTCCTATTTCATCAATAAATAGTATCTGTTTGAGGGAAGCTATAGGTATTTATTTTTATTATTAGTTCCTGGGATGTGGGCATCGTGGCAACTCCAGCATTTATTGCCCATCTCTAATTGCCCTTGAGAAGGTGGTGGTGAGCCACCTTCTTGAACCGCTGCAGTCCGTGTGGTGAAGGTACTCCCACAGTGCTGTTAGCGAGGGTGTTCTAGGATTTTGACCCACCGATGATGAAGGAAAGGCAATATATTTCCAAGTTAGGATGGTGTGTGACTTGGAGGGGAACTTGCAGGTGATGGTGTTCCCATGCACCTGCTGCTCTTGTCCTTCTAGGTGGAAGAGGTCGCGGGTTTGGGAAGTGCTGTCGAAAAAGCCTTAGCGAGTTGCTGCAGTGCATCTTGTAGATGGTACACACTGCAGCCACGGTGCACCAGTAGTGCAGGGAGTGAATGTTTAAGGTGGTGAATGAGCCAATCAAGCGGGCTGCTTTGTCCTGGATGGTGTCGAGTTTCTTGAGTGATGTTGGAGCTGCACTCATCCAGGCAAGTGGAGGGTATTGTATCACACTCCTGACTTGTGCCTTGTAGATGGTGGAAAGGCTTTGGGGAGTCAGGAGGTGAGACACTCGCCGCAGAATACCTAGCCTCTGACCTGCTCTTGTTGCCACAGTATTTATGTGGCTGGTCCAGTTAAGTTTCTGGTCAATGGTGACCCCCAGTATGTTGACGGTGGGAGATTCGGCAATTGTAAGTCAAGGGGTGGTGGTCAGACTCGCTTATTGGAGATAGTCATTGCCTGGTACATGTGGTGCAAATGTTACCTGCCACTTATCAACACAAGCCTGGATGCTGTTCAGGTCTTGCTGCATGCGGGCATGGACTGCTTCATTATCTGGGGAGTTGCGAATGGAACTGAACACTGTGCAGTCATCAGCAAACATCCTCACTTCTGACCTTATGATGGAGGGAAGGTCATTGATGAAGCAACTGAAGATGGTTGAGCCTAGGATACAGCCCTGAGGAACTCCTGCAGCGATGTCCTGGGGCTGAGATGATTGATCTCCAACAACCACAACCATCTTCCTTTCTGCTAGGTATGACTCCAGCCAGTGGAGATATTTCCCCCTGATTCCCATAGACTTCAATTTTACTATGGCTCGTTGATGCCACACTCGGTCAAATGCTTCATTGATGTCAAGGGCAGTCACTCTCACCTCACCTCTGGAATTCAGCTCTTTTGTCCATGTTTGGACCAAGGCTGTAAGATCTGGAGCTGAGTGGTCCTGGTGGAACCCAAACTGAGGGATATGTCTGACCCTGCGGTTACAGATTGTGGTGGAATACAATTCTGTTGCTGCCCCGCAGTGCCTCATGGACCCCAGTTTTGAGCTGCTAGATCTGTTCTGAATCTATCCCATTTAGGACGGTGGTAGTGCCACACAACACAATGGAGGGTGTCCTCTGTGAGGACGGGTCTTCATCTCCAGAAGGACTGTGCGGTGGTCACTGCTACCAATGCTGACATGGACAGATGCATCTGTAACAGGTAGTTTGGTGAGGACGAGGTCAAGTAGGTTTTTCCCTTGTGTTGGTTTTCTCACCACCTGTTGCAGGCCCAGGCTGGCAGTTATGTCCTTCAGGACTCAGCCAGCTCGGTCAGTAGTGGTGCTATCGAGCTACTCTTGGTGATGGACATTGAAATCCCCCACCCAGAGTACATTCTGTGCCCTTGTTACTCTTAGTGCTTCTTCCAAGTGGTGTTCAACATGGAGGAGTACTGATTCATCAGCTGAGGTAGGGCGGTAGGTGGTAATCAGCAGGAGGTTCCCTTGCCCATGCTTGGCCTGAAGCCATGAGACTTCATGGGGCCTGGAGTCAATGTTGAGGACTCCCAGGGCCACTCCCTCCTGACTGTATACCACTGTGCCTCCACCTCCGGGATGGTGATGGAGTTTGGGACATTGGCTGAAAGGTATGATTCTGTGAGTATGACTTTGTCAGTCTGTGTGACGGCTCTCCCATTTCTGGCACAAGTCCCGAGATGTTAGCGAGGACTTTGCAGGTTCGACTGGACTGGGTGTGTTGTCGTGCTCGAAGGCGGTGCTGAGGTTGATGCCGTTTGGTCCGTCGGTTTTATTCTTATTATTGTTATTGTTTTCTGTAGCGGTTTGTTACAACTGAGTGGTTTGACTTAATCATTTCAGCGGGCAATTAAGAGTCAACCACATTGCTAAGGGTCTGGTGTCACATATAGGCCAGACCAGGTAAGGATGGCAGATTTCCTTCCTTAAAGGACATTAGTGAACCAGATGGGTTTTTATGACAATCTGATAGTTTCATGGTGACCATTACTGATACTAGCTTTTTTCTTTCCAGATTTATTTAATTGAATTTAAATTCCCCAGCTGCCGTGGTGGGATTTGAACTCACGTCTCTGGATCATTAGTCCAGGCCTCTGGATAACCACTGTGCTACCATTCCCTAAGACCTATCTCTTTACTTGTATTCTCTGGATACATGCAATCAAAATCTACCCTTCTACTTGTGTACAGGGCTGGGTTATTGCCCCAAGACACCTGCATGCAGAACCTTACAGAAGTATGCAAATCCCTGCAGCTAAAATTTGGGAACCACTAGCAGGACAGGTCAGCTATCAGTGGTTGTGTAAGTAATAGCAGCGTTGAACTTTTATGCAGCAGGCTCATTCCTAGCCACTGTGGAAGAACTGTGCCACATCTTCTAACCTTCAGTGCACACTTGTACAGTGCAGGTATGATGCATTATTGACAAGGCCAGTGGCCTTCAGTTTTCTTTTGAAAAGCAGCCAGCACCATGAAACGTCCCTGGACTTCTATCTTGTGGCGGGATTTCTCAGAGTGTGGGGCATTACTGACTTCCCTCCTGCGGCCATGTGGTCTCCTATCCCCAGTGTCACACCAATTATGAACAGAAAAGGCCATCATTCCATTAGTATAACCATAGGAAATGAATTATGCCTGTAAATTCCCATTACCCTGGCAGTTGCCAGGATTCCTTCACTCAGTGGCAGTCCATGCTACCACTACTATTTGAAGAGCAATAATACAGGGATGACTGCTGGGAGGACCAAAGATATGCATTGCAGCTGTGCCTGGTGAAAAACTGCATAACCATAGGACAAGATTTAAGGAGAGTGTGATAAATCCATGTAGTGAGACAAGGACTCGAAGAAGCGAGGTATTAGGATTAATACGAGTGCTTTATTAAACGACTGTGAAACAACCAGGCAGGCTTGCATCCAGGCATTGCACCTTTGCTGACCTTGACAGGAAGTAAACCCCTGACCTTAGCAGCAGCATTGGCTACAGCACCACCTGGTGGATAACCTTAATCATAACATCCCAGATTACTATATCCCTCCTCCCTTAAGATTTCAGTATGAATTTTTTAACAAACAACCATTCCTGAGGGTCACATAAGGAGTCTCCATTCATCATGTTCTATACTTGACAAATCTAACAGTTCAGTATCAATCTCTCTGGTGGCTTGCAAGACCCTTGTGAACGTCTAACAGTAAAGTCCCTGCTTGTTTGTGGCGAAGCCACCAGCTGCTCCTGAGCAGTGCTTAGAGTATCTGACTCTGCAATGATGGTTTCCTCTTGATGAATAGGTTCCTGTGGAATTGTCTCTGTCCCTGGTGGTGGCACCACAGATGCACTTGGATAACCGGGGTCAACCCTGTCTTCAGTCATTGCATCTGGAACCTTCATTTCAATTTCCCCTTGTCTGGGAAGTATCTGATCTACATGTCTGCGTACTACCCTACCATCTCCCAACATGACCTTGTATGGTACTAGACCTGTCATTGAGTCGATGAAGCCAGGAATCCACTTTGGTCCATAACTGAAATTCCTGGTAAGGACCGCATCTCCTTCTCCAAAACTTCGGCTCTTTGTTCTTTTGTCATGGTTCTCTTTTTGTTTGTTTTGTCTATTTTCCATTTTCCTTTTTAGGTCTGGGTGGACAAGGTCAAGAGTGGAGCGTAGTCTACGACCTAATAACATCTCAGCAGGAGAGAGTCCTGTGGTGGATTGAGGTGTTATTCTGTAGCTGAACAGAACCCGTGACACTTTGGCTGCTAAACTCCCTTCTGCACTTTTTTTATCATCTCCTTAAATGTTTGTACAGCTCTCTCCGCAAGTCCATTCGAGGACGGATGATATGGAGCCGAGGTCACCTGCACTATGCCATTTTTTCTCAAGAACTCTTTTGTCTCTGTACTCACAAAACAAGTGGCATTGTCACTCACCGTGATCTCCGGTAGCCCTTGATTACTGAAGCTCCAACGCAGGCAGTCTATAGCCCTGTCTGAACCCTGTATTTCTTTTACATCTCAGTTTGCTGTCTCTATGGCTTGAGCAAGTTCCAATGCTTTTTCATAAGTAAGCCCAGTCTCGGATAATAATCTGCGCTGCATTTGGTCATCCATTATTCCACAAACTAGCCTATCTCTCAGCATTTCCTTCAGGTTGTTCCCATAATTGCAATCTTGTGCTAATTTACGCAACACCGCTACATAGTCCATTACACTCTCTTCCTCTTTCCTGTTCCTTGAATTAAACTTGAACCGCTGTACAATCTCACTAGGCTTAGGGTTGAAATGTTCTTTTAGCAAGGCCACTAATTCAACAAATGATTTGTCTCCAGGCTTTTCAGGACTGAGCAGATTCTTCATCAAACTGTAGGTTTGGCTTCCCACTGAACTAAGCAGAATGGCTTTCCTTTTTCCGGCATCATTTATTTCATTTGCTTCAAAAAAATAACCCAACACTTCACAGTATTCCTCCCAGGTTTGTGCTTGACTATCAAAAGCAAAAACCGTTCCTACCATGGCAGCCATGCTCTCTTCCAGCTGGTAGCTAACCGTAGCTCGTAATTTTGTTGTTTAAACTTCCTGGCAGACTTTTCTTCTTTATTCAGGGTCCTTTCAGAGTTACCTCATCGCCAAATGTGATAAATCCATGTCGTGAGACAAGGACTCGAAGAAGCGAGGTATTAGGATTAATACGAGTGCTTTATTAAACGACTGCGAAACAACCAGGCAGGCTTGCAGCCAGGCATTGCACCTTTGCTGACCTTGACAGGAAGCAAACCTCTGACCTTAACAGGAAGCAAACCTCTGACCTTAGCACAGCATTGGCTACAGCACCACCTGGTGGATAACCTTAATCATAACATCCCAGATTACTATAGAGAGTTACAATGTAGCATACAAGTCCACTCGAGTCTTAGTTGAGCACACTATCAGCATCCTCAAGAAGTGATTTAGATGCCTTTTCAGATCAGGGTGCTGTTGTACAGTCTGGCCAAGGTTTCAAAGTTTATTGTAGCCTAATGTGCCCTGCACAGATTTGTTCTATGAAGAGACAGCAGCAACGACATTGACCAGAAGAAAGAAGACTTGGCTGCACAACCACCAGCTCATTCAGCAAGAGTTATTAGGGAGAGTCATGAAACATTCAATTAAGTACCTGAAGCCACCAGTGTACACGTCATTCCCACCTGTGCCCAACACCCTACCCATATAGAGCCACACTTCAATTAATATCAGACATACCTCAAAATTCATGAATGCCCCATTATTTCTCCCCAATTACTTCAATGTGATTCATTCACATGCCTTATAACACATTCTGATATCAGTTGTCACAACTTTTATTAATCCTTACTGTATATATACACTATAGGTTTGTTCAGTGTTTCTAGCTCAGGAGCTTCCCGTTACTAAAAGTTTCTGTATGACTTTTACTTTCTAACTTAATGCTTCTTCTAAGTGTTTCCCAACTGGCCAGAGGAAATAAGATGGTTGCTTGGTATCAGCGTCTGCTTCTAGAGATGAAGATGGCCCAGTACCTCCTGATACCCAATCAGCAGGTGGCCCCACAGCTACAGGCACCGCAGAGGTTGTATGCTACGTGATACAATGGTATTGATTGGAGTGCGGTGGCTGGTTTTGCAGATGTGACCTCCCCTTGAGAGACTTTTCCATCATCCTTGTCAACTCCTGTCACTTTCTCAGCACAAGCTAGAGATTTGATTGAGAACATACCTCTGGTTGGTACAGCACTGTATTATGGTTCTTTCAATATGAATACCCAACATGATGATTCTAAACAAAAAGGCTGCTGTAGATTGGAAATCCAGATCTGTAGAAGCATTTGGTATTATAGCTATACCTGAATTTATTAACTCAGGCATGGGGGACTCTGCTATAGAGGGTTCTGAAGTTGTCACATTCTCCACAGTGGTCATAATCTCCAGTGGTCACATTCTCCACAGTGGTCGTATTCGCCACAGTGGTCACATTCTCCACAGTGGTCACATTCTCCACAGTGGTCACATTCTCCACAGTGGTCACATTCTCCAGTGGTCACATTCTCCACAGTGGTCACATTCTCCACAGTGGTCACAATCTCCAGTGGTCACATTCTCCACAGTGGTCACAATCTCCACAGTGGTCACATTCTCCAGTGGTCACATTCTCCACAGTGGTCACAATCTCCACAGTGGTCACAATCTCCACAGTTGTCACATTCTCCACAGTGGTCACATTCTCCACAGTGGTCACAATCTCCACAGTGGTCACATTCTCCAGTGGTCACATTCTCCACAGTGGTCACAATCTCCACAGTGGTCACATTCTCCAGTGGTCACATTCTCCACAGTGGTCACAATCTCCAGTGGTCACATTCTCCACAGTGGTCACATTCTCCACAGTGGTCACAATCTCCACAGTGGTCACATTCTCCAGTGGTCACATTCTCCATAGTGGTCACATTCTCCAGTGGTCACTTTCTCCAGTGGTCACGTTCTCCACAGTGGTCACTTTCTCCACAGTGGTCACATTCTCCACAGTGGTCACATTCTCCACAGTGGTCACATTCTCCACAGTGGTCACAATCTCCACAGTGGTCATGCAACACTGCACATATAGAGATTGCTGACTCGTGACTCCTCCTTGGAATCCCCAAACTGTGCATACTGCTTGAAATATTCTCAAATGAAACCATAAAATGCTGATGCTGAACTACCAAACTATATTTGTAGGCAGCCCCTCTGTGGTCTGAATCCTTGGATCCAGTAGATGATGGAGCCTACAAGCTGGCCTGCTGGTTGCACCTGCTCCTCATCACTCGTGCTCTGTGCTTCACCAAGCGCTCCTTCCAGAAATTCACCAACTATTCCCCCTTGATTTGATGTATCTGTGCTGCAGCTTGTAGGGTGGGTGGCATAACCGGCTGTGAGCTGTTTATTTAGGGCTGGTGGGTGGGCAGCAACATCACTTCCTTCTGGACACTTAGAGGGACAGAAGGAAAAGATATTTTACAATGTCAACAGTAAGTCAACCTTGAAGGAAATCTTGCAAAACATTACGGTGTGTTAGATTAGGAACAGGAGTAGGCCATTCAGCCCCTCGAGCTTGTTCCGCCATGCAATTAGATTATGACTGATCTGTACTTTAACTCCATTTATCCACTGTGAGCTATGGGGGCAGTTTGTGGTGGATGGACGGTATGTGGCCACCAGATGGAGACAAAGTCCCCCTCTCACTCCAATTCAGGTGAAGGCCACACCCATTTCCAACACACCTGAGGCAAATCTACCCATTAGCTCAGGAGTTCAAAAGGCAAACGAGTGCATCCCTTCAGGGCCAGTGCCTGAGGACAGGGACAGGGACAGGGACAGGGACAGGGACAGGGACAGGGACAGGGACAGGGACAGGGACAGGGACAGGGACAGGGACAGGGACAGGGACCTGAGGAGAAAGCCAGGACAAGGCTGCTGTTGGGGGCCAGGTTGCAGCTGCCACAGAGAGGTCTGCTGTTGAACCTGGGTGGAATATTGTTTAGTTCTGAGAGCCTGATGTGATCCCTGGACTGGCTGATAAAGATCCAGTGGTAAAGTAACTCTGGCTTATTGTTTTGGAGAAAACTGATTTAAGGACTGCCTTCCTAACCACCCGGGGTGGGTGATGGTTTTGTTCTTCATTTTTCTTTTTGAATGTCATGTGTTTTTTGGATTTTGCCAGACGTGAACCTTTTTTCCCGTTTTCTAAAATAAAACACAGCTAACTGCTGTTTTTCATTTACCAATCTTGTGACTGTTTGTGTCCTCCGCCACATCCCCCCCCCCCCCGCATCAACACACCCTTCGGTCTAGGTGGTGGTTGATTACACCACCTTAACTCCATACTCTTGTTAACCTTATCTAACAAAAACCTATCGATCTCATTCTAGAATGCTCCAATTGTCCCAGCATTCACAGACTTTTGGGGGAACAGAATTCCAGATTTCTACTACCCTTTGTGTGGAAAAAGTGCTTCCTGATTTTCCTTCTAAATGGCCTAGCTCTAATTTTAAGATTATGTCCCACTTGTTCTTGATTTCCCCTCCAGAGGAAATAGTTTTTCTCTATCGACCCTATCGAATCCTTTTAACATTTTAAACACCTCGATCAGAGCACCTGCTATACTCAAGGGAATACAAGCCAAGTTCATGCATCCTGTCCTCATAATTTAATCCTCTAAGCCCGGAATCTGCACTGCACCCACTCCAAGGATATACCCTTCCTGAAGTTGTAATATGAGTGAGTGGATGAGTCAGTAAATAAGCAGATAAGGAATGTAAAATAAAAAATACTAGCCATGAGCTTGGGAGAGGCCTTCAATCTCACTCTCCCATTCTCTCTAATGGCTCCATGCCAAGAATCTCCATGGCAAGAATCACTATCAGGACCTTCTATCTAGGTCCTTCTCATAAGAGATCAAGGACTATAACCCCCTTCTGTTTGCATCCTGTGCTTCTCATTTTCTGCAGCTTCTCCTGTAATCAGATATAAGAGGAATGTGAGAGTCTGTGAAGATGCAGCATTCAGGTACCTTGTGCTGGCAGAGTTGTCCCAACCAACTGCAGTAACTTTGGCGGAAGATCCGCAGGAACCCTGGACAAATGGTGTTTATTCTGCTTCTTCAGGGTTACCATGCGAAGTTTCTGCAGTCAACCAGGAGAATCCCTGTGGAAATGAATGTTGTCTATAAATAGTTGCAGTACATTCTCTCTCCCTGTGATAGTGTACCAAATTGAATTGAAAAGGTGCAGTATAGATTTTCTGGGATGTTAGCAGCAGTGAATGGTTACAGCTATAAAGAGAGGCTTGAGAAGTTAGGGCTTTTTCACTAGAACTGAGAAGGGTGATCTAATAGAGGTGCCCAAGATTATGAAAGGTGATACTAGGGTAAATAAAGATAGATCGGTAAGCTGGTAATAAGAGGACACAAATTAAAAATATTCAGAAAGAATAAAAAGGGAGATTAGAAAGAACAGTTATTTGCCACAAACTCTTGTTGAAGGAGAGTACATTAGTACTTTTAAAAGGGAATTAAATATTGGCTTGAAGAAGAGCCATAGTAAAGGGTATGGGGATAGGTAAGAGAGTGGAATTAGATTAGGTGACTCATGTGGAGAAATGCACTTGATGGGTTGAATAGTCTATGGGCTGGATTTTACCAGCCCCGAGGAGGCGGGTCTGGAGGCTGGACTGCTGGGAAAATCCCCAAAAATGGGAGCGGGTCCCAAACCTGCTCCCAACCCGTCTCCAACCAATCTTCCCAGGAGTCGGGTCCCTGATTTGCGCAGGCACCCGACTCCTAGCGGCGGGAAGAGGATTATAGCCACTTAGCTGCCTGTTAACAGGTAGTTAACAGGCAGTTAAGAGGCTTTTTCCAATTTTTCGACTGCTGCTGCGGGCTTCCCGATGTCGGGGAACCCTGCCAGGGTAAGTGAGGCCTGCTGTAGGTCTGTTGTTATGTTGGTGTTTGGATGACAGCTACAGAAATGGTGCGAAGAATGCAATGGGACACTGGTTAGTATCAGAGGAAAGGAAATGTGAAAGTAATTTTTAATGTGATTTGATGTTTCTGCAGGTGACAAGCTGTGAAGTGTTTGTGTAGCCTCATCTCATCGGGAGAAGTGACAGATGGCTTCCCCAATCTCAGCTGCAGCTGCCATCTGTTTTATCCTAAGGAGGGAGTAATTGGAGCGCCTGGGTGCAAGGGCTCACCTTTGGACAGTGATTGTCAGTGTTTGACAGCACCTCAATGCGGTCAAACACTGTCAAATCATTTGTTAAACAAGCGTGGTGCATATGCCTTTAAGAAAACTGGCAGATGAAGCGTCATCAACTGACATCATCTGACACTGGCTTTCCCGTAACTGGCCGGCAAGCCCGCAGGGCGGGCTTAACAAGGCCAATCAGGGCAAAATAGCGCCTGTTCATCAGACGTCGCTGGGGGTGGGACTGGAACCTGAAAACCAGCAGTCCCACCTTGAACTCGGCCTGGAAGGTAAGATTCCGCCCTATGTGTTTGTTTTAACATTCTATTGATCTATAAAGTTTATAGTGAAATGCAGTATGCTAACATTGTAAACACAAGCCATATATTAGCACACTTACCTTGGAAACCTTGTGAAGCCCAGCAAAATTTTCTCTCATCTGCTCCCAGGTTTGAGTCACAGCTGAGACAACATTGGCCCAGAAATTCGGGTCGGGGGCTTCCCGCGGGTGTAAGCCCCCGACCTGCACTTACCTTGCGCGCCGGCCGTTGAGCTGTGGGCCCCCGTGGAATTGCGATCCTGGGCCTGCTCCAACTGCCGGCGCGCAGTGCTTGCGTATCCCAGGGGCGCAGTTAGTTCAATGCGTCCCCTGGGATCACGTGGGCCATGGGGAGCCAATCGGAACAGGGAATGTCCATTCATAAGTCAAAACTTACAAATACTACGGGCCCCAAAACATCGCTCAATCTTCAAATAATTTTTTTTTTTTAATCACATTTTTTAAATAAACTATAAATTACATGAAATAACTATTTTAAACAATAATTTAAATTTTTGAAAAAAATAATTTTATTTTCTAACGGGGCTAAAAATAAATTTACCTTGCTTTAAAGTATTTAAAAATAATAAACCTGTGGAAAAAATATTTTAATTTTAATTAATTCACCACTTACCTTGTAAAAAGCAGGCCTTACGCCTGCTTTTTATATGTGTAACTTCTGGAGACTTACCCTCCCGGGAAAACCTGCAAAAAAAACGTAAGTTCAATGCGCACGCGCTGCCTCTCCTGCGCTTGCGTTCGAACTCTGAACCCCTTCTTTCAGGGGAACGGAAGTGCCGGTTTCCCACGCATGCGCAGTGCATGCAGGAAACCAGCACTTCCATTGGGCTTACGGGTGAGTACCCCGTGCGTACTCACCCGTGGAGACCCGAAGTTCTGGGCTTAAGTTAACGTTAATGTTAACTTCCATCCATACTGCTCTCACCCTCACCTCCAAAAAGAGCCACATTTCCCGGTAGTGAAGTTACAAAGCAGTGTCAGTGAATGGTACATTTCTCCCACCTTGTCTGCCTCAAGTCACCTTTCACATCTTTAATAGCAAGGCAGCTTTAAAGGCAACCAGCAGCTCTTTAAGAGTTGCTGACACAGTATAGCCGGCTCATGATCGCCGCTGGGTACTTCCTATCGGCATAATGATATACTGCGAAACACCACAGCTACAAATGCAGTGGCCTAGAAATTCAGTCGCGCCACTTTTGGGGCGCTAATGTCGGGCGGGCGCTAAAGTTAGCGCCCGCCAGAAAGTGTAGGCCACTTCGCCGAAATTCAGTAGATTTGTCCAAGGAGTTTGGGCGAGCGCTGAAACTGGCGTTGCACTCCTATCTTTAGGCGCTAAGCCGGCGGTGCGGACTGATAACGCCGAGGCCGGGCGCAGCGCAGGTGCGGTCATGTTTTGATTGACAGCAGACACCCTGACGCCGGCCAGCTCTTAAAGGGGGAAGGGTCGACTTGGTCTGCTGCCACGCCCTGGATAGTGGAGCCCTGTAGCTAGGCCTGAACACTGCTGGTGGACCCAAATAGCGCCTGAAGCCATGCAGAAGGCCCGTGAACGAGCGCAGCGCTTCTCAGAGCATGCTTTGAGGATGCTGCTTAAGGCTTTTGAAAAGAGAAGAGAGATCTTGTGCCCGGACAGTGGCAAGAAGGCTCCCAGGAGGCAGTACAGGAGAGCCTGGAGGGAAATCGCCCACAGGGTGTCATCCACCAGCGATGTCCCGAGGAGTGCGGAACAATGCCGCAAGAAGTACAATGACCTCACTCGGATGGTCAGGGTGAGTACCCTTTCCAGTGTCCTCCTCATCCTTGCATGTGCACCTCACATTATGGGCAAAGGGACCTCAAAGGCCTAATGGCCAGCCCTCCTCCAGCAGCTATGGCACTGGCATGATCATCAATAGCACTTTCTGCACTTTACACACTGGCCAAGCTATTCGACCATGGGAGGCAGTGCACACAACAACAGGGCAACACACTGTACTTAGAGGCCGTCCTTTCTCTTGCAGGCCAAGCTGGCGAAGAATATGAAGAGCTGGAATGTCACCGGGGGAGGCCGTGGCCAGTTCCAGGAGCTCAGCGACCTGGAGGAGCGCGTGGCTCGACTCATGCGTGGCCGGGTGGTTGGCCCCGTTGCTGTTGGAGATGCCGACCCTGTGCTGGGCCCCAATGGTAAGGACATGACCGTTTGGACCTCTTTCGTTCCCCTTGCGCTTCAGATCTACATCCTTTGCCACTGTCCGACCAATGCGCATAATGCCACCACTCATGCCTCCCTCGCTGACGCCCTGTCCTCACTCTAAAGCTACTCTTGTGCCTTCCTGCTTTCAGCTGGTGAGGAGGAGGTCCATGAAGCTGAGTGTGCCAGTCCCTTGGAAGAGGAGGACGTCGAGGGCCAAGAGGAAGGCGGCACATCGGGGGAACCCTCATCCGCGCCAGGGGATGGCAATGGAGGGGACACGTCTTGCCTGGAGGAGAGCCAGGGGGATGTGTTGCAGGGGGGCGCAGCTCCTGGGCCCAGTGGCGTCCAGGCACGCGGGAAGGGTCGGGCAGCACGGCGGCCTTCACCCCAGAGGGGGGAAGTGTTGCAGGGGGGTGCAGCTCCTGGGCCCAGTGGCGTCCAGGCACGCAGGAAGGGTCGGGCAGCTCGGCGGCATTCTCCCCAGATGGAGAGTCCGCCCTCCAGTCCGGAGACGGTCCTCGCCCAGGAGGTGCGCCTCCTTGATGAAATGTCCGCGGCCTCCGAGCGGCGCCACAACGAGTTCATGGGGGTTGTGGGACAGTTGCCTCAGGCCATTGAGTCCCTGGCTCATAGTGTGGCCGCTTTCGGGGACTCACAGGCCAGGGGTGTGGAACAACTCGCGGCAGCACAGGCCTGGGGTGTGGAACAACTCGCGGCAGCACAGGCCAGGGGTGTGGAACAACTCGTTGCAGCACAGGTCAGGGGTGTCGACCAACTCACGGCAGCACAGGACGCGAGTCGCGAGTTCATGAGTGGTGCCGTGCAGACACTGGCTGATCTGATGCGGGCACAGAACAGGGCAGTTCGGGCACTCACTTCTGCCACACTCGCTGTGACACAGAAGCATCGACAGGGCACCCGCCGCCCTGCTGCAGCACAGCGGTCTGGCCTCCACCAGATTGCTGCGCTTGCTGCAGTGCCAGCCCGGCCGAGTGCCTGTGTCTCTGGCGACCAGCGAGCGCCTGGCATCAGCCAGCTTGCCCCCATTGCTGCAGCCACCACTGCCACTCCCCCAGCCAAGGTGCGACGAGCTGCTGCAGAGACTGATGCTGCCCAGCCACAGCTGCAGCAGTCAGCAGCCGGCCCCTCCAGGGCCGGACCTCGTCTAGGCCGACCCCCAAGGGCATCTGCCGATACGCTTGGTGCCCCTCAGGAGCCTTCCCCCAGCCTTCCAACACCCACAGGGCCCAGATTGAGGCGGAGCAACAGGTCGGGCAGGGGCCGGAGAAGCCTGCACAAGGACTCGCCCTCTCGGCACACCAAGTAGAGGGTGTGGCCAACTGTTTTTTTTATATGGGGGTGTTTGTGTTCTGGAGGGGGGGGGCTTATTTTGGAAAGGCCGAAGATGAAGGCCAATTGGATTGACAAGTTTTGTTATTCCTCCCCAGGTTGTGGGAGTGAGATATGTTTTTCACTGTTTTTTGGGGGTCTTGTCTGTTTTTCTGTTTCATGTGGGAAGGGCCCTGAGTTTGTTAAATAAAGCTTTTTATTTATTCAGCTTGTCCAGGTGTCATGTTTCAAGTGGTTGTTGCGTTAACCAGCTGAGGGCTTGCAGAGCGGCTGCATTCAGGTGCGTTCATTGCCACAAGCCATTCCCTGACAGGGGGCCTAGAAGTGTCGTTCAATAAGCCGCCGGCGGACGGCCCTTGGACCTTGTGGCTCCCTTCTGGGCTGGTACTCCTCCTCCTCCTCCTCCTCCTCATGGTCCTCGTGCTCGTCCTCCTGAGGTGGTGGCCCAACGTGAGGTGGCAGTGCCTGAGTCCTGCGGATAGCCAGGTTGTGCAGCATGCAGCAAACGACGACAAACTGGGAGACTCTATCCGGCGAATACGGTAGAGATCCGCCGGATCGATCCAGGCAGCGGAACCGTTGCTTGAGGACGCCAATCGTTTGCTCTATGATGTTCCTTGTGGCTTGATGGCTTTCGTTGTATGCCTCCTCCGCAGGGGTCCTGGGCGCGCGGAGCGGGGTCATAAGCCATGTACACAAAGGGTAGCCCTTGTCCCCAATAAGCCATCCCCTTGGTGGAGGCTGTGCCTCGAACATGTCAGCCACAGTAGTCTGGCGCAGGATAAATGCATCGTGGCTGCTTCCTGGAAAGCGGGCATTGACAGCTAGGATGCGCTGCCTGTGGTCACACACCAGCTGTACATTAAGGGAATGGTAGCCCTTCCGGTTGCGGTAATCCTCGGCATTGTCGATAGGTGCCCGCATAGCCACATGCGTGCGGTCAATGGCGCCCTGCACCATGGGGAAGTCGGCGATCCTGGCAAATCCGACTGCACGCTGCTCCTGCCTCTCTAGGGTCATGGGGAAGGAGATGAATTGTTGTCTCCTTGCGAAAAGGGCATCGGTGACCTGCCGGATGCAGCGATGCACGGCGAACTGGGAGATGTTCGCTATGTCCCCAGCAGCGGCTTGGAAGGAGCCGCTTGCATAAAAGTTCAGAGCCACCGTGACCTTCACTTCCACCGACAGAGAGGTCCTGCACATCAGCTGTGGACGCAGATCTCTGTGAAGCAGCTGGCAGATCTCTGCAACCACCTCCCTTCTGAAGCGCAGCCTCTTAACACAATGCGCGGCAGTCATGGTGAGATAGGACACCTGCTGCCGGTATTCCCTGAGTGGGTAAGGCCTACGTTGCCGACGCCTGATGGCCCCTCTGCGTCTAGGCATGGCTGGCCCTCTCACACAGCGTCTGCGAGCCCTTCGCACATAATGCTGGAACTGAGGGTTGGAGCCCCATGCAGCCCCCATAATGAACTTGCAAACAGTGAAATCACAAAGAGTCAAATTTCCAAGCTCTGGCCAGAAGCCAAAAATACCTCTCCTATGTTGTCCCAAATCAGTAAGGTCTGTTCCTTGGTCTGTGTCCAGAAATCCAAAGCACTAAAGTCATTGCAGCAAAATGGCTGGCCTTTATAGTTCAGTGAAAGTGCCCTTTAATTAGCGCTCCCCGAGGCCCGCAGGGCCTCTGCTGCGTTCCACTTCACAGTTCTTAACAGCGCCACGCCCACATTGGGCGGGCGCCACTGAATTTCCAGTTTGGGGCGCACAAACAGCGTTGCACGACGAAATGACGTCATAAGCTGCGCGCGCAGCTGAGCGGGCGCTAACACTTTGCGCCGGTGCTAAATGTCAACTGAAGTTGGGGAGAGGCGCAGATCGCGCTGCGCCCGGGCGCTAAGCGCCTAGCGCTGGAAATCTACCCCTCTTATGGAGTTAACGGCTGGCGAACGCAACTGAATTTCTAGGCCAGTGACTTAGAACTTCACTATATTTTTCACTTAATTGGTTGAAAATCTGCCTGATGGTGTTTTTAACATCCTCCAAAAGTGTAGTTGGACAACAGTAATGTCAGTTTGGATATTATGGAATAGATTAACATAGCTGTAAAATGTTAACACTGGTGACTTAGCAACCGCATCAGTTAATCAGGGTATAATTTCACTAACCTAGGCAGTAATTCTCAAATTGTTAGGTGGTGAGCTTACTTGTATCTTTGTGTCATATTCAGATCTTAATTTAATAAAAGCAGTGCAATGAACATAGATTGTTAATAACAGACAGAATGTGACATTGAAGATGAATAGCCATGCAATACTGTTAACACATCATGTATCGATACAGCAGGTGGACCAACACAGTGGTGAACATTGCTTCACGTAATGCAAACCCTCTGTGCACATGATTCTGAAAACACACTTACTGAACGGATAAGTCTGTAACATTCACACAATAATTGTAGCTCCAACAGCTACATTCCAGCGTGACGTGAAGGAAGGGTTACTACATGGCAAACAGACTGACTGGAAAGACCATCTGCTCTGCCAACTGTCCCTAGCCCAACTGTATAATTAATATCCAGGTGAATTTTATGTATCCGACAAGATACCTGGAGGAAAATTAAAAATAGAATGTCTTGAAAATACCATTGGACAAATGCTCAACTCATTCACATGACATTCCTCCACAATTTTAATGGACGTGTTAACTAATTTAATGTCTCTGTTGAAATAGCAGGCATAGACATCTCACACTAAGATAAGGAACTGTCTGCTGGTATTGCCAACAGTAATTTCAATCCTAGAATGTTAAAAGGATGGACAGTTAGTTACAGCTATAAACAGAGGAATACCAAGACATTTGGCAAGCCAGGAATAGTAAAATGGATTTGGCCGAGGTGTTATTGCGATATTGCAACAAACAAAACCAATATGGAATTTCATGGTGAGGTGTCTAGGAAACATAATAAGGAGATTCAATTGTACAAATAGCCTATACTCAGCTTTGATAGCAGGCGTGTAGGGTCTGTCCTGAAACCTGATAACAATTGTGAGAAGTGTAAATTCACCCATAACTAAATCACACCTGACAAGCTTTTTGGAGAAGTCTAAACAAAGCATACAAATCCTCGGTGTGTGTAAAGAGAATCCAGTGTGAAATTTAGCTTTTGCTTAATGGTTTGAAAGCAACTGGTCTGGAACTATGTAGTTAGTTGCAGTGATCTGAGGTAGGGATAGCAGGGAACTAAGGCAAGGGGTTATTTGATGGATCCACCCTGCTGGTGGGCTGCCTCACCACCTGGCAGTGCACATCAGGAAAGAAAGACTTGTATTTCTATAGCGCCTTTCACGACCACTGGACATCTCAAAGCGCTTTACAGCCAATGCAGTACTTTTGGAGCGTTGTCACTGTTGTAATGTGGGAAACGCGGCAGCCAATTTGCACACAGCAAGCTCCCACAAACAACAATGTGATAATGACCAGATAATCTGTTTTTGTTATGTTGATTAAGGGATAAATATTGGCCAGGACACCAGGATAACTCCCCTGCTCTTCTTCGAAATAGTGCCTTGGGCTCTTTTACATCCACCTGAGAGAGCAGATTAACATCTGATCAGAAAGACGGCACCTCCAACAGTGCAGCACTCCCTCAGCGCTGCACTGGAGTGCTCAAGTCCCTGGAGTGGGACTTGAACCCACAACCTTCTAACTCAGAGGCGAGGGTGCTACCAACTGAGCCACAGCTGACACTGAAATGGCAGGTAGTGCACTCCTGAATTTCTAATGCTGCTGGCAGGTGAGGCCAGTAGTACTAGACTCAGAATTAATGTCAGGAGTATTGTTTGTGTACAGTTATAACTATGGATGGTACTATCTGAAAGGATGACTGGGCATTTTCAGATACAACCCGAGAAATGCAAGAACATTTGGGGTCAATGAAACAGCTCCATTACCATACCAATAGGTGGTATAGCGGGCTATTATAATGGACACAGCCTAAGCAATAATGATACATTCCACCAGACAAATGTTGGAATGCCATAGATGTGCGATACCTATTCTGGATTTTTTCAAACAGGGAGAAGGAGCTTTGAAGGTCCTGCTTACCCAGGTAATTATACAATACGGTAAGAATATCGATAGTAAATTCTATGTGCCTGTTGTAGCAGAAGGCTGTAGCATATTGAGGGACTCCTGTGTGTTGCTGGAAACAGAATGTGCACTTAGCTTTTCCCCTGCAATGCCATCTACAACCTGAACAAAATATATGCTATTGCATTAATTGTATTGGAGATTACTGTTGGTTGTTGGTTTGTGTAAGAAATATCTATTTTGTCCCCATATAGTGTCCAGTGTTCCAAGCAAACCTGAGTAAATTAGGAAGGAGATTCCTGCGCAAAAGCATTTGGGGATGAAAGCTCGGGACTTCATTATGTAGGTCAATTGCATTTTGGTGCCCTCATTGCACCTGGTATTAACATTGTCTATACTCTGTTCAAGATGTACTAACTTCATCTACAAAGCTTTTGGGTATTGGGGGTAGAGGTAACAAGACTGGCATTTTCCTCTTCGAGCTGACTTTCCCCCTTGTGTGCCCATACAGAACCTCGTGTACATTTGGGAATCCAATGAGAAGGTTTCCAGTAATGGCAGAGGATCGTTCCTCTTACCAGGGATTCCTCACTCAATACAATACAATACAAATCGCTTTATTGGCATGATAAGGTACATCTTATGTTGCCAAAGCATCAAAATACATTTATGGTTGAACACATAAACGCGGTTCCATTCATACAGTGTATAAACAGGTATATCCCTGAGTTTATAAATATATTTTCGCCTTGTTTATATATACTCTTGTCACTCACTAGTGTATTGTAAGAACCCTCAGAAATAGCTACGGCCTCTACAGTGGATACAGTCTTTTCAGAAAAATTATAATAGCACACACATAGGGAATGTTAAATAATCAATTCTTAACCTATAAATTATTGAGCTCTAACTCTTCCCAAATTATTCTTCCATTTATCCTCCAAAGGGCTATTCGTTACTAAACGTCCTTCTTGTTCCTTCCCACTTGGCCTTTCACTCATCATAAATAAAAAACAAAAAAGCTGCAGCTGGTTAAAATCTGAAATAGAAATAGAAAATGCTGAAATCACTCAGTGGATCACTTATTGTGCCTATTACTTATCAACTGCGAATCTATTCCAGCTTTTCAAAATATAAAGTTTCTTCACTGTCTTCCTATTTTCTGAATTTTACTAGTGGGAATATCACCACACTCATTTAGAAAGATCAAAGGGGTTAAATTGGCCGTGTAGCACACTTTTTAGGAATTACGTGACCACCTAAGGCTTAAAAATGGCATCCAGGATGCACTTCCAACAGGAAGTGCGCAGGATGCCATCCTGGTAGAAGGGTTTACGTGAGCCTAACAACCACCAGCAGCATGCAGAGCAGCAAGACCATGATGCTGATTTGAAGCCATCGCTGCCATTTTGGAACTCCACACAACAGCCAACCTCGCACCTCGCAACCTCGTGAGGTATTAACCTCACACAGCTGAACACAACATTAAATAGCATGAATGAGCACCCCACCAGCGCTAATTAAAGGGATCATGAAGTGCTTAGGGTTAGTTGCTGGATTGTTTCTCCTGGCTGCTAGTGCAATTGTATGCATTTTTTGGAGGTTTCCTATGCTTGGCTAAAGGGTCAGTACTCTACAGGGAGTAGTCTGGCTGGTCTTGGGAGTAGTCTGGCTGGTCTTGGGAGCAAGAATGCTGTCATCCTGAGAGAGGATAGCAGGTTTGTGCTCCATGGAGCCAGTGCCACTCTCCCAGCACGGCACCTCAGCAATCCTACTGATCTGTTGGAGAACAAAATTCCAAAATTCCATGGATTCTACAATGGTTCCCGTGGATTGGAAGGTAGCAAATGTAACCCCACTATTTAAGAAATGATGGAGAGAGAAAACGGGGAACTGCAGACTAGTTAGCCTGACATCAATAATAGGGAAAATGCTAGAATCTATTATTAAGGACGTGGTAACAGGGCACTTAGAAAATAATAATAGGATTGGGCAGAGTCAACATGGATTTATGAAAGGGAAATCGTGTTTTTTGAGGTTGTAATTAGCAGAATAGATAAGGGGGAGGACCAGTGGATGTGGTGTATTTGGATTTTCAGAAGGCATTCGATAAGGTGCCACACATGAGGTTATTAAACAAAATTAGGGCCCATGGGATTGGGGGTAATATATTAGCATGGATTGAGGATTGGTTAACGGACAGAAAACAGAGAGTAGGAATAAACAGGTCATTTTCGGGTTGGCAGCCTCTAACTAGTGGGGTACCACAAGGATCAGTGCTTGGGCCTCAGCTATTCACAATCTACATCAATGATTTGGATGAGGGGACCAAATGTAGTAAATCCAAGTTTACTGATGATACAAAGCTGGGTGGGTATGTAAGTTGTGAGGAGGATGCAAGAAGGCTTCAAGAGGATGTAGACAGGCTAAGTGATTGGGCAAGAACATGGCAAATGGACTATAATATGGAGAATTGTAAAATTATCCACTTTGATAGGAAAAATAGAAAAGCAGAGTATTTTTTAAATGGTGAGAGATTGGGAAATGTTGGTGTTCAGAGGGACCTGGGTGTCCTTGTACATGAATCACTGAAAGTTAACACGCAGGTACAGCAAGCAATTAGAAAAACAAATGGTATGTTGGCCTTTATTACAAGAGGATTTGAGTATAAGAGTAAAGACATCTTACTGCAATTATATAGGGACCTGGTGAGACCACACCTGGAGTATTGTGTACAGTTTTGGTTTCCTTACCTAAGGAAGCTTATACTTGCCATAGAGGGAGTGCACCGCAGGTTCATAGAAACATAGAAGATAGGAGCAGGAGTAGGCCATTTGGCCCCTCAAGCCTGTTCTGCCATTTAATGGGATCATGGCTGATCATTCAAATTCAGTACCCTGTCCCTGCTTTCTCCCCATATCCCTTGGTCCCTTTAGCCTTAAGAAATATATCCAACTGCATCTTCCTCATCTATGATCACCCTTCCTGTTTTTGCCACCGAAGTGGATAACCTCACATTTATCCACATTATACTGCATCTGCCATGCATCTGCCCAATCACCCAACCTGTCCAAATCATACTGGAGTTTCTCTGCATCCTCCTCACAGCACACATGTCCACCCAGTTTTGTGTCATCTGCAAACTTGGAGATATTACATCTAGTTCCCTCGTCTAGATCATTAATAAATATTGTGAATAGCTGGGGTCCTAGCACCGATCCCTGCAGTACCCCACTAGTCACTGCCTGCCACTTGGAAAAAGACCCATTTATTCCAACTCTTTGCTTCCTGTCTGCCAACCAGTTCTCTATCCAAGTCAGTACCTTACCCCCAATCCCATGTGCTTTAACTTTACACACTAATCTCTTATGCGGGACCTTATCGAAAGCCTTCTGAAAGTCCAAATACACCACATCCACTGGTTCTCCCTTATCTATTCTACCAGTTACATCCTCAAAAAATTCCAGTAGATTAGTCAAGCATGATTTAGCTTTTGTAAATCCATGTTGACTTTGTCCAATCCTGTCACTGTTTTCCAAGTGCTCTGCTATTACATCTTTTCTAATGGACTAGCATTTTCCCCACTACCGATGTCAGGCTTCCAGACTGATTCCTGGGATGGGGGCATTGTCCTATGAGGAGAGATTGAGTAGACTAGGCCTATATTCTCTGGAGTTTAGAAGAATGAGAGGTGATCTCATTGAAACATACAAAATTCTTACAGGGCTTGACAGGGTAGATGCAGGGAGGATGTTTCCCCTGGCTGGGGAGTCTAGAACCAGGGTTCACAGTCCCTGAATAAGGGGTCAGCCAGTTAGGACTGAGATGAGGAGATATTTCTTCACTCAGAGGGTGGTGAATCTTTGGAATTCTCTACCCCAGTGGACTGTGGAGGCTCAGTCGTTGAGCATATTCAAGACAGAGATCAATAGATTTTTGAATATTAAGGGAATCAAGGGATATGGGGATAGTGCAGGAAAGTGGAGATGAGGTAGAAGATCAGCTATGATCTTATTGAATGGCTCAAAGGGCCAAATGGCCTACTCCTGCTCCTATTTCTTATGTTCTTATGTAACAGATTGATGGACTGCTGTTATGCCTTGAAAGCTCCTTTGAACAGTGGTATCCAGAGCCATAATGACAGCAGTCTGGGTTGCAAGACAGCTGTCTGAGACTCCAATGCAGCAGTCAGAGCTTTGATGGAAGCTGTTTGTGCTGCAATGGAAGCTGTGACATTGGTCATCAGACGCTGCACCATAGTGGGTTCCACAGGCGTGCTGATGGAGGTGAACGCCCATTCCATGTTGGAAAGGATGGGCTTCATACTTTGTGTAATGCCCTGTGCCAAGTGGAGGTGGAATCCTCCATGCACATTGACATTGAGCTATATTGGAGCTATATTCCTGGCATTGACCTCCGCCATTATTTCCCCCCACTGCCTCCTAAGCACATGACTGGAGGGCCTCCTGCCCCCCTGTGGATACAGGATGTCTCTCCTTCTCTCTACCTTTAGCAGCAAGGATTCCAGTGCATTATCAGAAAATCTTGGTACACACTCTCTTGTGTTCAGCCATTCCTCAAAGCATCAGATTCAGTTTTCAAATGACTCCCACCACTTCTTGCAGCCACAATGCACCTCCCCTTTAAGAGGAGTCGGCTGCCTTTAAGTAGCGCTAGCCACTCGCGATATCACCCCCCCCCCCCCGCTGATGCAAGGAGCCAATGAACAGCGCGGGTAACGTTGGCTGCACGTGGGAATCATGGAAATCAGCAGGCAGCACCAATTTAACGTGCTGTCTACAGCACAAAGAAGCCTGTTTTCAGGCCATTATCCAATTTAAACCCCCACAAGAGTCTGCAGACTCCCATCACCAATGGAACCCTATAAACTACTTAAGACACACGTTTACCACCAGAAATAATGAACAGAATGTTAAGTTTTACTTCAGGCAGGATATTCCATCTGGTGGGTGATGGGCCAGGGTGAACCGCTAATAGTTCGATTATTATAGGTATCTGTTGGCTCAGCCTCATTCCAGAAACAGAAGGTTATGGTTTCAAATCCTCCCTAGGGTACTTAAACTCATATTGAAGATCGACAGACCACTGTAATATAAAAAGGCACTGCCCTGTCAATGGCACCATTCTTCAAACAAGGCGCCATCTGGCCGTGCAGATGAACAATAAAGATTTCACAGCAGTAAATGTAGAGAACAGAGTGCAACTCCTGAGCTGTTGCCAATATTGCCCAAAGAAATTCTCCTTGTACTCTGTTTCCACTGGATATCAGCATAAATGAGTCATGCCATGAGGCATCGATAAACACATGCATGGTGCGTTCAAATATCAGCGCAGAAGCAAACTCATGGCTGCATTTTCATATGTGTAATAGTTGTTATTTAGATTAATGTTGGTAATAACATTTTTTTTTCAAATGTAGCTGCATTTACTGTCATCTATACTTGAAAAGGAAAAATATTCCGGGCTATGGGGAAAGATCAGGGGAGTGGGACTAATTGCATAGCTCTTTCAAAGAGCTGGCACAGGCACGATAGGCCTTCTATGATTTACAATCAGTGTGGAGTTTCCAATCATGCTAGTAACTGGTGGTAAATTTTATTGTCCATGTGATTGAAGGAGCTGTACATTATAGTTTGAAACTTAGGATGTTACCAAGCCAAATTCAATGAACAGTGTAGAAGAACAGTACAAAGCATACCTGAAATGAGGTGCCAACCTGGTGAGCCTTCAGCACCGGACTACATGCAGGCCACACAGCAAAAGCAGCATGCTGTAGACAGAGCTAAGTGATCCCACAACCAATGGATCAGGATGGTACTAGAATTGAGAAGATTCAACTACAGGAAACTTTGTGTTATCCGGAGGCTAAATGTCCGGCAAGCTCGAGCCACCGGCAAAAATCAGGAGCCGTTTTGTTAGGTTTTTTTTCTTCTCGTGGCTTTTTTTTCTTCTCGTGGCTTTTTTTTCAACAGTCAGGCTCTGCAAAGTCTCTCTGAAGCTATTGCTAAGCGACAGAGACGCTTCCAAGGTATGGCCGACTTCAACATTAACGCTGGTTTGTCCGGCAGTTTTGAGGGAGCGGCAACAGCTCGGTCCCGTCGGTGCCGGATAGCACAAAGTTTCCTGTATCAGGAAATATTGAGTCAGCTAGAACTCTTGTCTCTGGAAAAGTGAAGATTAAGAGGAGACGTGATAGAGCTGTTTAAAATGATGAAGTGGTTTGATCGAGTGGATGTGGAGAGAATGGCCAAGAAATTCATCTCGGGTGGTGGCACAAAGCAGGGGTTATCGGATCGGCCGGCCGTTATACGCAGCGCCTGATGTTCAGTTGCATTGATTGCAGTGGAACTGAATATCAGTCGCTGCGTATAATGGGCGGCCGATCTCATAGCGCCCGCTTTATGCCACCGCCCAAGATGAATTTCTAGCTCACTGTTTCTATTTGTGGCTCAGTCCAAAACAAGGGGCCATAAACATAAGATAGCCATTCACAGAGCAAAGAAAGAATTTAGGAGGAACTTACAGAGAGATTGGTGAGAATGTGTAACTTGCTGCCACATGGGCTCGTATTTTCCGTGGCCTATGACCATGTACACAGTGCGTACGCGGCCATAAGTGCCTCACAAGTTCCAGCATTACGCATGGTCTGCGCATGCGCAAAAACCCAGAATTTGCGATCTTCTTGACTGATCCTCCACATCCCCGGGAAATGGACATCCGCTGGCAGAGGGTTGGTCTATTTGCCCAACTCTTGCCCAGCGAATTCCCTTGAAACTCTTACGCCTGGTAAAAGGAGGCGTAAGGCCTTCTTTTACCAGTGTAAGGGTGAAAATAAATATTAAAATAACATTTTTCAAATAACATTTTAACATTCAAAAACCTGTAAAATAAGTTTGTGTTATTTTGTATCTTAATTAATTAATTTTAAACATATAATGATTATTTTTTATTTCAGGGTTGTGTACATGTATTTTTTGGGTGATTCCTATTAAGCGTACGGGAATTCCGTCCGTAAATGGAATCCCTATAAGCATGAAAGGAATCCCCTTTTTGATTGGTTGGGCCAGCCCACGTGATCCCAGGGGTGCTTGCGAACCGCATGCACCCCTGGGATATGTAGGCCTCTGCACAGGCCTATGCGTAAAGGCCCAGGAGCACGAGTCTCCATGGATCCAGAACCATCAGTTAGGTTCGTAGATTTATTGAGGTTCGGAGGCATCCACCCGCGGGAAGCCTCCGACCACAAATACAGGCCCATGGAGTGTTTGAAGTAGATAGCATTGATACATTTAAGGGATTGAATCATACATGAGGGAAAAGAGAATTGAGGGATATGGGGGGAAGGTTGGGAAGAGATACATAGAATTAAATAGAATGTACATTACAGAAACAGGCCATTCGAAACAACCCACCTCCTGACCCACCTCCCAACTCCCCAAAGCTGGGTATTCTGCGGCAAGTGTCTCACCTCCTGACTCCCCAAAGTCTTTCCACCATCTACAAGGCACAAGTCAGGAGTATGATGGAATACTCTCCACTTGCCTGGATGAGAGCAGCTCCAACAACACTCAAGAAGCGCAAGAAGATTCGGATCACAGGCTCACACACAGATTACCCAAAAGGGTTTTAGAAGTTGTAAGGCTTTCATTAAAGAGCTATAGTTTTAAAGCATAATCAGGTATTACATATGGTTTAAGCTGAGTATAATAGACATACAACCCGTGACAGTAGAGAGCGATCTACAACTCCCGAATCGGAATGCCACAACTGGACGGACGGGGAGGCAGTACGGTGGTCTCGGATTGGGTGGATTCCTGCAGTCTGCAGCAGCGGTCACTTCCATTGGGTCATCTCTCAAGCTGTTGGAGGTGTTAGGCCATCAGCCACCTCAGAGGCTAAACTTGACCAAGGTGTTAGGCTGTAGCCACCTCGGGGAAGCCTTCGCCCCTGACTGCCTGATTTCCTCTCTCGGTCGTCTACATTTATAGTTATTTCAGTGGGCTGGTAATCACCTGGTGTCAATCATTTGATCCCCATCCTATTGTCCAATTGTGAAGTGGGAAAGCATCCCTCGCCGTTCCTTTCTGCATGACTGAAAAGGCCTCCCTTTTATCTTTCTGAGGAATGTTTTGTTATGTTTCTTTAAGGACATTTTATGACTTTTCGGCTCCATTTTTGTCTATTATCCCCCACCCTGTGTTTTTTTGCATTTTACGATTCCCTTATCACTTCTATTTGTCTTTTGATGCTTGATATTCGACCTTGCTGGCATTTCTGCTATCTGTTCCCGGCTGCATGTTGTCAGCCTCTGTTCTAAGAATTAAAACCCATCTTTGAATCTAACAGCTATTTCTTACAATTCCCTTCTTTGAGAAGGAAATATCCTTATTGACTTCTCACAATCGGCTCTTGACTAATCTAGCTAGTTCTTATTGCTCTCTCAACTTGGGCGTTAGTTAGTAGGGAGTCTTGAAGATTTCTCCCTTCCTTACAGTCCATTCCTTTGAGGAGAAGGAGCAACCTCTGACCCCTTACTCAAATTCAAATTCTGGTGTTCCAATTCTGCCCCGCCTGGGGTACCCTCTGTTTCTTGTATCTTTCCTGATGTTACCCCGCCTGGGGCCTCCTCTACATTGCTTCGGATCTTCTCTTTCGGTGTGCTCAATTAATTTGTTAGTGCTGATTAGTCATGGGCGTGAGTACCCAATTGGCTTATGTATCAAAGTCTTACTCCACACGTTACATATATCAAATACACTATCATTACAAGTTGGATAACTACCAGAGCATGTGAAATAATACGAACGCAAGGGTGTGCTGCTGTATTAAGCCCAAATCCCACCAGTGTGAGTTGTCCTCTATGCTGTCAATTTCAATATCCATTCTCGAGTTGTCTTGCTCCAAAACATAAAAATGCTTTAGGGAGGAGTTCAGTCACATCACAAGCTCACTGAAGGGGAATGTAGTATCCGAATTGTGCCACATAATTGTGCAGCTCATTCTTAAGTATCTCATTTACTGTCAGTTTCACTTCAGCATAGGTTTTGATATTGAGTAAAATGTGTTGGTTGATGGGACAGGTCCTGTTAGACCTGTAAAGCATGGTAGTTGCGGTAGTAGTGACACAGGAGGCACCACCAAAACCACCTCATACTGGATTCGCACTGGTTTTTCCCACGCTCTGTTACCTAGAAAACACAATTATTACAGTCACAGTTAAATTCAGTCTTACAATCATTTCAAGTGACATTACAGTTTAACATCTAATCAACAAATTATGGACTTAACAGATTCTCCAGATCTCTCTTTTACTCATATCCATCTTGTGGATAATTCTTACTAAACATGATTTCTCCTTAGCCCTCAATTGTCCCAATCCAGATTCCATGTAACTCTCCACTTCAACTTCAATTTCAATCCCTCTAACAGGTACCAGTGTATTTAACTCTATTCTGATTGTTTCATTAATTAGATAGTTTCTCGATGGTTGTCTCGCTCTCCTGAGCCACATTAACCATTTCATGTCTTGCTGTTGTCAAGTAACTGAGCAGACTGAGACCCGTTCTTCAGTGCAGATTCACCATACATTCCCGGATGGTAATTGCCTCATACATAACGAATCACATTTGCACACTCATACCGGTATCTCAATATCGTGCCACACGTGCCATCCGGTACAAGTCTTTCTCGGGCTTCCAGGTGATCTTATCAAAAGATTGTCTGGAGGTCTTTGTTCATCTACCACTGCATGGTTCTGATGTCTTGGGTAGTGGCCAGGCTATCAAAATCAGTTTTCTTAAAAAGTTCATTATAGGCACAGACACAAATGCATCAAAGAGAAAGCTATCAATTTACTAATCTTAACTACACTTTCCTGATTTTCAGTAGAAAGTTTGGGAAATTCTCAATTGGTGGTATAATTCTCCTGTTTCTATCTCACACCCTCAATCACTTCCTCTCTCCATTTTACACATCCTATTAATTACTATTCATATCTCATTCATGAGCCCTGGAGGAACTATACTGTCCAGTACAATATTTAAGATTGAAAACATAGATCAAACATTCTCACTTGGTCCAAGTTATTAACACTTTTTATTTATCATTATTTTAGAGAATCTTTTATTTTCCCAAAAGTAACCCAATATATAGTGCCTGAGTCCATTTTGTTATTACAAAATTATCCCCAAATCCAAACAGCAGTATTATGGAACTGACAGGTTTTGTCAATGTTCAATTTTATTTCTATCAACTTATCCTCCATTTCCAATTTCAGAAACAAGTGATTCCCAGGCTAGATGGCTTACACAGTCTTTTAACATTAGAGACAGAAGTGCTGCAATTAGTTTACAAGGTAACTTCCATATAACAAAAGAAAGAAGAGATTCCATTGTGACTCTACTTAGAGCCCAAGGGGTTAATTTATCAAATCATAATTTTCCTTCTGTCACTGTCGGGAAATATTAACTTAAAATTAAGAAACTTAAATTTAATACTGTCCAATATCTTTAAATTTCATACTAAATTTGTTGCTTGGTGAACTTAAACAGCTGTCAGTGGAAAGGGTTAACTCCTTTGCAGGTTTTTAAGGTGGTGGAGCAAAACATTGGCAGGCGCACGCAATTGCGTCACTTCACGTAAATTTAAAAAAAACTTTCCCGATCAAAAAAGACAGTTGTGTTTTCACACTTTAACTAAACATGAACAGAACAGATAAAATAAAATAAACTAGCACATTCTTGCAGAAAACAGTAAATTACGTCATATTTCTTATTGTCCTTTCTTCAGATGTCTTTCCAAAATACTGTAAAAACATTGAATATAACTGGAGAAAAATGAGTTTTTCACATTTAAGCAAATCAAATCAAACTGCTTTGGAAGATTTCACCATAGCAACCGCGATTCCAAGGCTAAATGTCAGACTGAAACTTAATCTTTTGTTAAACAAACTTTTTGTTGCTCTTCTCAGTTTTTACACACCAGCTTAACTTAAATTGTAGTTGTACTGGTCTTGCTAGACGTGCTACTATCTAGTTATCCAGCAAGCTAAACACTTATTCAATAATTCCTCGAGAAGCTGGGTTGCTGTTTTGAAGCTTTACTTGAACAAATTTGTGAAACTGTAAACAAAGACAAAGTATGTTTTGTACATAGAACTGAGTACTATACATTAAATGTTACATAAGATATAAACATATTTATAACAATAGAATAGACTAATTGTATAACTAAATGGCACTTGAGCTAGACTTCTGTAGCTAACAACTAATAACTTCTTATAAACAAAGTATTGTCAAATACTACACTGACAAAGTTGCTATCATGTTAACAAACAAAGATACTCACAGACATTGCATCTGGCCTAGCATATGAGATGAGATGGCACTGGATTGAGAATCTCACATGAGGGATTCTCCATTACTCAGTGAGTTCTTTCTGGAAAACTACTTCCGGGTTGAGACAGGAAGTAGGTCAAATGACCTCTTGCAGTATACTAACACTGCTATACAATAACTACCACCAGAGGGTGCTATCTGCATGTAATAAGTCCAGAACAGTAGTTCAAAGTTTTTTTCCCCAATGATTGTGGCACAATCTTATTCGCACATTCTTAAAACTTCCAAAATCCAAGACAAGACAAAAGTTTTTAAACGCTTTTAACACAGAGAAGTGGGTGGAGCTAAACCACACATATCGGGATCTTTCTTTTAAAGACAGACTTTTCAGACAAATGAAATACTGTAACTTCTTAAACATTCATAGTCAGGAAAACATTCACGCTTTAACACACATTTTCATACAAACTGAAATTCCAGCATTTTTTTGAGGTTCCTTTCACTCAGCAAATCTTGTGTTTTATTTGTCTCGGCACAGACATTAATAACTTCCATGTCGGTAAAGCTTTAAATTTCTCTTTTGTTTCTCTTTTTAAATCGGTGTCTCAGCAGCTTTTCCTGGCTTTCCAAATCCCTGTTTTTTCCCTTCCTTTGCTGAGTTTTCAGATTGGTTAGCCTGCAAATTAGATCTTTATCCTTCTTTATCTCTCCCTTTCTCTCCTGCACTTTATGCTTTACCTCCTTCAGGCTATCTATCAACTGTTCCCGGTGATATGCCAACGCCATTGTATTTGTGGTTTTACCTTTCAACAAGCTCTTTACTGCTCCCTTCTTTCAGAGAGAATAAAACATTATACTCAGTCTAAGCAACGATCACATGCGTTTGACCAGAACCTTACAACTCCTAACTCTGTGATCCCACTTCTGACACCACTGTAAGATCCGGATCACAGGCCACACACAGATTACCCAAAAGGGTTTTAGAAGTTGTAAGGCTTTTATTAAAGAGCTAGGGGGAAAAATTCATTTGGCTTGTGCCTCCTGTTAGTGCCTTAAGAGGGCGCTAATGGGGCGCAAATCAACTAGCGCCCGGGCGCGCCGATATCTGCACCTCTCGCGGAATTGGCCAGACATTTTGCGGCGGCGCTAAACAATACCGCCCGACGTCCTGCGCACGCAGATCTTGACGTCATTCGCGCGTGCAATGCCCTTGTGGCGACCCGGAACGGAAATTGAATGGCGCCCCCCCTCCTTTCCACCTGATGCAACCAGCGACAGGTAGACTGGAACACTTCACAGTCGCTGTGGGGCTGGGGGGGCACTATTTAAAGGGGACCTCTTCCTGGCTTTTTGTGTGGTAGACATTTTTACACCACTCGTTCTGAGAGAGAGAGAGATTTTGAGAGAGAGAAAGAGAGACTTCTGCATTGAGTCAATGCTGTGTGAAGTAGTTTTGGCTTCTGACCATAACTTTGCAGGTACTTTGGTTTTTGACCTTCATTACTTTGATTGCCAAGAGACTATGGGGGCTGCACTAAATGGGGGCGTCGTCCTGCGCCAGCAGATTCGGAGGCCACAGAGATGCAGAGAGAGAGTGGCAATCATGGCCAGATGGAGGAGGGCCAACAGGCCTCTGTACAGGAGACCTTACTCTCCCAGGGTATTTCGCCAACAATTCTCATACATTAATATGTCTGAGGAGCAGTGTTTGCGAAGGCTGCGCTTCAGCAAGGAGGTGGTCACTGAGCTCTGCCATCTGCTGCAGCCAAATCTGCAGACTCAACTGAGGAGCAGGACGTCTCTGTCGGTGGCAGTGAAGATAACAGTGGCTCTCAACTTTTATGCCACCGGCTCATTTCAATCAGCTACTGGGGACATCGCCAATATCTCCCAGTTCGCGGTCCATTGCTGCATCCGTCAGGTCACAAATGCCCTCTATAAAAGGAGACGAGAGTACATCTCTTCCTCCATGATCCCGGACAAGCAGCATGAATATGCTATGGGCTTTGCGAGGATAGCGGGCTTCCCCTTGGTGCAGGGTATCATTGATTGCACACATGTGGCTTTGTGTGCTCCGCATGAGAATGCAGAGGATTTCCGCAACCGAAAGGGGTTCCATTCCTTAAAACACAGCTGATACTCGCTGTCAATGCCTGTTATCCTGGCAACAACCACGATGCATACATCCTGCGCCAGACTACTGTGGCAGAACATTTCCAGGCATCGCATCACCCAGGTGGTTGGCTTCTCGGGGACAAGGGATATCCACTGTGCACCTGGCTGATGACACCGCTCCGTACGCCCAACACCCCTGCTGAGCTGCTTACAACGAGAGCCATTAAACTACCAGGAACATCGTTGAGCACACAATCGGCGTGCTCAAGCAATGGTTCTGCTGTCTGGACCATTCTGGAGGAGCCCTGCAGTACTCAGCTGAGCGAGTCTCCCACTTCGTTGTTGTGTGCTGCATGCTGCATAACCTGGCAATCCTCAGGACCCAACCAATGCCACCAGGCCTTGGAGCACCACCAGAGGAGGAGGAGGAGGAAGAGGAGGAGGATGATCATCAACAGCACCAAGGCAGGAGGGAGGCCCACAATGTAAAAACTGGAAGGGCCGTCCGTCAATAACAACATGAATGAAACCAACCCGCAACCCCTAAGCTGGCCAAGGCAGCAATGATTGCAAAGACCAAAGATGTACATTTTGAATACAAAATCTGATTTATTTTACAAACTCTGTGTGTGTAATTTCCTCATGACAAACTAATAGAAAGAAACACAAAAAAATAGTCATTAACATAACTGGTTCTCACAACCTGGAGATAATGTCCAAAACACTAAACAAAAGTTTGACCACGAACCTCGGCCTTTAATAAAAAAATGACCAACATTTTGTCACGCCTCCTACTTTTTGCCCTTCGAGGGTGATCTCCTTCCCTTGCACACTTCCCCCCTTCCCACCCTACTGCTCCTCCGTAATGGGACCCCAGTGGCTGCAGCATGGCTGGTGGAAGGCTGCTGATTGTCTGACAATGAGACTGCAGATGCCCTTGAAGGACGTCATCGACCAGCTCTGGGCCTGGAGGGCCCGGTTGCAGACTGCACCAACTCTGCATGGGCGGCAGCAGTCTGTCCTACAGGCGGTGGCAAGTGCAGTGGAAAAGTGACAGTGGTGGCAGCAGGAATGCTGTCATCTTGAGAGAGGACAGCAACTCCCTGCTCGACCGACACACTGACATTCCCACGGGGCAGCACTTCAGCATCCGGAGCAATCTGCTGGAGTACAGATTGCTGACCTGCTGCAGCACGGTGAGAGCCCTGGGTAAATGTGTCCGAACCAGCGAGGATGGCAGCAGTCAGTGCTCGCATGGCCTCAATCTGAGTCTGCATGAGAGCAGTCAGAGATGGGGTCACCGCAGCCAGTGACTGAATTGCAGCACTAAACATTTGCGTGGCATCTACCTGTGCTACAACTAAGTGCGCCACACTCCTTGCCAGTGATTCAATGCATTCAGGCACCCTTCCCACTGCACCCATGAGCTCAGTGTGCATGTGTCCACTGCCTGGGTGTTCATTTCAGCAGTCAGCCGCTCCTCCTCTGCGTCCAGTGCAGTAGGACTCGCTGGAATTCTCTCCCTCCGGGGAGAAGGCCCCCGAGCTTCCCTACCCCCATCGCGTTGCTGCAGCCCACTGGGTCCTGGAGCTTCACCCTCATCAGACCCTTCCCCCCAGCTCCACTCCAGGGAAGGAGTGTTCCCAGTGTGGGCATGGGCTTCCTCGGGAGAGGATGGCGCTGATGCTCCGGCTTCATCTTCCTCCTCACCTGCAGCTTCACTCCCATTGGCAGCTTGAGGGCCCATCTCCTCAGCTGGTGAATCACCATCTAAAAGCAGGCAGGTACAAGAGTGGCTTTAGCGTGAGGACAGGGTGGCAATAAAGGAGGAATGAGTGCAGTGATTTAGTAAGTTCAATTGAAAGTGTCAAAGGCTGGTGTTCTGAGGGACAAGTGGAAGGAGAGAGGACAAAAGGGTGATTATTAAATCCGTGTGTTAATGGAGACACGGAATGCAGGAGTTGGTTTAACAAGTCTTTACTGAATGGAGACAATCTGGAAACAAACTACAGAAGCCTGCCAGGGCCTTTTATACAGGGATGGTCACTGCCGGTACTGCAGTCTGAGACCAGTTATTCCCTTAAAGGGACATACACAACAGTGATGACCTTACCATTGCGGTCCAGAACAGGGTCGGCCTCTCCAGTGACGACGGGACCAATCACCCGGCTTGCCACAATCCTGTGAACGTGCACCTCAAGATCGCTGAGGGGTTGCAGCTGAGGCCACCCTCCACCTGTCCATTGCTGCTGCCTCCTATTATGAGATAGCTTGGCCTGCAAGAAAAAGGACGGCGTCTGATTAAATACACAGCCATGGTCTTGCCTGATGTGCCTCCTGTAGTGTTCGTGTGTAATTGAGACACGGACTGCAGAAGTTGGTTATAACAGGTGTTTACTGAATGGAGACAAAACTGGAACTACTATACAAAGTTACTGCACAGGCTTATATACAGGGGTGGTCACTACTGGTACTGCAGTAAACAGGGGCTGCAGAATATAGTTCCTTCTTCAAGGTACATACACTAAAATTCCTCCCCTTTTAGCTAAACAGCACATAACATTCGATTAATAATTAAATAACATATTTACAATTACAGTTGCTATATACATTAGCTGAAGTTAATCAATTATAAATTCAGTCTTTGAGGAGGCTTCCTGATTCTGTCCGGATAACGCCTCTTTGGGGTATCAGGTTCTTCTGGCAAAGTTGATTCGGGATCAACGTCGTTGTTTGGTTCGTCTGCTTCCAATATCACCGATTCTGAGGTAGATGCAATTGGTACTTCGGTTTCATTACCAGGTGTATAGGATCGTGGTGTAGATTTGACGTTTTCCAGTGACTTTAGAATCTGGTCAGCATGGCGTCTTACAATGCTCTCTCCAATGTCCACGGTATACATTAGAGGTCCTTGCCGTGTGCAGATCGTTCCTGGCTGCCATTTCTCTGTGCAGTAGTCTCGGGCCAAAACTGGTTGACCTATCTTGAAACTCCTGGTTGGCCTTTCATTCATATTCTGAAACTGCCTGTTCTCCACATCTCTTCTGATGTTTGGCTTAACCAAATCCAAGCGGCATCTTAGTCTTCGATTGAAGAACATCATGGCTGGAGTTTGGTTGGTAACCGCATGTGTCGCATTCCGGTAGGCAAACAAGAAGTTATCCACCTTGTGTTGTAGGGGTATGTCTTCATTACACATTGCCTTGATAGCCTTCTTGAATGTTTGAACGAACCTCTCGGCCAATCCATTAGTGGCTGGATGATATGGGGTGGATGTGTAATGCTTAACACCATTGTTCTTTAAGAACCTCCGGAACTCTTCAGACACAAACTGTGGTCCATTGTCGGAGCAAATCTGTTCAGGCAGCCCATTTCTGGCGAATATGGTTCGTAAGACTGTGATAGTTTTTTCTGTGGTGGTTGAGGACATTTTTATTACCTCTGGCCACTTTGAATGTGCATCCACCGCAATTAAAAACATCGAGTCCATGAATGGACCAGCAAAATCAATGTGTACCCTTTGCCATGGAGATGAGGGCCACTCCCATGGATGTAGAGGGGCTTGTGGTGGGGCGTTTTGGACCTTCTGGCATCCTGTACAGCTCTTGGTCATCTCTTCGATTTCTCTATTGATTCCCAGCCACCACACAAACGCTCTGGCTAAGTTTTTCATTTTTACCCCTCCCAGATGACCCTCATGAAGCTCATTGAGCAGTCCATCCTTCAATTTGGGTGGAATCACTACTCTGGATCCACACATCAAGGTTCCTCGGCACACTGACAGCTGTTCTCTTCTCGGCGAGAATGCTGGCAACAGTGGTTCGCCATGTGCTGGCCATCCCTTCACCGTTAAATCATAGACCCTGGAGAGTGTCGGGTCATTTCGTGTTTCCTTTTCTATGTTTGCATTCGTCACAAGTAAACATTCGACTATGGTCGAGTGGAATATCTCCACAGGATCCACTGCAGGTGCTTCTTCCACCGTCGGCAACGGTAGGCGCGACAATCCATCAGCATTCCCATGCTGTTTAGTTCCTTTGTACTCTATGTCATATTGGTGTGCCCCGAGGAAAAGGGACCACCTCTGTAGCCGTTGTGCTGTCATTATCGGGATGCCCTTCTTAGGGTTGAAAATGGAGACAAGAGGTTGATGATCAGTTAGTAGAGTAAATTTCTGTCCGTGCAGGTAGTGGTTGAACTTCTTCACCCCCCACACCAGGCTGAGGGCCTCTTTGTCAATCTGGGTGTAGTTACGCTCGGCTGAAGTTAACGAGCGTGATGCAAAAGCTATCGGCCTCTCTGAACCATCAAGGAATTTATGTGACAGTACCGCTCCAACGCCGTAGGGAGACGCATCACACGCCAGTCTTATCGGTAGTGATGGGTTGTAGTGAGCCAATACTTCTCTTGAAGTGATCAGGCCTTTACACTTCTGAAAGGCCCGCTTACATTCATCGCTCCATTTCCATGCTACTCCAGTTTGTAGCAGGGTGTTCAGTGGGTGCAGAATTGTAGACAAATTCGGCAAAAACTTATGGTAGTAATTCACCAATCCGAGGAATGACCTCAGTTGCGACACATTTTCAGGCGCTGGAGCCTTAACTACCGCTTCAATTTTGTCAGGGGACTTATGTAACCCCTCTTCATCAATCACGTGGCCACAATATGATATCTGTTTCTTAAAAAACTCGCACTTGGGGCGATTGGCTCGTAGCCCATGTTCTCTTAGTCTAGTGAGCACCTGCTCTAGGTTGGCAAGGTGTTCACTGTCATTTTCACCTGTCACTAGGATGTCGTCCAAGTAACACTGAGTCCCCGGAATCCCTTGCAGGACTTGTTCCATCGCTCTTTGCCATATAGCCGGAGCTGATGCTACTCCGAATACCAGTCGATTATACTGGTAAAGACCTTTGTGAGTGTTTATCGTGAGATATTTCCTAGAGGATTCTTCAACCTCCATCTGCAAATATGCTTGCGCTAGGTCAATTTTTGTAAAACGTGTCCCTCCAGATAGTGAGGCGAAAATATCTTCTATCCTCGGAAGAGGATACTGTACTGTGTGAAGGACTGGGTTCACAGTCACCTTGAAGTCCCCACAGATGCTAACCTTCCTTGGCTCCTCAGACTTATTGTTTAACGTTTTCTTCATGACAGGAACGATGGGTGTCGCCCACTCGCTCCAGTCTACCTTAGATAACACGCCTGCATTCTCCAGATTCTCCAGCTCTGCCTCGACGGCTGGGCGAATTGCATATGGTACCGGTCTTGCTTTGAAAAACTTGGGAATTACATTCTCTTCTATTTTTATCGAGGCGGTTACGCCTTTAAGAGTTCCCAGTCCTTGTTGAAATACCTCTTTAGCGTTAGCTAAGATTTTTGACAATCGGCCAGATGTGACGTCGTCATCCTTTTTACCAGCCACAGTCAGTGCCTGAATGGAGTGCCAGTCTAAACTTATCTTTCTGATCCATTCACGTCCCAATAATGGTGGTCCACCATCTTGCAGTATGTACAGATACAATTTCTGTATTTCCTTGCCGTTGTATTCGACAGGCACCCTCATTTTCCCTCTGGGATATACTTTCTGCCCCGTATATGTCTTCAAGACAATGGATGTGTCTTTCAAGGGTATGTGTGAGAATAGCCGCTCGTAGTCTCGTCAATTCATGACGGTCAGGGCTGATCCTGTATCCAATTCCATTTTGACTTGGGACCCTGCTATCGTGAGGGTGACCCAAATGGTTCGGTGATCCTCTTTTGCGATTACGTTGTGTAGTTTGAGACAGCTTAGTCTCTTGTTCCCGGATTCACTATCGCTCTTCTGGTCTTCGGAACTACTGTCCGTCATCTTTTGTACTTTCCTGTACTTTTCCTTAGTAGTCTTTTTGTTGTCGTTAGTCTTCTTCCCGGACCTGCAAACTCGTGCAATGTGTCCCATCTTTCCGCATTGCCTGCATGTTTTGTCCTTGAACCAGCAGTCCTTCTGGTCATGGGTTGTTCTGCCGCAGCGATAACATTTTTCAAATCCCCGTGTCATTTCATGGGTGCCGTATTCCTGTGGCTTTTGCTGTATTTCCGCAGCTCCCCTTGCTGCTGCTTCGTACGATACTGCCACGCTGAAAGCCTTATCTTGCGTCAGCTCTTTCTCTGAGAGTAACCTCTTCTGGGTTCCTTCACTCAGGAGTCCACAGACAAATTTGTCCCGTAGGGTATCTGCCAGTCCTGCTCCAAACTGGCAGTGCTTTGATAGCTTGCGCAGTTCCGTAAGGTAATCAGCATTGCTCTCATCCTTATGCTGATTTCTCTTGTGGAATTTAAATATTTCTGCTATCAGCAGCGGTGTAGGATTTAGGTGTTCCTGTAGGATATCAACAATTTCGTTAAAACTCTTCTCCATCGGTTTGACTGGAGTGTTCAGGTTCCGCAATAGGCCGTACGTTCTTGCGCCCATTAAGTTTAGTAGTACCGATGCCTTTTTCTCATCGGCTACTTCATTTGCCTTGCAATATACTTCGACTCTTTCCACATACGTGGTCCAGTCTTCTATTTCATTATCGAAGGCAGTGATATTGCCAGTCTTCGACATCTTGGAGATCTAAGATGGCGCCTCCCGCGCTTTGCCTTCTTCCCCGATTGAACAAAATGGCGCCTCCCACGTTTTGCCTTCTTCCCCGATTGAACAAAATGGTGCCTCCCGCACTTTTCCTTCTTCCCTGCTGGATTAAGATGGCGCCTCCCGCGCTTTCTGTCTTTTCCGCTGCTGCCAACGCTGTTGCTGGCGTTTTTATGCCTTGATGGCGACGCCCTATGGTCTTCGCGTGCTTCCCCTCGCGCTGCTGCCAACGCCGCCCTCCGCGGTCCCCATGGCAAACTGCAGCTCCTCGCGGCTTTCTGCGCTTCTAAGTTCTTTTTCTTTTATTTTAATTACTGTTCCCGTCGTCAGAGCAGACCCTATGGGACACTTTCCTCCCTCTTCTCGGGTCTGTACGCTGCCCAGCTTCGTAGCACCGGCCGCGCCCTGTGTGCTCCACCCTCTCTCTCTTTCTCCTCTTCCCGACAACGCTGCTCGGCCCCGTTGAAAAGCCACCCAATCGAGCTCTAGCCCGCCGCAGCCCAGGATGGATCAGTGTACTACCTGCCACCAGCCCGATTAGCTGGAACACCATAGACTGGAGAACCAAGCCCAGATCTCGACAGCCTCTCCTGCAAATCTTCGAATTCGATGAATCAGAGGGCGGTTGCCCACGGTCGACGCCCGTTTCTTCTGTTTGTTTTTTTTTCTTTTTGGATTTCTTCCTTCTGGCTTCGACCTCTAATAACTTTGCTTCAGGGATGGATCCCCGTGAGGTGGTGCAGAACTCTAGGTAAGTTCGGATCTGTTCGTCGCCAATGTAATGTCCGTGTGTAATTGAGACACGGACTGCAGAAGTTGGTTATAACAGGTGTTTACTGAATGGAGACAAAACTGGAACTACTATACAAAGTTCCTACACAGGCTTATATACAGGGGTGGTCACTACTGGTACTGCAGTATACAGGGGCTGCAGAATATAGTTCCTTCATCAAGGTACACACACTACACCTCCCATAATTGAATAGCCCTTACTGTATGCAGCCATGGTCTTGCCTGATGTGCCTCCCATAGGTAAATAGCCCTTATTGTAAGCAGCCATGGTCTTGCCTGATGTGCCTCCCATAGGTGAATAGCCCTTACTGTATGCAAAGTGTGGTTTCATGAGAGGGCCATAGGTGTTGGATGAGTGTTGGGCATTGGGGTTTTAAGACCTTCTGGCAATAGAGTGAGTTTGAGATGAAGGGATGGAGAGGTATTGAAAAAAAGCCACCCACCCTGACCAACCAAGTGAGGTCATTGAACTTTTTTCTACATTGTATATGGGTCCTGGGCACCATGCTCCTGGAGGAGACGCTCTATGCCACCTCCCTCCACACTCTTCTGTAATCGCACGGCAAAAGCCTCCTGCCACTCTCAGGGTACAGTATTGATCTTCTGCGCTCCACCACGCCAACCAGAGCCTCCAAGGCCCGCTTGCTGAAGTGCTATGCTCGCTCCCTGGCCCTCTCCATTGTCCTTGGCTGCAAGATTTAGGCACAGGTCTCTCCAGGCCGAGATTCAAGGCTGCAATGAGCAGGGTGTGGCTGGAGAGCAAGATCGACCCTCCCCTTTAAGAACTGACCGGCGCCAGTGTGTCTGTGTTCCATGGCTAACTGACAGCACCTGCACTGCGCCCGCGCTCTGAGTTAGCGCCTCGCTCCTCAGCCTTTGCGCCTTAAGAGAAGTGTGTAGTGCCTGATTTAGCACTCCAATCACCTCCAGGGCTGATAAAAGCCAAGTTTGCAACCGGAGGCGATAATTAGCGCCAGGCGCTAAACTTTACACACGGCCGATAATCGTGCCCCAAACGGGGCGATACTGAATTTTTCCCCCTTACAGCTTTAAAGCAAAATCAGGTATTACATATAGTTTAAGCTGAGTATAATAAACATACAACCCGTGACAGTAGGAGCGATCTACAACTCCCGAATCGGAATGCCACAACCGGACAGACGGGGAGGCAGTACAGTGGTCTCGGATTGGGTGGATTCCTGCAGTCTGCAGCAGTGGTCACTTCCATTGGGTCATCTCTCAAGCTGTTGGAGGTGTTAGGCCGTCAACCACCTCAGAGGCTAAACTTGACCAAGGTGTTAGGCTGTAGCCACCTCAGGAAAGCCTTCGCCCCCGACTGCCTGATTTCCTCTCTCGGTCGTCTATATTTATAGTTATTTCGGTGGGCTGGTAATCACCTGGTGTCAATCACTTGATCTCCCATCCTATTGTCCAATTGTGAAGCGGGAAGGCATCCCTCGCCGTCCCTTTCTGCACAACTGACAAGGCCTCCCTCTTATCTTTCTGAGGAATGTTTTGTTATGTTTCTTTAAGGACATTTTATGACTTTTCAGCTCCATTTTTGTCTATTATCCCAACACCCTGTGTTGTTTTGCATTTTACGATTCCCTTATCACTTCTATTTGTCTTTTGATGCTTGATATTCGACCTTGCTGGCATTTCTGCTATCTGTTCCCGGCTGCATGTTAGTCCATGTTCTAAGAATTAAAGCCCATCTTTGAATCTAACAGCTATTTCTTACACCATCCAGGACAAAGCAGTCCGCTTGATTGGCACCCCATCCACCACCTTCAGCATTCACTCCCTCCATCACTGGCGCACCGTGGCTGCAGTGTGTACCATCTACAAGATGCACTGCAGCAACTTGCCAAGGCTTCTTCGGCAGCACCTCCCAAACCCGCAACCTCTACCACCTAGAAGGACAAGGGCAGCAGGCGCATGGGAACACCACCACCTCCAAGTTCCCCTCCAAGTCACACACCATCCTGGCTTGGAAATATATCGCCATTCCCGCATCGTCGCTGGGTCAAAATCCTGGAACTCCCTCCCTAACAGCACTGTGGGAGTACCTTCACCACACGGACTGCAGCAGTTCAAGAGGCAGCTCACCACCACCTTCTCAAGGGCAATGAGGGATGATCAATAAATGCTGGCCTTGCCAGCGACGCCCACATCCCATGAATGAATAATTTTTTTTTTTTAACTGGTCTGTGCCAGTGTTTATGCTTGACATGAGCCTCCTCCCACCTTACTTCATCTAACCCTATCAGCATAACCTTCTATTCCTTTCTCCACCATGTGTTTGTCTAGCTTTCCCTTAAATGCATCTATACTATTCGACTCAACTACTCCATGTAGTAGTGAGCTCCACATTCTAACCACTCTTTGGGTAATGAAGTTTCTCCTGTATTCCCTATTGGATTTATTGGTGTCTATCTTATATTTATGGTCCCTAGCTTTGGTCTCCCCCGCAAGTAGAAACACGGGGAAAAAATTCAGTATCGACCATTTTAGGGCGCTAACATCGCCTTGGCAGCAGCACTCATTAGCACCGGCGACCGCGAAATTGAGCTTTACCGCCCCCTAGTGGGAAGTGGAGTGCTAAATCAAGCACACCACTTCCTTCTTGGAGCACAACCGGCAGCAGGTGGGGCGAAGACTTCAGCTGCGCTGCACACTGGTCCATGCAGCACTGCCGCGTTCAAAGGCTCCTTCCCTCCCTTAAAGGGAAGGGCCATCGCTGCAGGCTCTGCAATAGAAAAATTACCTACCTGGACCACGAAGGCAACTGCAATCCCGTGCAATCAGAGTGCCAGGCTGATCGACTGGGGGCAGGAGCCCGCGAAAAAACCTGGAACAAGAAAGGTAAGTTTTTTTTACTTACCTCGGCCACCTCGCCTTTAATAATTGGCCCCGAAACTGCCGGCCGCCCAATGCACACCACCTGCAGCTGTCGGTGTTTTCGACTGGCACTGCTGCAGGGGGCGGATGTCAATTTCGGGTCCGGGGCGCTACCGGGGCGATGCGTATGGCAATGACGTCACGATCTCTGGGCGAAGGAGATTGGGGCGCAACACCGCAGCGCTGCCACAAAACTCACGCCAAATATGGCGGGAGTCGATGTCAGTGCCACGCCCAGTCACAAAGCCATTTGCACCCCAGGGGTGCTAACAGGAGGTGCAAAGGCACCCAATTTCGCCCCCATCTTCTCTACGTCTACCCTATCAAGGTAATTAGAGGGGAGGAGACTCGTGTGAGATATAAATATAGGCATGGAGCAGTTGGGGCAAATAGCCTGTGTCTATGCTGTAGAGTCTATATTTATGTAAATAAAAAAGCATGAAGCTGATAAACTCTTCAGGCAGTTTAAAAGCAGCTCCCAGTACAATCTGACATGTACGAGCAGATTTTCCTGTTCTTGCACCAGAAATGTTTGGACCGCCTGGGAAATCAGACAAGGTTGAGCACATGCCCCTAGCAAAGCCCATACAATTTTCTGCCCATTAATGTAAATGGATGGAATATTAGGCAGGCTCGCTTACAGGCATGCGGTCCTCCTGCCTAATTTTCCTGTATTCACTGCACTCAAGCCACCTAATAGCCTCAGGTGCAGGAGAAGGAAAATCTGGCCTAATATGCTAAAATATTTTCTTTTTCTATGTAATATAATTTCTACGTCATATAATTGCAGCGTGAAAGTCACCTCTGGATCGGGAGTGAAGATGTTGGCTTTCCAAAAATAGGAATATGGGGTTTAAAGTCAATAATAACCCTGAACTGAACACCAATGTGGAAACATTGTATTCTGCCATATTAATGCAGTTGTATCTCATTCAGTCTAGCTTTAGGCAATATTGTTGTTCTGTAGCAGATCGTGAGCAATTAGCATGACTGATGGCTTCGTATAAGTGGAGCAGCAGAGGTGCAGTCAGTTGGCACTTGTGTCAGCGGTAGTTTGGTGCAATCACATAACTCTGCACAAATGACTACGGTAAGCCCTGAGCCCACTGCGTATGCAGGAAAACCATCACCTACAACTCCACAGTTGTCTATGCAGCCATCCAGCTGTGTTACTCCTTCAACTAAAGAAACATTTGATAGTAATGGCGATCCACAATGTACAAGAAAAAAATGCTACAACAAAATACCGCAGAATTTCCGCAGAGGCTCTCCAATCTCCTGCCGTAACTTTGGTGACAGATCAGTGAAAAACCAGGAGAAACAACATAAACAGCCATTTATACTGTTTCTCCAGTGTTTCTGCCGACATTCTGCAGGAAGTCCGGAGAGTCCCGGATTGATTGTAAATATGTCCAAAAGGTGTTTAATTGCAGAGCTAATCAAAAGACCTGAGCAATTAAATCCTCATGTACCTTTTTCCTATCTGCTGCTGTTTTTTCACTAAACTAAATATAGTGTTGTGCATAGTGGTACAGGGCTTCAGTCAATTCCTTTAGTGAGCAGTGCATGGCAAAGTAGCTCATTCTTGAGATGTCCATGCTGGTTCATGGTAGCTCCTGGGGAATTGCAGTTGAGAGTGCTGGTGACCTTCGATGTCACTTGTTAGCGCATTGCAGATGGTTGATTGTTCCTGCAAGTCTGTGTGCACCAAGCAGTGCATGTCAGCCACAGCTTCTCTAGTGAGCCTGATCCTCCTCTGGCAGCTGTTCCTCTGCCATGCTCAGAAAACCTGATTGTTGTTATAGGCCCACTGCCATACATAGTATCTGCTGCAGCTTGTGAGTCCCTCCCCCCCCCATGCCTCTTTGATTTGGACTTTTCTCTTCTCCTCCTCCTCCACTATGGCAATGGCTGTGAGAACAATGCTTGTGGTCAGAAGGCGCCAATACTAATCAATGTTCTCCTCTACTCACAAACTTCATGGTCATAATTCTGACTTCTGTACAATACTCACCTTTCAATATGCTTCTGTTGCTGCAGAATGCTGCATTAGTCGCTCATCGGGAACGGTTACTGGACTAGTAGTCCAGCAGGCCTGGACTAATGATTTGTGAGACGTGAAATTTAAATTCAGTTAATTAAATAAATCTGGAATAAAAATCTAGTATTAGTAATGGCGACCATGAAACTACCGGATTGTTGTAAAAACCTATCTGGTTCACTAATGTCCTTTAGGGAAGGAAATCTGCCGTCCTTACCCGGTCTGGCCTATATGTGACTCCAGACCCATAGCAATGTGGTTGACTCTTAAATGGCCTAGCAAGCCACTCAGTTGTAAAAAAAAACACTACGGAAAACAATAAGAATAAAACTGGACGGCACTATGGGAGTACCTTCACCACGCGGACTGCAGCGGTTCAAGAATGCAGCTCACCACCACCTTCTCAAGGGCAATGAGGGATGGGCAATAAATGCTGGCCTTGCCAGCGACGCCCATGAACGGATAAAAAAAAAATCATGATCTTTAACAAGGTTTTGATCAGTTCACTTGGCCTGTTTTCCCAACTTTTTACAGGAATTTCTAAAACCTGTTTGGAGGGTAGGAATGTTTCAGAGCATGGTCAGTTTATCCACTACCACTTCTGTTATTCCACTTCTCTTTACAGGTCTACTTGTTTGCTAAGTTTCATGGGCAACAACAACTTTATTTACGTACAAAAAGAAAATATTGTAGATGCTGGAAATCTGAAATAAAAACAGAAAATGCTGGAAATACTCAGCAGGTCAGGCAGCATCTGTGAAGAGAGAAACAGAGTTAACGTTTCAGGTCGATGACCTTTCATCAGAACTGGAAAAAAGCAGGAAATGGAACAGATTTTTAAGCAAGTGTAGGGGCTGGGAAAGGGGGGAGGGGATGAAAGAACAAAAGGGAAGGTCTGTGATAGGATAGAAGGCAGAAGAGGTTAAGAGACATTAAGAGATATTCAAGGCAAAAGGAGATAGTAATGGGACAGGTTAAGAAACAAAGTATGGCTCTAGATGAAGTGTAAATTGCGTTGGCAGAATGGAAGACAGCTGCCATGTGGGAGAGAAGAAAAAAAGACAGGCAAAGAGTGTGGATAAAAAATATAAATATGATAGGGGCCGAGGTTATGATCTGAAATTGCTGAACTCTATGTTGAGTCCAGAAGGCTGTAAAGTGCCTAATCGGAAGATGAGGTGCTGTTCCTCGAGCTTACGCTGAGCTTCCGTGGAACAATGCAAGAGGCCGAGGACGGTGAGGTCTGAGTGGGAATGGAGCGGTGAATTAAAGTGACAGGCGACCGGAAGCTCGGGGTCCCCCTTACGGACTGAACGGAGTGCTCCACAAAGCGATCACCCAATCTGCGTTTGGTCTCCCCAATGTAGAGGAGACCACATCGTGAGCAGCAAATACAGTATAGTAAATTGCAAGAAGTACAAGTAAATCTTGCAATTTTATTTACATAAAACTTTATTTATGTAGTGTCTTTGGTGTCGAAAAATGTTGCAAGCTGCGTTTATGACAGAGGAGTAGTCATAAAAATGAGCAAAGAGCTATTGGGAGGGGTGTTTGAAAGCTTAGTCAAAGAGGTGAGTTTTAAGAAGGTTCTTAAAGGAGAAGAGGGAGGTGAACAGACAGAGGGGTTAGGGAAGGAATTCCAGAGTGTTGATCCTAGGAGGCAGAAAACATGGCTACCAATGGTGGTGTAAAGGAAGGGGAGTATACGAGAGGCCAGAGTCAAAGGACAAGCGAGCTGCAGGGCTGGAGGAGATTACAGAGATAGGGAGGGCCAATGAGCACCAATGTAGGTCAATGACAACAGGGGTGAGGGGTGAGCAGAACTTGATGTAAGGTAGGATATGGGCAGCAGAATTTTGGATGAGCTGAAGTTTATGGAAGGTGGAGAATGGGAGGCCGGCCAGGAGAGGATTTGAAGTGTCAAGTCTAGAGGGGACAAAAGCACGTATTTCAACCGTGGATGGGCTGAGGCGGGAGGAGAGGCAGATGGTGTTTTGGCGTTGAAAATAGGCGGTCTTTGTGATGGAGTGAACATGGGGTTGGAAGCTCAGCTTGGGGTAAAATAGGACACCAAGGTACCAAAGAGAGAAATGTCAGTCACCGTAAGTTCAAAATTCATTTCACAGGTCACTTCCATGGGGGAGATTTTGAGGCCTCCTACCCAGCGGAAACGGGGCACTAGCACCCTGAAAATTACGTCGAAGAACTTATCGCCATTTTTCTGCCGTTGCTGCAGCCGTTTCCATTTTTCCGAGGTCTTCCAAGTAGGCAGCACGGGCAGCCACCCGAAGAGGGCACACAGCTAATTTAGATATTTAAATCGGGGTCCGATGATATCAATAGGGCCAGATGCCATTTTAGGACTGAATTGGGTGGCGCACACACCATGCACACTCCGCCCCATGTCAACTGGCGGTCTCGCTTGGGAGAAGATCTACCCCCATGTTTCTTGCAGCAGCATCTACAGTGGCTTATTAAAATGCTGCCAATATTGAAACACACATCACTTTCTAGTTCCCTGGAAGAGAATTTAATGCGCATTTATAACATCACGACAAACAAATGGCATGGTTACTAGATGCTGTTCCTCTTTAGTACATCAAGCACATTTCAGCAGTCTCGCAGGATTGAACATAAACATTGCACAGCAAAGAGAGGGATTGTCTGGATATCAAAACAGGAAATTATAATCCAGCAAAAACGGAAAATAAGTCTAATTAGGCTTTTCTGCCCGACTTGCCAAAAATGAGTCATAAGTTAGAGAGACTTTTCAGATTTAACCCTTTTTTGTTACACCTTACACACCTTACAACTATTGTTTGTATTCTCCAAAGGTAAAGCTTGGTTTATGCAAAAATGGATCTTAATAGGATGGTGCACTGAATCCACATGTGCTCAACAAGATGTGTTTATTTACCGATACATTTTAAGCTCTTTGGTTGGGGGAAATCCAGATTTTTATTTCCTCAATGATTAGGACTAATTTCTGTACACTGACTTAAGCTGTACATCATAAATAAATTTATGTTTTGCTATTATTGCAGGTTTGCAGTTATTGGCAGGTCTTGTTGAGGAAGCAAGATAACATGAAATGATTAACTCAAATGATAAAATCACAGAATGTCCTTTTTTTAATTCAGAACTATAGCCAATCTTGAATCGAGTGGAAAGCATTATTGCAGGACATGGGTTCAAATGACAAAGTCTGTGTTTGTTAATGGCAAGCAATATGTGCAAACTTCACAGCAGTAAGCATTGCAAAGTCATTACAGAATGGCAGTTTTCACAAATGTCTGACAGTAAAGCTATTCATCATTTGTCATTTAAAATAACAAGTCTATTATTTTGTTATGAAAGGGGGTTTGAGAAAATCTCTCATTTTATGCAAAAGCAAAGCTATCTGACCTTGGCTCCTTGGGAAAATGGAGCCTAAAAGCATGACGCGACATGCATCTAATCCATCTGCACTCAATAAGATCACAACAGCATTTTAATGCAATGGCCCAGAAATTCGGGTCGGGGGCTTCCCGTGGGTGCAAGCCCCCGACCTGCACTTACCTAGCGCGCCGGCCGTTGAGCTGCGGGCCCGCATGGGATTCCGATCCTGGGCGTCCTTCAACTGCCAGCGCGCAGTGCTTGCGTATCCCAGGGGCGCAGTTAGTTCGATGCGTCCCCTGGGATCACATGGGCCATGGAGAGCCAATGGTAGCAGGGAATGCTTCATTCATAAGTTTGACAGGAAGAGCTGTCAAACCTATAAATACTATAAGCCCCAAAACATCACTAAAACTTCAAATAATTTTTTTTTTTAAATCACATTTTTAAAATAACTATAAATTACATGAAATAACTTTTTAAAAAAATAATCTAAATTTTTGAAAAAGTTAATTACATTTTCTAACGGGGCTAAAAATAAACTTACCTTTCTTTAAAGTATTTAAAAATAATAAACCTGTGGAAAAATTGTTTTAATTTTAATTAATTCACCACTTACCTTGTTAAAAGCAGGCCTTGCTCCTGCTTTTTAAAAGTGTAACTGCTGGAGACTTACCCTCCTGGAGAAACCTGCAAAAAAAACATAAGTTCAATGCGCACGTGCTGCCTCTCCGGCGTATGCGTTCGACCACTGAACCCCTTCTTTCAGGGGAACGGAAGTGCCAGTTTCCCGTGCATGCGCAGTGCATGCAGGAAACTGGCACTTTCTTTGGGCCTACGTGTGAGTACCCCGTGTGTACTCACACGTTGGGACCCGAATTTCTGGGCCAATATGTTTCCTTGCCAATATATCTTAAGTTTTTTGTTTAAATATTTTTAATTATCATCCTAGATTGAAATGAACCTCATATTATATAGATCAGATATTATGTAAGACTAGTTGAGGTGGAGTTGTTCCTAGATTGCTACTAATCTTAATCTTTGCTTGTAGGATAGAATCCTTTGGGAATTTTAAGTGATATCAATTTAAGCAGTTTTAAGTTCACCTCTGTACCAATTTTCTTCTTTTATATAATATTACATAGTATTTACAGCACAGAAACAGGCCATTTGGCCCAACAGGTCCATGTGGTGTTTATGCTCCACACAAGCCTCCTCACACCCTTCTTCATCTAATACCATTAACATGTCCTTTTATTCCTTTTTCCCCTCATGTGTTTATCCAGCTTCCCCTTAAATACATCTATGCACGTCGCCTCAACCGCTCCTTGTGGTAGCGAGTTCCACATTCTAACCACTCTCTGGGTAAAGAAGTTTCTCCTAAATTCTCCTTCGTGTCATATTTGACCCTGAAATGAACTACCGACCACATATCCACAGCATAACTAAGCCCACCTATTTCCACCTCCATAACATCGCCCATCTCCGCCCTTGCCTCAGCTCATCCGCTGCTGAAACCCTCATCCATGCCTTTGTTACCTCTAGACTTAACTATTCCAAAGCACTCCCCCATTCTACCCTACATAAACTTGAGGTCATCCAAAACTCGGCTGCCTGTGTCCTAACTCGCACCAAATCCCATTCGCCCATCACCCCTGTGTTTGCTGACCTATATTGGCTCCCCGCTACGCAACGCCTCGATTTCAAAATTCTCATCCTTGTTTTCAAATCCCTCCATGGCCTCGGCCCTCCCTATTTCTGTAATCTCCTTCAGCCTCACAACCCCTTGAGATACCTGCACTCCTCTAATTCTGCCGTCTTGAGCATCCCTGATTATAATCGCTCAGCCTTTAGTGGCCGTGTCTTCTGTTGCCTAGGCCCTAAGCTCTGGAATTCCCTGCCTAAACCTCTCCTCCTCACTACTTCTCTTTCCTCCTTTAAGACGCTCCTTAAAACCTATTTCTTTGACCAAGCTTTTGGTCACCTGCCCTAATTTCTCCTTATGTGGCTCGGTGTCAAATTTTTTGTCTTTTAATACTCCTGTGAAGCACCTTGGGACGTTTTACTACGTTAAAGGTGCTATATAAATAAAAGTTGTTGTTGTTGTTGTAAATTCCCTATTGGTTTTATTAATGACTATCTTATATTAATGGCCCCTGAGTTCTTGTCTCCCCACATGTGGAAATATCTTCTCTATGTCTACCCAATTAAGCCCTTTCATAATTTTGAAGACCTCTGGAGAAAAGAGCCCCAGCCTGTTCAATCTTTCCTGATAGGTATAACCTCTCAGTTCTGGTATCATTCTAGTAAATCTTTTTTGCACCTTCTCCACTGCCTCTATATACTTGTTTATAATATGGAGACCAGAACTCTTCACAGTACTCCAAGTGTGGTCTAACCGAGTTTCTATACAAGTTTAACGTAACTTCTCTGCTTTTCAATTCTCTACAAATGAATCCCAGTCTTTGTTTGCTTTTATATGACCTTATTAACCTGTGTCGTTACTTTTAGTGAATTGTTTATCTGTACCACCAGATCCCTCTGCTCCTCTACCCCATTTAGACACTTATTTTCCAAGGAGTATCTGGCCTCCTTATTCTTCCTACCAAAATGTACCACCTCAGACTTATCTACATTGAAGTTCATTTGCCAATTACATGGCCATTCTGCAAGTTTATCAATATCTTCCTATATTTTGTTGCAGCCCTTCCCTGTATTAACTACACTTCCCAATTTGGTGTCACCTGCAAATTTTGAAATTCTACTTCCAATTCCCGAGTCCAAATTGTTTATGTAAATAGTGAACAACAATGGTCCCAGCACTGAACCTTGTGGAACACCACTTCCCACCTTTTGCCAGTCTGAGGCCGGAATTTTCCCATTGCTGAGTGTGTGGGTTTGGGGGCGGGTGGGTTGGCAGTAAAAATCCTGGAAATAGTGAGCGCGTTGGGAACCCGCGTCTCGCACATTTAACTCGGGCAACTTTGAAGGTGCGACATGGACCAGATTGGCAGAGGCGGATGACCTCATTGAAATCATTACGTGCTTGTCAAGAGACCCTTAAGAGTGATTTTAACGCCAGCTTTTGACTTTAACTGCAGGAGCACGGGATTCACTGAGGTCGGATACCTCGCCTGTGAAGGGGAGGCGGAAGCTCAGTGGCCATTGGTGAGTTCATTCATTGAGAGCTGGGAAAAGCACATAAACACTGCAACATTACACCTCATTACTTGCCTCATGGAAAGACTCTTTCTCACTCCACTTTGTCCACAGATTTGGGTGTCTGCAGCTTGCCGGTCATTTTTGAAACCTGGGAAGCCACTCTCACTACTTTGCTACTCACTATCACATCATTGAGGGATTGGCCCTCTGATCTCCACTTTACCTGCCATCTACTACAGCAGCATGGGTGCCGCTTATATTGTCTCACCTTGATCCTCAGAATCGAACCAAGATGAGCCCTACCACCAACAACATCAGCCACACCAACAGCAACAGCAGTACCCATAACCGCAGCCTTCTCCTCAACGACCTGATGCTCCACAGGAGAGAGGGGGGCACCACAGGGCTGCAGCGCGCCAGAGGCGATACCCCCAACACAGGGCCTACAGGTAGAGGATGAGCTTCCTCAACACTGCACAACATAGCGCAGCAGTGAGGATTGGAGCTGCAGGAGGAGCCTCTTCAGAGGAGGAGGAGCAGGTGGAAGACGAGGAGGAGGAAGCTGAGGTGGAGATGGCACCAGCAGCAGCGCACATTGCTGCCCAGGAGGCCCAGGATGGCCTCATCATGGCCAGATTTATTTAACTTGCTCCAATGCAGCCACATGGCTGCCACCTGTTGTACTAAGATCTGCCCCCAACAACACCATAAAGCATCCCTACAATGACCAAGCCATTCATCTCACCCAAAGCCCCAATGCTCAAGGTTAAGTAATGTCTCACCATTCACTTCCAAGGTTTGAGGCAAAAGTGGACACGACCCGAAAGTGGTGCAAAGAAAAATATTTATGTGTGTCATCAAAATAACTGAAACTTAACAATGACATTTTTTCATACACTCATGTGCATACCCGTGTGCATCTACTTGTGTGTCATTTTTCTTTTCCAAATACTTCTACGAGGTGAACCCCTGTGGCTTCAGCAGAGGTAGAGGCAGGCTGCTCACTTGCCTGCTGCGACTCGGTAGACACTTTTGGCGGATGTCCTCTGGTTTTGGAGCCTGTGAGGGCAATGGGGGAGAAGTGTGAGCACTCTGAGAAGAGCCCCCACTTCCATGTCCCCTCTCACCATCATCCCTCGCATGGACCACCCGCACTTCTCAGCTAGCAAGGAGCTGAAGAGCAGCTTGCTGCACAGCAGTGGGGCGATGAATGCCCAAGTCTACATTTACATTCCTCCTTGAGAGGAGGTCTATAAGCACCTGCCATCTGTTGTCCACAGCTAGCATGTGCTCATGTGACTGGCGCATTTGCTGCTCCATGCAGGTGGCCATCCTTTCCATGGAACAGCACATCATCGTCATCGCCTGCGACATGGTGGTGCTCATGTCGGAGATGGACTCCTCTATTCTCTGAACATTTTCAGACATTGCGGCTCCAGAGCCTCATGCAATTGTTGCTGCCCTCTAAGATCGCTATCTTTCTCGATGGCCCCCGAGGCTCAGTGTCAGCATGCAGCTCAGCAGAGCTTGGAGCGTCCTGTGCCCTCTGACAAGGAGTCTCCACTGCTGTCCCTGTCAACACCACCTGCTCTTGCACACTTGTGAATTGTGAGACACCAGGTGACAACTGTACTCTATGGTGCAAAGGACCCACCGAGGTGTGTGTATCTGCGCTGGTGCTGGGTGCGCTTGGGTCTGCTGATGGTGCACCCTCAGAGGCTGGAGGCTCGTCTGAGGAGTTGTCTTCCTCCTCCAGCTGGACAGCGGGGTTGGGGGGGTGCAGTTGATGGACCTGTGGGAGAGTAAAGAGATGAATTAGAAGTCTTATAATAAGAATGGGTAACGTTACCATTATGCACATGATGGTATTTCACTGGCTGCTGACATCAGTCACCATATGAGTGATTATTGTATGCCATGTGACTTTATGGGATGTGATTCTGTCACCAGGTTGCTGGGATGCCCCCTCTCTTCATCTCCCACCGCCAGCATCTCTCTGACTCCCGAGATCTCCAGAGCCCCCTTCTCTGCTGCTGTTAGTTGTGTGAAGACTGGAGGGCCACCTCCGGTTCTCTGTCTCTCCCGAATGTTCTGGGCTCTTTTCTCCTGTAAGGAGGGAAAGAAAATTTTGAGTGAGGGTGATGGAATGAGTGTAAGGAATGGATTACATCTGTGGAGGGTGACTATGAGGCAGTGGGGTGCCAATGCTAAATGGTCTCCTTCTGTGGTGTTACTTGCTATGATTGCATTAGGATGAGGGTGTGTGTGAGCGGTGGTTAGTCAGATGGGGATGTGAGCATGTACATAGAGAGAGAGGGATGGGTGGACGTGCAAGGTATGTTGGTGTGAGGAATGACGTGCAGGAGTAGGCTTGGGAAGGCAGAGTGATGGGGATGTGGTGACAGGCACAACAGGATGAAGGTGAGTGTGGCATTGCACTCAATTTTCCTGACTTCATGAGATCATTGAATCATTTCCTGCTCTGGATCCAGGTCCTCCTCACCACATCCCTGCTGCTGACCTCCTCAGCTATATCCAGCCAGGCTCTTTTGGTCTCTTGTAGAGGTCTCCTTTGCCTATCAGCAGGGAAGAGGCCTCCACCTGAATATGCAAGGATGAGCCTGAAAAGCGTGGTGCAGCCCTCTGCCTTTGGCTATCCGTCCTTGCTACGTTATAAGAGTACTCAGGCCTTTGGTTATCAGGTTCAAGCCTCCTCTGGTAACCTTCAAATGAGTTGAGTGCAAGGCTGCTTTAAATAGCAACGCTGCAGATAAGTCATCGATTATGTCATCAGACCCACACCATTTAATAGGGTTGGGAAATTCGCATGAGTCTTTCAATTGGGGCCATTAAGTTAAAGATGCCCTGAACAACACGCTGCTCAGAACATCATTTTCCCGACCCGTTACGTGGCCCACACGCACCTGACACGACTCCAAGGTAAAACTTCCGGCCTGAGTAACTACTTTTAACCCCTATTCACCATTTTCTGTTTTGTAGCCAGCTTGCAATTCTGCTACTTGTCCCCTGAATCCACGTGTTCTGACCTTAGTCATGAGTCTATGTGGTAACTTATTGAAGGCCTTTTGAAAATCCAAATATATTACGTCTATTGAATTACACTTATCTACCCTTTCTATTACTTCTTCAATGAATTCAATAAGATTGGCCATGGATGACCTTCCCTTTTTAAATCCATGCTGACTACTCTTTATTATATTTTCAGTTTCTAGATGTTTTTCTATTACATCTTTAAGTAAGTACCATTATCATTTCTACCACTAACATTAAGCTAACTGGTCTATAGTTCCCTGGACTTGTTCTATCTTCCTTTTATATATATAGGAATTACATTAGCTGTCCACCAGTCCTCTGGCACTATTCCATTTTCTAATGAATTTTTATATGTAATAGTGCCTCTGCTATGTCTTCCCTAACAACTTTTAATATGTATGGATGCAATCCATCCAGAATGGGGGTTTTATCCTCTCTAAGCTTGATTAGTTTATCAATTTTCTCCCACTTTTCTTTCTTAAATGCCTTTATATCTTTTTTGATCTATTCTTCTAATGTCATGTCCACCATGTTAATCTCCCTGGTAAATAACGAGGCAAAGTAATTATTTAGCATTTCTGCCATTTTACTGTCATTACCTGTAAGTTTATCATGTGTATGCCTTAGTGGCCCTATCCCTATCCAGATTTTTCTTTTGTTATTTATGTGTCTGTAGAATATTTTATTACTTATTTTTATAGTCCTTGATAATTCAATTTCATATTACCTTCCTAATTTTTTTTGACTTCTTTCCTAACCTTTTTGTATTCCCATTTGTCATCCACTCCTTTGTTGTCTATGTACTTGGTGTATGCCTTTTTCTTTCGTTTCAATTTTGCACTTCTTTCTTTATTCAGTTTGTTCTTGCTTTTTAGTGGGATATATTTCTCTTGGAATCTATTGATCATTTTAACTATGTTCTATTTCTTTGTATGTCAGTAAATTTTCCAGTTTATTTTCCCTAGTTCCATTCTCATCACCTTAAAATCAGCTTTTTCCAATTCATTACTTTGGTCTTTGTCTTACTTATGTCCTTTTCAATCTTTATCTTAAACCTTATTATGTTGTGATTGCTATTGCCTAGATGCTCCCCTACACTTTCTTCTCTTATCTATTCTGGTTCATTTCCCATTACAAGATCCAGCAGTGTTCATTCTCTTGTTGGGCTTTTTACTAACTGGGTAAGAAAGGAGTCCTGCACATATTGTAAAAATTCCATTCCCTGTACCCCTTTCACTACCACCTCTTGCCAGTTTATTTTGGGGTAGTTAAAATCTGTATAATATAATCTAGATAGATTTTCATTCTATGTCCTTTACTCATTTCACATATTTGGTTATATATTTCTTCCTCCACCTCCTTTCCACTATTAGGTGATCTGTAGTATAACTCTATTAGTGTGATCAATCCCTTGGGGGAGAAATTCATTATCGCCCAGGAAGGAGCGCTAACTTTGGAAAAGTTTGAGATTTAGTGCCAAGCGCTAATGAATCTCACTGTGTGCAAAATTCAGTGTTATCGTTCAAAGAAAGGATGGGAGGTCTAAATCGAGCGCTATTGACCTAGCTCAGTTGCATTAGACTCAAAGCGCTAACCAATTTCAGGTGCAGTCTAATCATTGGTCATCATTGCCACAGGCTCTTTCCAGTTCACTCATGCTGCAGAACCTCATTCTCAGAATTGCTGCTTCTGCAGCTGTCTCAGCAAGCAGCAGAAGGCCAAGGAGAAGGAACCTAATCACTGAAGGAGGTGTCATTATGGCAGATCAACGACCCAGGGAGAGAGCTCGCAGATTCTGCCTTGGAGGCATTGATCTTTGCTGTGGAGAGACGGAGGAGCGGTGCTCTACCCGGCAAGTGGCAGGAGCAAGTCTTCCATGCCATGTGGAGGAAGGTAGCGCAGCATGTCTCGGGCAGCACTGTGGTCCCCAGGACCCCCACACAGTGCAGGAAGAAATTTACCGACCTCACTCAGGTGGTCAGGGTGAGCCAATGCTTCAACAAATGCTACATACCATCATCTGAACCTCATCAACTGCCCAAAGCACCACACCCCTAGCACTCACCCACCAACAATCTCTGCCTACCAACACTCATACCCACATCTCACACCTTGCACACAATGACAGCTATTCAACTATGGCAGGCACAGCTCCCAAACACACTCACTCACACACTTTCCTTTCTCTTGCAGGCTAAGGTCGCTCACAACAGGAGGGAGCAGGAGTGCACAGGCAGGGGACAACCTGACATCCAACCACTTTCTGAGCTGGAGGAAAGAGTGCTGCAAATCATTGGGTGCCAGGTGGTGGATGCCATGGCCACCAGTGACTTTGGCCCCCTTGGGGACAACGGTATGTTCATCCCTACTCTTCTTCTCACATCCCACTTCCCCCTCACCCCACAAGCCTTTCCCACTTTCCAGCTAATCATGCTGTATGCATGATTTTCTGCCTTCCTGCCCCCCTCCCCTCACCTTAACCCAACTCTTGTGCCTTTATGCTTTCATATAATCAGCAAGCGGCTGAGTAGCCTGCCCCTGAGGGCACCATAGAGAGCGAGGCGGAAGAAGAGGAGGACGAAGGACACACCGAGTCACTGCATGTCTCACTCACAGGCACCAGCTCAGATATTGGCACTACGCGTTCTTTAGAGGCTAGTATACCAGCGGGATCTGCACAGAGTGATGCACCAGGGACGAGCGGGCTGCAGCAAGGCCAGGGGGATAGGATAGCTCGGGAGCCAGCTCCTCGGAGAGCAGGTTCACGTACAAGTTCTGCTGCACAAGACTCAGATGCGGAGCTTGATGGGGAGGCCTTTAGAAGAAGGGCGATGGGCTTGCACACGAAGATGGTAGGTGCAATGGCAAGGGTGCCTGAAAGCCTCTTGGCAATGGTAAGGAGCATGGAGGAGTCTACCTCCAACTGCACAGAGCTCTGCGCACACCATGGAGCCCATCATTTGCAGTCTGCAAAGGATGGTGGACTCCCAGAGAGACCGTGGCGACCCAGACCTGATGCCGCGTGTGACGGGCAATGTTGCAGCTTCCATTACAGCCCAGGTGGAAGCCACACAACGTCTTAGTGCTGTAATACAGTCTATGCTTGGTGCCATCGATTCTCAGACTGCTCTCATGCAGTCTCAGCTTGATGCCACGCAAGCTCTGACTGCTGCCATCATGGCTGGGTGGACCACCAATGACCGGGGCTTTCACGGTGTCACAGCAGGCCAGCAATCTGTGCTCCAGCAGATTAGTAATGATGCTGATGTGCTGCCCTGGGGATGTGGCAGTGAGTCACTGGAGCAGGAAGCTGCTGTCCTCTCTCAGGATGACAGCGTTCCTGCTCCCACCACTGGCACTCCGCCATTGCCCTTGTCACTGCTTGTCATCCAGCCAGCCCAGATTGCTGCCGTCCATGCTGAGGTGGTGCAGTCCACAGCCGGGTCTTCCAGGTCCAGAGCTGGTCGAGGGCATCTTGCAAGGCCATCTGAAGTCTCCCGCATGGACACTCAGCAGCCTTCTACCCGCCGTGCTGCAGCCACTGGTTGAACACTTCATAGGAGCACTAGAATACGCAACTGTAATGAGGGGCCCTAAGGGATTGCACAAGGGTAAACAGCTAATATTGTTGTTGTAAATATGTGTTCACTGATTATTGATAAACTTATTAATTGGCTTTGGATGATTTTGTGGTGTCTCTCATTTCAGCTTTGTGCTGTGATATAGCCTGTGACAGGGATGGAATGATGGGGCTGTGGTGAGCAATGGGGGTCTGGGGTTTAATTTATTGGAATCACAGTCTCATGAGGTAGTCACGGACTGCCCTTCCAGAAGGCCGATTGTGTGACTGCCTCTTCCCTTGCTCCTGTTCCTCCTCCTCCTCCTCCTCATCTTCCTCTTCCTCCTCGTCTTCATCCTCCTCCTCCTCTCCCTCTTCCTCCTCCTGAGGGGATCCCGCAATCCCTCGTGGCAAGGGCTGGGCCCTCATGATGGCCAAGTTGTGGAGCATGCTGCAGACCATCACGAAATGGGACACCCGCTCTGGCGAGTACTGGAGGGCTCCTCCTGAGCAGTCAGGGCAGCGGAACCATTGCTTCAGCACCCTGATAGTCTGCTCGATGATGTTCCTGGTGACAGCATGGCTCTCATTATATGAGTGCTGAGCAGGAGTGTTCGGGTTGCAGAGGGGAGTCATAAGCCAGGTGGAGAGCAGATAGCCCTTGACTCTGACCAGCCAGCCATAAGCTTGACGTGGTGGCTGGAAGAGTGCTGGCACACTGGTCTGGCGCAGGATGAAGGCATCATGGCTGCTGCCAGGATAACAGGCATTCACATTGCGGATTCGCTGTCTGTGGTTTCACACCAACTGGACATTAAGTGAGTGGTAGCCTTTGCGGTTACGAAAGACCTCAGGATTGTTATGTGGTGCCCACAAAGCCACGTGGGTGCAGTCAATGGCGCCCTGCACCATGAGGAAGCCTGCTATCCTGGCAAAGCCACATGCACATTTGTCCTGCTTCTCTCTGGTGATGGGGAAGGAAAAGTAATCCCTTCTCCTACTGTAGAGAGCCTCCGTGACTTCCCAGATGCAACGATGGATGGCGAACTGCAAGATGTTTGCTATATCTCCTGTTGCAGACTGGAAGGAACCGCTGGCAAAGAAATTGAGGGTGATGGTGACCTTTACTGCCACTGAGAGCCGTGGTCGCCGTAATCTGAGGCTCGAGGTCTGGTTGCAGGAGGTGGCAGAGTTCGGTGACCGCATCCTTGCTGAAGTAAAGCCTTCTAATGCACTGCTCCTCACTTAATTGGAGGCAGGAGAAGTGTTCTCAGAAGACCCTCGGAGGGTAAGGCATCCTGTTGAGAGCCCTGATGGCCCTCCTCCACCCTCTGGCCACATCTTGCAATCTTTCTCGTTGCCTCCGCTCCCTCCGCAGTAGATCCTGGAGGGCGAGGTCGACTGCCAGTACAGCCCCATTAATGTAATGATGTGTAGCACTTCAAAATTTTGTCAGAATAAATGTAACAAATTTTTAGTAGCCACAACACTCCTGATACTAAAGAACCTTTAACTGACTGAATTAAACTCTTGCACAATCTCAAACTGACAAGGAAGCAGTCAGACAGCACTAACCTGACAGCTGCAACTCATCCCTTTAAATATCGCCCCTGGAGCCGCCATCCGCCTGCTTCACGCCTCCTCTTCCTGTTGTTGTCGGGGCGAGGCACGAAGGCAGGGGGCGTTAATCAATTTGGCAGATTGGGCGCTCAGTGAGAGTTGCACACTCATTGACGACACAATCTGCCTGGCGCTAAAGCCCAAGGCGGCAGTGCTAAGGGGCGACTGGATTTGGCATGTGGTGCTGGATTCGCCTCACCCTGGCGCTACCTTATTAGCACCCGTTAGTGCCCCGCCAGGCACTAACGGAGGCACTAATCAACTGAATTTCTTCCCCCTTATCTTTTATTTCAATCCATATGGATTTCATTTTTGCTGTTTTTCTTTTCTTCCACTTAGGTTTTTCACAAATCTTTGAGCAATTGCTCTGCTGTATTTTTTCTTCTAGCTCCATCAGTGCCACTAATAGGTTGCTCAATGTGAATCCCTTACGTCAGATTTTTGAAGGAAAAAGAGGACCAACAGGGGAATACAAAGCAAGTCGATTGCACTAGAGATGCTCTGTGCCTGCCTACCAGGACTTACACACCTAAATCTGCAGATGGAGACAATCTATTTCCAAGAAAGGTTGCAACTGTGGAACTCCAATTTCCAAGAAACGTTGTGACAATAGGTCTTGTAGCACAGGTGCAATATGCGAATGCCTGACTAACAAAATCATAAACCCTTTTATAAAGAACATGTTTACAATGTTGTTATGAATAGTTCACAGAAGCCTTTCCTCAACTTGATAAAAGTATTACCCATATGTACATAGCAAAATGGGGAAACAATCAGTGAAAACAAATGCCCATAGTATGGAAAAAATAAGATAATATGAGATGCTCTGTGCTCTGTGTGGATATACCTACAATATATTAACATTTTTGCATCTGCGCATATTTCCTGTTAACTCCTTCCATTCTAAATTATGGCCAAGGGAAAATGTCTATTCTTGTAACATTGGCCCTGGATTTGCGGTCAGAGGCTTCCCGCGGGGAAGTGACTCTGATCCGCAAATAAAATGCTGGCATACCTGGTGGTCCGGGAGGTATGGAGATTCGTGGTCCTGGGCCTCTCCGGGTATGCGCGGGAAGAGGTCCACCTATCTCGGGGCGCAGGCGGTTCGCACCTTGTACGCACCTGTAGGGGCCACAAATTACGGCCCTATGTACTTATACCCTTCCCCCAGTGGTGGCACTGTTGCACCTTAGTTTTGCCTATTCTGCAGAGAAAATTCTATGCTCCAAAAAATCTACCCCTCTGCTTCCCAAATTCTTGTCATTTTCGCTATTTAATTGTAAATACTATTAAATTCAAGTATTATATAAATAATGAGGGTAGAATGTCTGTCTTTAAAATGGGGATGAGTTATGCCTGCGTAGTCTGGTCTAATTATCCACCTTGACTTGAAGACTGCACTTGGTCTTGACTCCATGTGTGCATTGCCATGGGACATCAACCAGTACATATATGGATAATATAGGAATTAGGCAAGATGGCCCCAGCATTTCTGAAGATTGATGCATCTGTGCATAAATTCATTTGGCTCATTTTCAGGTCCAGAATCAGTGCTGCGCCAGCAGCACATGCCCCATCAGGAAGGTCCAAGGCTGGCCTGATATCGGGCCTCGGGCCTCATTTAAAAAATACGTAAGCTGACAGTGCCTGTCACGTCTGCAGAGGCAGCACGCCCATTGCAATACATGAATTTCAGGCCGCTTGCCTTGCCAGCTGTAGCCCTCGCATGAGTGCTGGGGGGCGGTGAGGGGGGTGGTGGGTGGTGGGATGTTCACGGCCAGCAGGACTGCAGTGGAGCCGGGAGGAGTACCCCTGCAGCTCAAAGATTTTTTTTTAGAAACGTTTAAACTTTTCAGTGGCAGCCAGTTCCTAGGAAAACCCGGAGCAGAGCAGGCCTGACACCTGTTCTGGTCAGGGCAGTCCAATTTCTCAGAGGGGTCCTAATAGTAGTGTTACGCCACTCATTTGTAAATGCAAGGGGCCCAACGCCAGTTGTAAGTGGCTGCCCAGAAACCTGAAAATTGTCTAAGACCAATATAGTGCCGGGTGTTTTTTCAGATGTCCTTGGGGTGCAGGGCATAGCCCTTGCGAAATTGGCCATTTTGCAGCCCCAGCCCCCTGTTTCCATCCAGAAAAGATTTAATTTATATTGAAATCAAACTGATGCACAATTCAATCTGTTTTGCATTCACTTATTTTTGCCCAACATTTATTGTATTTCCAAAACCAGTAAAAATGTTTCACAAGAATAACACATTCTTCATTGCATAATACAAATTTTTATACAAATATTTTACACCTGTTCTTATAAAATATTTAGTTGAATGGATTCTGCTAAAAAAAATACTGAATGGTCTGACTCATCTTTTTCTCTTTTTAGCTTTGAAGTGATGAAGTGGCGTACTGAAATCATTGTTCATATTATATAGTTGTAAGATTCGCAATTTTCAGCAAAAATCACGCAAGAAAACTGGATAAAATAAGACTGTTTATTGACCAAAGTAAGCTTGCACAGAAAAACCTTTGATAAAAGGGCATACAAAATGGCCGCCAGGCCCCGTGATCAGTTTCTGAACCATTTTATTTCTGTTACTGCAAGCCAGACAGGCTTGTGGATTGAAGACAGTGAGCCCGCGAAAGCCAGTATCTGGGAACCGAAACTCAGAGGAACAGCATACATATTCAATGGATTACAAGTACAGGATGGGGCCCATCAAGATATGGGCGGACAATGCAAAATCACTCATACCCATTTATTGTACAAAGGAAAAACCGTTTAGCAGCCATCAAGGAAAATCTCCGGACCGATCAATATGTGAACCGAGCCGCGGTGACAATGCAAAAGACATTAAAAAGACATTATCGGCCAGGAAGGCCAGTTTAAGTTATCACCGGCTCCGTTACAAGACAAAGCGCCCCTGCAGAGATTTCTGCCCGCCAAAATTAATACAAAGACAGGACTATGATTTGGCGGGAGATAAGACTGTCCCAAAAGAGTATAACTATGGATGAAAGTCCATCTAAGTTACTTCGGACTTCGGGTTACTTGAGCAACTTCGCTTGACTGAACGACGGCTGCTTCTTCAACTTCTTCGGACGGGGCCAGGATCGGCGCCTCTTCCATTTCGGCAGATGCAGAATCGATGAAAACGTTTTCGTCTTTTTAAAGATGGACGGTTTCGGTAAAAGGACAACGTGGTCGGTGTTCAGCCAAACAAGGCTCGGCCACGACGAGAAGACGACGAGGGTGGCCCGGGTACTGGGGTCGGGAGATCATCGACGACCCAGGCCGACGGAGAAGAAACCCTCTGGAGAACCGACCAGGCCGGAGACAAAAAGACAGTCCGGGCCTGACACTTCCGTGTCTCAACATCCCATTGGGTTGTTGTTCTACTCCATGAACAAAAATCCACGACAGGCTTAGTGGATCTCAACCTTGACGAGCGCTCATCGAGGCTGTGTCTACCCCATCGCCTCGAGAGAGAGAGAGAGAGAGAGAGAGAGAGAGAATATCGACTGCGCCAGAAGTTTCCAAATCCACGTGACGACGGAAAGCGGTGCCAAAAGGGCTGCGAACCCCCCCCTTTCTCACGATTTCGAGAGTGGTGAGCATGATCCCAGGTTCCCCAGGTCGAAACTTAGTTTAGGTATAGGGGAGGGAGTTAAGGGAAATCGTAATGTGTTTCCCCTTTTACGATGTGCCGTGTGTTCCCCATTTCCATAGAATCAAATTCATAAATTTGTGCATGATTGTAGTTACTTTAATCTGTGCCTATGACATGTATTTTGTAATGCTTCAAACTGTTTAAAAATAAAAGCATCCATTTCGTGCTATTCAGCCTGGTCTATTGAGTCCTTTTCTCTGCACTACTGTTCTCTGCATCTAAGTCCAAGGTCTAGAACCGTAGGGGGAGTGGGTCGAACCACTCAAGGGTAATTCTTGCACGAAGCCTGGCAGGAGGCCAGAACGGGCAAGAGAGCAGGAAAAAAACCCCTACATAGTTCACGTCATGAGAATGTAGACCAGTTTGTGCTACAGCACTAAACTATGCATTGATTTCTAAGTTAAGCACATGAATTATTGGGTATTTGCACCGGTAATATTAATAAACTTAAACTATGTAACAGTGCTAGTGATTGAATACTCTCACTCTACTAATGCAAATATTTACTTTAAACTGTTCACGCATTTTAGTGATACACTGCGCTGTTCTGCTATAATCCAGCATCCATGTGTCCCTAGTTGGTTCTACTATGTTGGTGCATCTGATGGAACTAATGTAGTCTCACTGAATTATGCGTTGGATGTCCTTGAATGAAGGGGCAACTATATGTTTATTCCATTACAAAGTTTATCCTCTACTGAAGTGATTGCCAATTAACTAATCACTAAAAGAAAAAAGAAAAGGATCATGTGACAAAATACTTTCTATGTGTTATGTAGGATATATTGTAGCGTATCGCAAACACAGATGTGTTTTAAGTAGCAAATGTTTGGGAGTTAGTCCCTGGTGAGCTCTATTACCCTAGTCATCCTTTGCCCATGGCTGAGTAGCAGTCATATTTACTTCTCTTTTAATTGCTCTGTAAGTAGCCCAGCTGCCTTTGCCATATGCTGGCAATGAAAAGCTGGCATGCACTGTTGATCAACTGGATATTGATTTGTAATTAGAAATATCAGCCTTTCGAAAGCTTAGAATAAACTGATTTTCTCAATGAAATGGTCCATTAATACTCAAGATAAATCATCCCCGGTTATTAAAAGTAGCAATACCTTACTTGATGACACTTCTGAGATTGTGAGAGTGAAAGTTCATAAATATCGATGCATTGTATTTTATGAAATAAAGTGCTGATAAACATTACCTTTGTCGAGTTTAATAGCAAGGCTTAATATGCTGGTAACAGCTGGTAGCCCACATTCATCTGATGTGTTGACTAGACTGTTAGTGTACACGTCATCAAGATACTTAACAGCAGAAAACATTGAATGTAACTGAGAATTCATTCTGTTTTTGACAAAATTTGAAATTCATATTCCAAGTACTAAATAATTCAAGCAGTGCATTAAGTTAATTAAATAAAAATGTTTATATTCACTGCTGAATGTATAAGTAAGACATTGGGAACGCAAAATAAAAATTCATAGGATAGATCAAAATGCTTCATAACTAAGCTTGTAACTTTTTAATATAAGACAGTTTCACCATTTCTTGTGTTCTATTATCTCATAGCATTACTTTATTAGATTCCGGTTATGTTGTATTACTCAGCACTTAGTTGTCTGTATGAAATGGAGATAATGCGGTTTTTACATCAGCCCGCTGATATTGGAAATGGTTCTTGTTAGGTGACACCAAGGGCCAATAAAAAAGGGTGATTACTTTCTGAAATCACACAACTAAGCTAATGCCTTCCTTTGCTTATAAAAAACATTTGTTGTACAAGCAAATAACTGCAACTCAGCACTAGAATCAACATTAGCTGTAATTTTCTGAGTGAGACTAAACTGGCTTAACTTGTGCAACAAGAGTGACCTCTGCAGTACAATAAAGTCTTTCGTTTTTTAATCTTGGACAGCATAGGATTATAATCATTGCTGATGTTAGGTGATGAATGCTTAATATATCAGTAAGGCATTCCTTTGTTCACTATATTCTCAGATGTGTTAACCCCTTAAAATAATTGGGCGAAAGACTGTATTAAAGTAGCAGACAGAGGAATAAGAACATAAGAACATAAGAACATAAGAAATAGGAGCAGGAGTAGGCCAATCGGCCCCTCGAGCCTGCTCCACCATTCAATAAGATCATGGCTGATCTGATCCTAACCTCAAATCTTCTATCACTCTGCATCCACCCGAACCCATGTGATCTCCCGGGAGAGGCGAAAAACCAGATAAAGACCCAATGGCCAATTTGGGAGAAAAAAATCTGGGAAATTCCTCTCCGACCCATCTAGGTGATCGAAATTCTTCCAGGAGATCACTCTGTCCCTATATTTTCTACAGTACTTACCTTCTGTAAAGGCGATCTCCACCCCAGCCAGGAACAGGAATAAAACCATCTCCTGAAATCTAACACAGAATTAGAACACAGTAGGAGCAGAACCAGGCTACACGGCCCCTGGGCCCACTCCACTACCCACAGGGCCATGACCATTCCGAACCTAGACTCATGTCCAATTTCCTGCCCGCTCCCCGTAACCCTTAATTCCCTTTACTTCTAGGAAACTATCTATTTCTGTTTTAAATTTATTAATGATGTAGCTTCCACAGCTTTCTGGGGCAGCAAATTCCACAAACCTACCACCCTCTGAGTGAAGAAGTTTCTCCTCATCTCAGTTTTGAAAGAGCAGCCCCTTATTTTAAGATTATGCCCCCTAGTTCTAGTTTCACCCATCATTGGGAACATCCTCACCGCATCCACCCGATCAAGCCCCTTCACAATCTTATATGTTTCAATAAGATCGCCTCTCATTCTTCTGAACTCCAATGAGTAGAGTCCCAATCTACTCAACCTCTCCTCATATGACCACCCCCTCATCCCCGGGATTAACCGAGTGAACCTTCTTTGTACTGACTCGAAAGCAAGTATGTCTTTTCTTAAGTATGGACACCAAAACTGTATGCAGTATTCCAGGTGCGGTCTCACCAATACCTTGTACAACTGCAGCAATACCTCCCTGTTTTTATATTCCATCCCCCTAGCAATAAAAGCCAACATTCCATTGGCCTTCTTGATCACTTGCTGCACCTGCATACTAACTTTTTGAGTTTTGTGCACCAGGACCCCCAGATCCCTTTGTACTACAGTACTTTCCAGTTTCTTGCCATTAAGATAATAACTTGCTCTACGATTTTTCTTGCCAAAGTGCATAACCTCACACTTTCCAGTATTGTATTCCATCTGCCAAATCTCTGCCCACTTACTTAGCCTGTCTATGTCCCTTTGCAGGTTTTTTATGTCCTCCTCACTCACTACTTTCCGTCCCATCTTTGTATCATCTGCAAACTTTGATATGTTACACTCGGTCCCCTCCTCCAAATCGTTAATATAGATTGTAAAGAGTTGGGGACCCAGCACTGACCCCTGCGGAACACCACTAGTTACTGGTTGCCAATCTGAGAATGAACCATTTATCCCAACTCTCTGCCTTCTGTTAGATAGCCAATCCTCCACCCACGCCAGGATATTACCCCCAATCCCGTGATTTTTTATCTTGAGCAATAATCTTTTGTGTGGCACCTTGTCAAATGCCTTTTGGAAGTCTAAATACACTACGTCCACTGGTTCTCCTTTATCCACCCTGTATGTTACTTCCTCAAAAAACTCCAGCAAATTTGTCAAACATGACTTCCCCTTCATGAAACCATGCTGAGTTTGTCCTATTAAATTATGTTTATCCAAATGTCCCGTTACTGTCTCCTTAATAATGGACTCTAACATTTTACCAACCACAGATGTTAGGCTAACAGGTCTATAGTTTCCAGCCTTCTGCCTACTACCCTTTTTAAATAAGGGTGTTACATTAGCAGTTTTCCAATCTGCCGGGACCTTTGCTGAGTCCAGTGAGTTTTGGAAAATTATTACCAATGCATCCACAATCCCTACCGCTACTTCCCTCAAGACCCTAGGATGCAAGCCATCAGGTCCAGGGGATTTATCTGCCTTGAGTCCCATTATTTTACCAAGTATCACTTCCTTAGTGATTTTAATCGTATTTAGTTCCTCCCCCCCTAGAGCCCCCTGTTTGTCCAGTGTTGGGATATTCTTAGTGTCCTCTACTGTACAGACTGATACAAAATAATTGTTCAGTGTTTTTGCCATCTCCATGTTTCCCACCATTAATTTCCCGGTCTTATCCTCTAAGGGACCAACATTTACTTTAGCCACCTTTTTTCTTTTTATATAACTATAGAAGCGTTGACTGTCTGTTTTTATATTTTTTGCTAATTTACTTTCATAATCTATCTTCCCTTTCTTAATCAACCTTTTAGTTATTTTTTGCTGTCTTTTAAAGACTTCCCAATCTTCCATCCTCCCACTAGATTTGGCTACCTTATATGCCCTTGTTTTTAGTTGGATACTATCCTTAATTACTTTACTTAGCCACGGATGGCTATCTTTTCTTTTACACCCTTTTTTCCTCAGTGGAATATATTTTTTTTGGAAGTTGTAAAATAACTCCTTAAATGTACACCACTGATCATGTACCGTCTTACCCTTTAATCTATTTTCCCAGTCCACTCTAATCAATTCCGCTCTCATACCTTCATAGTCTCCTTTATTCAAGCTCAGCACGCTTGTTTGAGATCCAACCTTCTCACCCTCTAATTGAATATGGAACTCAACCATGTTATGGTCACTCATTCCAAGGGGATCCTTTACTAGGACATTTTTAATTAATCCTGTCATTACACAGGACCAAATCTAAGGTTGCTTGCCCCCTGGTCGGTTCAGTTACATACTGCTCAAGAAACCCATCCCTAATACACTCAATGAACTCATCCTCAAGGGTGCTCTGCCCAATTTGATTTGTCCAGTTAATATGATAATTAAAATCCCCCATAATTATAGCTGTTCCCTTATTACAAGCCTCAGCTATTTCCTGATTAATACCCCGTCCAACAGAGTTGCAACTGTTTGGAGGCCTATAGACTACACCCACTAGTGTTTTTCTCCCCTTATTATTCCTTATCTCCACCCAAACTGTTTCACTATCCTGCTCCTTTGACCCAATATCATTTCTCTGTATTATAGTGATTCCTTCCTTTATTAACATAGCCACCCACCTCCTCTCCCTTCCTGCCTGTCCTTCCTGATAGTTAAATAACCTGGTATGTTTAATTCCCAGTCATGGTCACCCTGCAGCCATGTTTCTGTAATGGCCACAATATCATACCCATATGTCGTTATTTGTGCCGTTAACTCATTCATTTTGTTACGAATGCTACGTGCATTCAGATAAAGAACTTTCAAATATGTTTTGTAACACTTAGTTCCTGTTTTTTCCCTTTTTAGTTCTTTACTTTTTGCTCCATACCTTCTGTCCCTTCCTGACACATTCTGTTTTTTAATTCCCCCACTGCTACCTAAGTCTATGACCTTCTCTGTTGTCATTTCTATTATTTGCTCTCTAGAAACCTCCCCCCCCACTAATTAGTTTAAAGCCCTCTCTACAGCCCTAGTTATATGATTTGCCAGGACTCTAGTCCCAGCACTGGCCAAGTGGAGTCTGTCCCAATGGAACAGCTCCCTCCTGTCCCAGTATTGGTGCCAGTGTCCCAAGAAGCAAAACCCATTTCTCCCACACCAGTCTTTGAGCCACGCATTTAACTCTTTAATTTTATTTATCCTAGCCATATTCGCTCGTGGCTCAGGTAATAACCCAGAGATTATTACCCTTGAGGTTCTGTTTTTTCATTTGACCCCTAGCTGCTCATACTCCTTTTACAGAAACGTCTTCCTTGTCCTATCTACGTCGTTTGTACCAACATGGACCACGACAACTGGATCCTCCCCCTCCCACTCCAAGTTTCTTTCCAGCCCAGAAGAGATGTCCTTAACCCTGGCACCGGGCAGGCAACACAGTCTTCGGGACTCCCGCTCTTGACTGCAGAGAACCCTATCTATCCCCCTAATGATACTATCCCCTACCACTACAACATTTCTTTTTACTCCCTCCACTTGAATGGCCCCCTGTACCATGGTGCTGTGGCCAGGTTGCTCATCCTCCCTGCAGTCCCCGCTCCCGCCCTCACAGGGAGTAAGAACCTCGATCCTGCTGGACAAGAACAAGGGCTGCGTCTCCTTCAACACTACATCCTGGATCCCTGTACCTTCCTCACTCATAGTCACACCGTCCTGTCCCTGACCACGGACTACATCTGCAGTAATTAACTTCATAGGTGTGACCATCGCCTGAAACATAGAGTCCAGGAACTTCTCCCCCTCCCTGATGTGTCGCAGTGTCTGAAGCTCGGTCTCAAGCTCCATAACATGGAACTTGAGTTCCTCTAGCAGCAAACACTTGTCGCAGATGTAATCACTGTGAGCCTCAATGGGGACCACCGGCTCCCACATCTTGCAACAGTAACACATCACCTGCTCCATTCTATATAATTAATTAAATTTCTTATTATTAGTTATGAAGACCCTGCCCGGATATAGATGATAATGTCACACCACTATTCAAAGGACTTACCAACTTAAAGGTATAAAAGCGAAGAGAAGGAAGAAAACCAACCAACCAGCTTATCACCAACCTCCTCCTTGAATACTGTCTGTGGGGCCCGTTTGGTTGACTCGTCTCGCTGCTCCACCTCTTCAGTGTTGTCCAAGCCTGGGAGTGGGGAACAAAACAGAGCAAAAAACACACCCTCACCTCCCACTTATCCGAACTCTCCCACTTAGCAAAACTCCAGCACCACTCAATGCACAAGGCACTCCGTGCACTGCACTAGCCCCTCCCCTTTTATACCCGGATTCTACTTCTGGTTTAAACTGCCCAAGAGTTTAAAAAACCCTTAAAAAATTAAACTTACTTCAAATAATTGACTTCTTAACACACTAAAATTCACAAAATACACTTAAATGATTTTTCTCCCACTTAGCAAAACTCCAGCACCACTCAATGCACAAGGCACTCTGTGCACTGCACTAGCCCCTCCCCTTTTATACCCGGATTCTACTTCCGGTTTAAACTGCCCAAGAGTTTAAAAAACCCTTAAAAAATTAAACTTACTTCAAATAATTGACTTCTTAACACACTAAAATTCACAAAATACAGAATGGCAGACAAACAAATGTTTAGCCTAATATCTTTAATTTTAGTAATATAAAAGAATGTATAGCTTACTGTTAACACAGTTTTATGTTGCTTGTTTAAGTGCTGAATTAACCTTCCAGTTATTATGTATTGATGTTTCAACTGTAAGCAATTTGTAATTTTAATTATTAGTGTGAATTTTATGGGGCCACGATCTTGGTGTGGAGCCTCGCTGCTTGAAGCACTGGTTGCAAAGTTTTGCACCTGATTCACAGCAGGGCACATTTAGTGATGAAAACATTATCAACATTTTGCCTCATTATCACTGCAAATGCAATAATGCATAATAATCAACACCTGTAAAAACAGGTTTTCTGGTCATTTACCTCATAGCTGTCCATGGGACCTTGCTGTGCACAAACTCCTTGCCACATTTGCTTATAAAATAACAGCGACTCCACTACAAAAAAAAGCAATCCATTGGCTGTAAACTGCTTTGGGATGTCCTGTGGATGTGAAAGGCATTATATAAACACAAGTTTTTTTTTACCTAATTGGACTCACTTTTTGAGAGATGCTTCCTCCTCTATAGTGCTATTTGTCCATATGAAATAAGCAACTGACTATCTGCATCGCCTGGCCTTTAAGGGTTTCCTTCTTAAAAAAGTAAATAGCACTTTTCAGTATTGGTTTATAATATTGAAATTTTTGTCTTATGAGCTTTAGATGCATTACTTGAATTTTAATTGATGCATTACATTTTTGTTGGTATTTGAACTGTATACAGGAAACTCTCATTTAAATGGCACCTAAATATCCAGACTTCTCTATTAACCGGCAAAATTCTCACTCCGAAAACAACACCTCAATAACCGGCAATGTTACCGAGTCCGAGTCCGAGTCTCCTGCGGTGGCCGAGTTAGTCAGTGGGGGTAGTTCTCCAAACTGCCACTACTCGGCTTCTTGGCGCTGTCGGAAGTCAGAACACCTCAATAACAGGAGTCTGACTCTCCCGCGCTGCCAGTAGTTGTTAAGTCCGTGAATGATTGAGACACGGACTAGCAGGAGAGAAAACAAACAGATCTTTACTGGTGAAAGGCATAAACGAAACTAAACAACAGAGGCTCTCTAGCGCCTTTTATACAGGGGCGGTCACTGCCGGTACTGCAGTCTGAGACCAGTTATTCTCTTAAAGGTACATACACAACAATTCCTCCCCTTTTAGATAAACAGTACATAACATTCATTTAACAACTAATGATAACGAATAACAATCACAATTACTGTTGCTAGATACATTGGTTAAGTTTAAGCAATTATAAGTTCAGTCTTTGAGGAGGCTTCCTGATTCTGTCTGGATAACGCCTCTTTGGGGTATCAGGTTCTTCTGGCAATGTTGAGTCGGAATCAATGTCGTTGTTTGGTTCATCTGCTTCCAATATTACTGGTTCTGTGGTAGCTGCAATTGGAACGTCGATTTCATTACCAGGTGTATCAGATCGTGGTGTGGAGTTGACGTTTTCCAGTGACTCTAGAATCTGGTCAGCATGGCGTCTTACAATGCTCTCCCCAACGTCCACGGTATACATGAGAGGTCCTTGTCATGTACAAATCGTTCCTGGCTGCCATTTCTCAGTGCGGTAGTCCCGGGCCAAAACTGGTTGACCTATCTTAAAACTCCTGGTCGGCCTTTCATTCATATTCTGAAACTGCCTGTTCTCCACATCTCTTCGGACGTTTGGCTTAACCAAATCCAAGCGGCATCGTAGTCTTTGATTGAAGAACATCATGGCTGGAGTTTGGTTGGTAACCGCATGTGTCGCATTCCGGTAGGCAAACAAGAAGTTGTCCACCTTGTGTTGTAGGGGTATATCTTCATTACACATTGCCTTGATAGCCTTCTTGAATGTTTGGACAAACCTCTCGGCCAATCCATTAGTGGCTGGATGATATGGGGCAGATGTGTAATGCTTAACACCATTGTTCTTTAAGAACCTCCGGGACTCTTCAGACACAAACTGTGGTCCATTGTCAGAGCAAATCTGTTCAGGCAGCCCATTCCTGGCGAATATGGTTCGTAAAACTGTGATAGTTTTTTCCGTGGTGGTTGAGGACATTTTTATTACCTCTGGCCACTTTGAATGTGCATCCACCGCAATTAAAAACATCGAGCCCATGAAGGGACCAGCAAAATCAATGTGCACCCTTTGCCATGGAGATGAGGGCCACTCCCATGGATGCAGAGGAGCTTGTGGCGGGGCGTTTTGGACCTTCTGGCATCCTGCACAGCTCTTGGTCATCTCTTCGATTTCTCTATCGATTCCCGGCCACCACACAAACGCTCTGGCTAAGCTCTTCATTTTTACCCCACCCAGATGACCCTCATGAAGCTCATTGAGCACTCTATCCATCAATTTAGGTGGAATTACTACTCTGGATCCACACATCAATGTTCCTCTGCACACTGACAGCTGTTCTCTTCTCGGCAAGAATGCTGGCAGCAGTGGTTCGCCATGTGCTGGCCATCCCTTCACCGTTAAATCATAGACCCGTGATAGTGTCGGGTCATTCCGTGTTTCCTTTTCTATGTTTGCATTCGTCACAGGGAGACATTCGACTATGGTCGAGTGGAATAACTCCATTGGATCCACTGCAAGGTCTTCTTCTTCCACCGTCGGCAACGGTAGACGTGACAATCCATCAGCATTTCCATGCTGTTTAGTTCCTTTGTACTCGATGTCATATTGGTGTGCCCCTAGGAAAAGGGACCATCTCTGCAGCCGTTGTGCTGTCATTATCGGTACGCCCTTCTGAGGGTTGAAAATGGAGACAAGAGGTTGATGATCGGTTAGTAGAGTAAATTTTTGACCATGCAGATAGTGATTGAATTTCTTCACCCCCCACACTAGGCTGAGGGCCTCTCTGTCAATCTGGGCGTAGTTACGCTCGGCAGAAGTTAACGAGCGTGACGCAAAAGCTATCGGCCTCTCCGAACCATCAAGGAATTTATGTGACAGTACCACCCCAATGCCGTAGGGAGACGCATCACACGCCAGCCTGATTGGCAGTGCTGGGTTGTAGTGAGCCAATACTTCCTTTGAAGTGATTAAGTCCTTACTCTTCTGAAAAGCACGCTTACAATCATCGCTCCATTTCCATGCTACCCCCGTTCGTAGCAGGGCGTTCAGTGGGTTGTTAAGGTGTTCACTGTCATCTTCACCTGTTACAAGGATGTCGTCCAAGTAACACTGAGTCCCCGGAATCCCTTGCAGGACTTGTTCCATCGCTCTTTGCCATATCGCCGGAGCCGTTGCTACTCCGAATACCAATCGATGATACTGGTAAAGACCTTTGTGAGTGTTTATTGTGAGATACTTCCTAGAGGACTCTTCAACCTCCATCTGCAAATATGCTTGTGCTAGGTCAATTTTTGTAAAACGCTTCCCTCCAGACAGCGAGGCGAAGATGTCTTCTGTGCTTGGAAGAGGATATTGTACTGTGCGAAGGACAGGGTTCACCGTCACCTTGAAATCCCCACAGATGCGAATCTTCATTGGCTTTCCGGACTTATTGGTTAACGTTTTCTTCATGACAGGAACGATGGGTGTCGCCCATTCGCTCCAGTCGACCTTAGACAACACGCCCGCCTTCTCCAGATTCTCCAGCTCTGCCTCGACGGCTGGGCGAATTGCATATGGTACCGGTCTCGCTTTGAAAAACTTGGGAACTGCATTCTCTTCTATTTATATCGAGGCGGTTACGCCTTTAAGCGTGCCCAGTTCTTGTTGAAATATCTCTTTGACGTTAGCTAAGATTGTTGACAATCGTGCAGGAGTGACGTCTTCATCTTTTTTACCGTCCACCGTCATTGCATGAATGGAATGCCAATCTAAGTTTATCTTCCTGATCCATTCCCGTCCCAATAACGGTGGTCCACCATTTGGCAGCATGTAGAGATACAATTTCCGTATTTTCTTGCCATTGTATTCGACAGGCACCCTTATTTTACATCTGGGGTATACTTTTTGCCCCGTATACGTCGTCAAGACGATGGATGTCTCTCTCAAGGGTATGTGTGAAAATAGCCGCTCGTAGTCTCGTCGATTCATGACGGTTAGCGCTGATCCTGTATCCAATTCCATTTTAACTTGGGACCCTGCTATCGTGAGAGTGACCCAAATGGTTCGGTGATCTTCTTTTGCGATTACATTGTGAAGTTTGAGACAGCTTAGTCTCCTGTTTCCGGATTCACTATCGCTCATCTGGTCTTCGGAACTACTGTCCGTCATCTTTTGTACTTTCTTGTACGGTTCCTTAGTAGCCTTTTTGTTGTCGCTGGTCTTCTTCCCAGACCTACAAACTCGTGCAATGTGTCCAATCTTTCCGCATTGTCTGCATATTTTGTCTTTGGACCAGCAGTCCTTCTGGTCATGGTTAGTTCTGCCGCAGCGATAACATTTTGCAAATCCCCGTGTCATTTCGTGGGTGCCGTATTCCTGTGGTTTTTGTTGAATTTCTGCAGCTCCCCTGGCTGCTGCTTCATACGATACTGCCACGCTGAAAGTCTTATCTAGCGTCAGCTCTTTTTCTGAGAGTAACTTCTTCTGTGTTCCTTCACTCAGGAGTCCACAGACAAATTTGTCCCGTAGGGTATCTGCCAATCCTGCTCCGAACTGGCAGTGCTTTGATAGCTTGCGTAGTTCCGTAAGATACTCAGCATTGCTCTCATCTTTGTGCTGAGTTCTCCTGTGGAATTTAAATCTTTCTGCTATCAACAGCGGTGCAGGGTTTAAGTGTTCCTGTAGGACAGCAACAATTTCGTTAAAACTCTTCGCCTTCGGTTTGGCTGGAGTAATCAGATCCTGCAATAGGCCGTACGTTCTAGCGCCCATTAAGTTTAGCAATTTTGATGCCTTTTTCCCCTCCGCTATTTTGTTTGCCTCGCAATATACCTCGACTTTTTCCACATACGTGGTCCAGTCCTCTAATGTGTTATCAAAAGCAGTGATACAGCCAGTCTTCGGCATCTTGCAAATCTAAAATGACGCCTCCCGCGCTTTGCCTTCTTCCCCGATTTAACAAAATGGCGCCTCCCACGCTTTGTCTTCTTCCCTGCTGTTGTTAGCGCTGCTTTCCACGGTTTCCTGCGCATTAAATATTAATTCTTTTTCTTTTATTATTTTCCCATCGTGGAGCGGACCCTCTGGGACACTTCCCTCCCTCTTCTGAGGTCCGAACGCTGCCCAGCTTCGAAACACCGGCCGCGCCCTGTGTGCTCCACCCTCTTTCTCTCTCCTTGCTTCCCGACTCGTTGCCCGGCCCCGTTAAAAAGCCACCCGATCGAGCTTCAGCCCGCCGCAGCCCAGGAAGGATCAGAGCACTACCTGCCACCAGCCCGATTAGCTGGGAAACCATGGACCGAGGAACCCAGCCTGGCTCTGGACAGTCTCTCCTGCAAGTTTTGAAATTGATGATTGACGGTCGACGCCCGTTTCTCGAGTGTCAATGGCCTCTTTTTTTTTCTTTCTTCTGGCCCCGACCTTCAACAATGTCGTCGGAGCTGCTGCTGAGTTGCAGGTAAGTTCGTTTCTAACTCGTCGCCAGTGTTAAGTCCATGAATGATTGAGACACGGACTAGCAGGAGAGAAAACAAACAGATCTTTACTGGTGAAAGGCATAAACGAAACTAAACAACAGAGGCTCTCTAGCGCCTTTTATACAGGGGTGGTAACTGCCGGTACTGCAGTCTGAGACCAGTTATTCTCTTAAAGGTACATACACAACAGTAGTCTCTTCTGATCCGCCATTTTACAGGGGTACTGTGTGTCTCCCACGCTGCTGGTAGTCATTGCATTGCATTACCCTCAACTGGCAGTACTGTACTTAATCAAGCATCTTCCACTATCCATTTAACAGAACATTCTGTAGGTGAGTATCCAATTATTGTATACTGCACATTTCTTGATTTTTTTCTTTTTCTTTGTTAAAAGTAGCCTCGGTAGATAACCCTCTCCGTCATCCGGAATTTTTGACCAACCGGCAACACGCCGATCCCGTTGGTGCCGGATACCAAAGAGTTTCCTGTACTTTGCAAGGCAAGGATTTTATTTACAATTCCTTTTCCTACAACTGCCTTGCTTTCAGCTGCTATTCCACTTGCAACAAGCAACGTGGGCCATCTGGGAGTACCAGTGATGCTCGCAATGTGGAAGAGGAAAAGTAGTTCAAGAGGAGACAAAAAAGGAAAGTGAATTACATCCAGAAACAAAGACTTGGATTTATATAGTGCCTTTCACAACCCCAGGATGTCCCAAAGCACTTTACAGCCAATGAAGTACTTTTTTGAAGTGTAGTCACTGTTGTTATGTAGGAAACACACCAGTCAATCTGTGCACTGCAAGATCCCACCTGAGAGGACAGACAGGGCCTCGATTGAATGTCTTATCTGAAAAATGGCACCTCCGACAGTGCAGCTCTGCCTCAGTACTGCACTGGAGTGTCAGCCAAAATTTTGTCTGCAAGACTCTGGAGTGGGACTTGAACCCACAACCTTCTGACTCGGAGGTCTTGAAATGCTGTTATGTTCTTTCTTACATGGTACTGTTGGGCAGCCTTACCATGACAGATTCTTTAATATGTGTTGTATTCTCCCACATCTGTTTCCATGCCCTGCAGGTGCTTTAGATGCTGAGCCTGGCCGCCACCTCTTGCCAAGCATGATATAATGCTGGCCCCTGGGGCAGGTGCCCCAGAGTTCCACATTATCCCACCTTGCCTAGTATAACCAATGGTTCTATGGCCAATTGCATTAGGTAAGGTGGTCCTTAAAGTTTAAATCCTCCCCATCATATTTGCATCACTGGACACCAATAATGCACCAGCTTTATTAAAGCCCAATGTTGCTATAGTGAAAACAATAGGAGATTTCCATATGATGCATCCCTGTCATTTGCTTCTCATTACAATCCACTCGACCATATCTCAGTGGACACATTGTACGCCCAATGTCACTTGTGGGGAGAAATTGCAGAACTGGAGTTGAGACAACCATTATTCTCCTGTGGGGAATAATTTTTGCACAGTTTAATCTTTGATTTATTAAGGGCTATTAGTTCCCTCCACAAATGGTAGGGTGCTGCTCTGATTTTCCAGGAACTCATTGGAGTGGATGGGCTGGATTTTCATTGAGGAGTCGGGTAGGAGGTGGGACTACAACTTTCGGGGTTGTAGTCCCGCCTCCATCGAGTTCTAGCCAATCCACGCGATTTTGACTTGATTGACCTTGTTGAGCCCACCCAGCGGGCCCAGCAGGCCAATTAAGGGCCACCCGGCAACAGGTGATGTCACAGATTGATATTTCATCTGTCAAGACCTTTTGACAGATGAAATATCAGCATTTCACAGCTGTTTGAAGCTGTCAAACACTGACAATCTGTGCTCCAGGTTAATTCCTTCACTCATCTGAACACCGGCCATCTCGACCCCTCCAAGCCCTTCATCCCAACGGTCCGCCTCCTTTAACTTGGCGTGGTTTGGAGCCATTGGGAATCCCACACTTCAACATTAGAAATAGGGATTAGGCTAAAAACTGCCTGTTAACTACCTGTTAACAGGCAGTTAATTGGCACTAATCCCCTTCCCGCCTCAGGGAGGCATGTCCCAGTGTGGGTTGGGTACCCGCCTCCTTTGAAACTGGCATAGAGACGGGTTGGGTGCGGGATGGGTTCGTGCCCCCCGACTTCGGGATTTTAACCCCCCACACGCCTCCAATCCCGCCTCCACAGCCCAATGAAAATCCTGCCCGATGCCTCTGTATGTGTCGGCCACCTACCCTGACTATTTAAATCACCCTGTCCCTCAAAATTTGAGGTGAGAGCAACATGTAGAGTCAGCAGCTGGGAATCCCACTCCACTGCAGTTCAAACAATGGAGCAGGGACTCTGGCATTTTGAGGCCTATAGTCTAGGTTCTGATTTGGAATCTGCCTGGACTATTTTATGTATCTCATTTGTGGAATGTAAAATAACAGGGCTCCAGCATGGAAGAGGTGAGTGCTTGCTGGGAAAGCAGGTATGGATCCATATCACAGAGCTCCATTCACTTTGTGCAGCGCATGTCCAGCTTTTTAGTCTGGCCTAAAATAATCTTAACACAAAAGAGTGAAAGCTTAATTTAAATATTCAACTCATGGTTTTGTCAGTATAATGAGCACAAGCGTGATTCCTCAGATTAAGTGCTCAGTTCACACATATGAAATGGGAAATGGGATAGAGTTGTTTCAGGGAATAATGGGAGCACTTCTGTACTCATCCCAAAATCACTTGTAAGAGAAGAATAGCATGTTATGGGCAGTTATGTGGCCTGCGAAAGATGAAAAGATGGAGGGCACAGTGTTGTGTATGTACCTTTAAGAGAATAACTGGTCTCAGACTGCAGTACCGGCAGTGACCACCCCTGTATAAAAGGCGCTAGAGAGCCTCTGTTTTGTTAGATTCGTTTATGCCTTTCACCAGTAAAGTTCTGTTTGTTTCTCTCCTGCTAGTCCGTGTCTCAATCATTCACGGACTTAACACTGGCGACGCGTTAGAAATGAACTTACCTACAACTCAGCAGCAGCTCCGACGACGTGTTGAAGGTCGGAGCCAGAAGAAAGAAAAAAAAAAATAGGCCATTGAAACTCGAGAAACAGGCGTCGACCGTCAATCATCGATTTCAAAACTTGCAGGAGAGACTGTCCAGAGCCAGGCTGGGTTCCTCGGTCCGTGGTTTCCCAGCTAATCGGGCTGGTGGCAGGTAGTGCTCTGATCCTTCCTGGGCTGCAACAGGGCCGGGCAGCGAGTCGGGAAGCAAGGAGAGAGAGAGAGAGGGTGGAGCATACAGGGCGCGGCCGGTGTTTTGAAGCTGGGCAGCGTTCGGACCTCAGAAGAGGGAGGGAAGTGTCCCAGAGGGTCCGCTCCACGACGGGAAGATAATAAAAGAAAACGAATTAATATTTAACGCGCAGGAAACCATGGAAAGTAGCGCTAACAACAGCGGAGAAGAAGGCAAAGCATGGGAGGCGCCATTTTAGATTTGCAAGATGCCGAAGACTGGCTGTATCACTGCTTTTGATAACACATTAGAGGACTGGACCACGTATGTGGAAAGAGTCGAGGTATATTTCGAGGCAAACGATATAGCGGAGGGGAAAAAGGCATCTGTATTGTTAAACTTAATGGGCGCTAGAACGTACGGCCTATTGCGGGACCTGATTAATCGAGCCAAACCGAAGGCGAAGAGTTTTAACGAAATTGTTGCTGTTCTACAGGAGCACTTAAACCCTGCACCGCTGTTGATAATAGAAAGATTTAAGTTCCACAGGAGAACTCAGCACAAAGATGAGAGCAATGCTGAGTATCTTACGGAACTACGCAAGCTATCAAAGCACTGCCAGTTCGGAGCAGGACTGGCAGATACCCTACGGGACAAATTTGTCTGTGGACTCCTGAGTGAAGGAACACAGAAGAAGTTACTCGCAGAAAAAGAGCTGACGCTAGATAAGGCTTTCAGCGTGGCAGTATCGTATGAAGCAGCAGCCAGGGGAGCTGCAGAAATTCAACAAAAACCACAGGAATACGGCACCCACGAAATGACACAGGGATTTGCAAAATGTTATCGCTGCAGCAGAACTAACCATGACCAGAAGGACTGCTGGTCCAAAGACAAAATATGCAGACAATGCGGAAAGATTGGACACATTGCACGAGTTTGTAGGTCTGGGAAGAAGACCAGCGACAATAAAAAGGTTACTAAGGAACCGTACAAGAAAGTACAAAAGATGACGGACAGTAGTTCTGAAGACCAGATGAGCGATAGTGAATCCGGAAACAGAAGACTAAGCTGTCTCAAACTTCACAATGTAATCGCAAAAGAAGATCACCGAACCATTTGGGTCACTCTCACGATAGCAGGGTCCCAAGTTAAAATGGAATTGTATACAGGATCAGCGCTAACCGTCATGAATCGACGAGACTACGAGCGGCTATTTTCACACATACCCTTGAGAGAGACATCCATCGTCTTGACGACATATACGGGGCAAAAAGTATACCCCAGAGGAAAAATAAGGGTGCCTGTCGAATACAATGGAAAGAAAATACGGAAATTGTATCTCTACATACTGCCAAATGGTGGACCACCGTTATTGGGACGGGAATGGATCAGGAAGATAAACTTAGATTGGCATTCCATTCATGCAATGACGGTGGACGGTAAAAAAGATGAAGACGTCACTCCTGGACGATTGTCAACAATCTTAGCTAACGCCAAAGAGGTATTTCAACAAGAACTGGGCACGCTTAAAGGCGTAACCGCCACGATAAAAATAGAAGAGAATGCAGATCCCAAGTTTTTCAAAGCGAGACCGGTACCATATGCAATTCGCCCAGCCGTCGAGGCAGAGCTGGAGAATCTGGAGAAGGCGGGCGTGTTGTCTAAGGTCGACTGGAGCGAGTGGGCGACACCCATCGTTCCTGTCATGAAGAAAACGTTAACCAATAAGTCCGGAGTGCCAAGGAAGATTCGCATCTGTGGGGATTTCAAGGTGACGGTGAACCCTGTCCTTCGCACAGTACAATATCCTCTTCCAAGGATAGAAGAAATCTTCGCCTCGCTGTATGGAGGGAAGCGTTTTACAAAAATTGACCTAGCACAAGCATATTTGCAGATGGAGGTTGAAGAGTCCTCTAGGAAGTATCTCACGATAAACACTCACAAAGGTCTTTACCAGCATCATCGATTGGTATTCGGAGTAGCATCGGCTCCGGCGATATGGCAAAGAGCGATGGAACAAGTCCTGCAAGGGATTCCGGGGACTCAGTGTTACTTGGACGACATCCTTGTAACAGGTGAAGATGGCAGTGAACACCTTAACAACCTAGAACAGGTGCTCACTAGACTACGGGAACATGGGCTGCGAGCCAACTGCCCCAAGTGCGAATTTTTTAAGAAACAGATATCGTATTGTGGCCACGTCATTGATGAAGAGGGGTTACATAAGTCCCCTGACAAAATTGAAGCGGTTGTTAAGGCCCCAGCGCCTGAAAATGTGTCGCAGCTGAGGTCATTCCTCAGGTTGGTGAATTACTATCATAAGTTTTTGCCGAATTTGTCGACAATTCTGCACCCACTGAACGCCCTGCTACGAACGGGGGTAGCATGGAAATGGAGCGATGATTGTAAGCGTGCTTTTCAGAAGAGTAAGGACTTAATCACTTCAAGGGAAGTATTGGCTCACTACAACCCAGCACTGCCAATCAGGCTGGCGTGTGATGCGTCTCCCTACGGCATTGGGGCGGTACTGTCACATAAATTCCTTGATGGTTCGGAGAGGCCGATAGCTTTTGCGTCACGCTCGTTAACTTCTGCCGAGCGTAACTACGCCCAGATTGACAGAGAGGCCCTCAGCCTAGTGTGGGGGGTGAAGAAATTCAATCACTATCTGCATGGTCAAAAATTTACTCTACTAACCGATCATCAACCTCTTGTCTCCATTTTCAACCCTCAGAAGGGCGTACCGATAATGACAGCACAACGGCTGCAGAGATGGTCCCTTTTCCTAGGGGCACACCAATATGACATCGAGTACAAAGGAACTAAACAGCATGGAAATGCTGATGGATTGTCACGTCTACCGTTGCCGATGGTGGAAGAAGAAGACCTTGCAGTGGATCCAATGGAGTTATTCCACTCGACCATAGTCGAATGTCTCCCTGTGACGAATGCAAACATAGAAAAGGAAACACGGAATGACCCGACACTATCACGGGTCTATGATTTAACGGTGAAGGGATGGCCAGCACATGGCGAACCACTGCTGCCAGTATTCTCGCCGAGAAGAGAACGGCTGTCAGTGTGCAGAGGAACCTTGATGTGTGGATCCAGAGTAGTAATTCCACCTAAGTTGACGGATAGAGTGCTCAATGAGCTTCATGAGGGTCATCTGGGTGGGGTAAAAATGAAGAGCTTAGCCAGAGCGTTTGTGTGGTGGCCGGGAATCGATAGAGAAATCGAAGAGATGACCAAGAGCTGTGCAGGATGCTAGAAGGTCCAAAACACCCCACCACAAGCTCCTCTGCATCCATGGGAGTGGCCCTCATCTCCATGGCAAAGGGTGCACATTGATTTTGCTGGTCCCTTCATGGACTCGATGTTTTTAATTGCGGTGGATGCACATTCAAAGTGGCCAGAGGTAATAAAAATGTCCTCAACCACCACGGAAAAAACTATCACAGCTTTACGAACCATATTCGCCAGGAATGGGCTGCCTGTACAGATTTGCTCTGACAATGGACCACAGTTTGTGTCTGAAGAGTTCTGGAGGTTCTTAAAGAACAATGGTGTTAAGCATTACACATCTGCCCCATATCATCCAGCCACTAATGGATTGGCCGAGAGGTTTGTCCAAACATTCAAGAAGGCTATCAAGGCAATGTGTAATGAAGATATACCCCTACAACACAAGGTGGACAACTTCTTGTTTGCCTACCGGAATGCGACACATGCGGTTACCAACCAAACTCCAGCCATGATGTTCTTCAATCAAAGACTACGATGCCGCTTGGATTTGGTTAAGCCAAACGTCCGAAGAGATGTGGAGAACAGGCAGTTTCAGAATATGAATGAAAGGCCGACCAGGAGTTTTAAGATAGGTCAACCAGTTTTGGCCCGGGACTACCGCACTGAGAAATGGCAGCCAGGAACGATTTGTACACGACAAGGACCTCTCATGTATACCGTGGACGTTGGGGAGAGCATTGTAAGACGACATGCTGACCAGATTCTAGAGTCACTGGAAAACGTCAACTCCACACCACGATCTGATACACCTGGTAATGAAATCGACGTTCCAATTGCAGCTACCGCAGACCCGGTAATATTGGAAGCAGATGAACCAAACAATGACATTGATTCTCACTCAACATTGCCAGAAGAACCTGATACCCCAAAGAGGCTTTATCCAGACAGAATCAGGAAGTCTCCTCAAAGACTGAACTTATAATTGCTTAAACTTAACCAATGTATCTAGCAACAGTAATTGTGATTGTAATTCGTTATCATTAGTTGTTAAATGAATGTTATGTACTGTTTATCTAAAAGGGGAGGAATTGTTGTGTATGTACCTTTAAGAGAATAACTGGTCTCAGACTGCAGTACCGGCAGTGACCACCCCTGTATAAAAGGCGCTAGAGGGCCTCTGTTTTGTTAGATTCGTTTATGCCTTTCACCAGTAAAGTTCTGTTTGTTTCTCTCCTGCTAGTCCGTGTCTCAATCATTCATGGACTTAACACACAGGAAGCTGTGAGACAGGATTATAAGTAATAAGGTGGAGCAGTTCAGATTGTAGTCATTGGCAATACCTGCGAAACTACTTCTCACGGTCTGGGTCAGCAGAAGCAGCTGCAGAGCTGTGCCATCGGCTACAAGGACATCTACAGCTGCCGCAAAGCACAGGCCAGCATATGTAGTGAAAGTAAGGGTCAGCTGTGGGCTAAAACTTGGCTTCTCTGCCTTGCAGGTATGGTGCATTGTTGATCCATTGGAATTGTAACATGGAGTGCCACAGAGGACCACCATCCTCACAACCACCTCATGCAACATCACCTCAACTTTAGCAGCCATCAATAGAGGGTCAGTTCAGGTCCCACCCCTTGCTCCTCTCCCTACTTAATCCCTAATCATTTAACTATCGTCCTGACCCCCATGTTTGCCAACATCATAAATGGCTCTATTTGCTCAGGCACTTCCCAAAACATAATTTATTTACAAAGCTATTGGTCACCTCTCTCAATTTGTGCAATATTGCTTAGTACCCACTCCTTTTTTCCTTTGATTGGCATTTTTAATTCTCTTCCACTGTGAGATGTTTTCTATGTTAATAACGCTCTATAAATGTAAGTTATTAACACTGTCACTTTCCTACAGACTCATGAAACTTGGATTTCCCTTTCCTTCATTTTACCCATCTCTTCTCAGTCCTCTGCCACTTTGCTCTCTTGGTAAAGGCTGCTATTATGTTATATTATGCTTGTCCGACATACAGTTCTGAATGAGCAAAAATTTTCTCCAATTAAATATTGGGAAGACCGAAGCCATTATTTTCGGTCCCTGCCACAAACTCCGTTCCCTAGCCACTGACCCCATCCCTCTCCCTAGCATCTGTCTGAGGCTGAACCACACTGTTTGCAACCTTGGTGTCATTTTTGAACCTGAAATGAGCTTCCAACCACATATCCGCAGCATAACAAAGACCTCCTACTTCCACCTCCGTAACATCGCCCGTCTCCGCCCTTGCCTCAGCTCATCTGCTGCTGAAACCCTCATCCATGCCTTTGTTACCTCTAGACTTGACTATTCCAATGCACTCATGGCTGGCCTCCCACTTTCCACCCTACGTAAATTTGAGGGCATCCAAAACTTGGCTGCCCATGTACTAACTCGCACCAAGTCCTGTTCGGCCATCACCCCTGTGGTCGCTGACTTACATTGGCTCCCGGTTAAGCAGCGCCTCGAATTCAAAATTCTCATCCTTGTTATCAAATCCCTTCATGGCCTTGTCCCTTCCTATCTCTGTAACCTCCTTCAGCCCCATAACCCCACCCCCCCCCGAGATATCTGTGCTCCTCTATTTCTGCCCTCTTGAGCATCCCTGATAATAATCGCTCAACCTTTGGTTGCCGTGCTTTCTGTTGCCTAGGCCCTAAGCTCTGGAATTCCCTGTCTAAACCTGTCCGTGTCACTACCTCTCTTTCCTCCTTTAAGACACTCCTTAAAACCTACCTCTTTGACCAAGCTTTTGGTCACCTGCCCTAATTTATCCTTATTGGATCGGTGTCAAATTTTTTGTCTTAAAATACTCCTGTGAAGCGTCTTGAGATGTTTTACTACATTAAAGGCGCTATATAAATACAAGTTGTTGTTGTTGAGCAATCTTCGCTCCTCTCCAAAGGCTTTCAGAATTTTTGATCCAAATTATGAAACATCCCTTTAAATGATCCTCATCCTTCTAATATTGACAAATTGTAATTTTCCTCTTCCACTACTAGTCTGCTTTTAGGTCTGTGCAAACTTACACCAGAAGTTATGTTAATGGCGCTAGCAGAGGAAAATTGGGTGCAACTGCTTCACTTTCATTTCAGTCCATCTAAAATCCACCAATAGTCATTCTGGCAGTAATAATGCTGAAAGAAAACTTAGGCTGTAATGATGAGAGCACTTCTCCTCCTCCTCCTTCTCCTCCTCCCTCTTCTAGCAGCTTATCCTGCTCTGTGTGGCCTCTGCTATTTCTCCCAGTCATGCTCAATGCCAAGAGGAAATGCTACTAGGCCACCCATGTCTCTAAGCAACTGGTTTGTGCACACCTTTTAAGTCACCAAAAAAGTACTTCAGCACCAGCCAGACCACTCTCTGTAGACTACTGAAACTTCAAACAAGCATGGAAAAGCACCTAAATGCAGAGGATTACAGCAACAACTGGAAGAAATAATCCAGCAACTAACCTGGAAAGAGTTCATGATCCCGCTGATGGGGGGTGGGGGGGGGCCCTTCAAGCCATTTAATGCCGTGTTCAGCTGTGTGAGGTAGGCTGGAGTGTGAAGCTGGAGTCAAATTAGCGTTACACGCTGATTGACACCCTAATCTGCCTGCTTCGTATGCTGCCGGCGGTTGTTTAGTGCATGCTCGCAAACCCCTTTACAAATATGGCATCCAGCGCACTTCCTATTAGAAGTGAGCACATGCGTTGTGGATGCCATTTTGCTAGTTTAAGAAGCCTCACAGCACTCAAAAAACAGGCGCTACAGAGCCCAATTTCACTCCCTATGACTGTGGTATTAATGCTCCAGTGATTATTTTCTGAAAGAGAAGGCTTGGCAGATGTCAAAAGTCAAATGTAACAACATTGAAGAGTTACAGACTGACGTAATAAAGACTCACGACGCACTTGGTTGTACATAAAGCAAGACTTTAATCGACTTGTAACAAAACATGGAGGTCTAGTTAGTAGCCACTAGCTTCCTGTTTCCAGACTGTCTCTGGCCAAGTTGGGCCCACGCCGGAGTATTTATACTCCTCGGGCGGCGCCCTCAGCTGGCTGTTCAGTAGTACTTCCTGAGTTACTTCTGTAGAAGTTGCGATTTATGACACAGACTTAAATATAAATTCAGACAGAAAAAGTAATTGTAAAATTTAGTTTGGAAGAGGGTATATACTCTCGAGAGTGAGGGAAGATTTCATGGTTCAATTAGCCTTTACTCAGTCAAATGTATCCTTATGAAAACAATAGAAAACTAACAAATTCAGAGATTGGAACAATCAGTACAAAAATATTACAGAAATAATAACAGGGATACCATTCAAAATACAAAATTACAGAAATAATCCATTGAAAAATATCACTTTTATAGTTAAGTTTTCCTATTTGTAAATATTATAAACTTTGACATTTCATACCTTCGGAGGTAAGGTAGTAATTATTTTGTTCAATTTGAGTGTAAATTATTTATTCAGCTATTTTGTTTCAAATTTGTTAAGATCTTGACAGAAAACATTATTTTAGACCTGCTTTTGCTCACAAAATGAATTCAAGATAATGTCATTGATATAATAATTTTTCCAAATTTACACTGATGTAAATCATTCCATTGTGTTAATATTTGACTGATACTGAAAGTTTTATTAACTTTGGCCGTAATTTCTGATCAGAGGCTTCCTGCGTGCGGATGCCTCCTATCGGAAAAAAATCTACGCACTTACCTGAGCGCTCCCGAGGCCCGGACACTTCCGATCCTGGGCCTCTCCACAGTCGAAATGCGCAGGGCCCACGTATCCCAGGGGTGCATGCAGTTCGCAAGCGTCCCTGGGATCACGTGAGCCAGGCCAGCCAATAGGAGAAGGGAATCTCCCTTCATACTTTTGACAGATAGACTTGTCAAATGTATGAATGGAGATCATCCTAAAAACACATCAAAACAGTAAATATATATTTTTTAAACCATCACATTTTTAAAATGAGTTAAAATTACATTAAATTAAATATTTTAAACAAAAATTTAATCTTTTAAAAAAATAATTAAAGTTTTTTACGGGGCTAAAAATAAACTTAACTTTAAAAGTATTTCTAAATTATAAATGAGTGAAAAAAAAATATTTTTTTACTTTTTAAACTCTTATGCTGGTAATAACCGGCCTTACACCTGCTTTAACCAGGCATAAGAGTTTTAAGTGATTTCTGCGGGCGGAGGTTCTGCAGAAAGCAGAAATCTCCGCCCGCAGAGGTCCTTCTCCAGGGCAGGCCTGCGATCTGTCAAGAGGATTCTTGACAGATCGGAAATGCCGGTTTTCAGCGCATGCACTTCGCATGCCTGAAACTGGCATTTCTGATATCCCTACGGGTCTGTACACAGCTTGTACACACCCATAGGCATCGGAAAATACGGGCCATTATTTCACATGTAATTAAAATCCACTTTAGCTTATCCAAATTGTGCTCAACATTGATTATATTTTGTCTTAACAATTCTCAGAGTCTTTCAATTATGTATTAACCAATTGTGTCACAAGCAGTAATGTAGTTGTCTCAGCTGCCAACTATTTCTTATATAATTGAAATGATGCAAACAGTTTATCACTGGGGCAAAAACTTCAAAAATAAAATCTTGGCTACATTACAATACGATACAAAGCTTTTGTAAGCAGGAATATTTCAACTTCCAAACAAGGCACAGAACCAACATTAAATTTTGATGGTGCATGTGGAACTAATTATAGAATGAATGAACACTTTCAGCGAAATAGAGACCAAACCTGTCCTGTAGCCCAGACCCCTGTCTCCACTAAAACTATCAGTAGTAACTTAATGCCTGTAATTTGTATATTTTATACTTTTTTGCTTAAGTAAATTAGTCTGCATTGAAAGCCATAACTGTCTTTGTAGGTATGTGCCTCTGTAATAGATTATATGATTGACAGATAACGTGGTAGGGAAGATCACAGCAAAACCTTCTCGATGTATAACACAGAAAATTTCCTAGATTTTGTAAGTTTTTCATTGACGCATTGCCTGACGTAGGGTCACTTTTATTTAGCATTTTTTTATGTGGGGGTGTATGTCTAATCATTAATATTTTGAAATGTTTCTAATGAAGCACAAGGGGTAGCTTTCTGACTTTGTACTTTTGGTGAGGAGCCTCCCCTGCTGGGAGCACGTGCCAGAAATTTGAGCGTGCGCTCTGCATGATTTTCCCACCATTCATTTGTATGGCTTGATAATTTTGCAGGATAATGAAGAAGTTTTTTTGCTTTACTCAACAAGCTATGTGTGACAATTAAAGCATTTGGTTTAATTTTCTGAGCAAATGCTGGTGGTGGGGAACCTGCACCCATCAGCACATATTGGAGAATTGAGTGCCTACCTGCAATTTCCTGTCCAATATTGATTTCGACTTTAGTTATTTCCATACACTGAGGTTCCCCAATGTTAATGTCAGCAAATTGCCCCTGTTATACCTGTTACCATTTAGTATAAATATGCAGGGCTGGATTGTTCTACTGAAAGGAAAACCAGCAGTGGCCAACAATTTGGGAATTTTCAAAATGGCAAAACTTTAAAATTGGAGCAACTGACAGTTTCTAATTTTGCACCTCTCACTTTTGCTGGGAGAGAGGTGGGACCAGAGCTCAGGGAAGAGAGCGTACTGATCTAAATGGGTAACAGCATCACTAACATCACTGCACTTTGCCCCAAGTAATGGCTCTCGATCCCCACCTCAGAAAAGTACTTCCTACTGCACCTACTGGGGGATTTCTATTTCCAACACCAGTGATACTGAGGACTGGACTTTGCCGATGCTCAGAGTGCAGGTTTGGAGTCGGGTCCACTGTCAAAATAGCAAAGATTGACAGCGGGTAGGAAACCCGCTGTTAACTCACCTCCATGCGAGCCTCCCAGGTGTCGGGTCTGTCAGCGGAGAACTGACCCAACACCAAGCAACGGGGGAGACAATTGAGATCATTAAATGGCTTGTTAACAGCCAATTTACTCGTATTTTGAGCCTACCTTGTAATTTTACGTGCTCCCCCATGATTTACCTGCTGCTCAGGGAACACGCCAGCTCACCCTGGCGTGAGTTGAGTCTGCTTTGATTTATCTGATAAGCTGACAGCTGCAGAAGTGGTATAAAGGATACCATGTTGCTGCTGTTCAGTTTCAGAGCTCAGAAACTGTTGGTTACTGCATTTGTAATACATATAGAGATTTCTTTAGCTTGCAAGTGTTTAGAACCAACTGTATATCCAGTGGCACCTCATTGGAACAACCTCTCTTACCAGTGACAGATCGCTTCTGTCATCTCAATTGCAGCTGCCATCTATTGCAGCAACATCTTGAAAAAATCACAACATGGTCCTCTGAATCCTTCCACAATCACCCCCAATACCAACATCACCAACAACAACGACTTTCTCTGCCATCACCTGATGCTGCACAGGACACCTGACAACATTGCTGCCTAGGAGGCCAGCGATGACATCACCATGGCCAGATTTACTTCACTTGACGCTGTACACCTTGGCTGCCACGTGATGCATCAGGTTGACACCATCCCACACCATCACCATAAAGCATCCCTTTACAGTCCAAGCCATTCCTTTCACACTCATCACAATAGCGGGGGTGGGGGGGTGGGGAGCTATGTCTCAACATACACCAGAACACACTAAGACACTTCTCAAGGTGCGCACAGATCTATCCAATAAGGTGAAGTGCTGAAAATATAGATTTCAGTGGATGACAACACATTAACATGAACATTGGCTAAACCTCTCAAGTGCCTACCCTTGTGTGTTGTTAGTTGGTATGCTTGCAGTAGGATGAAGGTGAGTGTGAGGGGTGGCTAGTAAGATGGGGAAGTGATAATGTAGATAGAGAGGAATTGGTGGAGGTGCAAGGTAAGTTGGTGTGAGTAAGGATGTGCAGGAGTAAGGTAGGGAAGGCAGAGTGATGGGGATGTGATGAGTGGCACAGCTGGGTGAGTTTGAGTGTGGCTTTGCAGTAACGTTTCGTGATCTACTGAGATCATTGAAAGGTCGGCGCCACTACAGCCAGGGACTCCTGACAACATCCCTGCTTGTGTCCTCCTGTGCAATGTGCAACCAGACTGCGTTGATCTCCTGCAGAGGTCTCTTTCACCCATTGGAAGGGAAGGGAAGCTCCCTGCGTGTTGTGACTCCCTCCATAAGCATATGGAGGGAGTCATGCATGAGCCTGGGTGCAGCCCTGCACCTTTGTGCAGTGCTTGTCAGTGTTTGCAGTAACTCAATGCTGTAGAACACCGACAGCACAAGTGTCGAAATCAATTTGTGTGAGGTCCCTTTAAGGAAACCAGCTGATGAGGCGTCATCAAATGATGTCATCAGACCCGCTTCCTTCAATTGGCCGGCAAATGCATTAGGCGGGCTTAGCAAGCCCAATCAGGGGAAAATCATTTTGGACAGCGGGCCGGGACCCGCCACCAATGTCGACCATCGTGGACCCACCGAGGCTGGTAAAATCCAGCCCTTAATGTCCTCTGAGGAATCAGAGGAAGAATCTTTTGGACAACAGACTCAGATTTTAGTGATACACTACAGGCTGAAAACCCCTCATGGGTGTGGAACACTTCAGATTTCAGAAATATGATTAAAATGAAGTTGGAACAGTTTCCATTTATATTGTTGCTTTAAAACCGTCATTTATTATGAGTTTTGAACTTTTTAAAAATGATGATCTGGGAGATCATTTTGCTTGTGGGTTGAGGAATTAATTCTTTCAAAAGTAACTCCTGTCGGAAAAACATTTGATTTTAAGAATATAAGAACATAAGAAATAGGAGCAGGAGTAGGCCATTTGGCCCTTCGAGCCTGCTCCGCCATTCAATGAGATCATGGCTGATCTTCTGCCTCAACTCCATTCACCGGCCCTATCGCCATATCACTTGATGCCCTTACTAGTCAGAAATCTATCGACGTCTGTTTTGAATATACCCAATGACTGAGCCTCCACTGCCCTCTGGGGTAGAGAATTCCAAAGATTCACCACCCTCTGTGTGAAAACATTTCTTCTCATCTCAGTCCTGAATGGCCTACCCTTTATCCTGAGGCTGTGGCCCCTGGTTCTAGACTCCCCAGCCAAGGGAAACATTCTCCCAGCATCCACCCTATCAAGCCCTGTAATAATTTTGTATGCTTCAATGAGATCCCCTCTCATTCTTCTGAATTCACGAGAATACGGGCCTAGTTTACTCAATCTTCTCATACGACAGTCCCGCCATCCCAGGAATCGATCTCGTGAACCTTCGTTGGACTCTCTATGGCAAGTATATCCTTCCTTAGGTAAGGAGACCAAAATTGTACACAGTACTCCAGGTGTGGTCTCACCAAGGCCCTATACAATTGGAGTAAGACTTCTTTACTCCTGTACTCAAATCCTCTTGTAATGAAGGCCACCATACCATTTGCCTTCCTAATGGCTTGCTGCACCTGCACATTCACTTTCAGTGACTCATGTACAAGGACACCCAGGTCCCTTTGAGCATCTGCATTCCCCAATCTTTCACCATTTAGGAAATACTCTGTCTTTCTGTTTTTTCTACCAAAGTGGATAACTTCACATTTATCCACATTATATTCCATCTGCCATGTTCTCGCCCACTCACTGAGCCTGTCGAGATCCCCTTAAAGCCTCTTCACATCCTTATCACAACTGACACTGCCACCTAGCTTTGGATCATCAGCAAATTTGGAAATGTTACATTTATCCCCTCATTCAAATCATTGATATAGATTGTAAATAGCTGGGGCCCAAGCACCAATCCTTGCGGTGCCCCACTAGTCACAGCCTGCCATCCTGAAAAAGACCCGTTTATCCCTACTCTTTGTTTTCTGTCTGTTGCCAATTCTCAATCCATGCTAGTATATTACCCCCAATTCCATGTGCCTGAATTTTGTTCACCAACCTTGTGTGTGGGACCTTATCGAAGGCCTTCTGAGAATTCAAATACACCACATCTACTGGTTCCCCTTTGTCTACTCCACCAGTTACATCCTCAAAGAACTCCAATAGGTTTGTTAAACAGGATTTCCCTTTCATAAATCCGTGTTGTCTCTGCCCAATCTTACTATTAGTTTCTAAGTGCCCAGTTATTGCATCCTTTATAATAGATTCCAGCATTTTTCCAACTACTGATGTGAGGCTAACAGGTCTGTAGTTCCCCATGGTACGTTGACCTTCATAGCGAGAGGATTCGAGTACATGAGCAAGGAGGTCTTGCTGCAGTTGTACAGGGCCTTGGTGAGACCACACCTTGAGTATTGTGTGCAGTTTTGGTCACCTTATCTGAGGAAGGATGTTCTTGCCATGGAGGGAGTGCAGCGAAGATTTACCAGACTGATACCTGGGATGGCAGGAATGATGTATGAAGAGAGATTGGGTCGATTGGGCTTATATTTGCTAGAGTTTAGAAGAATGAGAGGGGATCGCATTGAAACTTATAAAATTCTAACAGGACTAGACAGACTAGATGCAGGAAGGATGTTCCCGATGGCGGGGGAGTCCAGAACCAGGGGTCACAGTCTAAGGATAAGGGGTAAGCCATTTAGGACAGAGATGAGGAGGAATTTCTTCACCCAGAGAGTGGTGAACCTGTGGAATTCTCTACCACAGAAGGCAGTGGAGGCCAATTCATTAAATATATTCAAGAAGGAGTTAGATATATTTCTTCAGGTTAAAGGGATCAAGGGATATGGGGAGAAGGCAGGGACAGGGTACTGAATTTGGATGATCAGCCATGATCTCATTAAATGGCAGAACAGGCTCGAGGGGCCGAATGGCCTACTCCTGCTCCTATCTGCTATGTTTCTATGTTGCTCTCTCCCTCCTTTCTTAAACAGTAGGGTTACACTGTGAACAAATAAGCCACATAACCTAGTCAGAAAAAGACACCATTCTATGAAAGCATTTTGGCCTTATTAAAACATGACAAACTGGGTTTGGAAATCTGGAAGCCTCAACAATCTAAAGCTGTTACAGCTTTCGGGCTATAGAGATAAGATAGTTGTTGACACTGAATCAATAACCTTATTGAAACAGAAGGTTAGAGGCTCCTGACGGTCTGAATCTTTGGAAAGAAGACAATGGTGCATCCTGGTCAAGGTGCTCTAAGTTACACTTTGTAAACAGGCACATAAAATTAAGAAACATATGTCTTTGTAAAAATGACATCAAGTAAAAGAAACACCTGCCGTCACACCGTTTGTGTGTTAAGCTTAAGACACCTACACAGGAGACATAATTCTGTATTGCAACCAGCTGAGGTGACTAAGAATTGCATAGATCACCCTAGTTAGGGTGTTCTAATTGCAAGAGCACAAACAGAAGGCCTTAGTAAAATAGACATCAAATAGAAACACCTGCTGTTACACTGTTTTTTATGGTAAGCTTCCCGGCCCAATCAGTAGGTGCGGGTGTGCTGCTTGCCTCTGCTGACCTCTTCGATTCAGGTGCATTTAAGGGGCACATGTAGCCTTTGGACTTCCTTTCCTTTCTGATGCTCCTGATAACTAGTCTTTAGAAGATGACTGCTGCAAGAGAAAAGGCTGCTCCTCGATTTGATGATGACTCCCCCTCCATGCTCTTGTGGAGGGAGTAAGAGGGCACAGGGAGGTTCTGTTCCCTCCCAATGGCCTGAGAAAGCCTCCTCAGCTCACAAAGGCAGCCAGGCTGCAAATTGCTGAGGAGGTCAGCGTTAGGCCATCGTGTTCACCCAACTGGGTGCAGTGCCGAAAAAGGTTCAATGATCTGCTGTGCTCAGCAGAAGTGAGTATAACATCACACTTACCTTCAATCTGCTCCCCATCTCTTCTCACCACCAGCACTCTGCATTGTCAACCTACTCCTCCACATCCCAACTTAACCTTACATCCCTTGCACCCTTAACTATCCTTCTCTCTCTATGTACAGAATCACTTCACCATCCTACTATTCACCACTCACACTCACTCTCACTGTTATGCAATAACAACATCTAACAATGCACAGGGAGGCACCTTGGTATTGAAAGCTTACTCCTTCTTTGTCTCCCTCTAAGCATCAATGTTATGGATTCTTTACACTCACTTCATCAATCTTGCTGAAATTCCACTTGTGTCCCTCATTGCAGGAAAAGAGAGCCCACAATAAGAAGCAGAGGGACAGGTCAAGAGGAGGCCCACCTTCGATGGCGCATGCAACAAACGCTGAGGAGGCTGCTCTCGACATCGTCAGAGGTGCCGAGGAGCTGGAAGTGGGGCACGGAGAGACGGGTGCAGTAGAGGAAGCTGGTGACACAATAGATTTGCAACCCTCTCATTTAGATTTCATGAGTGACTGAGATGGCACCTGATGTTCATAGAGATTGACTTCTGATTATCTGCACAATAGTATGTGTCTGCTACCTAAATATCTAACTCATGCCTTTACTTCCCCACAGGACCATCGAGAGCCCCCCTCCCCACTGTCCAGAAGGAAGAGCTGGATGACTCCTCAGAGGAACCTGAAGCCTGAGGGAGCAGTGTCACCAGATATCAGCACAGGCAGTACCAGCGCAGATACACACACCTCAGTGGGTCCTTCGCGAGATAGAGTAGTGTTGTCACCTGGTGTATCACAGCTCACAAGTGAGCATCAGCAGATGGTGGAGACAGGGACAGCAGTGGAGAGTCCTCGTCGGAGGCCACAGGTCGCTCCTAGCTCTGCTCAGCTGCATGTAGACGCAGTGCCTCTGAGACCATCCAGAAAGAGAGAGGTGCTGGAACTTCAGGAACAAGTGCAGGAGTCTCTGACAGGGTTTGCATCCACGGTAACTGCGAGTGTGCAGAGAATGGAGGAGTCCATCTCAAACATGAGCAATGCCGTGGTGCATGCAATGGCGAATGTAGGTGCCACCATGGAAAGGATGGCAACCTCCATGGAGGACATAAATCGCCAGACTCAACAGAGCATAGTGACTCTTCTAAATAGATGGTCTGCAATGGAGGATAAATGGGCAGCTATTGAGGAGAGGAACCAGAGGTACATGGATGTCCCCATTATGAGGACTGTCAGTACAGAGATGGGTCCTCATGGCCCCACTGATGTGCAGCAAGGTGCTCTCCAGCCACTTGCTAGAAGTGAAGTGCGGGTGACCCGTGAGAGGGATGTTGGTGGTCCACAACAAGGAAGTGTGGGCTCCTCTCCAAGCGTTCACACTCCCATGCCACTGCGGAGTCCTTGGTCAGAGCCCAAGATTCCTCACCCAACTGAGATGGCTATCTCAGTCACTGCACAGCCGCAGGAGGAGCAGACTGTTGTGGAGCCCTCCCAGGCTCCCAAATCCAGAGGACACCCGCCATAGGTGTCTAAGCAGGTGCAGAATAGAAGTGAGCAAGGTGCCTCCACATCTGCTGAAGCCACAGGGGAAGCACCACATAGAAGCATGCGTAAGAGAAAGTTAACACACAAATAGTCACAAGGGTAGTCACTTGGGTGTTTTGATCTCATACAAAGTAACGTTTGTTATCGTGATTTTAAGTGTACTAAAGAAATGCGATGGCAAAGATTCAAAGAGTTGGCCTATATGTATTCAGAAATGGAAGTTGCACAGTGAGGGGTCAGGGCACCTTTCATCTGTAATGATGGTGACGAGAGTGATAGGAAACCATAGTTTATTGTACAGATGCTGTGTGGTATGTTAAGGTCGGCCAGACATTCATTTCCATGTGCAATCCTATCATTCCTATCTCTGTAATCTCCTTCAGCCCCACAACCCCCCGAGATACCTCCGCTCTTCTAATTTTGCCCTCTTGAGGATCCCTGATTATAATCACTCAACCTTTGGTGGCCGTGCCTTCTGTTGCCTAGGCCCTAAGCTCTGAAATTCCCTGCCTAAACCTGTCCATCTCGCTACCTCTCTTTCCTCCTTTAAGACGCTCCTTCAAACCTATCTCTTTGACCAAGCTTTTGGTCACCTGCCCTAATTTATCCTTGTGTGGATCGGTGTCAAATTGTTTGTCTTAAAATGCTCCTGTGCAGTGCCTTGGGATGTTTTACTACGCTAAAGACGCTATATAAAATAAATACAAGTTGTTGTTGTTGTTGTGCCAGCCATTTGTGGTTGATGCGTAAAGTTACGCGAATCTGGCATGGATCTCTTGCTCACGGCCAGCAATGTGGCCGCATGCTGGTGGAATTGGCACATCTGCCTCCGCAAGGTGTCCCTCATCCTCCTCCTCCTCCACCTCCTCCTCCTCCTCCTCCTCTTCCGAGGAATCTGTGTGCTGAGCCACTTGTTCCTCAGGCAGCACTAAGCCACGCTGCTGTGCGATGTTGTGCTGGGCACTGAAGACCACGATGATTCTGGACACCCTGGCTGGTGCATAATGCAGGACTCCACCTGATCTGTCGAGGCAACTGAATCGCATTTTGAGCAAGCCGATGATTTGCTCTATGATGCTTCTGGTAGAAATGTGGCTGGCATTGCAGCGTGTACCATCTGCACAATGGCTTGGATGAGGGGATCCAGTGTAATGTATCAAAGTTTGCTGACTATACAAAGCTAAGTGGGAAAGTAAGTTGTGAGGAGGAAGCAAAGAGGTTGCAAAGGGGATATAGACAGGTGAAGTGAGTGGGCAAGAACATGGTAGATGGAATGTGGAGAAATGTGAAGTTATCCGCTTTGGTAGGAAAAATAGAAAAGCAGAGTTTTTTTAATGGTGAGAGATTGGGAAATGTTGGTGTTCAGAGGGACCTGGGTGTTCTTGTATATGAATCGCAGAAAATTAGCATGCAGGTAGAGCAAGCAATTGGGAAAGCATATGGTGTGTTAGTCTTTATTACAAAAGGATTGGAGTATAAAAGTAAAGAAGTCTTATTGTAATTATATGGGGCCTTGGTGAGACCAAACCTGGAGTACTGTATACAGTTTTGGTCTCCTTACCTAAGGAAGGATCTACTTGCCTTAGAGGGAGTGCAAAAAAGATTCACTAGACTGAATCCTGGAATGGGGGATTGTCCTATGAGGAGAGGTTGAGTAGACTAGGCCTATATTCCCTAGAGTTTAGAAGAATGAGAGGTGATCTCATTGAAATGTGTAAAATTCGTAAGGGGCTTTACAGGGTAGATGCTGGGAGGATGTTTCCCTTGACTGGAGAGTCTAGAATTAGGGGTCACAGTCTCAGAATAAGGGGTCGGCCATTTAGGACTGAGATGAGGAGAAATTTCTTCACTCAAAGGGTTGTGAATCTTTGGGATTCTCTACCTCAGAGGGCTGTGGAGGCTCAGCCGTTGAGTATATTTAAGACAGAGATCGATAGATTTTTGGATACTAAGGGAACCAAGAGATATGGGAATAGTGTGGGAAGGTGGAGTTAATGTTGACGATCAGCCATGACCTTATTGAATGGTGGAGCAGGCTTGAGGGGCCGAATGGCCTACTCCTGCTCCTATTTCTTATGCTCATTGTAGCGCTCCTCAGCTTCGTTTGATGGCCTCCTCATCGGTGTTATTAGCCACGTTTTCAGGGGATAGCCCTTGTCTCCAAGTAGCCATCCGGAAGGTTGGATTGGCGGATTAAACAGCTGAGGCACAGTAGACTGCCGCAGGATGAACGAGTCATGGCAACTACCAGGGAACTTGGTGCAAACATGCATAATGTTCTTCCTGTGGTTACACACCAGCTGGACATTAAGGGAGTGGAAGCCCTTGCGGTTGACAAATAGAGCTGGGTTGTGATGGGGAGCCCCAATGGCCACATGTGTGCAGTCTACGATGCTCTGCACTCTTGGCAAGCCTGCCATATTTGCAAAGCCAACTGCACGCGCAGTTACACTTGCTTCATCCATGGAGAAGTGGATGTAATTGTGTGACTATGCAAAGAGGGCATTGGTAACCTGCATGATGCAAGTGTGTGCGGCTGACTGGGAGATGCTGCTGATGGCTGCTGCTGATCCCTGGAAGGACCCCAAAGCAAAGAAGTTGAGTGCGGTGGAGACTTTGACAGCCACTGGTAAGGAGTGTCCACCTGCTCCCCTGGGCTCCAGGAGTTGGTGCAGCATTGTGCAGATGTCAGCGACTACCTCTCGCGAATGTCTCAGCCTCCTTTGGCACTGCTGCTCACTCATGTTGAGGAAGCTCATCCTTGGCCTGTAAACCCTGTGTTGGGGGTTATCTCCTGCGGTGATGTGCAGCCCTGCGCTGATGCCCTCTGCCCTGTGCAGCATTAGGTAGGTGAGGAGAAGGTTGGCGCTCCTGTTGTTGCTGCTGCTGTGCCTGGTTCTGCTGCTGCCGCGGCTGCTCTTCCTCCAATTCTGAGGACCAGGATGAGAGGATATAAATGGTTCCCATTCCACTGGTATATATCTCAGTTGAAGATTGATGTTATAAGCATTCAGTCAATGTGGGGAGAGGGCTTTCCAAGGAGATCACAGTGCATATGGATCTCAACTTAAACACTTACAAGCTCAATAGACCTGCAAAATATGTTCCAAACCCTCAAAACACTAAGGTCTGCCATCTGAAAGTCAACCATGTTACAGGTCCACGTTTATGCTGCAGGAGCAGGTGTCAAGAATTCAGCTTGTTGCGGAACCCGACACAATCAGCTGGCGTGTTTGTCGCACGACGGGCAACATGCTGAAAATGTACTAAAATGGGAAGAGCCTGGTAAAATGAGATTATGTAGGCAGTTAACAAGCTGTTAACTGCCTTAAGTGCCTCTCCCGCCATTTGGTATCGGGTCTGATCGGGACTCGCAGACCCGACACTTTGCAAAGTTGCGTGGAGGCGGGATGGCGGCGGGTTTGGATTTTAACTCTGGACCCACCTCCAAACTCGCCCTCTGAGCGCCGGCAAAATTGTGGCCATAGATTTTCCGGAAGTCTGTGCTATGTATCAGGTGTAGGGGTGGAGAAGGACAACAGCACAGAATTACATCTAAATGGAGTTGCAGCTATATACTGGACCAACTGTGTCAATTCAGCCATTACACACATTGCTCATCAAGTGTCATTAGAAGAAACCGCCGTGACATTAAAACTTATTTGAATGTGAAAATAATGTTCCTGAGCCAAAGAACTGTACCTATTAAGTATAGAGGACAAGGCACAACCTCCCCCTTGGTTGTAATTAAAGGGAACAAGCAACATTGTTGAATAGAAACTGCATAGGTACCAACCAGCAGTGTTTCCCCAGCCCAGCCACCACTTGTTGATCAAAATTTGCATTTTTTGTTGTTGTTGTTGTTAGCAAGCATGAACTTTCATATCTGCACGAATCCATACAGTTCTGTACGAGAGCCAATAGTGAAAAATTGTGCTCACACACAAAAGTTGGGGAAACATGCGAGTCCCACATTGACTTGACTATCCTTTGGTGGCAGACAGAGAAGGAGATTAAGAACCTTGACCTTCGTTTTAAACTTGAGAATCCTGTTCTCTACTGTAAGACTAGAGCTTGTGCGTGAGTGTTATTAGTATGAGCTGCAGTATTAAATCATTCCTAATGATCAATTAAACATTCTGGAATATCACCAAAAGAAGTGTGGAAAAATCAAAATTCCCTTCGGGCTGGAAGGGGGATGACATTGCCCCTAGAATTTAAGATACAATACTACATTTTCTCATGACACATCATTAACAAGCCCGCAACAGGCCTTAAACAAATACAGGAAACTTTGTGATATCCGGCACCGACGGGACCGGTGTGTTGCCGATCTATCAAAACTGTCGGACATACAAAGTTAATGTTGAAGCATACGGAGGTTTTCATCTCCGTATCTGACAACAAACACTGTTGCTTAGCAACAGCTTCTAAAGAGTCGGCTGCAGCTGCAAGCGTCTGTAGCTGAAGCTGTTGCTATAGCTACAAACCTTGCAGTGGCTGACTGGGGGAAAAAAAAGAACGAGATCTAAAAAAACTTACAGAAAACGGCTCCTGATTTTGGCCGTTAGATCGAGTATTCCGGACATACAACCTCCGGATAAACCAAAGTTTCCTGTACTGACTTTTTTTTTGCAATTTTTCGGTTATGTTTGCACTGAGTGGGGATCATTGAAACTTTTGCCGATAGTGTAAGGTGGGCAATTTCGAAGCAGCCCCTCGTTATACCCCTTGTCTGATCTCCAATTGAAGTCAATGGAAAGGAATGGAAAATTCGGCGAGGGGTAAAAGAGAGTGTCCAATTCCCTTTTTGCACTGTAGCCAAAAGTTAAAATCACCCCCAGTGTTTTGAAATGGCAGAAAACGCCCTCATATTAACACTAGCACCAGGCCCGTGTGCCACATTTCACCTGATAGTTTTTACATACCACTCCATGGTTGCTAACTTTAACACCCAGCAGAAAATATAGCCATACAGTTAACTAACCTTTAGTGGATTTAATTGGCACATTTTAAAAAGCCAGTAAATATATAGAAAGGTAAGTGATGGTAATGATTGTTTTTTGATAATAAAGAAGGGAGAAGCAGTATACCTGTAAAAATGTGACATCCATAAATTCTACACTGGGAATGCAGCAAAATTGAAAGCATACTTTATACAACATAATCTATACACTGGATGGAAAATTATTATGCAAGATGTACTTTTACCTAGGAAAATTATAGATAATGGATGTCATTGACTTTGATTTAGCAATTACTTCAGTAAGTTTATTCCTGTGCTGATGTCAATGATATATATCTGAACATAGGGATATGCACAGATGTGTTGCTTGCTATAACTGCTGCAGTTTCAAAAGTGAAAAATATGATCACAATAGCTCAAATAGAAACAATGAGATTACATTTTGAGCAGCTATGGACATAATTATGCAGTCTATTTATAGCACTTCCTTTTTAATTATCACACTAAATTGTTCAGAGATGTTGCAGCCTGGAATTAAAGCATGAATTTTTAATGTTGACAGCTAGAAGTGGAGCCACTTATCTCTAAACCGTTAGACATTCCAGAGTCCTAGTCAGAAACATGCATATGCATTTTTAAATCATGTCATTAATACAGCATACATAGCATTGTCAATTTGCAAAAGAACTAGAGTGAATGAAAATGCCCTTAATGAAAATTCATAACAAATTCATTTAAAAGGAGTCTTACACTACTCAAACCATTTGCTTAATCTCAGTCTTAATATCCATCAATTCATGTTCAACAGGCAGGGTTCAAAGTACAAATAAACTTAAGGGGAGTACCAGTCGAGGAACTACGGGCGATGATACGGGACAGAGACAAAAGACAGAGGGATCAATGTTATCACCTTTTTTCAGAATATTAGCAATGCATAAATAGCGCAGAAAATTATTTTAAGTAGGAAAATTGGATGGAAACCCTTTCCGCCTGATTTCCACCATCAAAACGCTTCTGAGTTCCTTCGCACTTTCAGATTTCCTTTGATCTGCCTGCTGAGTCCTGAGTGACCTCATTTGCATGTTTCAGAGTGAGGGCCAGTCGGACTGCAGCTCCCACTTTCCTGGTTTTACACTCCTATTATGCTCAGACTGATTTTTAAAGCCAGGAGCAGCTGATCATGGCAGAGATGAGGAGCTCCTGACACAGAAGAGTCCAAAGATTTTGAATGTAGATTTCTGGTGCTGGAAAACACTTTTTAAAAGTGTCTTGTTTGCTACTCTCCTTACAGGTATGTGGGTTTGCTTCTGACTGTTTCTGAAAGGGTCAGACCATCAGCAGATTCTTGGCTCCCCCATCCACAGTGAGGGCTTCTCAGGAGCAGGTATGACATTCCCTCTGGGCATGCCCTTATATGTCATTATTATCATGGAGGAAGAGGTGGAACAGCACTGGATGGAGCAAGGAGAATCAGGCAGAATTTAAAGCAATTTATACTTACATTTTAACAGTACTGTAAGTGTTATTAGTAAAGATAGTGGCCCAGAAATTTGGGTCTCCACGGGTGAGTACGCATGGGGTATGTAGTGTATGTACCTTTAAGGGGAGAACTACATTTTACAGCTCCTGTATACTGTAGTACCGGCAGTGACCACACCTGTATATAAACCCTGAGTAGGGATCTGTACATTTAGTTTTTTAGTGTAACCCTCATCCAGTAAACACCTGTTGATTGTTCCCTGTAGTCTCGTGTCTAGTTATTGAAGGACACACAACATCAAAATACACGGATCTAACAGTGGCGATGAGGCAGATTCGAACCTACCTGCGACTCTGCATTATCTCCCAGGGATTTGCTCCTGGAGAACAGTGGAAGAAAGTTGAGGCCAGAAGCACGGGCGTCGACCACGAGCAACCGCCCAGTCATCCAGCAGAGAGTTGAGCATCGCAGGGGAGGCTGTTGAGAGCTGGGCTTGGTTCTCCAGTCACGGTGGTCCAGCGAAATGGGCTGGCAACAGGTACGGCGCAGACCCTTCCTGGACAGCGGCAGCTAGAGCCAACAGACGGCACAGAAAAGGCCGAGCAGCGTCGACGGGAGAAGAGAGAGGGTAGAGCGCACGGCGCAGCCGGTGCTCAGGACCGAGCGACGTCGACGGGAGAAGAGAGAGGGTAGAGCGCACAGGGCGCAGCCGGTGTTCAGGACCGAACGGCATCGATGGGAGAAGAGAGAGAGGCGCAAAGGAAAACGCGCAGAGCGCAGCTGGTGTTCAAGGGACGAGCAGCGTCAGCGGGGAAGAAAGGGAAACGCGCAGAGCACAGCCGGTGTTCAAGGGCTGAGCAGCCGCAGTGGAGAAAAAGGGAGAGCGCGGGAAAACGCCATTTTGAGCCGCAGCGGAGAAGAAGGGAGAGCACGGGAAAACGCCATTTTGAGCCGCAGTGGAGAAGAAGGGAGAGTGCGGGAAAACGCCATTTTGAGCCGCAGCGGAGAAGAAGGGAAAGCACGGGGAAAACGCCATTTTGAGCCAGTCTAACCACACCCAGGGATGCCGAAGAGTGGCAGTATCACAGCGTTTGACAATGAAGTCGAAGATTGGACGACATATGTCGAACGCATAGAAGTGTACTGCAAGGCGAATGAAGTGCCAGATGAGAGGAAAGCGCTGGTATTGTTGAATTCCATGGGTGCAAAAATGTATGGCTTACTGTGAAACCTAGTAACCCCAGAGAAGCCAGTAGACAAGGATTTTGGAAACATAGTATCAATCCTACAGAACCACTTGAACCCCACACCGCTGCTGATAGCAGAAAGATTTAAGTTTCACAAAAGGAACCAGCATAAAGATGAAAGTAATGCTGAGTATTTAACGGAACTGCGCAAGCTATCGAAACACTGCCAGTTTGGAACGGGACTAGCAGATACTTTAAGGGACAAGTTTGTGTGTGGGCTTCAAAGTGAAGGAACCCAGAAACGGCTTCTATCAGAAAAGGATCTTACGCTGGACAAGGCTTTCAGCATGGCAGTATCACACGAAGCAGCCGCACGGGGCGCTGCAGAGATACAACGGAGACCGCAAGAATATGGCACAAATGAAATGTCATACGGAACAGTGAAGTGTTATCGCTGCGGCAGAAAAACACACGACCATAATGATTGCTGGTTTAAGGACAAAGTGTGCAGACAGTGTGGAAAAGTAGGACGCATAGCAAGAGTCTGCAGGTCGGGAAAGAAAACCAGCAGCAAGAAAGCTCCACAGGAGAAGTAGAAGAAGGTACATAAGGTGACGGACAGTAGTTCAGACGAACAGAAAAGTGATACAGACTCCGGAAGCAAGGAGCTGGGTTGTGTGAAACTACATAAGGTGATCCAAACGGAGGATCATCAAACTATCTGGGTCACGCTCAAGATATCTGGAGTCCAAGTGAAAATGGAATTGGACACAGGATCAGCCCTAACAGTCATAAACTGAAGGGACTACCAGCGGCTATTCTCACATATACCCTTGAGAGATACAGAGATTGTCTTGAAGACGTACATGGGGCAAAAAGTCTACCCCAAAGGAAAAATAAGGGTGAACGTTGTATATAACGGTAAGGAAACACCAAAAATGGACCTATATGTATTGCCAGATGGAAGACCACCACTACTAGGACGTGAATGGATACGGAAGATACAGCTAGATTGGCATTCCATACAAGCACTGACTGTAGATGCCAAAAAGGATGACGACGCCACACCTGGACGACTGTCAAAAATGCTAACTGATGCACAAGAAGTGTTCCAGGAGGGACTTGGAACACTAAAAGGCATAACAGCGATGATCAAAATAGAGGAAAATGCAAGCCCAAAGTTTTTTAAGGCCAGACTGGTGCCTTATGCGATCCGCCCAGCCGTCGAAGCAGAGCTGGAAGGTTTGGAACGTTCAGGAGTACTGTCCAAAGTGGACTGGAGTGAGTGGGCCACACCCATCGTTCCTGTAATGAAGAGGTCGTTGAGTAATACGCCTGGGGAACCAAAGAAAGTTCGCATCTGTGGGGACTTTAAGGTGACAGTGAACCCAGTCCTTCACATGGTACAATATCCGCTTCCGTGGATTGAAGATATTTTCGCCTCGCTATCTGGAGGGAAACGCTTCACTAAGATTGATCTGGCCCAGGCGTACCTGCAAATGGAGGTAGAAGAAGCCTCGAAACAGTACCTCACGATCAACACTCATAAAGGTCTCTACCAATACAACCGGCTGGTGTTCGGGGTAGCATCAGCTCCGGCTATTTGGCAAAGGGCAATAGATCAAGTCCTGCAAGGGATTCCAGGGACCCAGTGTTATTTGGACGACATCCTGGTCACGGGCGAAAATGACAGTGCTCACCTTGCCAACCTGGAGCAGGTGCTCACTAGATTGAAGGAATATGGGCTCTGAGCAAATCGCCACAAATGCGAGTTTTTCCAGAAGCAGATCTCGTATTGTGGCCACGTTATTACATAAGAACATAAGAACATAAGAAATAGGAGCAGGAGTAGGCCAATCGGCCCCTCGAGCCTGCTCCGCCAGTCAATAAGATCATGGCTGATCTGACCCTAACCGCCAATCTACTATCACAGAACCATCGCCTGAATCTAACAGAATTAGACACACGAAATAGGAGCAGGATCAGGCTACACGGGCCCGCTCCGCTACCCACAGGGCCATGTCCGATCCGAACCTAGGCTCATGTCCAAATTCCTGACCGCTCCCCGTAACCCTTAATTCCCTTTACTTCGAGGAAACTGTCTAAAGGGGTTGATGAAGAGGGGTTACATAAGTCCCCTGAAAAGATTGAGGCAGTAGTCAAGGCTCCAGCACCGGAAAATGTGTCACAACTGAGGTCGTTCCTCGGGCTGGTGAACTACTACCATAAGTTCTTGCCGAATTTGTCTACAGTACTGCACCCACTGAACACCCTACTGCAAACGAGGGTACCATGGCAGTGGAACGACGAATGTAAACGAGCTTTCCAGAAGTGCAAAGAATTGATCACATCAAAAGAGGTGTTGGCTCATTTCAACCCAGCACTACCAATTCGGTTGGCGTGTGATGCATCACCCTATGGCATTGGAGCGGTGCTGTCGCACAAGTTCCCGGACGGCTCGGAGAGGCCGGTAGCCTTTGCGTCTCGATCACTAACCTCAGCCGAGCGTAACTACACCCAGATTGACAGGGAGGCCCTCAGCCTAGTGTGGGGAGTGAAAAAGTTCAACGACTATCTGCACGGGCAGAAATTCACCTTGCTGACTGACCACCAACCACTTGTCTCCATCTTTAATCCAAAGAAGGGCATGCCGGTGATGACTGCACAATGGCTACAAAGGTCGTCCCTTTTTCTAGGGGCGAGCCAATATGAAATCGAGTATAAGGGCACGAAACAGCATGGAAATGCTGATGGGCTATCACGCCTGCCACTGCCTACTGCAGAGGAAGCACCAGCAGTGGACCCTGTCGAAATATTTCATTTGACTATAATTGAACGCTTGCCAGTAACTAACGCTGATATAGAGAAGGAGACCCGAAATGACCCGACACTGTCTCGGGTATATGACTTGACGGTGAAGGGATGGCCAACACATGGCGACTCACTGTTGCCAGCATTCTCATCCAGAAGAGAACAGTTGTCAGTATGCCAGGGAACCTTGATGTGTGGATCCCGAGTGGTAATTCCACCCACAGTCCAAAGATGTGCGGGTTAGGTTGATTGGCCATGATAAAAATTGACCCTTAGTGTTAGGGGGGATTAAATACGTGGGGTTACGGGGTTACGGGGATAGGGCTTGGGTGGGATGGCTGTCGGTGTAGGGACCGGGTGCTAGGGTTTGGATGATCAGCCATGATCTCGTTGAATGGCGGAGCAGGCTCGAAGGGCCGAATGGCCTACTCCTGCTCCTATCTTCTATGTTTCTATGTTTCTATGTTAAGGGATAGAGTGCTCAATGAGCTTCACGAAGGCCATCTGGGAGGGGTGAAAATGAAAAGCCTTGATAGGGCTTATGTGTGGTGGCCGGGGATCGATCAGCAAATCGAGGACCTGACAAAGAGCTGCTCAGGATGCCAGAAGGTCCAAAATGCACCACCACATGCCCCTCTACACCCATGGGAGTGGCCCTCATCTCCATGGCAACGGGTGCATATTGATTTTGCTGGTCCATTCATGGACTCAATGTTTCTAATAGCCGTGGATGCGCACTCGAAATGGCCCGAGGTGATCAAAATGTCCTCCACCACCACGGAGAAAACTATTGCAGTCCTACGGACCATATTTGCCAGGAACGGCTTGCCAGAGCAGATTTGCTCTGATAACGGACCACAGTTTGTGTCCGAAGAGTTTCGAAGTTTCCTGAAAAGGAATGGGGTAAGTCATTACACATCCGCTCCGTATCATCCAGCCACAAATGGATTGGCTGAGAGGTTCGTACAAACCTTTAAGAAAGCAGTAAGGGCCATGTGCGATGACGACATTCTACTGCAGCATAAGGTGGACAATTTCCTGTTAGCCAACAGAAATGCGACACATGCAGTCACCAACCAGACCCCGGCCATGATGTTCTTTAACCGAAGGTTGAGATCTCGTCTGGACTTGCTCAGACCAAATGTGCGAAGAGATGTTGAGAATAAGCAATTCCAGCACATCAATGAGAAGCCGACAAGGAGCTTCAATGTAGGGCAACCAGTCTTGGCCCGCGACTACCGAACACAGAAATGGCAACCAGGAGCGATATGCACACGGCAGGGGCCACTAATGTACACAGTGGATGTTGGGGAGAACATTGTGAGACGCCATGTTGACCAGATCCTAGAGTCACAGGAACGAGTCAACCCCATGTCTCGCGCACCTGGTGATGAACCCGACATACAGGTAGCATCTACCCCAGAAACAGTAGCATCGGAAGCTGATGAACCAACCGACGACAGGGGGCCAGAATCGCCTCCGCACCAAGAGCAAGACACTCAGGAAAGGCGCTATCCAGAAAGGATCAGGAAGCCGCCCCAAAGACTGAATTTATAAATGGACTATTTTCAGTTAATGTGCATGTTAAAAGTGTTAATTGTTAAATGAATGTTATGGTACTGTCAATCTAAAAGGGGAGGAATTGTAGTGTATGTACCTTTAAGGGGAGAACTACTTTTTACAGCTCCTGTATACTGTAGTACCGGCAGTGACCACACCTGTATATAAACCCTGAGTAGGGATCTGTACGTTTAGTTTTTTAGAGTAACCCTCATCCAGTAAATACCTGTTGATTGTTCCCTGCAGTCTCGTGTCTAGTTATTGAAGGACACACAACATCAAAATACACGGATCTAACAGGGTACTCACCCTTAGGCCCTACAGAAGTGCCGGTTTCGTGCATGCACTGCGCATGCGTGGGAAACCGGAACTTCCGTTCCCTTAAAGGAAGGGGTTCAGAGGTCGAATGCGTACGCCGGAGAGGCAGCGCGTACGCCTGGAACTTATTTTTTTTTGCAGGTTTCTCCGGGAGGGTAAGTCTCCAGGAGTTACACATGTAAAAAGCAGGCGCAAGACCTGCTTTTAACAAGGTAAGTGGTGAATTAATTAAAATTAAAACATTTTTTCCACAGGTTTATTTTTTTAAATACTTTAAAGAAAGGTAAGTTTATTTTTAGCCCCGTTAGAAAATGTAATTAATTGTTCCAAAAATTTAAATTCTTGTTTAAAATAGTTATTTTATGTAATTTATAGTTATTTTAAAAATGTGATTTAAAAAAAAAAATTATTTGAAGTTTTAGTGACTTTTGGGGCTTATAGTATTTATAGTTTTGACAGGTCTCCCTGTCAATTTTATGAATGGGCATTCCCTGCTACCATTGGCTCTCCATGGCCTACGTGATCCCAGGGGATGCATCGAACTAACTGCGCCCCTGGGATACATAAGCACTATGCGCCGATAGTTGGAGCAGGCCCAGGATCGGAATCCCACGCGGGCCCACAGCTCAACAGCCAGCGCATTAGGTAAGTGCAGGTCGGAGGCTTGCACCCGCGGGAAGCCTCCGACCCGAATTTCTGGGCCAGTGTTTTATTCTGATAATTCTGTCCTACTGCCAAGCTGGATCAGCAGCAATAGGAGCTTAGTTATAGGAGGTGATGTGGCTTTCTTATTTTTTTATGGTATGAAACGGTCTCCGAAAGCTCTGGTGTATGTGTGACAGTTTTCCCTGCATCCTTGAAAAGGCAGACACGAGGATGCTCCTTCATGCCCATTAAAAACTCCAGTGTATTAACCAACTCACCGGGTGCAGATGTGGCTGTGATGTGCATTTACTTCTTTCCAGAGATGTCTGCTCACAAACTGTAGTTCAGAATTAGCGTGGTGAAAAAGCACAGCAGATTCTAGTACAAATGATAGCTGATAGAATTGGCTGTTTGATGCAGGTCATACCAGGATTCCACACAATACTGGATGTGGTGTATAAATGCTTTGAGCCACATCATAAAAACTCCTGGAAAGTTACAAAAGTGCAAAGATCTGCCATGGTTGACCTTGGTAATAGACATGAACCAACTCAAAAATAAACGTCGTGGCTTCTCCCTAGGATGTATCAGCAAAAAGTTGACAAAGCACAACATAATCTGGAACTGAAGCCTCCAGCTTCAAATGCCATTGATTTGTACGCTCAAAGAGCCAATTATCAAATGCTCTTATGGAAGACAGTTAATGAAGCCCTTCCTAGAATATTTCCTCCAGCTAGGAAAGGCCGGATGATGAGAGCGAGGGAGTGAAGTATCGTATAACGAAGACTTCTGTTCTTCAGATGGCATTACGAGGCCTGGATTTCTGTCCAAATATCAGTGTAATCTGGGTGGAATCAAATGAAATTGCGCTAACGATCGCGGAATTTTAAGTGTAAGTGAGTTGCGCCCATAGCCACATATCATTGGAGTATCTGCGATCTGTTGCACTGGTTTAACAGTTTAACCTCAAACTGTAATTGCGGGACACGCAGCTCCAAAATTAATGAGATGCCACAAACAGATTTTTGTGTGTGGGAGAACTCTGCCAGAATCTATTTAATCAAAGATTGCTTCTGATGACACTGAATGATATTATATTAATTGTGATAGCAAGATCAATTTAGAAAGTGTTAAAAATAGACAGTAAGCAAAAAATGACATTTATTGTGATGCAAATATTTTGATATATATATATATATAACTTCCTCTTGAAACATTATATACAGTGCCAGAGTATATATAGGGAAAGTAGTAACTGGACTCCTTGCTCCTGAATTATTTATTTGATTGGGTGTTTAATGATGTTTCCCTGCGCTAATTCAACAGTAGTCAACAGAAAAATATAAAACTTGGTCACCATGTTCAGTGGCCCGGAATTTCGTAGATCGCAGTTACGCAGAAATTTATGTTGGTTCAGCGCTGATCTTGCCGATGGCAACTTAACATCCAAATTTCCTGAGCAGCTTATTTACCTACGCCAGAACCTAAAAACCAATAAAGCAAGCCCAAATTCAGCGGTATTATCTTGCATTCTAATTTCCATGTTCTAAATGATTAGACAGAGGCTTAAATTTCTGGCTGTTTTAGTCATGCCCTAATCAAGTGGATCAAAACTATAGACCTTTATGCTAACATTTTTACTTCATTATATATTCATTTAAATAGTTAAACTTGCTAATAAATTAAACTGTGTTATCACATGGTTTGTCACATGGTTTAGTATGAGCATGCTCAGTTCACTCTGGCCTAGTAAAACAAGCGCATGAACTAGCAACTGGTATCTCTGTCCTTCATCTGTTCCATCCACATATATTACATTTTGGCAACGAGAATGGGATCCCAAAGCTATTTTTAGGGATTATGGAAGGACACAGTGCTCAACCTCTGAGTGGAAAAGTTTAAGATGAAGTTGTGACACCTAAACTGAATTTTTTGTGATGTTTTACTGTTAATGCTCGTGCAGAATCGTCTGTGCTTCACCTTCGTGTGTATGTATAGACAGCAACAGCGACGTTGATTCTCACAGGTACACAGGTAGCGTGCTGTGTCATTGTTCAACGGGATCGGGACAATCATGGCCGCGTCTACGGGATTCATTGGAAGCCTCGGCTTGTATGTCCGAGCTCGCGAACCATTCAGTTCTTATATTGAGCAGATGGAGATTTTTTTAAGGCGAATAACATTATTGAGACTGAAGGTGCAGACAAGAATGTTCAAGCACAAAAGAAAGTAATTCGTGAACGTAAAAAAGCAATTTTTCTAACGGAGATCGGGCCAGATGTTTACGGAATGTTGACAAATTTACTCGCACCAGGAAAAGTGAAGGATGTGTCATTTGAAGATATTGTCGAGAAACTCGAGAACCATTTCGACCCAAAGCCATTAGAAATAGCAGAGAGCTATAAGTTTCATACCAGAAACCAGAAACAAATTGAAACCATCAGTGAGTATACTGTAGCTCTGAAAAACCTGTCTTTGCATTGTAACTTTGGCACATTTTTGGATCGTGCATTGTGGGATGAGTTTGTGTGTGGACTGGTGGATGAGCGTACACAGTCCAAGTTACTGAACATTCTGAATCTAACGTTTGACATAGCATGCAAAATTACCCTATCAATGCGATGGCGTCTAAGAATGCTAGGGAGCTCCGTCCAACTCAAGTGACTAGTGCAGCTGAGGTCTACAGTCACAAAACCACCGCCAAATCTAAAGTTGTGAGACCAAATCAAAAGCATGTCAGTGAGAGCAGTTCAGTGAATTGTAATCGCTGCAATGGAAATCACTCACCACAGTCCTGCCAATACAGAAATGCAAAGTGTTTTCACTGCCAGAAGCAACGCCATATTTCAACAGCTTGCAGAGCTAGATCGAAAGCAGGAAGTAAGAACCATTCTAGTGGCAATGCAAAGCAGCGACAACAAAAGGGAGTGTAGAAAGGGTTTTTTTTTGGTGTGGGGTTTGTGTCTGGCCAGTCAGGCGTATCTGAGCTGCTCCCGGCCCCGTGCGGTTTTGAATCGCTCCCCTTTCTGGTTCTGACCGCCGGACTTATTTCAGTAGCGATATAAACAAAACGAGACTCGTGGTTGGGTGCAAAGAAGACAAGTATTTATTGAAATAAAGAATAAACTGCTATACACTGAGAATAATAATGAAGACAGCTCACTTTAACTTAATACAGCACACCTTTACTTAATACAGCACACTTTTACCTAATGGGGAGGAGAGAAGACAGACACATCGAAGGAAAATTGACTAAAAATGACAATTTTAATAAAATTCCCCTTTAATTCCCACCCTTTATACCTATCTAGGTTGCCTTGTAATGGGCCAGAAAGTTTATGCTCACCAGTAAACGTCTGCTCCGTGCCCCTGCAGTCTGCCTTTTTATTCTTCACCGCCCCGAAGTAGAGATACCCCAGTAATTCAAAAGTAACTGCTGGTATTCCACTTCTTTGGGCGGGCTGCTGAACTGTTCCTCTTGTAGGCAGGGCACCGGAGGCAAGGCGGTAGAGAGAGAGAGAATGGCTTCCTGAGGGGCTATCTTTATACCCCATTAGGAGCCCTATCTTCGCGTCCAAATCTGGATGTATCTGGGCTCACACAAAAGGGACCAATCTGTCCCCATTGACTGCAATGGGTTTGAATGCATTTCCCATTTGTTTAACTGGTCTGTGTTCCAGTTTAAAATGTCCCACTGATTTCTCGAGTGCTGGACAAACAAATCCTTAAGTGTTCAGTCAACAGTGCTTGAGAACAAGTGTAAACAACCCTTTGTCTTGTGGTTGCAGTCCCACCGCAATTGATTGACAGCTTTAAGTACTTAAGCCCTTGAGTCAACACTGTAGAGAGCTCGTGTAAACAAAATCCTTTGTTCCATATTGAAAACTTCCTAAACCGCAGTTGATTGACAGTTTCACGTACTTCAACACATTCACACAGGCTGGTATTTTTTTCAATCCTATTGTCAGCCAGTGATGGGAGATATTCAGACAGGCTGTCTTTCTCCTTTGCCACGAGGCCTGACAGCCATCTTTGATGCTCTGGGTTTTTAAGGTACATTCCAACCAGGTTTTCTTTAATCAAATAATCTTCGGGGGCTGCCAAAATTTTCCAAAATTTTGCGAACCTTACAGTCCGCCCTTGGATACTAAAACTTGCTTGCAGTATCCTGTTTAAAGGTGAGCAAGAATTTCTGACCCCCCACAAACAACCTTCCCTTATACTTATCTGTATCTATCTCTGATCCCTCGACACCTCCATCCCCCTTACTCAGAGAATCGCAGTACATTGTAGGCATCTATCGATAGAAAAACATGATTAGTTGCAATAATTCAAGCACTGAGGGGGTCCAATGCCCCTGCACCACTTGTGACATAGTTTTAACACGATACAACATCTTTAATGAGATTAACACCAAGCCAAAACATATCTGTTAAAAATACAAACGGAAGAAAATGAGCTTCCTCCTTTTTTTTTATAATGCAATTGCCTGACACTTTAATAAATGGCACCATTCTTCAGCCATAAATGTGTTTCAAACTTCCACAATCTGCAAACACAATTCACAGGCATATGCAATTTTTTCAATTGACTCCAAACAAATAGTACAATCTCACAGTTAGGAACCAAATTCACACATTATTTCCTTTGGAGTTGGGACCAGTACGTAATACAAAATATACAATTAACAAGCATTTGTAAACTCTTAATCATAATCTGGGTTTCCAATAACAGTTTAATTGCTGTGAACAATAATGTACCAAGTATTGTTACACATTCTACACGTCAATCAACGTGTTCTAGTGTGTGAAACTGAATAGAAAATTTAAATTACTTCTCACGGATAGCGTAATTATTTTCTATGCTAAAGTAAACTGTTACTAAAATATTTTCCAATGCCGTCCTTTCCTTGGGGTGATGATTTGTACCTTCGGGCACTGGAAGGAGGCCTCCCCATACGTGAAGCCGGTCCCACTAGAATACTGGGTTGAATTGGATCCCAGTCATCCTGGCCAGCTCCCCTCGTGGGCATCTGCCTCCAGCAGACCCCGCCCTTCGTGGGCTAGGGGTGCTCCCTTAGCCGAGCATCCAAAGACACGATGGTCCTCCGCACCTTTCAAAACTCTGAAAAAGACTTAAAAATACATCTAGCAAGGTCCCCTGGCTCGGAGGAATGTGATTGGGTCCCGCGACCTCGGCTCACATAGACAACACTCTGGAACGGTTCCATACTTAAAACTTATACTCTAATACTTAAAACTACCGAATTGCAATACAAAATTTAAATGAACACACTCTAATTTACTTATACACATTACTTAAAATTGAACAAAGCTATTGCAAGTGCCGCCTGTCTCCGGGCAGCCAGCCTAATCCCTGTTTGGACTGTTGTAGGCTACTGCCTGCAGCGAAGCTGGACTGATCCCAACTTCTGGTCCTTCGCAGCTTATGGCTGCTGGCTGGGGACCTCTGTCTTTTGGCTTCTCCCTGACTCGGGAGACCGCCCTTTTCAACTGGAAATCTGGTGACCATACTTTCTTGGGCTGGTGTACCCGAAGAGACCTCCTAGGGAGTGTCGCTGGTGGGGCTACCCTGGCGAGCAGACCCTTAGCTTGGGTCACAGTCCTTGCTGGCTGGGGACCTTCTCCCTCGGGTCCCTCCCTTCCCAAACCTGGGCTGGGGACGGGCAATCCCTTGCCACCGGCTGCCGGTGGCTGAGAGTCTTCCCCTTCAGGTCTAAAACCTGGTTCAGGCTCCTCCCCGGAGTCCCATAAGAGAGGGGGAATCGCTCGGGCCAAGTGCTGGGGAACTTCTCCTGTACTGGCCGTGCTAGACGTGCTCCTATCTAGTTATCCAGCAAGTTAAACACTTATTCAAAATAATTCTTCGTGAAGCCGTTTGCTGTTTGAAGCCTTTACTTGAACAATTTTGTGAAACTGTAAACAAAGATAAAGTATGTTTTGTACATAAACTGAGTACTACACATTCGATATTACATAAGATATAACATATTTACAACAGTAGAATAGATAAATTGTATAACTAACTAACATTTGGACTAATTTCTATAACTAATAAATATTAACCTTTTATAAACATAGTGTTATCGAAATACTACTCTGACAACGTTGCTATTATGCTAAGAAAGAAAGATACTCACAGATATTGCGCTTGGCCTAACATATGAAATCAGATTACATTGGATTGTGAAACCCTTATGGAATCCTCCATTACTGCCAGGTTCTTCCTGGAATTCTACTTCCTGTGTTACACAGGAAGAGAGGTACGAAGGTCAAATGACCTCTCACAGGAAGAAAGGAACAAAGGTCAAATGACCTCACACAGGAAGAAAGGTAGAAAGGTCAAAACCTCACACAGGACGAAAGGAACAAAGGTCAAATGACCTCTGCTTCATACAAACACACTGCTAACACAATAACCACCACCAGAGGGTGCTATCTGCACACATTAAATAGTCCATCGGTCCAGAACTCTCCCCGTCTGGAGTCGTTAACGACTCCACATAGTCCAAGCTCTACTTGTCACTGGAGTCCTCTGGCGACAAAAGAAGAACCACCTCAGAGACAGTCCGTCGGTGTCGATGATAGGATGCAGCTTCATTAGACTGCTGTGAGGGGGTAGGTTGCGTTCTGCTATGCACAGTTCCAATCTGGGTATGGTGAGGTCTGGCTGGGGTGCCAACTTGCCTCTATCATTTGCTTTGTCCTTCTTGAGTGGTGACCTTCAGATAAGCCACACTTGCAATGGCCTTAGCGGATGCGTCTGCAAAGACACAAAGTTCTTTGAATTGGGCATTTGAGGGAGAGAAAGACGAATAGCAGCGAGGTATTCGGATCTCCTGTAAGTCTTGGAGTGAGTCTCTCCATCTGTCCCACTCTGCTTCCATCTCTTCAGGGAGAGGTGAATCCCACTCTTCAGCGCGTGTGGAGAGTTCCCTGAGGAGCAGCCTGCCTTGTATAGTGACAGGGGCTAAGAAGCCGAGAGGGTCGTATAGGCTGTTGACTGTAGCGAGCACTCCTCTACGTGTGAAGGGTTTCTTGGCATCTGAGACTTGGAACGTGAACGTGTCTGTTGCTATGTTCCACGACACCCCTAGGCTACGCTGTAGGGGGAGGTCATCAGTGAAGAGGTCTAGGTCTTTGACGTCCTTAGCACAATCTACAGGGGGGAATGCCTCCATCACTGCTGGTCTGTTCGAGGCTATCTTATGCAGCCTGAGGTTGGATAGTGCAAGTAGTTCCTGGGCTCGTCCGAGGGTACTGATGGCCTCTGCTTCGGTCGGGAATGACTTCAGTGCGTCGTCGACATAGAACTCTCATTCGATGAACCCTCTCACATCACTGCCAAAGTCGTCGTCTTCTTCCTTGGCAGCCCTCCTTAGTCCGTATATGGCGACAGCAGGGGATGGGCTATTCCCAAAGACATGGACACGCATTCTGTAGACCACTATGTCTCTATTGGGGTCATTGTCCCGATACCACAAGAAGCGGAGGAAGTCTCTGTGGTCTTCTCTCACCACAAAGCAATGAAACATGTGCTGGATATCGGCAGTGATGGCGACGGGCTCTTTCCTGAATCTCATGAGCACTCCCGAGAGGCTGTTGTTAAGATCGGGCCCTGTGAGGAGTACGTCGTTGAGAGAAACTCCCTGATATGGTGCACTGGAGTCAAACACCACGCGGATCTGTTCTGGCTTTTTGGGGTGATAGACTCCGAAGGAAGGGAGGTACCAACACTCTTGGCCTTCCTGGAGTGGAGGAGCTATCTCTGCATAATCGTTGCCAAGCGTTTTCTTGACAAATTCTAAGAAGTGTGCTTTCATCTTTTCAGATTCCTGGCGACATCCTACAGGGTACACATTAACGAGGCATATCTTGGAGCATGCTCTTGCGCTCACTCCTTCTCCACACACCTCGGTGCACCTGGATGTAATCTCTGGACCAGCAGCTCCCTCTCTCTCCCCGCCGTGCTCTGAAGCGGGAGGAGGCGTCTCTGACTTCCAAGGAGCTGGGCCTGGGTGTAGTGCTGAAACGTGCCGATCACTTTCACATTCAGTGCATTTTGCATCTACCTTGCAGTTCTTGGCGAGATGGCTCGTGGATGAGCAGCACTTGAAACATGTAGAGTTCTCTTTAAGATATTGTTTCCGATCTTCCAGGGACATCTCCCTGAAGCCTCTGCACTTCTTTAAAGGATGGGGCTTGTTGTGGATAGGGCATTGTTTGCTCATATCCTCAGGTTTCTTCTGAATCTTTGTGTGCTCAGTTGAGGACACTTGCATTTTGTGGACAGATATTGGTGTCTTTCCATGTCTGTTGAACTTGTCTCTTCTGGCAAGTGCTGGGTGGGAGGAGAAGAAGTTGAAGCTGGGGTCATTCCTGGCTTTGGCTTCTTTACGGATGAATTTAACGAACGCAGAGAATGGTGGGAACGCCACGTTGTGCTTTAGCTTGAACTTTGATCCAAACGTTATCCACTTCTCCTGCAGGTTAAATGGAAGCTTCTCAATGATGGGACTTACCCCTCTGGAAGTGTCTAAGTACGATAGACTGGGTAGGTAGCCATCCTGCTTTGCGGCTTCGAGTTCCGACAGCAGATCTCCAAGGTCGCGGAGCTTCTGGGGTTCCTTACTCGTCAACCTCGGAAAGTTCTCCAACCTGTCAAAGAGAGCCCTTTCAATAGCTTCGGGCGAGCCGTAGCTTTCTTCCAGCCTTGCCCAAGCCTCCTTCAACCCCTCTGGCAGCTGTCCCACATTGGCCGCTTTTATCCTGCAGGCCTGTCCGGCGGACTCTGGGCCGAGCCATTTGATAAGGAGGCCGAGCTCTTCTCCTGCCGACAGGTCTAAGCCCAATATGGCATCGTGGAAGCAGGACTTCCAAGCCCGATAATTCTCCGGCCTGTCATCAAACTTAATTAACCCCAAAGTCACCAGCTGGGTGCGTGCAAGGTATTTGGCGAGGTCGTAGGTGCTGGGACCTGTGCTAGGGTTGCCTTGGCTAGGGGCTCTGTTGGGGGTCTCAAGGAACCGAGAGGGGATTTGCTGCTGACTTTCTCTATTCGGCGTCCTATTCCTCTGCACCGTGTCTTCCGTTCTGCTGGGGGAGACTCTGCGGCTTGAGGCACGCCATCTGCTTTGACCTTGGTTGGCAACTTGTGGCATGTTATACGAAGTGCTTGCATCTGTAGAGATGTGCGGGCCTCCATCCCTTTCTCCTGTAAACTGTATGTCGGCATGGTCGCTCACGTAATCTATGGTGCGCTGTCGTGGACTCTGCCACGGAACGGGAATTAAAGGTTTGTAAGCTGTCTCGGGAACAGCTCCCTCCAAAATTGCCTCGAATACTTGTGTCTCGGCTAATGCAGCATCTGTCTCTTTTTGTTGCTGCAGAGCGTCTAATGTGGCTTGGAGACGGGCCTGTTCAGCCTGGTGTTCCACTTGGTGACGGGCCTGTTCCGCTTGGAGTCGGGTCTGTTCTGCTTGGAGTCGGGCCTGTTCTGCTTGGGGTTCAGCTTGGAGACGGGCCTGTCTTACTTTTATTTCTATTTCACTGTTCGCATGCGCAGCTCTGGCTTGAGCTGCCACTAGCGTAGCCCATGCTCTGGCGATAGTCGCGCTTATTCTAGAACCACTTGATGACCGTGAACCAGCTTGCGATCTGACATAACCGGAGATTATAGACCGATTGTCACCTTCTACAGTTTCGTCTGCCTGTTTAAGGTCTTCTCCTCGCTGCAAAGCATTTTTGTTATTATCTTCTGACATGTTGATGTGAGGTAGATGTGCTCTACAAGGTTAAGGCTTACTCTGGGCTCCTCCTGCTCCGCTCTTCACAGCTAGCCGTATTGCTATCTTTTCACTGATATCTTTTCACTGTACTGGCCGCGCTAGACGTGCTCCTATCTAGTTATCCAGCAAGTTAAACACTTATTCAAAATAATTCTTCGTGAAGCCGTTTGCTGTTTGAAGCCTTTACTTGAACAATTTTGTGAAACTGTAAACAAAGATAAAGTATGTTTTGTACATAAACTGAGTACTATACATTCGATATTACATAAGATATAACATATTTACAACAGTAGAATAGATAAATTGTATAACTAACTAACATTTGGACTAACTTCTATAACTATCAAATATTAACCTTTTATAAACATAGTGTTATCAAAATACTACTCTGGCAACGTTGCTATTATGCTAAGAAACAAAGATACTCACAGATATTGTGCTTGGCCTAACATATGAAATCAGATTACATTGGATTGTGAAACCCTTATGGAATCCTCCATTACTGCCAGGTTCTTCCTGGAATTCTACTTCCTGTGCTACACAGGAAGAGAGGTACGAAGGTCAAATGACCTCACACAGGAAGAAAGGAACAAAGGTCAAATGACCTCACACAGGAAGAAAGGTAGAAAGGTCAAATGACTTCACACAGGAAGAAAGGAACAAAGGTCAAATGACCTCTGCTTCATACAAACACACTGCTAACACAATAACCACCACCAGAGGGTGCTATCTGCACACATAAAATAGTCCATCGGTCCAGAACATCTCCCTTTATGCACATGACTGCGCCTGCGTGTGCAGTCTGTGTGAATGTACGCGCTGCAGGCTGAGGATTTCTAATCTCAGGTTCAATCCCAGCTGCCTGTTTCCCTGCCTCTGGCTTAAACAATTTACATTGTTTAATATAACTAGCAGCCTGCCAGTAACCCTGTTCTAAATTCTTTTCCCTTACCAGGGTGGCCTTAAAGGCGGAATCTTGGGCGTGGACCTGCTTTAGGCCCGGGGCCAAAGCTATCCCCTGTGTGCCGCCCTTGTCCTTGATTGCTGCTACCGGGCCTGCTCTACAGGGGTCCCAGAACTCTCCTTCCCTGTCCCCCTGCTTGGCCACCTCGTCGGTCTTGTGGTTACCCTCCCACGTGGTATGGAGGGATCCTAAACCTATGGGCAAAGGTTTTGACCTTTCCCCAGCCTGCTCATTCCCTGTGGATCCCATTAAGCTAAATGGGACCTTCTTAGACCGGGGTGAATTGGTCAGGTCTTCCGAATGGACCACCATGCCGAAAGTTCCAGTGTCCACCGATATCTCCCCTGCACCGTCTTCACTCCCATCCTAACATAAGGCCTGCTCCCCTCAGCGTTTTCGCTGGGACACAGGTCGACAGGCTGCGCTGGCTCTAGTCATTGTGGGGTGGCAGAGGGGGCCGAGGGAACTACAGCACCGGTGGTGGCTGCTACTCTCCCCTGGCCAGTCAGAAGAGACCGCATTGCCTCCAATAGTGACTCGACCAAGGTGGGAGGAATTCCTGTCTCTAACTTTTGGACTGGGGCTGTGGGATTCTTTGCTTTATTATCTTTCCAGGGATTCTTACAGTCTTTTCTCCAGTGACCGTCTTTCCCGCACCCATAACAATTTAACTTAGCCTGGGAGGGACGGTTCCCCTCCTGATGCCACTCTTTCTTATTGTGGCCCCCAGGTTTAACCTCATGGACTTTCCCCTTGGGTTGGGGCATCTCGATACCCCTCATGTTTCTAAATGCTACTGTGTGCCGGCGGATCACCGCTTCTTCGGTGGTCTGGGGGTTTCTGGGGTCAAACCAAGCCATGGCCTGGGCTTGGATCTGGGGTAGGCTGTTTGTCATAAGACAACAGAGCCAGTGAGTCAATTGGGCTGGGTTCAGTGCTGCCCACCCTGGCATTCCCGGGCATGCACTCCGGTAGACTGGCCACAGCCTGTCTGCGAACTCCTGCGGGGATTCCCCTGGGAGCTGTACCGTTCTTTCTACCCGGGTGAACGGACTACCATCATTGAGTCCCATGGCCTCCAATATCTCGTTCCTCAAATCCTCGTATTCTTTCTGCCCCCTTTTGCATTCACCAGATAGTGCCTGGAGGAGATTACCTCCCAGGGAAAACAGCAGCATTTTAGCTTGCTCGGCGTCATCGCAGTCATTAACACAAGCTGCTTGTTCTATCTCCCTGAAATGCAGAGAGGGGTCTCCCTTTTTAGTGAGCTTGGGGATGTGGCTAACCATGGCCCTGAGCTGTTGGGTGCCATACGGCACCACAAACTGATTCTGGATGGCCCCTGGGTCATCATCATCAACGGGCGGACCGTACCTCCGTTGTCGGAGGGGGTACACTGGTCCTGGTCCCGGCCTATCTAGCGGGGCCTGCTGTGCTTCCTCTACCACCTCATCCTCCACCCCCCTTCGCTGCCAGAGCTCCTGAAAGCTCGGAGCTATGGGTGGTGGTCATGGGACCTCTGATTCCCTAACCGACTTTGTTCTGGGTGTTGCCTGTGGGACGGTTCTATTTGGGTTGCTGGTAAAGTCCGACTGGCCTATCTTCGGGCTGATAAGATATATCATCCCCTTTGCCCTCTGTAAAACCATATTCAAGCTTTCTACCTCTTCCCTACAGGGGCCATGATCTGTTTCCTCAAACCCTGGGTCGCAGGCCAGCTTATACGTTGCCTTTACCTCCCTAACCTTTTCCTCCTGCTCTCTTACTTCTTGTATGAGGCGGGCGTTCTCCTCCCGCACCCTCATCTCATTACTCTTGGCCTCTGTAACTAGGCACTTCAGGTACTCTAACTCGTACCTCGTGTGGCTTTTGCCCTCACTAAACTGGTCTACCAGGCACTCTATCTTGGCCTGGTATTCTTCAATCTCCATTTCCTTATCCCAACTCTCTGCTTTAACTTCACTAAGCTTGCGGGAACCTAACCACAAACAGATCAGTGGTGTGACAAAAAGAAAACCAATAACTGCTGCTCTCTCCAGACCCAGACCACCGTCTGCTACATCGCATACTGTCGCCGACGGTCCTGCCGCAGTCGCCATTTTGTAGAAAGAGGTTTTTTTTGGTGTGGGGTTTGTGTCTGGCCAGTCAGGCGTATCTGAGCTGATCCAGGCCCCGTGCGGTTTTGAATCGCTCCCCTTTCTGGTACTGACCGCAAGACTTATTTCAGTAGCGATATAGACAAAACGAGACTCGTGGTTGGGTGCAAAGAAGACCAGTATTTATTGAAATAAAGAATAAATTGCTATACAGTGAGAATAATAATGAAGACAGCTCACTTTTACTTAATACAGCATGCTTTTACTTAATACAGCACACTTTTACCTAACGGGGAGGAGAGAAGATGGACACATCGAGGGAAAATTGACTAAAAATGATAATTTTAACAAAATTCCCCTTTAATTCCCACCCCTTATACCTATCTAGGTTGCCTTGTAATGGGCCAAAACGTTTATGCTCACCAGTAAACGCCTGCTCCGTGCCCCTGCAGTCTGCCTTTTTATTCTTCACCGCCCCGAAGTAAAGATACGCCAGTAATTCAAAAGTAACTGCTGGTATTCCACTTCTTTGGGCGGGCTGCTGAGCTGTTCCTCTTGTAGGCAGGGCACCGGAGGCAAGGCGGTAGAGAGAGAGAGAATGGCTTCCTGAGGGGTTATCTTTATACCCCATTAGGAGCTCTTAGCTTTGCGCCCAAATCTGGATGTATCTGGGCTCACACAAAAGGGACCAATCTGTCCCCATTGACTGTAATGGGTTTGAATGCATTTCCCATTCGTTTAACTGGTCTGTGTTCCAGTTTAAAATGTCCCACTGATTTCTCGAGTGCTGGACAAACAAATCCTTAAGTGTTCAGTCAACAGTGCTTTGAGAACAAGTGTAAACAACCCTTTGTCTTGTGGTTGCAGTCCCACCGCAATTGATTGACAGCTTTAAGTACTTAAGCCCTTGAGTCAACACTGTAGAGGGCTCGTGTAAACAAAGTCCTTTGTTCCATATTGAAAACTTCCTAAACCACAGTTGATTGACAGTTTCAAGTACTTCAACACATTCACACAGGCTGGTATTTTTTTCAATCCTATTGTCAGCCAGTGATGGGAGATATTCAGACAGGCTGTCTTTCTCCTTTGCCATGAGGCCTGACAGCCACCTTTGATGCTCTGGGTTTTTAAGGTACATTCCAACCAGGTTTTCTTTAATCAAATAATCTTCGGGGGCTACCGAAATTTTCCAAAATTTTGCGAACCTTACAGGAGGTATTCATAATATTGAACTGAACACACCTGATGTTGAAGAACTAGGCATCTACAGCATCTATAACACTAGCGGCAACGCAAGCAGTCGTGAGAAAGACTTCCGTACAAAACTTTTGATCAATGACCAATATATTGATATGCGTATCGACACAGCGGCAGACTATTCTATCGTGAGTAAGGATACATATGAGAGTAAGTTTAATCAGATACCACTTACAAAGAGTACCGTAGAGTTAAAAACCTACTCCGAAGAAATTCTAGAGACATGTGGACAAATGGAATGTACAGTTCAACACAATGGCCAGTCAGTAAAACTGCCTATTATTGTAGCGAGCTGCAACAACAGGCCAACCTTCATGGGCAAAGACTGGTCAAGAAAGTTGAAACTAGACTGGAAAAACATCTTCGGTGTAGATGCTTCAAAGAAGCGACACAATGCTGAACAAGTACAAAAGCATGTTTTCAGACAGTTATGAGGGCATCACTGCTTATGACGCACATATTCACATCAAGTCCAACGCAAAGCCTGTCTATCGTAAGGCAAGGCCTGTCCCCTATGCGTTGAAAAGTCAGGTGAAGGAAGAGCTAGTGAAAGTGAGAGAGAACGGAATGCTAGTAAAAACAGACAACAGTGAATGGGCTACGCCGATTGTGGTAGTGCCCAAAGCAGACAAAACTGTACGCTTGTGTGGTGACTACAAAGTTACTATCAACCAAGCGATTGACGATGAGCAGTACCCGTTACCTACATCATAAGATTTGTATGCAGCACTCGCTGAGTCAAAGGTTTTCTCCAAGCTTGACCTGTCGCACGCTTATGTTCAGCTGAATGTTGACAAAAAGAGTCAACAGTATCTCACCATCAATACACACAAGGGACTGTAGTCATACACCAAGCTGCTGTATGGTGTAAAGTCCTCCCCAAAATCTTCCAGGCTATGATGGATAAGATTTTGCAAGGAATTCCAAATTGCTTATGCAATCAAGATGATGTGCTGATCGCAACAAGCAGCGAGGAAGAAAATCTAGAGGTATTAGATTTAGTGCTTCAAAGGTTGAATTCCCACAATGTCAAATTGAAAAGGAGCAAATGTGCTTTTGTGCAGCCCGAGGTTGTGTACCTTGGTCTGAAATTTGATGCAAATGGCTTGCAACCAGTTAAGGAAAAGGTTGATGTTATCATCAATGCTCCAAAGCCACAGAACGTGTCTGAGTTAAGAACTTTCCTTGGAATGGTCCAGTACTACGCACATTTCTTACCTGAGTTAGCGACCATGTTAGTTCCATTGCATGAGCTCCTCAAGAAGGATGTCCAATGGAAGTGGACAAAAGTGCAACAGGAAGCTTATGACGCCTGTAAGAGAAGTCTCTCTAGCGATGCGTACTTGTGCACTACAACACAGAGCATGAGCTTAAGTTAGCATGTGCAGCTTCTAGCTATGGTGTGGGAGCCACGTGTTGGATGACAGCCAGGAGAAACCAATCGCATTTGCATAGTGAACACTCACAAAGAGCGAAATAAATTACGCGCAAATTGAAAAGGAAGCACTCGCCATAGTGTTTGGAATCAAGAAATTCCAACAGTTCCTGGTCAGCAGAAACTTTACCCTGATAACCGGTCACAAACCACTCCTAGCAACATTGGGGCTCAAATCTGCCAGCCCTGCAATGTCTGCATCAAGAATGCAACGTTGGGCAGTGTTGTTGTCACAGTTGTCACAACTTCACCGGGAGCAAGCGGAAGCCAAGCGCAGGCAGCGCAAGGAGTGCACGTCAACCCAAGCACCCCACCCACCCGCCCCTTCAACCACCGTCTGCCACACCTGTGACAGAGACTGTAGGCCCTGCATTGGACTCATCAGTCACCTGCGAACTCATTTTTAATGCGGAAGCAAGTCATCCTCGGTTCCGAGGGACTGCCTAAGAAGAAGAAGACACGATTTAATATCACACTTCAAAGCAAAATGCAATTGCAGATGTTGAATCCGTGAATCTTAAGGTATGGTGTTCTTCAATAAATAGACGGAGACTGCAGATCAACAATCAACAGGTATTTACTGGATGAGGGTAGTCTAAAAACTAACAGTACAGATGCCTGCTCAAGGCTTATATACAGGTGTGGTCACTGCCGGTACTACAGTATACAGGAGCTGTAAAAGTAGTTCTCTCTTAAAGGTACATACACTACAATTCCTCCCCATTTAGATTAACAGTACCATAACGTTCAAATAACAGTTAACACTTTAACATTCACATTAACTGTAATAGTCCATTTATAGATTCAGTCTTTGGGGCGGCTTCCTGATCCTTTCTGGATAGCGCCTTTCCTGAGTGTCTTGTTCTTGGTGCGAAGGCGATTCTGGCCCCCTGTCGTCGGTTAGTTCATCAGTTTCCGATGCTACTGTTTCTGGGGTAGATGCTACCGGTATGTCGGGTTCATCCCCAGGTACGCGAGACATGGGGTTGACTCGTTCCTGTGACGCAAGGATCTGGTCGACATGGCGTCTCACAATGTTCTCCCCGACATCCACTGTGTACATTAGTGGCCCCTGTCGTGTGCATATCATTCCGGGTTGCCATTTCTCTGTTCGGTAGTCGCGAGCCAAGACTGGTTGTCCTACATTGAAGCTCCTTGTCGGCTTCTCATTGATGTGCTGGAATTGCTTATGCTCAACATTTCTTCGCACATTTGGTCTGAGCAAATCCAGACGAGATCTCAACCTTCGGTTAAAGAACATCATGGCCAGGGTCTGGTTGGTAACTGCATGTGTCGCATTTCTGTAGGCTAACAGGAAATTGTCCACCTTATGCTGTAGTGGAATTTCATCATCGCACATGGCCCTTACTGCCTTTTTAAAGGTTTGTACGAACCTCTCAGCCAATCCATTTGTGGCTGGATGATACGGGGCGGATGTGTAATGCCTTACCCCATTCCTTCTCATAAATTTCCGAAACTCTTCGGACAAAAACTGTGGTCCATTATCAGAGCAAATCTGCTCTGGCAAGCCGTTCCTGCCAAATATGGTCCGTAGGACTGCAATCGTTTTCTCCGTAGTGGTGGAGGACATTTTTATCATCTCAGGCCATTTCGAGTGCGCATCCACTGCTATTAAGAACATTGAGTCCATGAATAGACCAGCAAAATCAACATGCACCCATTGCCATGGAGAGGAGGGCCACTCCCATGGGTGTAGAGGGGCATGTGGTGGTGCATTTTGGACCTTCTGGCATCCTGAGCAGCTCTTTGTTAGGTCCTCGATTTGTTGATCGATCCCCGGCCACCACACATAAGCCCTAGCAAGGCTTTTCATTTTCACCCCTCCTAGATGGCCTTCGTGAAGCTCATTGAGCACTCTCTCCCTTAACTTGGGTGGAATTACCACTTGGGACCCACACATCACTGTCCCCTGGCATACTGACAGCTGTTCTCTTCTGGATGAGAATGCTGGCAACAGTGAGTCACCATGTGTTGGCCATCCCTTCACCGTCAAATCATATGCCCGAGACAGTGTCGGATCATTTCGGGTCTCCTTCTCTATATCCGCGTTAGTGACTGGCAAGCGTTCAATTATCGACGAATAAAATATTTCGACAGGGTCCACTGCTGGTGCTTCCTCCGCAGTAGGCAGTGACAGGCGTGATAGCCCATCAGCGTTTCCATGCTGTTTCATGCCCTTATACTCTATTTCATATTGGTTCGCCCCTAGAAACAGGGACCATCTTTGTAACCGTTGTGCAGTCATCACCGGAACGCCCTTCTTTGGATTAAAGATGGAGACAAGTGGTTGGTGGTCAGTCAGCAAGGTAAACTTCTGCCCATGCAGATAGTGGTTGAATTTTTTACTCCCCATACTAGGCTGAGGGCCTCCCTGTCAATCTGGGCGTAGTTACGCTCAGCTGAGGTTAGTGACCGAGACGCAAAGGCTACTGGCCTCTCCAACCCATCTGGGAATTTGTGCGACAGCACCGCTCCAATACCATAGGGTGATGCATCACACGCCAACCGAATTGGTAGTGCTGGGTTGAAATGGGCCAACACCTCTTTTGATGTGATCAATTCTTTGCACTTCTGGAAAGCTCGTTTACATTCGTCATTCCACTTCCATGGTACCCCCGTTTGCATTAGGGTGTTCAGTGGGTGTAATACTGTAGACAAATTTGGTAAGAACTTATGTTAGTAGTTCACCAGCCCGAGGAATGACCTCAGTTGTGACACATTTTCCGGTGCTGGAGCCTTGACTACTGCCTCAACCTTTTCAGGGGACTTATGTAACCCCTCTTCATCAATAATGTGGCCACAATACGAGATCTGCTTCTGGAAAAACTCACACTTGTGGCGATTAGCTCGTAGCCTATATTCCTTCAATCTAGTGAGCACCTTCTCCAGGTTGGCGAGGTGATCATTGTCATTTTCGCCCGTGACCAGGCTGTCGTCCAAATAACACTGGGTCCCTGGAATCCCTTGCAGGACTTGATCCATTGCCCTTTGCCAAATAGCCGGAGCCGATGCTACCCCAAACACCAGCCAGTTGTATTGGTAGAGACGTTTGTGAGTGTTGATCGTGAGGTATTGTTTCGAGGGTTCTTCTACCTCCATTTGCAGGTACGCCTGGGCCAGATCAATCTTAGTGAAGCATTTTCCTCCAGATAGCGAGGCGAAAATATCTTCAATCCGCGGAAGCGGATATTGTACCGTGTGAAGGACTGGGTTCACTGTCACCTTAAAGTCCCCACAGATGCGAACCTTCTTTGGTTCCCCAGGCGTATTACTCAACGACCTCTTCATTACCGGAACGATGGGTGTAGCCCACTCACTCCAGTCCACTTTGGACAGTACTCCTGAACGTTCCAAACCTTCCAGCTCTGCTTCGACGGCTGGGCGGATCGCATAAGGCACCGGTCTGGCCTTAAAAAACTTTGGGCTTGCATTTTCCTCTATTTTAATCGTCGCTGTAATGCCTTTTAGTGTTCCGAGTCCCTCCTGGAACACTTCTTGTGCATCAGTTAGCATTTTTGACAGTCGTCCAGGTGTGACGTCGTCATCCTTTTTGGCCTCAACCTTCAGTGCCTGTATGGAATGCCAATCTAATTGTATCTTCCGGATCCATTCATGTCCTAGTAGTGGTGGTCCTCCATCTGGCAATACATATAGGTCCATTTTTGGTATTTCCTGGCCGTCGTATATCACGTTCACCCTTATTTTTCCTTTGGGGTAGACTTTTTGCCCCGTGTATGTCTTCAAGACAATCTCTGTAGCTTTCAAGTGTATAATTGAGAATAACCGCTTGTAGTCCCTTCGGTTTATGACTGTTAGGGCTGATCCTGTGTCCAATTCCATTTTCACTTGGACTCCGTCTATCTTGAGCGTGACCCAGATAGTCTGGTGATCCTCCATTTTGATTACATTATGTAGTTTCAGACAACCCAGCTCCTTGCTTCCGGAGTTTGTATCACTTTTCTGTTCGTCTGAACTACTGTCCATCACCTTATGTACCTTTTTTGTACTTCTCCTGTGGAGATTTCTTGCTGCTGGTTTTCTTCCCTGACCTGCAGACTCTTCCTATGTGTCCTGCTTTTCCACACTGTCTGCACACTTGGTCCTTGAACCAACAATCCTTCTGGTCGTGTGTTGTTCTGCCGCAGCGATAACACTTCCCTGCTCCATATGACATTTCATTGGTGCCATATTCTTGCGGTGTCCGTTGTATCTCTGCAGCGCCCCGTGCAGCTGCTTCGTGTGATACTGCCATGCTGAAAGCCTTGTCCAGTGTAAGATCCTTTTCTGATAGAAGCCGTTTCTGGGTTCCTTCACTTTGGAGCCCACACACAAACTTGTCCCTTAACGTATCTGCTAGTCCCATTCCAAACTGGCAGTGTTTCGATAGCTTGCGCAGTTCCGTTAAATACTCAGCATTACTTTTGTCTTTATGCTGGTTCCTTTTATGGAACTTAAATCTTTCTGCTATCAGCAGTGGTGCGGGGTTTAAGTGGTCCTGTAGGATTTCCACTTTGCTTTCGAAATCCTTATCCACTGGCTTCTCTGGGGTTATTAGGTTTCGCAGTAAGCCATACGTTTTTGCACCCATGGAATTCAACAAAACCAGTGCTTCCCTGGCATCTGGCACTTCATTCGCCTTGCAGTATACCTCAATGCGTTCCACATATGTCGCCCAATCTTCGACTTCATTGTCGAACGCTGTGACACTGCCACTCTTCGGCATCCCTGGGTGTGGTTAGACTGGCTAAAATGGCATCTCCCGCGCTCTCCCTTCTTCTCCGCTGGCTTAAAATGGCGTCTCCCGCGCTTTCCTTTCTTCCCGCGCTCGCCCTTCTTCTCCGCTGCGGCTTCAAAAATGGCGTCTCCCGCGCTCTCCCTTCTTCTCCACGGCTTAAATGGCGTCTCCCACGCTTCCTTTCTTTCCCCGCGGATGCTGCTCAGCCCTTGAGCCCTGGCTGCGCTCTGCGCGTTCTCCTGTGCGCCTCTCTCATTGCCGCCGCTCGGTCCTGAACCCCAGCTGTGCTTTACCCTCTCTCTCTTTTTGTTTTCCGTCGACGCCGCTCGGTCTTCTACCCCCGGCTGCGCACTGTGCGCTTTACCCTCTCGCTTACCCCGTCGACACTGCTCGGCCATTTCTGTGCCATCGGTCGGCTCCAGTCGCCGCTGTCCGGGAAGGGTCTGCGCTGTACCTGTTGCCACTCTGTTGCTGGATCGTCGTGGCTGGAGAACCAAGCCCAGCTCTCAACAGCCTCCCCTGCGATGTTCACTCTCTGCCGGATGACTGGGCGGCTGCTCGTGGTCGACTCCCGTGCTTCTGGCCTCGACTTTCTTCCACTGTCCTCCCGGAGCGAATCCTTGGGAGGAAATGCAGAGTTGCAGGTAGATTCGAATCGACCTCGTCGCCACTGTTGAATCCGTGAATCTTAAGGTATGGTGTTCTTCAATAAATAGATGGAGACTGCAGATCAACAATCAACAGGTATTTACTGGATGAGGGTAGTCTAAAAACTAACAGTACAGATGCCTGCTCAAGGCTTATATACAGGTGTGGTCACTGCCGGTACTACAGTATACAGGAGCTGTAAAAGTAGTTCTCTTTTAAAGGTACATACACTACAGCAGATGCTTTGTCCAGGTTGCCACATGAAGACTCGTGTGTTGGGAGTGAAGGTGAGATTTTCACACTAGGTGCAGTTGACAAAGGGCTAGAAATTGGCCTCCTTAGCACCTCCTGTTATTGCCTCTGGGGGGTAATATCGGGGCGATAACAACTTATTGCCCGGGCGCAACGAGATGAACGACTCCCACTAACTTGGCCGGGAGGTTTCCGGCGGTGGTAACACTCTGCGTCACGATCTCCTGCGCCCGGAGATCGTGACGTCATTGTCATGCGCATCGCCCCGGAGCCGAAATTCGGTTATGCCCCCTGCAGCATCACCGAGCAAAAACACCGACAGCTGCAGGAGGCATTCTTCGGGAGCGGAAGTTAAAGAGGAGGTTGCCAAGGTAAGTAGCAAAATTTCTAAAATGGTTTATTTCAATTTTTTTCATTTCTCCTAGGCTGCGATCGATCTGCCCGGCACTTTGCTGGAGTGCATGGGGCTGATCGGGCCGGATCGTGGCTGCTGTCGTGGACTAACTAACTGGTCCCAATGCAGAGCCAGCAGTGATGGCCCTTCCCTTTAAGGGAGGGAAGGAACCTCGTATCACGGCAACACTGCACGGGACACTGTGCAGCACTGCACCTCCCCCGCCCCGCCTGCATAATTTAGCACTCCAGGAAGTGGAGTGCTTGATTTAGTGCTCCACTTCCTTCCTGGAGCGCAAACACCGAATTTAGGAAATGCTGGAAATCATTTGCGCCTGGCGCTAAGTTTCCCAGCTTTCAAAAGTTACTGCCTCCAAACAAGGCGAGATCGAATTTCTAGCCCAAAGACTTTCCTGTGAATGCAACTTAGATTGCAGATGAGACGCAAAAGGACTCACTACTGAAAAGAGTGTATGAAAACACCTTGAATGGATGGACTGATCAGTGTCTGGACACAGAATTGAAACCATTCCATAACCGTCATACTGAATTGTCTTGTGAGCAAGGTTGTGTCAAGTGGGGAAACAGAGTGGTGGTACCTACTTCTTTGAGAGATAGAATTCTGGCCGAACTTCATACTGAACATCCAGGGATTATCAGTATGAAATCAATTGCAAGAAGCTTTGTTTACTGGCCTGGATTGGACAGTGATCTTGAATCACTTGTCAGCAAATGCAGCGTTTGTCAAAATTGCAGAAACAAACCACCCAAAACTCCACGACAACCCTGGTCATAGCCAAGTAGACCTTTTCAGAGAGTACATGTAGACTTCTGTGAGAAAGCAAATGATTATTTCCTGGTACTTGTAGATAGTCACTCAAAGTGGATTGAAGTGAAACACATGGGTTCAAATATTACAACTGAACGTTGATAGATGAGTTGAGGTCTATCTTCGCATGTCATGGCTTACCTGAAGAGCTTGTTTCTGACAATGGCCCTCAGTTCCATTCTGCTGTATTCCAGGAGTTCATGAAATGGAATGGTATCGAACACACTCTCGTTCCACCATATCATCCAGCTTCAAACGGAGCAGCCGAAAGGTCAGTCAGAATAGTAAAAAAAGCTCTGAAAAAGCAAGTGTTGCAGGATTGTTCGGGACTCAGCAACGTTTAGCAAATTTCTTGCTGAAGTACAGAACTACTTTGCACACTACAACTGGATATACCCCAGCAGAACTCTTGATGAAGAGGAGATTGAGAACACGATTGAGTCGTCTTCAACCAAATTTAGCCTCAAGAGTTGAACAGAAACAGTTGAGTCAGAAACGTTATTATGACAGCAATCAGAAAGAACGCAGTTTCAAACAAAACGAGTGTGTTCATGTTCTTAGTCCCCCTGGCAAATCGAGTTCACACAAGTGGGATATAGGAACAGTGGTAGAGGTTGGTGGAACCAGGAGATATTTGGTTGAGATTGGTGACAACATCCGAAGTGTTCATGTAGATCAAATGATCTCTGCGAGAGATGAACCAAGACATGATCTTGAACCACTTGATCATGAACTCATACTCGGTTTGACTCGGTTCAGACTTCAGAAACTGAAGTACCAGCTTCAAACAAATCTGAGATAGAAACAGGATCATCTTTGAGTTAGGAACCAGAACAAAGCAGCCCGAAAATTGGTTCAACACCAAAAGGAGATCAGGAAGGCTCCGCAAACCTGTTACTAAACTGGATTTGTAGTTCATTTGTAGTTCATTTAAAAGAAAAAACACCAGGAGTTTTTGTTATGTGGTACATGTAATGCTGGGAAAGTGGAACCATAGTTTTGTTTTATTTGAAGGGGAATATGTACATTTTTTAAGGGGAAAGCAGTGTAATGTATTATCACATGGTTTGTCACATGGTTTAGTATGAGCATGCTCAGTTCACTCTAGCCTAGTAAAGCAAGCTCATGAACTATCAACTGGTGTCTCTGTCCTTCATTTGTTCTACCCACATATATTACACTAATCATTAGTCCTTGATATGTGTGACTAATTCATGAAGTCCACATGTGAATTTTTAGAAAATGAGATTTGAATAGTAGCTATAACTGGATCACATGATTTCATACTTTTTATAATTGTATTGCTGAATTAAACCAATATTTACTTGTTTCGATGTATACTTGCAAAATCTCTCCTACCCAACATATCAATCTCTATTTCAGCAAACAACATAACAATGAAGAATTAAGCACTACTAAGAACTCTGCAGTTGTGCTTTACTTATTTACAAAACATAAGTGGTAGATTGAAACTTCATGAGCACAGTTCTTTCAAAATGACACGAATATGCGCTGATACAGTTCTACAGAGAATGGTCTGGACCTTGCATTTTACGTATTCAGGTTAAATGTTCATTTAAACAAGCTGATGGTGAACTGGAAGGGAATTTGAAAAAGTATTTGAATCTCTAGGGCAGACATTGCAGCTTCTACTTAACAGTTTAAATTATTTATATGGAAGGAATTAAAAATTGTATATTTGAATGAGGAAGCATCAATAGTTATAAAAATGTCACTTTCCTAAATATAATCAAAGCTTCAGACCTGAAAAATGCAGTTACTCCTCTAGTAACACCAATATCAGGCGACTTCAGGTCCTGCTACACCTAAACCTACATCAGTGCATTACTGGCGTAAATTCAAGAAGCTCTTGAGATGGTCTATTGCTTGGGGGCGGTGTTATGTAAATGGGTGACAGAAGGTTTTGGTGGGCGTACCTCGGAAGCAGCACAAATGATTGACGAAATTCACGCATAGCAATGTTTCGGCACAAAACTGACATAAATCAGTTATGCGTAAATTTCCTTGGATATAAAATAACGCAACCCCTTAGTTACACTGAAAGTTCCAGCAAATTTCATTATTTCATGTAACTATTTTGAATTTTGTGTCAGTAATTTTCCTCGCAAAACTAGAAAAAGATATATAACAGTCAATCATCATCTGTAGATAATTAGTGAGATGCTCAGCTTCTAGCTTGACCATCTACCAGTTTAGATACAAGTTGCTTATTTGCACTATTCTGCCAGCTGCTTTCGGCAATAGTTTTATGGGGGGTAGTATATCAATATTATTTAAACCCTAAAACTATTTAAATGCATTTACATTTAAAAATAGTTCTTTTCTCTTTGCTTGCTAGTCAAATTCCCACGTACTTCTTGTATTACTTGTTAAGTCCGTGAATGATTGAGACACGGACCAGCAGGAGTGAAAACAAACAAGTCTTTACTGATGGAAGTCAGTAGTGAAACTAAACAACAGAGGCACTCTAGCGCCTTTTATACAGGGGTGGTCACTGCCGGTACTGCAGTCTGAGACCAGTTAATCTCTTAAAGATACATACACAACAATTCCTCCCCTTTTAGATAAACAGTACATAACATTCATTTAACAACTAAATGATAACGAATCACAATCACAATTACTGTTGCTAGATACATTGGTTAAGTTTAAGCAATTATAAGTTCAGTCTTTGAGGAGGCTTCCTGATTCTGTCTGGATAATGCCTCTTTGGGGTATCAGGTTCTTCTGGCAATGTTGCGTCGGGATCAACGTCTTTGTTTGGTTCATCTCCTTCCAATATTACCGGTTCTGCGGTAGCTGCAATTGGAATGTCAATTTCATTACCAGGTGTATCAGCTCGTGGTGTGGAGTTGACGTTTTCCAGTGACTCTAGAATCTGGTCAGCATGGCATCTTACAATGCTCTCCCCAACGTCCACGGTATACATGAGAGGTCCTTGTCGTGTACAAATCGTTCCTGGCTGCCATTTCTCAGTGCGGCAGTCCCGGGCCAAAACTGGTTGACCTATCTTAAAACTCCTGGTCGGCCTTTCATTCATATTCTGAAACTGCCTGTTCTCCACATCTCTTCGGACGTTTGACTTAACCAAATCCAAGCAGCATTGTAGTCTTTGATTGAAGAACATCATGGCTGGAGTTTGGTTGGTAACCGCATGTGTCCACCTTGTGTTGTAGGGGTATATCTTCATTACACATTGCCTTGATAGCCTTCTTGAATGTTTGGACAAACCTCTCGGCCAATCCATTAGTGGCTGGATGATATGGGGCAGATGTGTAATGCTTAACGCCATTGTTCTTTAAGAACCTCCGGAACTCTTCAGACACAAACTGTGGTCCATTGTCAGAGCAAATCTGTTCAGGCAGCCCATTCCTGGCGAATATGGTTCGCAAAACTGTGATAGTTTTTTCCGTGGTGGTTGAGGACATTTTTATTACCTCTGGCCACTTTGAATGTGCATCCACCGCAATCAAAAACATCGAGTCCATGAAGGGACCAGCAAAATCAATGTGCACCCATTGCCATGGAGATGAGGGCCACTCCCATGGATGCAGAGGAGCTTGTGGTGGGGCGTTTTGGACCTTCTGGCATCCTGCACAGCTCTTGGTCATCTCTTCGATTTCTCTATCGATTCCCGGCCACCACACAAACGCTCTGGCTAAGTTCTTCATTTTTACCCCACCCAGATGACCCTCATGAAGCTCATTGAGCACTCTATCCGTCAACTTAGGTGGAATTACTACTCTGGATCCACACATCAAGGTTGCTCTGCACACTGACAGCTGTTCTCTTCTCGGCAAGAATGCTGGCAGCAGTGGTTCGCCATGTGCTGGCCATCCCTTCACCGTTAAATCATAGACCCGTGATAGTGTCGGGTCATTCCGTGTTTCCTTTTCTATGTTTGCATTCGTCACAGGGAGACATTCGACTATGGTCGAGTGGAATAACTCCATTGGATCCACTGCAAGGTCTTCTTCTTCCACCGTCGGCAACGGTAGGCGTGACAATCCATCTGCATTTCCATGCTGTTTAGTTCCTTTGTACTCGATGTCATATTGGTGTGCCCCTAGGAAAAGGGACCATCTCTGCAGCCGTTGTGCCGTCATTATCGGTACGCCCTTCTGAGGGTTGAAAATGGAGACAAGAGGTTGATGATCGGTTAGTAGAGTAAATTTTTGACCGTGCAGATAGTGATTGAACTTCTTCACCCCCCACACTAGGCTGAGGGCCTCTCTGTCAATCTGGGCGTAGTTACGCTCGGCAGAAGTTAACGAGCGTGACGCAAAAGCTATCGGCCTCTCTAAACCATCAAGGAATTTATGTGACAGTACCGCCCCAATGCCGTAGGGAGACGCATCACACGCCAGCCTGATTGGCAGTGCTGGGTTGTAGTGAGCCAATACTTCCCTTGAAGTGATTAAGTCCTTACTCTTCTGAAAAGCACGCTTACAATCATCGTTCCATTTCCATGCTACCCCCATTCGTAGCAGGGCGTTCAGTGGGTGCAGAATTGTCGACAAATTCAGCAAAAACTTATGATAGTAATTCACCAACCCGAGGAATGACCTCAGTTGCGACACATTTTCAGGCGCTGGGGCCTTAACAACCGCTTCAATTTTGTCAGGGGACTTATGTAACCCCTCTTCATCAATCACGTGGCCACAATACGATATCTGTTTCTTAAAAAATTCGCACTTGGGGCGGTTGGCTCGCAGCCCATGTTCCCGTAGTCTAGTGAGCACTTGTTCTAGGTTGTTAAGGTGTTCACTGTCATCTTCACCTGTTACAAGGATGTCGTCCAAGTAACACTGAGTCCCCGGAATCCCTTGCAGGACTTGTTCCATCGCTCTTTGCCATATCGCCGGAGCCGATGCTACTCCGAATACCAATCGATGATACTGGTAAAGACCTTTGTGAGTGTTTATCGTGAGATACTTCCTAGAGGACTCATCAACCTCCATCTGCAAATATGCTTGTGCTAGGTCAATTTTTGTAAAACGCTTCCCTCCAGACAGTGAGGCGAAGATGTCTTCTATCCTTGGAAGAGGATATTGTACTGTGTGAAGGACAGGGTTCACCGTCACCTTGAAATCCCCACAGATGCGAATCTTCCTTGGCTCTCCGGACTTATTGCTTAACGTTTTCAGCATGACAGGAACGATGGGTGTCACCCACTCGCTCCAGTCGACCTTAGAAAACACGCCCGCCTTCTCCAGATTCTCCAGCTCTGCCTCGATGGCTGGGCGAATTGCATATGGTACCGGTCTTGCTTTGAAAAACTTGGGAACTGCATTCTCTTCTATTTTTATCGAGGCGGTTACGCCTTTAAGCGTGCCCAGTTCTTGTTGAAATACCTCTTTGGCGTTAGCTAAGATTGTTGACAATCGTCCAGGAGTGACGTCTTCATCTTTTTTACCGTCCACCGTCATTGCATGAATGGAATGGCAATCTAAGTTTATCTTCCTGATCCATTCCCATCCCAATAACGGTGGTCCTCCATTTGGCAGTATGTAGAGATACAATTTCCGAATTTTCTTGCCATTGTATTCGACAGGCACCCTTATTTTTCCTCTGGGGCATACTTTTTGCCCCGTATACGTCGTCAAGACGATGGATGTCTCTCTCAAGGGTATGTGTGAAAATAGCTGCTCGTAGTCTCGTCGATTCATGACAGTTAGCGCTGATCCTGTATCCAATTCCATTTTAACTTGGGACCCTGCTATCGTGAGGGTGACCCAAATGGTTCAGTGATCCTCTTTTGCGATTACATTGTGAAGTTTGAGACAGCTTAGTCTCCTGTTTCCGGATTCACTATCGCTCATCTGGTCTTCGGAACGACTGTCCGTCATCTTTTGTACTTTCTTGTACGGTTCCTTAGTAGCCTTTTTGTTGTCACTGGTCTTCTTCCCAGACCTGCAAACTCGTGCAATGTGTCCAATCTTCCCGCATTGTCTGCATATTTTGTCTTTGGACCAGCAGTCCTTCTGGTCATGGTTAGTTCTGCCACAGCGATAACATTTTGCAAATCCCCATGTCATTTCGTGGGTGCCGTATTCCTGTGGTTTTTGTTGAATTTCTGCAGCTCCCCTGGCTGCTGCTTCATACGATACTGCCACGCTGAAAGCCTTATCTAGCGTCAGCTCTTTTTCTGAGAGTAACTTCTTCTGTGTTCCTTCACTCAGGAGTCCACAGACAAATTTGTCCCGTAGGGTATCTGCCAGTCCTGCTCCGAACTGGCAGTGCTTTGATAGCTTGTGTAGTTCCGTAAGATACTCAGCATTGCTCTCATCTTTGTGCTGAGTTCTCCTGTGGAATTTAAATCTTTCTGCTATCAACAGCGGTGCAGGGTTTAAGTGTTCCTGTAGGACAGCAACAATTTCGTTAAAACTCTTCGCCTTCGGTTTGGCTGGAGTAATCAGGTCCCGCAATAGGCCGTACGTTCTAGCGCCCATTAAGTTTAGCAATATCGATGACTTTTTCCCCTCCGCTATTTCGTTTGCCTCTAAATATACCTCGACTCTTTCCACATATGTGGTCCAGTCCTCTAATGTATTATCAAAAGCAGTGATGCAGCCAGTCTTCGGCATCTTGCAAATCTCAAATGGCACCTCCCGCACTTTGCCTTCTTCCCCGATTTAACAAAATGGCGCCTCCCACGCTTTGTCTTCTTCCCCGCTGTTGTTAGCGCTTCTTTCCACGGTTTCTTGCGCATTAAATATTGATTCTTTTTCTTTTATTATTTTCCCGTCGTGGAGCGGACCCTCTGGGACACTTCCCTCCCTCTTCTTAGGTCCGAACGCTGCCCGGCTTCGAAGCACCAGCCGCGCCCTGTGTGCTCCACCCTCTCTCTCTCTCTTTGCTTCCCGACTCGCTACCCGGCCCCGTTGAAAAGCCACCCGATCGAGCTTCAGCCCGCTGCAGCCCAGGAAGGATCAGAGCACTACCTGCCACCAGCCCGATTAGCTGGGAAACCACAGACCGAGGAACCCAGCCTGGCTCTGGACAGTCTCTCCTGCAAGTTTTTAAACCGATGATTGATGGTCGACGCCCGTTTCTCAAGTTTCACTGGACTCTTTTTTTTTTTCATCTGGCTCCGACCTTCAACAACGTCGTCTGAGGTGCTGCCGAGTTGCAGGTAAGTTCGTTTCTTACTCGTCGCCAGTTTTAAGTCCGTGAATGATTGAGACACGGACCAGCAGTAGTGAAAACAAACAAGTCTTTACTGATGGAAGTCAGTAGTGAAACTAAACAACATAGGCTCTCTAGCGCCTTTTATACAGGGGTGGTCACTGCCGGTACTGCAGTCTGAGACCAGTTATTCTCTTAAAGGTACATACACAACATTACTAGTACTCTAGTAGCTGTTTTTACAACATCAATTTCTTACCAAATGTGTAATGCTTCCATGTCTCATCCATCATGGCTATATCAGCGTTAATCCGTTTTCAGTTGGAACTGCTTGCAGAGCACAGTAGCTCAAGCCTTTCCTGGAGCATATATGTATAAACAATACCTAACAATATAAATTGCTTCTCTGAAGCATTAATGTTAACTAATGACAGAGTATAACAGCATATTACTGTAGTCCATAATACATTATGGGGGAAAAATTCAGTTGTTTGCGCCTCCCATTAGCACCTTAAGAGGACGCTAATGGGGCGCAAAGCAACTAGCGCCCGGGTGTGGCGATATTTGCGCCGCTCGCAAAATTAACTAGACATTTTGCGGCGGCGCTAAACACTACCGCCACGATCTCCTGCGCCAGCAGATCGTGACGTCAGTCGAGTGCGCAACTCCCCGGTAGCGCCCGGGACCAGATATTGAGTGGCGCCCCCTGCCTTACTGCCTGCCACTAGCAACGACAGGTTGAGGGGAGTGTTTTGCAGTCAGAAAGGGACTATGGGAGCGCTATTTAAAGGTGACCGCTTCCTGCCTTTTTTTGTTGGTGACATTTTTGCACCACGCATTCTGAGAGAGAGAGAGAGCGAGACTTCTGGAGAGATTCAACGCTGTGTAAAGGGGTTTTGGGTACTGAGCAGCACTTTGCAGGTTCATTTTGATTTGCCCTTCCTTGCTTCGCCAGCGCTCTAAGGTAGCGCCTCGCTGCTCGGCCTTTGCGCCTTAAGACAGGTGTGAAGCGCCTGATTTAGCGCTCCAATCACCTCCAGGGGCAATAAAAGCCAAGTTTGCCGTCAGAGGTGATAATTAGCGCCAGGCACTAAACTTTGCACACGGCCGATAATGGCACCCCAAATGGGGCGATACTGAATTTTTCCTCCTATGTGTTTTGTTGCTAAAGCTATATGACATGCAATGTTCCTGCTAAGGTGTGTGTTCACGCGGCTGCGCAGTAGTCTGAAAGGTTCCACGTAAGCTGCTCACCGGCTTTTACATTGTAAATACTGCGGAAGTGCAGAAAATGAAGAAAGAAACAGGCCACACAGAACAAAGTGCAGCTTACAGGGAACATTGATGACAGGTATGATTTACTTTGTTTTATTTTAATTGTGCAACCACAGATTGTTGTGTATGTACCTTTAAGAGAATAACTGGTCTCAGACTGCAGTACCGGCAGTCACCACCCCTGTATAAAAGGCGCTAGAGAGCCTCTGTTTGTTAGTTTCGCTATTGACTTCCACCAGTAAAGACTTGTTTGTTTTCACTCCTGCTGGTCTGTGTCTCAATCATTCACGGACTTAACACTGGCGACGAGTAAGAAACGAACTTACCTGCAACTCGGCAGCACCTCAGACGACGTTGTTGAAGGTCGGAGCCAGAAGAAAGAAACTCGAGAAACGGGCGTCGACCGTCAATCATCGGTTTGAAAACTTGCAGGAGAGACTGTCCAGAGCCAGGCTTGGTTCCTCGCTCTGTGGTTTCCCAGCTAATCGGGCTGGTGGCAGGTAGTGCTCTGATCCTTCCTGGGCTGCGGCGGGCTGAAGCTCGATCGGGTGGCTTTCAACGGGGCCAGGCAGCGAGTCGGAAAGCAAAGAGAGCGAGAGGGTGGAGCACACAGGGCGCGGCCGGTGCTTCAAAGCCGGGCAGCGTTCAGACCTAAGAAGAGGGAGGGAAGTGTCCCAGACGGTCTGCTCCACGACGGGAAAATAATAAAAGAAAAAGAATCAATATTTAACGCGCAAGAAACCGTGGAAAGCAGCGCTAACAACAGCGGGGAAGAAGGCAAAGCGCGGGAGGCGCCATTTTGTTAAATCGGGGAAGAAGGCAAAGCGCGGGAGGCGCCATTTTAGATTTGCAAGATGCCGAAGACTGGCTGTATCACTGCTTTTGATAATACATTAGAGGACTGGACCACATATGTGGAAAGAGTCGAGGTATATTTCGAGGCAAACGAAATAGCGGAGGGGAAAAAGTCATCGATATTGCTAAACTTAATGGGCGCTAGAACGTACGGCCTATTACGGGACCTGATTACTCCAGCCAAACCGAAGACGAAGAGTTTTAACGAAATTGTTGCTGTCCTACAGGAACACTTAAACCCTGTTGATAGCAGAAAGATTTAAATTCCACAGGAGAACCCAGCGCAAAGATGAGAGCAATGCTGAGTATCTTACGGAACTACACAAGCTATCAAAGCACTGCCAGTTCGGAGCAGGACTGGCAGATACCCTACGGGACAAATTTGTCTGTGGACTCCTGAGTGAAGGAACACAGAAGAAGTTACTCTCAGAAAAAGAGCTGACGCTAGATAAGGCTTTCAGCGTGGCAGTATCGTATGAAGCAGCAGCCGGGGGAGCTGCAGAACTTCAACAAAAACCACAGGAATACGGCACTCACGAAATGACACGGGGATTTGCAAAATGTTATCGCTGCGGCAGGACTAACCATGACCAGAAGGACTGCTGGTCCAAAGACAAAATATGCAGACAATGCGGGAAGATTGGACACATTGCACGAGTTTGTAGGTCTGGGAAGATGACCAGCGACAACAAAAAAGGCTACTAAGGAACCGTACAAGAAAGTACAAAAGATGACGGACAGTAGTTCCGAAGACCAGATGAGCGACAGTGAATCCGAGAACAGGAGACTAAGCTGTCTCAAACTTTACAATGTAATCGCAAAAGAGGATCACCGAACCATTTGGGTCACCCTCATGATAGCAGGGTCCCAAGTTAAAATGGAATTGGATACAGGATCAGCGCTAACCGTCATGCATCGACGAGACTACGAACGGCTATTTCACACATACCCTTGAAAGAGACATCCATCGTCTTGACGACGTATACGGGGCAAAAAGCATACCCCAGAGGAAAAATAAGGGTGCCTGTCGAATACAATGGCAAGAAAATACGGAAATTGTATCTTTACATACTGCCAAATGGTGGACCACCGTTATTGGGACGGGAATGGATCAGGAAGATAAACTTAGATTGGCATTCCATTCATGCAATGACGGTGGACGGTAAAAAAGATGAAGACGTCACTCCTGGACGATTGTCAACAATCTTAGCTAACGCCAAAGAGGTATTTCAACAAGAACTGGGCACGCTTAAAGTCATAACCGCCTCGATAAAAATAGAAGAGAATGCAGTTCCCAAGTTTTTCAAAGCAAGACCGGTACCATATGCAATTCGCCCAGCCGTCGAGGCAGAGCTGGAGAATCTGGAGAAGGCGGGCGTGTTGTCTAAGGTTGACTGGAGCGAGTGGGTGACACCCATCGTTCCTGTCATGAAGAAAACATTAAGCAATAAGTCCGGAGAGCCAAGGAAGATTCGCATCTGTGGGAATTTCAAGGTGACGGTGAACCCTGTCCTTCACACAGTACAATATCCTCTTCCAAGGATAGAAGACATCTTCGCCTCACTGTCTGGAGGGAAGCGTTTTACAAAAATTGACCTAGCACAACCATATTTGCAGATGGAGGTTGAAGAGTCCTCTAGGAAGTATCTCACGATAAACACTCACAAAGGTCTTTACCAGTATCATCGATTGGTATTCGGAGTAGCATCGGCTCCGGCGATATGGCAAAGAGCGATGGAACAAGTCCTGCAAGGGATTCCGGGGACTCAGTGTTACTTGGACGACATCCTTGTAACAGGTGAAGATGACAGTGAACACCTTAGCAACCTAGAACAGGTGCTCACTAGACTACGGGAACATGGGCTGCGAGCCAACCGCCCCAAGTGCGAATTTTTTAAGAAACAGATATCGTATTGTGGCCACGTGATTGATGAAGAGGGGTTACATAAGTCCCCTGACAAAATTGAAGCAGTTGTTAAGGCCCCAGTGCCCGAAAATGTGTCGCAACTGAGGTCATTCCTCGGATTGGTGAATTACTATCATAAGTTTTTGCCGAATTTGTCGACAATTCTGCACCCACTGAACGCCCTGCTATGAACGGGGGTAGCATGGAAATGGAGCGATGATTGTAAGCGTGCTTTTCAGAAGAGTAAGGACTTAATCACTTCAAGGGAAGTATTGGCTCACTACAACCCAGCACTGCCAATCAGGCTGGCGTGTGATGCGCCTCCCTACGGCATTGGGGCGGTACTGTCACATAAATTCCTTGATGGTTTAGAGAGGCCGATAGCTTTTGCGTCACGCTCGTTAACTTCTGCCGAGCGTAACTACGCCCAGATTGACAGAGAGGCCCTCAGCCTAGTGTGGGGGGTGAAGAAGTTCAATCACTATCTGCACGGTCAAAAATTTACTCTACTAACCGATCATCAACCTCTTGTCTCCATTTTCAACCCTCAGAAGGGCGTACCAATAATGACGGCACAACGGCTGCAGAGATGGTCCCTTTTCCTAGGGGCACACCAATATGACATCCAGTACAAAGGAACTAAACAGCATGGAAATGCTGATGGATTGTCACGCCTACCGTTGCCGACGGTGGAAGAAGAAGACCTTGCAGTGGATCCAATGGAGTTATTCCACTCGACCTTAGTCGAATGTCTCCCTGTGACGAATGCAAACATAGAAAAGGAAACACGAAATGACCCGACACTATCACGGGTCTATGATTTAACGGTGAAGGGATGGCCAGCACATGGCGAACCACTGCTGCCAGCATTCTCGCCGAGAAGAGAACAGCTGTCAGTGTGCAGAGGAACCTTGATGTGTGGACCCAGAGTAGTAATTCCACCTAAGTTGATGGATAGAGTGCTCAATGAGCTTCATGAGGGTCATCTGGGTGGGGTAAAAATGAAGAACGTAGCCAGAGTGTTTGTGTGGTGGCCGGGAATCAATAGAGAAATCGAAGAGATGACCAAGAGTTGTGCAGGATGCCAGAAGGTCCAAAACGCCCCACCACAAGCTCCTCTGCATCCATGGGAGTGGCCCTCATCTCCATGGCAAAGGGTGCACATTGATTTTGCTGGTCCCTTCATGGACTTGATGTTTTTAATTGCGGTGGATGCACATTCAAAGTGGCCAGAGGTAATAAAAATGTCCTCAACCACCACGGAAAGAACTATCACAGTTTTGTGAACCATATTCGCCAGGAATGGGCTGCCTGAACAGATTTGCTCTGACAATGGACCACAGTTTGTGTCTGAAGAGTTCCGGAGGTTCTTAAAGAACAATGGCGTTAAGCATTACACATCTGCCCCATATCATCCAGCCACTAATGGATTGGCCGAGAGGTTTGTTCAAACATTCAAGAAGGCTATCAAGGCAATGTGTAATGAAGATATACCCCTACAACACAAGGTGGAGAACTTCTTGTTTGCCTACCGGAATGCGACACATGCGGTCACCAACCAAACTCCAGCCATGATGTTCTTCAATCGAAGACTACGATGCCGCTTGGATTTGGTTAAGCCAAACGTCCGAAGAGATGTGGAGAACAGGCAGTTTCAGAATATGAATGAAAGGCCGACCAGGAGTTTTAAGATAGGTCAACCAGTTTTGGCCCGGGCTACCGCACTGAGAAATGGCAGTCAGGAACGATTTGTACACGACAAGGACCTCTCATGTATACCGTGGACGTTGGGGAGAGCATTGTAAGACGCCATGCTGACCAGATTATAGAGTCACTGGAAAACGTCAACTCCACACCACGACCTGATACACCTGGTAATGAAATTGACGTTCCAATTGCAGCTACCGCAGAACCGGTAATATTGGAAGCAGATGAGCCAAACAAAGACATTGATTCCGACGCAACATTGCCAGAAGAACCTGATACCCCAAAGAGGCGTTATCCAGACAGAATCAGGAAGCCTCCTCAAAGACTAAACTTATAATTGCTTAAACTTAACCAATGTATCTAGCAACAGTAATTGTGATTGTAATTCGTTATCATTTAGTTGTTAAATGAATGTTATGTACTGTTTATCTAAAAGGGGAGGAATTGTTGTGTATGTACCTTTAAGAGAATAACTGGTCTCAGACTGCAGTACCGGCAGTCACCACCCCTGTATAAAAGGCGCTAGAGAGCCTCTGTTTGTTAGTTTCGCTATTGACTTCCACCAGTAAAGACTTGTTTGTTTTCACTCCTGCTGGTCCGTGTCTCAATCATTCACGGACTTAACGCAGATCACATACCTTTCTCAATAGAGGAATTTTTAGAGGAAGAGACAATTTTTACATCACAATTTGTCTCATTTTTGTATGGTCCACTTGCTCATCTAACAGTAGCAATTTCTTTCTGTGTACATTATTTTTTTCAAGCATATAGAATTTGAGGACAATGGCATCAGATTCAAAGGAGACAAAAACACACTGGGTGCATTCAATAAATGTATTTTCAGATGTCAAAGCATAAGTAAAGATATTGCCATTAACAGATGTACTGCTGCTGAATAACTCAAGGGTAATAAAACATTATAAGGAAAGTAATTTAAGTGGGGGGAACAGACAAAGCAATCCCACGAGCATTCTAACGAGCAAAACAAAGCTTATTTCAAAAGGATAAACTAATTGATATACCTGGCATAGAAACTCTGCTCTCTATTTGTGTGAAATTATGCTACACAGAAAAAGCTAATAATGAAAAAAAACACTACTCAAAGGTTTCAATTTTTGAGTATTCTTTTTTAATGGCAAATTATTTCAATAACAATATATTGGGTTTTGCAGTAAAATTAAGGGGGAGGCTAACAGCGCTCACTGTTATTAATGTGTAAATCAGACAGCAACTTCCAGTGACAACACATGTGCAGTTAAATGCGTAAATCAGGAAGTTGCTGTCCGAGATGCTCTGCTCTTCCGAAGCTGCACAAGAATGGTATCTCAGCAAGAGACTCGGCATTGAAATACATGGAACGGCATGAAGTTGCTCTACTTTACCTGATGTACATGCACTAAACCTGCCAGAAAAAGTTAGGGCTTTTCCATTCCAGCATAAGTACCCTTTTAACAGCATGGTATGTCTTCATTACTGCTGAACAACCTCTCTGGCACTGAAAATTAACTTTAACGAGTGTGAAGTCTCATTCCTTCAGATTTCAATTATCGGCAGAAATTTTTTTTTTAATGTAAATACTAATTGTTTTCACTTTTTCTTTCTGTCTCTTTTATCTCTCTCATAATGCGATCACATTTTCCCTCTCTTTATCTGATTTGACATTGAATGAAATATTCTAACTGACACTTCCTGGTTCAGACTCTGCGCTGCTGATTAACGATTCTTCAGTCTGATTGGTTAAGGAGATACATAGTTGCTTGCCCTCGTCACACAGGTCCCAGATGCTCTGTAGAGCATGATGCGCTTTTGCGATAGTTGGTCGCGAGGAACTTCAAGTGCAAAAGCCCATAAAAATTCTATGGGCAAGTGCAGTGGAACAAATGTTCATTTACCCTGACCATCCTATTGAAATTTTGGGCCTTGTTTGCACATATTCACACTTATGGCAGAAATTATCTACCCAAAATATCTTTAGCGATGGAGTATAGAGTTATCATCATACCCTCATATTTTTTCTTCCTCGTATCAAGTTTACATCAGCCTGGGGCAATGTATATTCACTTTTCATTTTCTTGTAATGCCTATCTCAGAAATGTTATTCAAAATGGGCAAAAAGTATTTTGTCTGTCATTAAATAGTTGTTGGAAGACAAGAGGAACTTTATTAGTGGTCTCCAAGTTGACAAATCCTCTTTGTTTAGATCCATGAACAACAACAACACCTTGTATTTATATAGCACCTTTAATGTAGTAAAATGTCCCAAGGCACTTCACAGGAGCGTTATCAAACAAAATTTGACACCGAGCCGCATAAGGAGATACCTGTAGTAGGACAGATGACCAAAAGCTTGGTCAAAGAGGAGCGCCTTAAAGGAGGAGAGAGAGGTAGAAAGGCAGAGAGGCTTAGGGAGGGAATTCCAGAGTTTAGGGCCTAGGCAACTGAAAACATGGCTGCCAATGGTGAAGCGATTAAAATAGGGGATGCGCAAGAGGCCAGAATTGGAGGAGCGCAGAGATTTCGGTAGGTTCTAGGGCTGGAGGAGGTTTCAGCTATTTTAGTCAGTCACAGGAATGATTTTCTCAGGAACAGTAGTTCAAATGTCAGATACAGTTTTGATTCTCCTTTTCAACAGCATTCTATACTGTAATGGCCATCTTTTACTTTGTCAATCAATCAGTTCCCCATATAACAACAGAAAATGCTGGAAAAACTCAGCAGGTCAGGCAACATCCATGGAGAGAAATTTGAGTTGACATTGCGGGTCGAACCCTTCTTCAAAACTGGAAAGAAAAGAAAATAGATCGAAGGCAGGGCTGCGATCGGACAAAAGAAGTGAAAGAAACAAAAGAAGTAAAAGAGCTAGATGAGATGGTAATAGGCTGAGATTAGGTGTAAAGTGTACTGGCAGGGCAAGAGATAGCTGCCAGGTGTGAGAGAGAAACAAAAGGAAAGGGGGGGGGGAAAGGAGTGGAAAAATTACAAGAAAAAATGTGTAATAGGGGTCGAGGTTATGATCTGAAATTGTTGAACTCGATATTGAGTCCGGAAGGCTGCAGAGTGCCTAATCGGAAGATGAGGTGCTGTTCCTCGAGTTTACGCTGAGCTTCTGTGGAACAATACAAGAGGCCAAGGACGGTGAGGTCCGAGTGGGAATGGAGCGGTGAATTAAAATGACAGGCGACCGGAAGCTCGGGGTCACCCTTACGGACTGAACGGAGGTGTTCCGCAAAGCGGTCACCCAATCTGCGTTTGGTCTCCCCAATGTAGAGGAGACCGCATCGTGAGCAGCGAATACAGTATACTAGATTGTGAGAAGTACAAGTAAATCACTGTTTCACCTGGAAGGGGTGTTTGGGGCCCTGGACAGTGGGAAGGGGGGAGGTATAGGGGCAGGTGTTACATCTCCTCCGCTTGCACGGGAAGGTGCCAGGCGAAGGGGAAGGGCTGTTTGGGGTGATAGAGGAGTGGACTAGGGTGTCTCAGAGGGAGCGGTCCCTACGGAATGCTGAAAGGGAAGGGGAGAGGAAGATACGTTTGGTGGCGGGATCACTTTGGAGGTAGCGGAAATGCTGGAGGATGATCCGTTGAATGTTGAGGCTGGTGGGGTGAAAGATGAGGACAAGGGGAACCCTATCGTGGTTCCGGGAGGGAGGGGCAGGGGTGAGGGCAGAAGTGCGGGAGACAGAACTGACACGGTCGAGGGCAGTGTCAACCACGGTAGAGGGGAATCCTCGGTTGCGGAAAAAGGAAGACATGTCTGAAGCACTGGTGTGGAAGGTGGCATCGTCGGAGCAGATACGGCGGAGAGGGAGAAACTGGGAGAATGGAATAAAGCCCTTACAGGAAGCGGGGTGGGAGGAAGCGTAGTCCAGGTAGCTGTGGGAGTCAGTGGGCTTGTAGTGAATATTGGTCGATAACCTATCCCCAGAGATGGAGACGGAGAAGTCGAGGAAGGGAAGGGAAGAGTCAGAGATGAACCATGTGAAGGTGAGGGAAGGGTGGAAATTGGAGGCAAAGTGAATTAAATTGTCAAGTTCGGGGCGAGAGCAGGAAACGGCACCGATACAGTCATCAATGATTCGGAAAAAGAGGTGAGGGAGGGGACCCAAGTAGGACTGGAACAAAGATTGTTCCACATAGCCCACAAAAAGGCAGGCATAGCTAGGACCCATGCGGGTACCCATGGCAACACCTTTGATTTGGAGGAAATGAGTGGAGTTAAAGGAGAAGTTGTTCAATGTGTTCAGCCAGGCGGAGGAGGGTGGTGGTGGATGGGGACTGGTCGGGCCTCTGTTCAAGGACAAAGCGGAGCACCCTCAGGCCATCCGGGTGGGGGATGGAGGTGTAGAGTGATTGTACGTCCATGGTGAAAAGGAAGCGGTTGGGGCCAGGAAACTGGAAACTGTTAAAGTGGCGGAGGGCATCCGAAGAGTCGCGGATGTTGGCGGGAAGAGACTGGACAAGGGGAGAAAAGATAGAGTCAAGATAGGAAGAGATAAGTTCCGTGGGGCAAGAACAGGCTGAAACGATGGGTCTACCAGGGCAGTCCTGTTTGTGGATCTTGGGAAGGAGGTAGAAGCGGGCTGTGCGGAACAACAACAGTTCCCCATATTGTTACTATGCACCCTCCACAGAGAAGCTCCTTAATTCACTTGCCATGCCTTACCATTTTGGTAACTGGATTCCTAAAGGTTACCATTGTTGATAAGATTATGACCACTATCCTTTTTAACCACTCTCCATCATGTACGCTGTTGTAGAATGTTACAGGCCAACTATTGCAAATCTGAGACTACTTATCCTTTTAGTTCATTGAGGAGTCAAATGTTAAGCAATTTGCTTTAGCTACACATGCTCAGACTTGAAATATTAAGGAATCCTAGTTACGATTGGCTTTTATTTGTATTTTCCTCGCAGTCTCCAACCTATGTACACCACAGTTGCATTCATTGCCAGTTTTGGGTGTAGTAAATCCTAGATGATCACCATTTCTAGAAATTGATCCTGATGGCATTACAGCACCTTTAAATTCATTGCTAGTCTCAGGAAATATTTTCTTACTGTCTGTAGAAGTAACAATTTACACTGGCTTCACCCTGTTTTTGGAATGGTTACAATAAGGCTTTAGAATCTCATTTATTTGTCAACTGTTCCAATTTCATTCCAGTTTCAATTTTCTCCTTTCACAGGAAAGCCACTAAATCTTAGGCACAATCATCTCAACTAATTGGCCTTAACTATAGAACTTGTTCCTTTAATAGCTTGTCAGGAAGTTAGCATAGTTCACTATTTAGTATCCAGAAAAGCCCATCAGCTGTATGTTGCACTTCATCTAAAGATTGTGTTACAAATTAGATCTCCCTAGAGACCTTCTTGGGTTCAATGGTGTCTATTGCTCCCGTAAGCAGTCTATGCATTTTACTTTTATGGAAGTTGATTCACACTACCCAATATCTATGTGTACGATAGCGGGACTGGGGGGGTATAGCAATGCTTCCCTCGTGACCTGAACTGAATATGTCTCTTTGCCACATGTATTTCTTCAAACTCTCTGAAGGTGGACCAAATTAACACTAGATAAGGAGAAGCCTGATTTGAATCATTAAGCTGCGTTATTCCACAATAAGATTAATGTACAAAGGAATCATTATGATCTGATTCACTCGATACAATTTATCTCTCTGTAATAGCATTAAAATCATGAATATGCTACACTACCCTCATGTTGCTTAGTTTAAACAGATTTAAACTGCTTTATGTTCTGTTCTACAGTTTAGGGCAGAGACTCCTCTCCTTGCAAACGTCAGTCTTTCGCTACCTTTTGCTGCCTGAATTCTTGTGCAGTGTCCTTTTTCCAAAAGTCCAACTGCCTTTTTGGCTTTCTGTGTCTTTCTTCTTGACTCACTTCAAAGACAGGCGGTGATCAAAGGGTTTCCAACACAATGGATAAGAGATACTTTGCTGATTACCCAGACAAGGGGGTGATACAACAGCAAAATACTGTGGATGCTGGAAATCTGAAATAACAACAGAAAATGCTGGAAACACTCAGCAGGTCAGGCAGTATCTGTGGAGAGAGAGAATCCGAGTTAATGTTTCAGGTCGACGGCCTTTTGCTTAGCATATTAATCTTCCTTTGTCTGGGTGCCCTTATATTTTTTTTAAACTCATGAGACCCCACATTGATTTTAAAAACTCACCATTAAAAGTAACCAAAATGCTTCTGAAACCTGACAGTCCGTAATGATTTCCTCAGAAGCAAGACCTCGGATTCTGTAAAAGATGCCATGAATAGCGTTCAAAACTTTCCCCTTCAGGAGACTCACTGGTGAGGGGATTTACAGCTTCAATTTATTTAATGAGTGGAAAAGTGGAGTTTGGCAGAAGTGGAAACCCCAGCCGTTAATTCTGGCTCTGACCTGAATAAAATGCTCAATTTTTCATTTCACTCTACAGCTGAAGAAAGCTCCCCACATTCATTATTAACAACATTAACAAAACAAAAAGTGCATTTTCCTGGGCAGGCGCTGTCCTGGAGCAATCTGGGCAAAGTACAACGTGATGAGGGCCTCAGTGTCTGATCTGCCTTTAGGACCTAATTTACTGAGGCATGCACCATTTACAAATGGGGCACACTATTGGATGCAAGAAAGCAAGGGAGGCGATGTCTGCACTCTGCCTGCGCCTTAAAGACAGCAGCAACCTTAACGAGGCAGTTACAATGGAAAGCCAGTGAAAAAGAAGGACTTTCAGAGGGAGAAATTCGGTTGGTTAGTGCCTCCAGTTAGCGCCTGGCGGGAGTGCTAATGGGGTGCTGATGCAGTAGCACTGGGGAGAGATGATTCCAGTGCCCAATGCCAAATTCAGACACCCCCCCCCGCCGTAGTGTCGCTGCTACGAGTTAGCACCAGGGACTTCAGCGCCTGGCAGATCATGACGTCAGTGAGTGTGCAACGCTCACTGGGCACCCGATCTGCCAAATTGGGTATCCCCCCCTGCCTTACCGCCTCAACCAACAACAGGGAGCGGAGGTGTCAAGCAGGCGGATGCTGGCTCCAGGGGCGCTACTTAAAGAGATCATGAGTAATGAGTCACAGCTGTCAGGTTAGTGCAGTTTCACTGCTTCCTTGTCAGTTTGACATTGTGCAACAGTTTAAATCAGTCATTTAAAGGTTGTTTAGTCTCCGGAGTGATGTGGCTACTAAAGATGAGTTACATTTATTCTCACAAAATATCAAAGTGCTGCACTTCCTTACATTAATGGGTGCTGTACTGGCAGTCAACCTCACCCGCCAGCATCTACTGCGGAGGGCGCGGAGGCAGCGAGAAAGATTGGAACATGGGGCCAGATGGAGGAGGAGGGCCATCAGGGCTCTCAACTGAAGGCCTTAACCTCCAAGGGTCTTCCGACAGCAATTCTCCTACCTCCAACTAAGCCAGGAGCAGTGTCTTAGAAGGCTTCGCTTCACCAAGGAGGTGGTCACAGAACACTGTCACCTCCTGCAACCAGACCTCGAGCCTCAGATCAGGGCGACCAAGGCTCTCTCATTGGCAGTCAAGGTCACCGTCGCCCTCAATTTCTTCGCCAGCAGATCCTTCCGGTCTGCAACAGGAGACATAGCTAACATCTCACAGTTCGCCATCTATCGTTGCATCCGGGAAGCACAGAGGCTCTCTACAGTAGGAGAAGGGACTAGATTTCCTTCCCCATCACCAGGGAGAAGCAGGACGAGCATGCATGTGGCTTTACCAGGATAACAGGATTCCCCATGGTGCAGCCCGCTATTGACTGCACCCATGTGGCTTTGCGGGCACCACATAACAATCCTGAGACCTTCCATAACTGCAAAGGCTACCACTCACTTAATGTCCAGCTGGTGTGCGACCACAGACAGCAAATCCTCAATGTGAATGCCCGCTATCCTGGCAGCAGCCACAATGCCTTCATCCTGTGCCAGACCAGTGTGCCAGGACTTTTCCAGCCACCACATCAAGCTCACAGCTGGCTGATCGGCGACAAGGGCTATCCGCTCTCCACCTGGCTCATGACTCCCCTCCGCAACCCCAACACTCCTGCCCAGCAATCATATAATGAGATCCATGCTGCCACCAGGAACATCATCGAGCAGACCATCGGGGTGTCAAGCTTGACCACTTGGGAGGAGCCCTCCAGTACTCGCTGGAGCTGGCGTCCCATTTCGTGGTGGTCTGCTCCACAATCTGGGAATCATGAGGGCCCAGCCCTTGCCAGCAGGGATTGCGGGACCACCTCAGGAGGAGGAAGAGGGAGAGGAGGAGGAGGAGGATGAGGAAGATGAGGAGGATGATGAGGGGGATGAGGAGGAACAGGAGCGAGGGAGGAGATAGTTACTCAATTGGCCTTCTGGAAGGGCGGTCCGTGACTGCCTCATCAGACTGCGTTTCCAATAAATTCAACCCCAGATCCCCATTGCTCACCACATCACCATTATTCCATCCCTGTCGCAGGCCATATCACAGTGCACAGCTGAAATGAGAGACAGTACAAAATTATCTGAAGTGAATTAATAAATTTATCAATAATCAGTGAACACATCTTTACAACAACAATATTTATTATTCACCCTTCTGCAATGCCTTAGTGCCTCGCGTTACTGTGCCTTTGCCTACTCTAGTGCTCCTATGAAGTGTTGGCCCAGTGGCTGCAGCACGACTGATGGAAGGCTGCTGAGTGTCCATGCGGGAGACTTCAGATGGCCTTGCAGGACGCCCTCGACCAGCTTTGGCTGTAGACTGCACCACCTCAGCATGGGCGGCAGCAGTCTGGGCTGGCTGGATGAGAGGCAGTGACAAGGAAAATGGCAGAGTGACAGTGGTGGGAGCAGGAATGCTGTCATCCTGAGAGAGAACAGCAGCTTCCTGCTCCACTGACCCACTGCCACTCCCACGAGGCAGCATCCCTAGCAATCTGTTACAGCACAGATTGCTGGCCTGCTGCGACACCGTGAAAGCCCTGGTCAACGATGGTAGACCCAGCCACAATGGCAGCAGTCAGAGCTTGCATGTCATCAAGCTGAGACTGCACGAGAGCAGTCTGAGATTGGATGCCACCAAGCATAGGCTGCATTACAGCACTAAGACGTTGCATCGCTTCCGCCTGTGCTACAATGGAAGTTGTCAGATTGCCCATCACATACGGCATCAGGTCTGGGTCACCACGGTCTCTCTGGGAGTCTACCATCCTTTGCAGACTGGAAATGATGGGCTCCATGGTGTGCGCAGAGCTCTGTGCAATGTTGGAGGCGGACTCCTCCATGCTCCTTACCATTGCCGAGGGGCTCTCGGCACCCTTGCTATTGCACCTATCATCTCTGTGTGCATACCCATCACCCTTCTTCTAAAGGCCTCCCCATCGAGGTCCTCATCTGAGTCCTATGCAGCAGAACTCGCGTACGTGCTCGCTCTCTATGGTGCCCTCAGGGACAGGCTGCTCCAGTGCTTGCTCATTATCTGAAAGCATAAAGGCACAAGAGATGGGTTAAAGTGAGCGGAGGGAGGCAGGAAGGGAGAAATGCATGCATACAGCATGATTAGTTGGAAAGTGTGAAAGGCTTGTCAGGTGAGGGGGAAGTGGGATGTGAGAGGGAGTAGGGATGAACATACCATTGTTGTCCCCAAGAGGGGTCAACATCGCCGGTGGCCATGGCGCCTGTTGTGTCCGTGTATAATAAGACACAGACTGCAGGAGAACGGTACAACAGGTGTTCACTAAACGTGGCTCACACTGGAACTGATCTGTACAGATTACTACTCAGTGCTATATACAGGTGTGGTCACTGCCGGTACTGCAGTATACATGAGCAGTAAAAGATAGTTCCCCCCTTAAAGGTATATACATTACAATTCCTCCCCTTTTAGATTAACAGTACCATAACACTCATTTAACAATTAAATATCAAACTAATTACAATTAACAATTTTAACATGCAACATTAGCTGAAAATAGTCTATTTATATATTCAGTACTAGCTAAAGTGCCCGGCGGTGCCGAGGCTTTTTCGAGGGCATGCTGTTGTTGGAAGAGAGAGAGAGAGAGAGCGACTGGGGGGGGGGAGAAGAGAGAGAGAGAGCGCGACTGGGGGGGAAGAGAGAGAGTGACTGGGGGGTAGAGAGAGAGCGACTGGGGGGAAGAGAGAGAGCGGGTGGGGGGAAGAGAGCGGGGGGGAAGGGAGGGCGGGGGGGAAGGGGCGGGGGGGAAGGGAGGGGGGGAAGGGAGGGGGGGAAGGGAGGGGGGAAGGGAAGGGAGGGGGGAAAGGGAGGGGGAAGGGAAGGGAGGGGGGAAAGGGAGGGGGGGAAGGGGCGGGGGGAAGGGAAGGGAGGGGGAAAGGGAGGGGGGAAAGGGGCAGGGGGAAGGGAAGGGGGAAGGGAGGGGGAAGGGAGGGGGGGAAGGGAGGGGGGAAGGGAGGGGGGAAGGGGCGGGGGGAAGGGGGGGAGAAGGGGGGGAAGGGGGGGGCGGGGGGGAGATGGGGGGGAAGGGGGGGCGGCGGGGGTGGAAGGGGGGGTGGGAAGGGGAAGGGGGGGCGGGGGCGGGGGGGAAGGGGGGGCGGGGGGGCCCAGGCTGAGAGCCCCGCTCTCCGAGCCCCGCCCCCCCGGCCGAGAGCCCCGCTCTCCGAGCCCCGCCCCCCCCAGCCGAGAGCCCCGCCCCCCCCCGGCCGAGCCCGATTGCGGCTCTGAGAGACGGCAGGCGGCGGCGCCCCGCCCCCCCCCCTCGGCCGAGCCCGATTGCGGCTCTGAGAGACGGCCGGCGGCCGAGCCCCGCCCCCGCCCCCGCCGAGCCCGATTGCGGCTCTGAGAGACGGCCGGCGGCCGAGCCCCGCCCCCCCCCCGCCGAGCCCAATTGCGGCTCTGAGAGACGGCCGGCGGCCGAGCCCCGCGCCCCCCATGCCGAGCGCGGAACAGCGACGCCGCGTCTCACCTGCTCCTGCTGCGCGCGCACCCTGACCCTCGTGGCTGACGCCGTTGCCCTGGGTAACGTGACATGGTGGGGGGGGGGGCGGGTGAGGAGCTTAGCAGAAACGCAATCACCTAGCTCGGGCCTGGCTGGGCAAGAAAGGCGCAGGCTTTGAGGCCTAAGAAAAAAACGGGGAAAGGTAGGAAAAAGAATGTTCAGGTTAGGTTTACAAATGAGTGATTTTTTTAAAAACAATTTAATAAATTCAGTTTTATTTTGGTGGAAATGTATGTTTGCTGCTAGAGGAACTCAAGCTCCATGTTATGGAGCTTGAGACCGAGCTTCGGACACTGCGACACATCAGGGAGGGGGAGAAGTTCCTGGACTCTATGTTTCAGGAGATGGTCACACCTATGAAGTTAATTACTGCAGATGTAGTCCGTGGTCAGGGACAGGACGGTGTGACTACGAGTGAGGAAGGTACAGGGATCCAGGATGTAGTGTTGAAGGAGACGCAGCCCTTGTTCTTGTCCAGCAGGATCGAGGCTCTTACTCCCTGTGAGGGCGGGAGCGGGGACTGCAGGGAGGATGAGCAACCTGGCCACAGCACCGTGGTACAGGGGGCCATTCAAGTGGAGGGAGTAAAAAGAAATGTTGTAGTGGTAGGGGATAGTATCATTAGGGGGATAGATAGGGTTCTCTGCAGTCAAGAGCGGGAGTCCCGAAGGCTGTGTTGCCTGCCTGGTGCCAGGGTTAAGGACATCTCTTCTGGGCTGGAAAGAAACTTGCAGTGGGAGGGGGAGGATCCAGTTGTCGTGGTCCATGTTGGTACAAACGACGTAGATAGGACAAGGAAGACGGTTCTGTTAAAGGAGTATGAGCAGCTAGGGGTCAAATTAAAAAACAGAACCTCAAGGGTAATAATCTCTGGGTTATTACCTGAGCCACGAGCGAATTTGGCTAGGATAAATAAAATTAAAGAGTTAAATGCGTGGCTCAAAGACTGGTGTGGGAGAAATGGGTTTTGCTTCTTGGGACACTGGCACCAGTACTGGGACAGGAGGGAGCTGTTCTGTTGGGACGGACTCCACTTGGCCAGTGCTGGGACTAGAGTCCTGGCGAATCATATAACTAGGGCTGTAGAGAGGGCTTTAAACTAATTAGTGGGGGGGAGGTTTCTAGAGAGCAAATCATAGAAATGACAACAGAGAAGGTCATAGACTTAGGTAGCAGTGGGGGAATTAAAAAACAGAATGTGTCAGGAAGGGACAGAAGGTATGGAGTAAAAAGTAAAGTACTAAAAAGGGAAAAAACAGGAACTAAGTGTTACAAAACATATTTGAAAGTTCTTTATCTGAATGCACGTAGCATTCGTAACAAAATGAATGAGTTAACGGCACAAATAATGACATATGGGTATGATCTTGTGGCCATTACAGAAACATGGCTGCAGGGTGACCATGACTGGGAATTAAACATACCAGGTTATTTAACAATCAGGAAGGACAGGCAGGAAGGGAGAGGAGGTGGGGTGGCTATGTTAATAAAGGAAGGAATCACTATAATACAGAGAAATGATATTGGGTCAAAGGAGCACGATAGTGAAACAGTTTGGGTGGAGGTAAGGAATAATAAGGGGAAAAAAACACTAGTGGGTGTAGTCTATAGGCCTCCGAACAGTTGCAACTCTGTTGGACGGAGTATTAATCAGGAAATAGTTGAGGCTTGTAATAAGGGAACAGCTATAATTATGGGGGATTTTAATTATCATATTAACTGGACAAATCAAATTGGGCAGAGCAGCCTTGAGGAAGAGTTCATTGAGTGTATTAGGGATGGGTTTCTTGAGCAGTATGTAACTGAACCGACCAGGGGGCAAGCAACCTTAGATTTGGTCCTGTGTAATGAGACAGGATTAATTAAAAATGTCCTAGTAAAGGATCCCCTTGGAATGAGTGACCATAACATGGTTGAGTTCCATATTCAATTAGAGGGTGAGAAGGTTGGATCTCAAACAAGCGTGCTGAGCTTGAATAAAGGAGACTATGAAGGTATGAGAGCGGAATTAATGAGAGTGGACTGGGAAAATAGATTAAAGGGTAAGACGGTACATGACCAGTGGTGTACATTTAAGGAGTTATTTTACAACTTCCAAAAAAAATATATTCCACTGAGGAAAAAAGGGTGTAAAAGAAAAGATAGCCATCCGTGGCTAAGTAAAGTAATTAAGGATAGTATCCGACTAAAAACAAGGGCATATAAGGTAGCCAAATCTAGTGGGAGGATGGAAGATTGGGAAGTCTTTAAAAGACAGCAAAAAATAACAAAAAGATTGATTAAGAAAGGGAAGATAGATTATGAAAGTAAATTAGCAAAAAATATAAAAACAGACAGTAAAAGTTTCTATAGTTATATAAAAAGAAAAAGGGTGGCTAAAGTAAATGTTGGTCCCTTAGAGGATGAGACCGGGAAATTAATGGTGGGAAACATGGAGATGGCAAAAACACTGAACAATTATTTTGTATCAGTCTTTACAGTAGAGGACACTAAGAATATCCCAACACTGGACAAACAGGGGGCTCTAGGGGGGGAGGAACTAAATACAATTAAAATCACTAAGGAAGTGGTACTTGGTAAAATAATGGGACTCAAGGCGGATAAATCCCCTGGACCTGATGGCTTGCATCCCAGGGTCTTGAGGGAAGTAGCGGTAGGGATTGTGGATGCATTGGTAATAATTTTCCAAAACTCACTGGACTCAGCAAAGGTCCCGGCAGATTGGAAAACTGCTAATGTAACACCATTATTTAAAAAGGGTAGTAGGCAGAAGGCTGGAAACTATAGACCTGTTAGCCTAACATCTGTGGTTGGTAAAATGTTAGAGTCCATTATTAAGGAGACAGTAACGGGACATTTGGATAAACACAATTTAATAGGGCAAACTCAGCATGGTTTCATGAAGGGGAAGTCATGTTTAACAAATTTGCTTGAGTTTTTTGAGGAAGTAACATACAGGGTGGATAAAGGGGAACCAGTGGACGTAGTGTATTTAGACTTCCAAAAGGCATTTGACAAGGTGCCACACAAAAGATTATTGCTCAAGATAAAAAATCACGGGATTGGGGGTAATATTCTGGCATGGGTGGAGGATTGGCTCTCTAACAGAAAGCAGAGAGTTGGGATAAATGGTTCGTTCTCAGATTGGCAACCAGTAACTAGTGGTGTTCCGCAGGGGTCAGTGCTGGGTCCCCAACTCTTTACAATCTATATTAACGATTTGGAGGAGGGGACCGAGTGTAACATATCAAAGTTTGCAGATGATACAAAGATGGGACGGAAAGTAATGAGTGAGGAGGACATAAAAAACCTGCAAAGGGACATAGACAGGCTAAGTAAGTGGGCAGAGATTTGGCAGATGGAATACAATACTGGAAAGTGTGAAGTTATGCACTTTGGCAGGAAAAATCATAGAGCAAGTTATTATCTTAATGGCAAGAAACTGGAAAGTACTGTAGTACAAAGGGATCTGGGGGTCCTGGTGCACGAAACTCAAAAAGTTAGTATGCAGGTGCAGCAAGTGATCAAGAAGGCCAATGGAATGTTGGCTTTTATTGCTAGGGGGTTGGAATATAAAAACAGGGAGGTATTGCTGCAGTTGTACAAGGTATTGGTGAGGCCGCACCTGGAATACTGCATACAGTTTTGGTGTCCATACTTAAGAAAAGACATACTTGCTCTCGAGTCAGTACAAAGAAGGTTCACTCGGTTAATCCCGGGGATGAGGGGGTGGTCATATGAGGAGAGGTTGAGTAGATTGGGACTCTACTCATTGGAGTTCAGAAGAATGAGAGGCGATCTTATTGAAACATATAAGATTGTGAAGGGGCTTGATCGGGTGGATGCGGTGAGGATGTTCCCAATGATGGGTGAAACTAGAACTAGGGGGCATAATCTTAAAATAAGGGGCTGCTCATTCAAAACTGAGATGAGGAGAAACTTCTTCACTCAGAGGGTGGTAGGTTTGTGGAATTTGCTGCCCCAGAAAGCTGTGGAAGCTATATCATTAAATAAATTTAAAACAGAAATAGATAGTTTCCTAGAAGTAAAGGGAATAAAGGGTTACGGGGAGCGGGCAGGAAATTGGACATGAGTCTGGGTTCGGAATGGTCATGGCCCTGTGGGTAGTGGAGCGGGCCCAGGGGCCGTGTAGCCTTGTTCTGCTCCTACTGTGTTCTAATTCTGTTAGATTTCAGGAGATGGTTTTATTCCTGTTCCTGGCTGGGGTGGAGATCGCCTTTACAGAAGGGAAGTACTGTAGAAAATATAGGGACAGAGTGATCTCCTGGAAGAATTTCGATCGCCCAGATGGGTCGGAGAGGAATTTCCCAGATTTTTTTCTCCCAAATTGGCCATTGGGTCTTTATCTGGTTTTTCGCCTCTCCCGGGAGATCACATGGGTTCGGGTGGATGCAGAGTGATAGAAGATTTGAGGTTAGGATCAGATCAGCCATGATCTTATTGAATGGTGGAGCAGGCTCGAGGGGCCGATTGGCCTACTCCTGCTCCTATTTCTTATGTTCTTATGTTCTAAGACGCAGAAAGCAGGAAAAAGAATGGAAGCAAGATGGCGGCGACTCACCTCGGTTCAGAACGATAAGGCCCGGCCACACACGCACTGATTGGCCCGGCGGCACACGCCAGCAACCCGGCGTACGATTGGTCGAGCTCGAGGTCACTCTGTCGCTAATGAGCGGATAATGAGATGCTAATGAGCGGAATGTTGAAGGTTTTTGGGATACCGCGGGCGCGATTTTAGCCCGGCCGAAACGTAAATACGCTTAAAACGGTCTCGGAAGCGTAAGCTTTCTTTGGAGGTAACGCGCGCGTAGGTACGCCCTGTAACTTTCGAGCGCATAGCCCGACAGATGCACACGCGATGACAGACAGAATGACAGACAGAATGACAGACAGAATGACAGACAGAATGACAGACAGAAGTACCGATTTATATATATAGATTTGGTGAGGCTTCCTGATTCTTTCTGGATAGCGCCTTTCCCGAGTGTCTTGCTCTTGGTGCGGAGGTGATTCTGGCCCCCTGTCGTCGGTTGGTTCATCAGCTTCCGATGCTACTGTTTCTGGGGTAGATGCGACCTGTACGTTGGGTTCATCACCAGGTACGTATGGGCGAGGCATGGGGTTGACTTGTTCCTGTGACTCTAGGATCTGGTCAGCATGGCATCTCACGATGCTCTCCCCAACGTCCACTGTGTACGTTAGTGGGCCCTGCCGTGTGCATATCGTTCCTGGCTGCCATTTCTCTGTTCGGTAGTCGCGGGCCAAGACTGGTTGCCCTACATTGAAGCTCCTTGTTGGCTTCTCATGGATGTACTGGAATTGCTTACTCTCAACATCTCTTCGTACGTTTGGTCTGAGCAAATCCAGGCGCGATCTTAACTTTCGGTTAAAGAACATCATGGCTGGGGCCTGGTTGGTGACTGCATGTGTCGCATTCCGGTAGGCGAACAGGAAATTGTCCACCTTGTGCTGCAGCGGAATGTTGTCATTGTACATAGCCTTTATTGCCTTCTTAAAGGTTTGTACGGACCTCTCAGCCAATCCATTTGTGGCTGGATGATACGGGGCGGATGTGTAATGCCTTACCCCATTCTTTTTCAAGAACCTCCGGAACTCTTCGGACACAAACTGTGGTCCGTTGTCGGAGCAAATCTGTTCTGGCAAGCCATTCCTGGCAAAAATGGTCCGTAGGACTGCAATAGTTTTCTCCGTGGTGGTGGAGGACATTTTGATGACCTCAGGCCATTTCGAGTGCGCATCCACGGCTATTAAAAACATTGAGTCCATGAATGGACCAGCAAAATCAACATGCACCCGTTGCCATGGAACTGAGGGCCACTCCCATGGGTGTAGAGGGGCCTGTGGTGGTGCATTTTGGACTTTCTGGCATCCTGAGCAGCTCTTGGTCAGGTCCTCGATTTGTTGATCGATTCCCGGCCACCACACATAAGCCCTGGCTAGGCTTTTCATTTTTACCCCTCCCAGATGACCCTCATGAAGCTCATTGAGCACTCTATCCCTTAACTTGGGTGGAATTACCACTTGGGATCCACACATCAAGGTCCCCCGGCACACTGACAGCTGTTCTCTCCTTGTCAAGAATGCTGGTAACAGTGAGTCGCCATGTGCTGGCCATCCCTTCACCGTCAAATCATATACCTGAGGCAGTGTCGGGTCATTCCGGGTTTCCTTTTTGATACAAGCGTTAGTTACCGGTAGGTATTCAACTATAGTCGAATGGAATATTTTGACAGGATCCACTGCTGGTGCTTCCTCCGCAGTAGGCAGTGGCAGGCGTGATAGCCCATCAGCATTTCCATGCTGTTTCGTGCCCTTATATTCAATCTCATAGTGGTGCGCCCCTAGAAAAAGTGACCATCTTGGTAGTCGTTGCGCAGTCATCACCGGAATGCCCTTCTTCTGCTTAAAAATGGAGACAAGAGGCTGGTGATCAGTCAGCAAGGTGAATTTCTGCCCGTGCAGATAGTGATTGAACTTTTTCACTCCCCACACTAGGCTGAGGGCCTCCCTGTCAATCTGGGCATAGTTACGTTCGACTGAGGTTAGTGATCGTGATGCAAAGGCTATTGGCCTCTCTGAGCCGTCCGAGAATTTGTGCGACAGCACCGCTCCAATGCCGTAGGGTGACGCATGACATGCCAACTGAATTGGTAATGCTGGGTTGTAATGCGCCAATACCTCTTTTGATGTGATTAGTGTTTTGCTCTTCTGGAAAGCTTGTCTACATTCGTCACTCCACTTCCATGGCACCCCAGTTTGCAGTAGGGTGTTCAGTGGGTGTAGTATTGTAGACAAATTTGGCAAGAACTTATGGTAGTAGTTTACCAGCCCGAGGAACGACCTCAGTTGTGACACATTTTCCGGTGCTGGAGCCTTGACTACTGCCTCAATCTTCTCTGGGGACTTATGTAATCCCTCTTTATCGATAACATGGCCACAATACGAGATCTGTTTTCTAAAAAACTCGCATTTGTGGCGGTTAGCTGGGAGCCCATATTCCTGCAATCTAGTGAGCACCTGCTCCAGGTTGGCAAGGTGATCACTGTCATTTTCGCCCGTGACCAGGATGTCGTCCAAATAACACTGTGTCCCTGGGATCCCTTGCAGGACTTGTTCCATTGCCCTCTGCCAAATAGCCGGAGCTGATGCTACCCTGAATACCAGCCGGTTGTATTGGTAGAGACCTTTATGGGTGTTGATTGTGAGGTATTTTTTTGATGCTTCTTCTACCTCCATTTGCAGATACGCCTGGGCCAGATCAATCTTAGTGAAGCGTTTCCCTCCAGATAGCGAGGCGAAAATATCTTCAATCCGCGGAAGTGGATATTGTATGGTGTGAAGGACCGGGTTCACTGTTACCTTAAAGTCCCCACAGATGCGAACGTTCCTTGGTTCCCCAGGCGTGTGTAATGATATCAGCAAATAGAGATGGTATTTGCCTGTTCGATTATGATGCCTTAATAGCATGTTTGCATGTATTGATTGCTTGTGCCTGACCAGCAGAGGGCATGTGAACGAGAGAAGCAAGGCAGTTGGTTTTAGTTTCAGTTTTGTTCTAGATGCATCACAAGCATCGTGTCTCCTGTAAAAGCTGTATAAAAGAGTTGAACAAGCTTTAGATTAAAAGTCATTCTCTTTCATAAATGTCTCATCATTGAACCCACAAAGAAATCAATACATGGTGTCAGAAGTGATTGAAAGAGATGAAGAGAAAAAATCTGAAGTTAAATCAGCTCTCCACAAATTAGCAAGCCAAAAGAGAACATCGTTGCTTACCATTGGAGAATAGCTGACGAAGTGAAAAAATGGAAGGTTTACACCCACCGGCGAAGCTTCATTTGACAGGTAATGTGGCTGAAAATTGGAGGAGATTCAAACAACGTTTGGAGTTGTTTTTATCAGCAATCGGAGCTGACGAGAAAAGTGATAATAAGAAATCGTCAGTGTTCTTACATGTCGTGGGTGATGAAGCGCTGGAGGTGTATAATAACTTCACATTCGCTGCTGATGGAGACAAAATGAAGCTAGATAAAATAATGGAACAATTTGAGGCCTACTGCATACCTAAACGTAACATGACGTTTGAGAGGCACAGATTTTTCACATGTGTACAGAAAACGGGTGAGACTATTGATCAGTATGTGACTGAACTGAGAAACAGAAGCAAATCGTGTGAATTTGGGGGACTGACAGACTCGCTGATAAAAGACAGACTGGTGTGTGGTATTCCAGATAATGGTCTAAGGGAAAGACTGCTAAGAGAGCAAGATCTAGACCTGGGAAAAGCCATAGCACTGTGTAGGGCTACAGAGACTGTGAAGTTGCAGGCAAAGGAGCTGTTCAGTGACAATAGCTGCAACGTGGATGCAGTGAGAAAGAACGGATACAAACCGTTTAACAAAAAGAGCGCCAATGTGAAAAAAGAGGCGTGGCCAGCGAACAAAAATGAAAGGGACAATCGAAAGTCATGTAGTCGATGCGGTACACAGCATCCAGCAAGGAAGTGTCCAGCATATGGTAAAACATGCAATAGTTGCAACAAGAACAATCATTATGCCCGTTGCTGCAAGAACCAAATGCAACAAAGCAAGGTCCATGCAGTAGATGAAAGCGACATAGAGGAGTTCTATGTAGATGTTGTGTCTGAAAACAAAAAAGAAGAAAGAGACTGGACGTTGACACTAAAAGTGAATGACATACACATTCCATTTAAATTGGATACTGGAGCACAAGTTAATGTGATATCAGAGACTGATTTTAAGAAAATTAGACCCAGACCAAAGATACATGGAATAAAAGTGAAAGTGACAGGATACCCAGGTACTGAAATACCAGTGAAAGGAAGATGCATTGTCAAAGTGACACACAAGGGCAGAGAGCACACGTTAGCATTAATCGTGGTGCCAAAGGATGTGCAAGCCACACTAGGTTTAAAAGCCTGTGAGAGACTGAACCTGGTAAAGAGAGTCCTCGTTGTGGAAAGCGAAGGTGAGACAGTCAATGATGAACTGAATGTTGCGTACACACCGGGTAAGCTGATGTATACGGCAGACACGTTGTCCAGAGCTGTTGACCCAGGAGAGCCCGCAAACACAGTGAAAAGACTGATGTACAAGGCAAAAGACAGTGGAACTGACTTCTACCAGAGCATGCTTGTATACCGCACAACGCCGCTCGAGTGTGGTATGTCACCAGCCCAACTCCTGATGGGACGTCGGCTAAGGTCAAACCTACCCATCCCGGAGAACCTCCTGAAAACAAAAGAGGGGGAGAAAGTGAGGAAGTTCAAAGAACAACAGAAAGAAAAGCAAAAGTACTACTATGACAGAGGAACACAAAACCTACCTGAACTCCACACTGGTGACCAAGTAAGGTTCAAAGACAAAACAAACACATGGACTCAGAAGGGAACTGTCCTGAGTGAAGTTCAACCAAGATCATACACCATTCAGACAGATGAGGGTGCTGTTCTGAGAAGAAATCGTCGAGATCTTCTCATGGGACCAGCCACAGCAGGTCAAGAGACTGATACTGTTGAACAACCTGATCACACAGCTGAGAACCAATCATCTGAGGCAACAACTCAGATTCAAGGACAATCAATCAGAAAATCCTCAAGACACGTGAAGCCTCCTGAGAGACTCATTGAGCAAATTTAAAGACTATTGTTAAAGAAGGAAGTAATGTTATCTTATTCTTTCTTCAAGTTCTAGTGTATTGACATATTTCATGTGAACACACAAAGCAAGGTTAAAAAACCTTGATCATGATAATGATAATGTAAGTTCATTAAGTGTTACAGTTAAAATGCAGATTAATACAAAGAAAACATGTTGTTAGTTAAAAGTAAATTACTTTTGTTTTAAGAAAAGGAGATGTAATGATATCAGCAAATAGAGATGGTATTTGCCTGTTCGATTATGATGCCTTAATAGCATGTTTGCATGTATTGATTGCTTGTGCCTAACCAGCAGAGGGCATGTGACCGAGAGAAGCAAGGCAGTTGGTTTTAGTTTCAGTTTCGTTCTAGATGCATCACAAGCATCGTGTCTCCTGTAAAAGCTGTATAAAAGAGTTGAACAAGCTTTAGATTAAAAGACATTCTCTTTCATAAATGTCTCGTCATTGAACCCACAAAGAAATCAATACAGCGTGCTGCTCAACGACTTTTTCATCACAGGGACGATGGGTGTAGCCCACTCGCTCCAGTCTACCTTGGACAGTAAACCTGAACGTTCCAGACGCTCCAGCTCTGCTTCGACGGCTGGGCAGATCGCATAAGGTACCGGTCTGGCCTTAAAAAATTTTGGGCTTGCGTTTTCTTCAATTTTAATCATCGCTGTCATGCCTTTTAGTGCTCCGAGTCCTTGCTGGAACACTTCTTTCACGTCAGTTAGAATCTTTGACAGTCACCCAGGTGTGACGTCGTCATCCTTTTTGTCAGCCACAGTCAGTGCCTGTATGGAATGCCAATCCAGTTGTATTTTCCGGATCCATTCACGTCCCAGTAATGGTGGTCCTCCATCTTGCAATACATACAGGTCTAGTTTTGGTGTTTCCTTACCATTATATATAACGGTCACCTTTATTTTTCCTTTGGGGTAGACTTTTTGCCCTGTGTACGTCTTCAAAATAATTCTTGTGTCTCTCAAGGGTATGTGTGAGAATAGCCGCTCATCGTCCCATCGGTTTATGACTGTTAGGGCTGATCCTGTGTCCAATTCCATCTTTACCTGGACTCCTGCTATCTTGAGAGTGACCCAAATGGTTCAGTGATCCTCCGTTGTGATCACATTATGTAGTTTCAGACAACTGAGTTCCCTGCTTTCGGAGTCATTATCACTCTTTTATTCGTCTGAACTATTCTCCGTCATCTTATGTACCTTCTTGTACTTTCCTTTGGTAGGTTTCTTATTGCTGGTTTTCTTTCCCGACCTGCAGACTCGTGCTATGTGTCCTACTTTTCCACACTGTCTGCACACTTTGTCTTTGAACCAGCAATCATTCTGGTCGTGTGTTGTTCTGCCGCAGCGATAGCACTTCTCTGTTCTGTAGTGTATGTACCTTTAAGAGCCCCTGTGTACTGTAATACCGGTAGTGACCACTCGGGTATATAAGCCTGCATAGCATCTTGTATCTTTTAGTTCACCTCCAGACTTTGTTCAGTAAACACCTGTTAAACCAACTCCTGTATTCCATGTCTCCATTAACACACAGATACAACAGTGGTGACTAATTGGAAACAGACTTACCTGCAATTTGGCAGCACCTCAAGGTGATCGATTCCTCAGACGAAGGACAAAGAAAAAAAAAACTGTGGTTTAATCAGCTAGCCGGGCTGGTGGCAGGTACTGCACGAATCCTTCCTGGATAGCGGGCTGGGGCTCGATCGGGTGGCTCTGCAGCGGGGCCGAGCAGCGAGTCGGAAGGCGGAGGCAAACAGAGACGGAGGGTGGAGCACTCGGGAGACGGCTGGCGCTGCAGAGCAGGTCGGCATTCGGACCAAGCAGAGGGAGGGAAAAGTCCCAGAGATTCCAGCGGGAACGAGTCTCCAACTATTAAAAATATCTGTGTAAATAAAAAACCGTGGAGAACAGCGTTGTCAGCAGCGGCAGCGGCGGGAAAGCGCGGGAGACGCCATTTTTTCTCGGCAGGGTAGAAAGGAAAGTGCGGGAGGCGCCATTTTTGATTTTCAGGATGCCTAAGACTGGCAATATTACTGCTTTCGATAGTGATATAGAGGATTGGACCACATATGTGGAAAGAGTGGAGGTATATTGCACAGCGAATGAAGTAGAGGATGATAAAAAGGCATCGGTACTTCTAAATCTGATGGGCGCAAGGACATACGGGCTGTTACGAAACTTAATCACTCCAGCCAAACCGATGGACAAGAATTTTAAGGAGATTGTTGATACCCTACAGGAGCACTTAAACCCAACACCGCTGCTGATAGCGGAACGATTCAAATTCTTCAGGAGGAATCAGCACAAGAATGAAAGTAACGCTGATTACCTCACCGAATTAAGAAAGCTGTCAAAGCACTGCCAATTCGGGGCAGGACTGGCAGATTCTCTACAAGACAAATTCGTCTGCGGTCTCCTAAGTGAAGGAACACAGAAAAGGCTACTTTCTGAGAAAGATTTGACACTGGACAAGGCTTTCAGTGTGGCTGTATCATATGAAGCAGCCGCAAGAGGAGCTGCAGAGATACAGCAAAAGCCACAGGACTTCAGCACCCATGAAATGACACGGGGTTTCGAGAGATGTTATCGCTGCGGCAGATCCACCCATGACCAGAGGGACTGCTGGTTCAAGGACAAAGCATGCAGGCAATGCGGAAAGATGGGACACATTGCACGTGTATGCCGATCTGGAAACAAAAAATCCACTGACAGAAAAAAAATCAATAAGGAAAAGTACAGAAAGGTACAAATGATGACGGACAGTAGCTCCGAAGACCAGAAGAGCGATAGCGACTCCGGAAACAAGAGACTAAGCTGTCTCAAATTACATAATGTAATTGCCAAAGAAGATTACCAGACCATTTGGGTTACCCTCACGATAGCGGGGTCCCCAATTAAAATGGAGCTAGATACAGGATCAGCTCTGACCGTCATAAGTCGACGGGATTACGAGCGGCTATTTCTGCATATACCTTTGAAAGACACATCCATTATCTTGAAGACATATACGGGGCAGAAAGTATACCCCAGAGGGAAAATAAAGGTGCCTGTTGTATACAACGGCAAGGAAATACAGAAGTTGTATTTATACGTTCTGCAAGATGGTGGTCCACCGTTGTTAGGACGTGAATGGATCAGGAAGATACGTTTAGACTGGCACTCCATTCAGGCACTGACGGTGACCAGTAAAAAAAAAAATGATGATGATGTCATACCTGAACGATTAAAAGACATCTTGGCTAACGCCAAAGAAGTGTTTCAACAGGAACTAGGAACCTTGAAAGGCGCCACCGCCTCAATAAAAGTGGAAGATGCGGCAATTCCCAAGTTTTTTAAGGCAAGGCCGATGCCATACGCAATTCCTCCAGCAGTCGAGGCAGAGCTGGAGAATTTGGAAAAAGCAGGCGTGCTATCCAAGGTAGATTGGAGCGAGTGGGCAACACCCATCGTCTCGGTCATGAAGAAAACGTTGAATAATGATAAATCTGAAGAACAGAGAAAAATTTGCATCTGTGGGGACTTCAAGGTGACTGTAAACCCAGTCCTTCACATGATACAGTATCCTCTTCCGAGGATAGAAGATATTTTCGCCTCACTATCCGGAGGGAAACGTTTCACCAAAATTGATTTGGCACAGGCATATCTACAGATGGAGGTTGAGGAGGCCTCTAAAAAGTATCTCACGATAAACACACACAAAGGCCTGTACCAGTACAATCGACTGGTTTTCGGAATAGCATCAGCTCCAGCTATCTGGCAAAGAGCTATGGAGCAAGTCCTGCAAGGGATTCCGGGGACTCAATGCTACCTAGACGACATCCTTTTAACAGGAGAAAACGACAACAAGCACCTTGCCAATTTGGAGCGGGTGCTCACTCGGCTGAGAGAACGGGGCCTATGAGCAAATCGCCCCAAGTGCGAATTTTTCCAGAAACAAGTATCATATTGTGGCCATATAATTAACGAAGAAGGGTTGCATAAGTCACCTGAAAAAATTGAAGCGGTCATAAAAGCCCCAGCACCTGAAAATGTCTCACAATTAAGGTCATTCCTGGGATTGATAAATTATCATAAATTTTTACCGAACTTGTCAACTGTTCTGCACCCTCTTAACGCACTGCTACAAACGGGAATAATTTGGAAATGGAGCGAAGGCTGTAAACGTGCCTTCCATAAATGCAAAGGCTTGATCACATCCAAGGAAGTGTTGGCTCATTACAACCCATCACTGCCAATCAGACTGGCGTGTGATGCATCCCCTTACAGCCTAGGAGCGGTATTATCGCATAGATTCCCTGATGGCTCGGAGCGGCCGATAGCTTTTGCGTCATGCTCATTGAACTCAGCTGAGCGTAACTATGCCCAGATCGACAGGGAAGCACTCAGCCTGGTGTGGGGAGTGAAGAAATTCAACCATTACCTACACGGACAAAAATTTACCTTGTTGACTGACCATCAACCCCTCGTCTCCATATTCAACCCTAAAAAGGGCGTTCCCATTATGGCAGCGCAAAGGCTACAGAGGTGGTCCCTTTTCCTAGGGGCACACCAATATGACATAGAATACAAAGGATCAAAACAGCATGGGAATGCTGACGAGTTATCGCGCCTACCATTGCCAACGGTAGAAGAGGCACCTACAGTGGACCCAGTGGAGATGTTCCACTCAACCATAGTAGAATGTCTACCAGTAACAAATTCTACCATTGAAAAGGAAACGAGAAATGACCCGACTCTCTCACGAGTCTACGATTTAACGGTGAAGGGATGGCCAGCACATGGCGAACCACTGTTGCCAGCATTCTCGCAAAGAAGAGAACAGCTGTCAGTGTGCCGAGGAACCTTGATGTGTGGATCCAGAGTGGTGATTCCACCCAAACTCAAGGATAGAGTGCTAAAGGAGCTTCACGAGGGGCATCTGGGGGGAGTGAAAATGAAGAACTTAGCCAGAGCGTTTGTGTGGTGGCCAGGTATCGATGGAGACATCGAAGAAATGACCAAGAGCTGCCTAGGATGCCAGAAGGTCCAAAACGCCCCACCACAAGCCCCTCTACATCCATGGGAGTGGCCCTCATCTCCATGGCAAAGGGTACATATCGACTTTGCTGATCCATTTATGGACTCAATGTTCTTAATCGCGGTTGATGCACACTCCAAGTGGCCGGAGGTAATAAAGATGTCCTCCACCACCACGGAAAAAACCATCACAGTATTAAGGACCATATTTGCCAGGAATGGGCTGCCTGAACAGATCTGTTCTGATAATGGACCGCAATTTGTGTCTGAAGAATTCAGGAAGTTCTTAAAAAACAATGGGGTTAAGCACTACACGTCCGCCCCATACCATCCCGCCACCAATGGATTAGCTGAAAGGTTTGTCCAGACCTTCAAGAAGGCCATAAAGGCCATGGGTAATGAAGACATAAATCTACAACATAAGGTAGATAACTTCTTGTTTGCATACAGGAATGCAACACATGTGGTTACAAACCAAACTCCCGCCATGATGTTTTTCAATAGAAGACTAAGATGCCGGCTGGATTTGATCAAGCCAAACATCAGAAGGGACGTAGAGAACCGGCAATTTCAAGGCATGAATGAAAGGCCAACTAGAACCTTCCAGATAGGTCAACAAGTTTTGGCCCGGGACTACCGTACCGAGAAATGGCAGCCTGGAACTATTTGCACACGACTAGGACTGCTGATGTATACCGTGGACATTGGTGAAAGCATAATAAGGCGCCATGCTGACCAGATCATAGAGTCATCCGAAAAGGGACAACCTACACCACAACTCTATACGCCTAATGATGAAGCAGAGATACCCATAGTATCTACCTCCGATCCGGTGATACTGGAACCAGATGAACCCGACACTGGCATTCAAGCCGAATTGACCTTGCCAAAAGAACCTACTACACCACCGAAAACTACTACACCACCGAGGCGTTATCCGGACCGAGTCAGGAAGCCTCCAGAGAGACTGACTTATAATTGATTAACTGCAGCAAATGTGTAGATTATTGTTCTTGTAAACATGTTAATGATTACTTAAAATGTTATGTACTAATTATCTAAAAGGGGAGGAATTGTAGTGTATGTACCTTTACGAGCCCCTGTGTACTGTAATACCGGTAGTGACCACTCGGGTATATAAGCCTGTATAGCGTCTTGTATCTTTTAGTTCACCTCCAGACTTTGTTCAGTAAACACCTGCTAAACCAACTCCTGCATTCTGTGTCTCTATTAACACACGGATACAACATGTTCCATATGACATTTCGTTTGTGCCATATTCTTGCGGTCTCTGTTGTAGCTCTGCAGCGCCCCATGCTGCTGCTTCATATGATACCACAATGCTGAAAGCCTTTTCCAGCGTAAGGCCCTTTTCAAATAAAAGCCGTTTCTGGGTTCCTTCACTTTGAAGCCCACACACAAACTTGTCCCTTAAGGTATCTACCAGTCCCGCTCCAAACTGGCAGTGTTTCGATAGTTTGCGCAGTTCTGTTAAATAATCAGCATTGCTTTCATCCTTATGCTGGTTCTGTTTGTGAAACTTGAATCTTTCTGCTATCAGCAGCGGTGTGGGGTTTAAATGTTCCTGTAGTATCGTTACTATGTCTTCAAAACTCTTTTCCATTGGCTTCGTTGGGGTTACTAGATTTCGTAATAAACCATATGTCTTTGCACCCATTAAATTTAACAATACCGACGCTTTCTTGTCATCTGACACCTCATTTGCTTTGCAGTATACCTCTATTCGTTCGACATATGTAGTCCAATCTTCGACTTCATTGTCAAATGCAGTGATACTGCCACTCTTCGGCATTTTGGGTGTGGTTTAAAATGGCGTCTCCCAATGACTTAAAATGACATCTCCCGCGCTTTACTTCCTCCCCCGCTGCTGCCAACGCCGCTCCCGGCGGTTCTCGTGGCAATGGCGGCACCCTGTAGGTCTCGCGCGCTTCTCCTGCGCTGCTGCCAATGCCACTCTCGGCGGTCCTCGTGGCAATGGCGGCACCTCGCGGGTTTCTGTGCGTCTCTCTCTCCCTCTCTCCAACGCTGCTCAGCCCCTGAACACCGGCTGCGCCCTATGCGCTCTGCCCTCTCTCTCTCTCCCCCGTCGACGCTGCTCGGCCCTTTGCTGTGCCGCTTGGTCGGGCTCTAGCCCGCCGCTGTCCGGGAAGGGTCTGCGCACTACCTGTTGCCAGCCCGTTTCGCTGGACCACCTCGACTGGAAAGCCAAACCTGGCTCTCGACAGCCTCCCCCGCAATTCTCGAGTCTCTGCTGGATGACTGGGCGGTTGCCCGTGGTCGACGCCCGAGTCTCTGGCCTTGACCTCCAATCCACTGATCTCCAGGAACGAATCCCCGGGAGGTGATGCAGAGTTGCAGGTAGGTTCGAACTTGCCTTGTCGCCAATGTTGTGTCCGTGTATAATAAGACACAGACTGCAGGAGAACGGTACAACAGGTGTTTACTAAACGTGGCTCACACTGGAACTGATTTGTACAGATTACTACTCAGTGCTATATACAGGTATGGTCACTACCGGTACTGCAGTATACATGAGCTGTAAAAGATAGCTCCCCCCTTAAAGGTATATACATTACAGCGCCCACCACCTGGCGCCCAATGATCTCCAGCACTCTATTTTCCAGCAGAGACAGTGGTTGTGTATCGGCTTGTCCCCCACTTGTGTGCTCCTGCTCCCTCCTGTTGTGAGCCACCTTGGCCTGCAAGACAAAGAAAAATGTGTGACTGAGTGTGGAGCAATGTGTTTGGGTGATGTGCCTGCCATAGTTGAATAGCTGTCATTGTGTGCAAGGTGTGAGATGTGGGTGTGAGTGTTGGCAGGTGGAGATTGTTGGTGGGTGAGTGCTGGTGGTGTGGGGCTTTGGCCAGTGTGTGTAGACTGTGGATCAGACGGTGGTATGTAGCATTTGTTGAGGCATTGACTCACCCTGACCACCCGAGTGAGGTCATTAAATTTCTTCCTGCACTGTGTGTGGGTCCTGGGGACCACAGTGCTGCCCGAGACCCGATGGGCAACCTCCCTCCACATGGCACGGAAGTCTTACGGCGAGGGCCTCCTGTCACTTGCCGGGTAGAGCACCGCCCTCCATCTCTCCACAGCAGACACCAACTCATCCAAAGCTTGGTCTGAAAATCTGCGGGCTCTCTCCCTGGGACGTAGATCTGCCATCATGACACCTGCTTGATTCATCCGGCTCCTTGGACTTGGCCTGTTCCTGCTTGCTGACACAGGTTCACAGCCAGCAATGCTGAGAATGAGGTTCTGCAGCATGAATTAGCCTCCCCTTTAAGAACTGGAAAGAGCCTGTGGCAATGATGACTTGCGACTAGACTGCACCTGATATTGGTTAACGCTTACGCCACTGAGCTAGGCCGTTAGCACTTGATTTAGCGCTCCCATCCTTCCTTTGAGCGATGACAATGAATTTTGCCACAGCGAGATTCATCAGCGCCTGGCGCTAAATTTCAAACTTCTCCGAAGTCAGCGCCCATTCCTGGGCGATAATGAATTTCGCTCCGTGAATGTTTTAGTTTATCAGAGCGGGACTTTCATCTTCACAGCTTCTGATGAATAGTGGTAGGGTTGCCAATTCTGGTTGAAGATAGTCCTGGTGGTTTCATTACATGACCTCCTGCCTCAAACCGCCATGACCAGTCAAACAGTCCTTTCCCCCAACCCCCAATATTATACAATTCAGAATTAAAGATTTTTTTTTAAATACACCTTTTTTTTATGATTTTTCTCCCAGGTTACTTACAACAGTGTCTAGGAGATTAATCTTTACTTCCTGGTGATTCCAAGACAATCCTGCAGGGACGGCATCCCGAAGTAGTGGTCAGCTTTTAAATCCATTTAAGCCATCCAGAAGCTGTAATTTGCACACCTGTGGTCGTCATGTTCATTTACAACAACAACAACAGCTTGCATTTATATAGTGCCTTTAACGCAGTGAAACATCTCAATGTGCTTCACAGGAGCAATTATCAAACAAAGTTTGACACTGAGCCACGTAAGGAGATATTAGTACAGGTGACCAAAAGCTTGGTCAAAGACGAAGGCTTTATGGAGCATATTAAAAGGAGAGAGAGGTTTTTTTCATTTGTTTTTATGGGATGTGGGCGTCGCTGGCAAGGCCAGCATTTATTGTCCATTTCTAATTGCCCTAGAGAAGGTGGTGAGCCACCTTCTTGAACCGCTGCAGTCCGTGTGGTAATGGTACTCCCACAGTGCTGTTAGGTCAGGAATTCCAGGATTTTGACCCAGCAACGATGAAGGATCAGCGATAAACTTCTAACTCAGGATGATTTGTGACTTGGAGGGGAACTTGGAGGTGGTGGTGTTCCCATGCATCTGCTGCCCTTGCCCTTCTAGGTGGAAGAGGTCGCGGGTTTGGGAGGTGCTGCCGAATAAGCGTTGGCGAGTTGCTGCAGTGCATCGTGTAGATGGTACACACTGCAGCCACGGTACGCCAGTGGTGGAATGAGTGGATGTTTAAGATGCTAGAGGGGGTGCCAATCAAGCGGGCTGCTTTGTCCTGTATGGTGTTGAGCTTCTTGAGTGTTGTAGGAGCTGCACTCATCCAGGCAAGTCGAGAGTATTCCATCACATTCCTTACTTGTGCCTTGTAGATGGTAGAAAGGCTTTGGGGAGTCAGGAGGTGAGACACTCGCCACAGAATACCTAGCCTCTGACCTGCTCTTGTTGCCACAGTATTTATGTGGCTGGTCCAGTTAAGATTCTGGTCAATGGTGATCCCCAGGATGTTGATGGTGGGGGATTCGGTGATGGTAATGCCATTGAATGTCATTGGGTGGTGTTTAGCCTCTCGCTTGTTGGAGATAGTCATTGCCTGGCACTTCGGTGGCACAAATGTTTATCTGCCACTTATCAGCCCAAGCCTGAATGTCGTCCAGGTCTTGTTGCATGCGAGCATGGACTGCTTCATTATCTGAGGAGTTGCAAATGGAACTGAACACTGCGCAATCATCAGTGAGCATCCCCACTTCTGACCTTTGAAAGGATTCGCAAATTTCTTATCTCCCCCGAAGACTTACTTTTGGTTTATTAAAGAAACCCTGGTTGGACTGAGGTTAAAATCCAGGGCACAACAAGATGGCTGCAGTCAGCCTCATGGCAAAAGCCTGTAAGTTTCAGTTTGGACTGACAGCTTGTATTCTGATGACTGTGAGAAGGAACTTTCCAGAACTCGAATGCAGACAGACCTTCTGCATTTATGCATTAGAAGCAAACCCAGTGGCATTCAGGCCTCTGATTAAAAGCCATCAAGGTTGTTTGCACAAACAATCAACAGCAGTCAGGGCCTATTGAATATGTAGTGGGACAAGCTCAGCACTGAACATCAACACTGTTTGCAAATGATCAACGGGGCATTCAGACTGGAATGGCCCCATCACGAAACCAGTTGGACAAAGGGGAACACTGATGAGATCAGTAAAACCGATTACCGGCCATCCAGGTTGATGGGCCCAGATCGGTACCTTTTGTATAAGTTTCAATACATCCAGATTAGACAAAAGAAATGAGCTGATCTGGCGGGATATAAGGGCTACCGGGAAGGGTATAACTAGTCCCTCGGAAAGCCGTATCTCTCTCTCTCTCTCTCTCCTGCCTCGCCTCCGGTGCCCTGCCTTACCATCAACCCAGCAAAAAGGACCGTCGATGAAAAGCCCGTCCAGGGAAGTAGAATACCCGCAGTTACGTTTAAATTACTGGGGTATCTCTGCTTTGGGGCGGTGAAAACCTAAGACATCGGCAGGCAACAGGGCACGGAGCAGGCGTTTCAACATCCTAGACTGGTGAGCATCAATTTTCTGGCCCATCACAAGATAACCTAGATAGGTGTAAAGGGTGGGAGTTAAGGGGAATTGCTAAAGTGTCATTCTAGTCATTTTCCCTCGATGTGTCCGTTTCTCCTCCCCTGTTAAGTGTAATTGTGCTGCATCCATAGTGATTTTCTCTGTATAGTAATTATTCTCTATTTTAATAAACATTGGTTTTCTTTGCACCGAACCACTGGTCTTGTTTGTCTATATCGCTACTTGTAAATAAGTCCGGTGGTCAGAACCAAAAAGGGGAAGCGATTCGAACCGCATGGGGCTGGGGCAGCTCAGGCACACGACTGACTGACCAGACACAAACCCCAAACCAAAAACCCCCTACACCTTATGATGGAGGGAAGGTCATTGATGATGCAGCAGAAGATGGTTGGGCCTAGGACACTGTCCTGAGGAACTCCTGCAGCGATGTCCTGGGGCTGAGATGATTGGCCTCCAACAACTACAACCATCTTCCTTTGTGCTCGGTATGACTCCAGCGAATGGAGAGTTTTCCCCCTGATTCCCATTGACTTCAATTTTACTAGGGTTCCTTGATGACACATTTGGACAAATGCTGCCTTGCTGTCCAGGGCAGTCACTCTCACTTCACCTCTGGAATTCAGTTCTTTTGTCCATGTTTGGACCAAGGCTGTAATGAGGTCTGGAGCTGAGTGGTTTTGACGGAACCCAAACTGAGCATCAGTGAGTAGCTTATTGGTGAGTAAGTTTTCCACATTGTTGGGTGGATGCCAGTGTTGTAGCTGTTCTGGAACAGTTTGGCTAGAGGCACGGCTAGTTCTAGAGCTCAAATCTTCAGCACGACAGCTGGGATGTTGTCGGGGCCCATAGCCTTTGCTGTATCCAGTGCGCTCAGCCGTTTCTTGATATCACATGGAGTGAATCAAATTGTCTGAAGGCTGGCTCCTGTGATGGTGGGGACCCCAGGAGGAGGCCAAGAAGGTCATCCACTCAGCACCTCTGGCTGAAGATGGTTGCAAACTCTTCAGCCTTGTCATTTACACTCACGTGCTGGGCTCCACCATCATTGAGGATGGGGATATTCATGGAGCCTGCTCCTCCTGTTAGTTGTTTAATTGTCCACCACCATTCACCACTGGATGTGACAGGACTGCAGAGCTTTGATCTGATCCGTTGATTGTGGGATCGCGCAGCTCTGTCTATAACACGCTGCTTCCGCTGTTTAGCATGCATGTAGTCCTGTGTTGCAGCTTCCCCAAATTGGCACCTCATTTTTAGGTACACCTGGTGCTGCTCCTGGTATGCTTTTCTGCACACCTCATTGAACCAGGGTTGGTCCCCTGGCTTGATGGTAATGTTAGAGCGAGTGATATGCCAGGCCAGGAGTTTACAGATTGTGGAGGAATACAATTCTGCTGCTGCTGATGGCCCACAGTGCCTCATTGATGCCCAGTTTTGAGCTGCTCGATGCGGTCATGGACTGCTTCATTATCTGAGGAGCTGTGAATGGCACTGAACACTGTGCAGTCATCAGCGAACATTCCCATTTTTGACCTTATGTTGGAGGGAAGGTCATTGATGAAGCAGCTGAAGATGGTTGGGCCTAGGACACTGCCCTGAGGAACTCCTGCAGCGATGTCCTGGGGCTGTGATGATTGACCTTCAATCACCACAACCATCTTCCTTTGTGCTAGGTATGACTCCAGCCAGTGGAGAGTTTCCCCCACTGATAGATGCCAGTGTTGTAGCTGTACTGGAACAGCTTGGCTAATTCTGGAGCACAAGTCTTCAGCAAGATAGCCGGGATATTGTCAGGGCCCATAGCCTTTGCTGTATCCAGTGCGCTCAGCTGTTTCTTGATTTCATGTGGATTGAATCGAATTGGTTGAAGACTGGCTTCTGTGATGGTGGGGACCCCAGGAGGAGGCCGATATGGATCATTCACTCGGCACTTCCTGGCTGAAAGTGGTTACAAATGCTTCAACCTTGTCTTTTGCACTCACATGCTGGGCTCCACCATCATTGAGGATGGAGATATTCATGGAGCCTCCTCCTCCTCCCATTAGTTGTTTAATGGTCCACCACCATTCACCACTGGATGTGGCAGGACTGCAGAGCTTTGATCTGATCCATTGATTGTGGGAACACTTAGCCCTGTCTATAGCATGCATGTAGTCCTGTGTTGCAGCTTCCCCAGGTTGGCACCTAATTTTTAGGTACGCCTGGTGCTGCTCCTGGCATGCACGTCTACACTCATTATTGAACCAGGGTTGGTCCCCTGGCTTGATGGTAATGGTAGAGTGAGGGATATGCTGGTCTATGAGGTTACAGATTGTGGTGGAATACAATTCTGCTGCTGCTGATGGCCCACAGCGCCTCATGGATGCCCAGTTTAATCTATCTCATTTAACACAGTGCCGAGGTTGATGCCAGGTGGTCCCTCCGGTTTCATTTTTGTTATTTTGTTCCGTAGCAGTTTGTTACAACTGCGTGGCTTGTTAGGCCATTTCAGAGGGCAATTAAGAGTCAACCATATCGCTGTAGGTCAGGAGTCCCATATAGGCCAGACCGGGTAAGGACAGTAGATTTCCTTCCCTAAAGGACATTAGTGAACCAGATGGGTTTTTACGACAATCCAATAGTTTCATGGTTTACCATTACTGACACTAGTAATTATTCCAGATTTATTTAATTTACTGAATTTAAATTCCCCAGCTGCCGTGGTGGGATTTGAACTCATATCTTTGGATTATTAGGCCAGTGACATTACCACTACACTACTGTTCCCTGCAGTAGAGAGGTAGAGAGGTGGAAAGCTTTAGGGAGGGAATTCCAAAGCTTAGGGCCTATGCAGCTGAAGGCACGGCCGCCAATGGTGAAGTGAAGAAAATCGGGGATGCGCAAGAGGCCAGAATTGGAATTTACGCATGCTGTCCCCTATTAATATGTTCATATTGCTCTGTTATGGCTCTGATGGTAGCAGCATCCTCTGCAGGAGTTCTGGGCATCCCACTCTGGGGGGAGATGGTAAAAGGGCAACACCGTGGTACCAAGCAGTAGGTGAAGGAATAGGTAAAACAAGTGTGGGCATGAAGAGTGAAATTGCAGAAACAGCAGATAATTCTGGTTTGACTGTGAGGCCAGGTGAGATGAAGCAGCTGCAGGGTCATGGGAGGAGAGATTTTTATTCTGTAGTAGGAAGGCCAGGCAAATTACTTTAGCGGCTGTCAAGGGGGCTCGTGCCCGTCTTCCCTCATCTGCATCCAAATAAGTCATATCACATAGGTGAAGGCACAGAATAATTCTAGATACTGCTCCCATTGTAAAAGGTTAACAGCATTCTGCAACAAATACTGAAGCAACAAAACTAATAGGCCTTCCTTGACAATACCCATCTGTCGCCATAAAATAGAGAGCACCTAAATTGCACTTCAGGAAGCAGTAGCTCCAGAGTTTTATGGGGCTGTCTGTCTCGATTTGCACTTGGCATTATTACAGGAAATCTGTGTGCAGAATCGGCTGGCGTTCATTTGCATGTAATCTACATTGCTGCACCCTCTTCCGGTAGAGTAAGGTGCAGCCACCAGAAAAGGCAGATGAAATTTGGATGCCAGTGAGGATGGAGGCGAAGAATTAGTGCGCATTTTTCCTGTACATTGTACCTGTTTCTCAGGCACTCGGTGAGTACTAAATCCGTGGGGCACATTCACAGGTAACAATGTGGGGGCAAGAATAGAAGCCATTACTGAAGATGCTCTGGCTACAATGTTCATTTGAAATATGGATTGTTTTTTTTTTTTTTATCTTGTTTAAATCCTTATTATGGGAATGGAAATTTCATATACTGAGAAAACAATTGGCAGATCAAAAATGTTTGGTTGAAGGTTGACAAATCTGTTCCACAATGCCCAATGGCCAGATCATGGAACTGCTCGTATATTTAAAATGAATCTGATGAATTTTTCAACACTAATGGTGGTGCTTATGTAGTATTTGTAGTGTCCGTGTGTAGATAAAGACACTGAAGACAGGAGTTGGTTCATAGGTATTTACTAAGCAAGTCTGGGGGGAGGTTTCTAAAGGATATACACAATACACAGGCTTATATAGCCCAAGTGGCAATTACCGGCATTACGCACACCTGGGGCTCTTAAAGGCACATACACCATAATTGCTCTTAAAGGCACATACACCACAATTCCTCCCCTTCTAGCTAACTAGTACATCATATTTTAAGTAATTATTAATTACATGTTATATGCAAAATAATACACATTGCTGTATTAATTAATTATAAGTTAGTCTCTCAGGAGGCTTCCTGACTCGGTCCGGATAACGCCTCGGGGGTGTAGTAGTTTCTGGTGGTGTAGTAGGTTCTTCTGGCAAGGCTGATTCGGCTTGAAGGCCAGTGTCGGGTTCATCGGGCTCCAGTATCACCGGATCGGAGGTAGATATGGGTATCTCTACTTCATCGTTAGATGTATAGAGTGGTGGTGTAGGTTGTCCCTTTTCGGATGACTTGATGATTTGGTCAGCATGGCGCCTTATTATGCTGTCTCCGATGTCCACGGTATACATCAGTGGTCCTAATCGTGTGCAGATAGTTCCAGGCTGCCATTTCTCGGTACGGTAGTCCCGGGCCAAAACCGGTTGGCCTATCTGGAAGGCCCTAGTTGGCCTTTCATTCATGCCCTGAAACTGCCGGTTCTCCACGTCCCTTCGGATGTTGGGCTTGACCAAATCCAGCCGGCATCTTAGGTTTCTATTGTAGAACATCATGGCGGGAGTTTGGTTAGTAACCATATGCATTGCATTCCTATATGCAAATAAGAAGTTATCCACCTTGTGCTGAAGTTTTATGTCTTCATTACCCATGGCCTTGATGGCCTTCTTGAAGGTCTGGACAAACCTTTCAGCCAATCCATTGGTGGCGGGATGGTATGGGGCGGACGTGTAGTGCTTTACCCCATTGTTCTTTAAGAACTTTCTGAATTCTTCGGACACAAATTGCGGTCCATTATCAGAACATATCTGCTCCGGCAGCCCATTCCTGGCAAATATGGTCCTTAATACTGTGATGGTTTTTTCCGTGGTGGTGGAGGACATCTTTATTACCTCCGGCCACTTGGAGTGTGCATCAACTGCGATTAAGAACATTGAGTCCATAAATGGACCAGCAAAGTCGATGTGCACCCTTTGCCATGGAGATGAGGGCCACTCCCATGGATGTAGAGGGGCCTGTGGCGGAGCATTTTGGACCTTCTGGCATCCTAGGCAGCTCTTGGTCATGTCTTCGATGTCTCCATCGATACCTGGCCACCATACAAACGCCCTAGCTAGGTTCTTCATTTTCACTCCACCCAGATGCCCCTCGTGAAACTCCTTTAGCACTTTATCCTGGAGTTTGGGTGGAATCACCACTCTGGATCCACACATCAAGGTTCCTCGGCACACTGACAGCTGTTCTCTTCTTTGCGGGAATGCTGGCAACAGTGGTTTGCCATGTGCTGGCCATCCCTTCACTGTTAAATCGTAGACCCATGAGAGAGTAGGGTCATTTCTTGTCTCCCTTTCAATGGCAGAATTTGTCATCGGTAGACATTCCACTATGGTAGAGTGGAATATCTCTACTGGGTCTACTGTAGGTGCCTCTTCTATCGTTGGCAACGGTAGGCGTGATAAACCGTCAGCATTCCCATGCTGTTTTGACCCTTTGTATTCAATGTTGTATTGGTGTGCCCCTAGAAAAAGGGACCACCTCTGTAGTCTTTGTGCCGTCATAATGGGGACACCTTTTTTAGGGTTGAATATGGAGATGAGGGGTTGATGGTCAGTCAGCAAGGTAAATTTTTGTCCGTGTAGGTAATGGTTGAATTTCTTCACTCCCCATACCAGGCTGAGTGCTTCCCTGTCTATCTGGGCATAGTTACGCTCAGCTGAGTTCAATGAGCGTGACGCAAAAGCTATCGGCCGTTCCGAGCCATCAGGGAATCTATGGGACAATACCACTCCTATGCCGTAAGGGGATGCATCGCACGCCAGTCTGATTGGTAGTGATGGGTTGTAATGAGCCAAAATTTTCTCAGATGTGATTAAGTCTTTACATTTATGGAAGGCACGTTTACAGTCTTTGTTCCATTTCCAAATCACTCCTGTCTGTAGAAGACCATTAAGAGGGTGTAGAATAGTTGATAAGTTCGGTAAAAATTTATGATAGTAATTTATTAATCCCAGGAATGACCTTAATTGTGAAACATTTTCAGGTGCTGGGGCTTTTATAACTGCTTCAATTTTTTCAGGTGACTTATGCAACCCTTCCTTATTAATTATGTGGCCACAATATGATATCTGATTTTGGAAAAATTCGCACTTGGGGCGATTTGCTCGTAGGCCCCGTTCTTTCAGCCTAGTGAGCACCTGCTCCAAATTGGCAAGGTGCTCGTTGTCGTTTTCTCCTGTTATAAGGATGTCGTCTAGGTAGCATTGAGTCCCCGGAATCCCTTGCAGGACTTGCTCCATAGCTCTTTGCCAGATAGCTGGAGCTGATGCTATTCCAAAAACCAGTCGATTGTACTGGTACAGGCCTTTGTGTGTGTTTATTGTGAGATACTTTTTAGAGGTCTCCTCAACCTCCATCTGTAGATATGCCTGTGCCAAGTCAATTTTTGTGAAACGTTTCCCTCCGGATAGTGAGGCGAAAATATCTTCTATCCTCGGAAGAGGATACTGTACCGTGTGAAGGACCGGGTTTACAGTCACCTTAAAGTCCCCACAGATGCTAATTTTTTTCTGTTCCTCAGAGTTATTTTTCAATGTTTTTTTCATGACTGGAACGATGGGTGTTGCCCATTCGCTCCAATCTATTTTGGATAATACGCCTGCCTTTTCCAAATTCTTCAGCTCTGCCTCGACTGCCGGATGTGTTGCGTATGGCACCGGTCTTGCCTTAAAAAATTTTGGAATTGCTGTATCTTCCACTTTTATTGAGGCGGTGATGCCTTTCAAGGTTCCTAGTTTCTCTTGAAACACTTCTTTGGCGTTGGCCAAGATGTCTTTTAATCGTTCAGGTATGATGTCATCATTGTTTTTTTCCTTACTGGTCACCGTCAGTGCCTGAATGGAGTGCCAGTCTAAACGTATCTTCCTTATCCATTCACGTCCCAACAACGGTGGACCACCATCTTGTAGAATGTATAAATACAACTTTTGTATTTCTTTGCCGTTGTATACCACAGGCACCCTTATTTTTCCTTTGGGGTAGACTTTCTGCCCCGTATATGTTTTTAAGATAATGGATGTGTCTTTTAGAGCTATATGCGAAAATAGCCTCTCGTAATCTCATCGATTTATTACGGTTAGAGCTGATCCTGTATCTAGCTCCATTTTAACTGGGGACCCTGCTATTGTGAGGGTAACCCAAATGGTTTGGTAATCCTCTTTGGCAAGTACATTATGTAATTTGAGACAGCTTAGTCTCTTGTTTCCGGAGTCGCTATCGCTATTCTGGTCTTCGGAGCTATTGTCCGTCATCATTTGTACCTTCCTGTACTTTTCTTTATTGATTTTTTGTTTTCTGTCAGTGGATTTATTTTGTCCAGATTGGCATACCCGTGCAATGTGTCCAATCTTACCACATTGCCTGCATGCTTTGCCCTTGAACCAGCAGTCCCTCTGGTTATGGGTGGATCTGCCGCAGCGATAACATCTTCCGAACTCCTGTGTCATTTTATGGGTGCCGAAGTCCTGTGTCTCTTGTTGTATTGCTGCAGCTCCTTTTGCTGCTGCTTCGTATGATACAGCCATACTGAAAGCTTTGTCCAATGTTAAATCTTTTTCAGAAAGCAGTTTTTTTTGTGTTCCTTCACTTAAGAGACCGCAAACAAATGTGTCTCGAAGATAATCCGATAGTCCTGCTCCGAATTGGCAGTACTTTGATAGCTTTCTTAATTCGGTTAGGTAATCAGCGTTACTTTCATTCTTGTGTTGATTTCTCTTGAAGAACTTGAATCGTTCTGCTATCAGCAGCGGTGTTGGGTTTAAATGCTCCTGCAGGGTATCAACAATTTCTTTAAAAGTCTTGTCCTTTGGTTTGGCTGGAGTGATTAAATTTCGTAACAGCCCGTATGTCTTCGCGCCCATTAAGTTCAGAAGTACTGAAGCTTTTTTTTCATCTGTTATTCCATTTGCAGTGCAATAAGCCTCTACTCTTTCCACGTATGTGGTCCAATCTTCTATTTCGCCATCAAAAGCCTCAATATTACCAGATTTAGGCATTTCAGAAAAGATATGGCGCTTCCCGCGCTTTTTTTTTCTCTGTAGAAAAGATATGGCGCTTCCCGCGCTTTCCCGCCGCTGCTACCGATAACAACGCTGTTTTACTGTGGTTTCCGTTTATTCACTGTTGGAGACTCGTTCCCGACGGAGGTCTAAACGCTGACCTGCTTGCCGCGCCGGCCATCTCTCGAGTGCACCCTCCCAGTCCGTTATTGCTTGCCTCCGATTTCGCTGCCTGTCTCAGCTGTAGAGCCCGCCGCTGGAGCTCCAGCCTGACGCCCAGGAAGGATTAGCGCAGTACCTGTCACCAGCTTGGCCAGCTGGTGAAACCACAGTTTCTCTTACTTCCTTGAGTCTTCTGGACGCTGGAGGAATCGATGTCCTTGAGGTGCTGCCGAATTGCAGGTAAGTCCGTTTCCACTTCGTCGCCACTGTAGTGTCCGTGTGTAGATAAAGACACTGAAGACAGGAGTTGGTTCATAGGTATTTACTAAGCAAGTCTGGGGGGGGGTTTCTAAAGGATATACACAATACACAGGCTTATATAGCCCAAGTGGCAATTACCGGCATTACGCACACCTGGGGCTCTTAAAGGCACATACACCATAATTGCTCTTAAAGGCACATACACCACAGTATTGCCAACATAAGATACTCACCAACTCCAAAAGTAACTCCTGTGCTTTGCGATATCTCAAGATGATATGACATTATATAAATGTTAATACCAAGATAACTAAAAGGAAAGTCTGAATAGAACCGCATCGTGATGAAGCCAGTCTATATTTGTATATTTCATAATTTGAAATTTGTTGCTATTATTTCTTTGGAATATTTGAAAACTGCTTGTTAATAAATGTGATATTTCAGGTTTAAATGGTTGAAATTCTTCTAATGGTTGATACAATAGCATACTGAATCAAAGTACATATCCTTCCCTGATGCGTAAGTATGAAAATCTAAGTACCATCTAAGTGCCAAGTGACTTGTCCCACCAACTCATCTTTTTCTCAGCAGCTTTGCACTCACTTAGAACTACTTGTCCACCCTTCGGTTACCTCTTTTGTTCAGCTTCAGTTCACTGCCCACGTAAAGGTTCAACTGAGTGTCTACAGGTCGCCTTGGTTAAGTGATGCGCTGTGGGCGTTGTTGGCTTGAAAAAAATTAAATATCTCAAAAGCAAAACTCACATTAAATGCATTTTTGGTAAACCATTTTAATTGTGAACATTTATGGGGCAGAACAACCTCAGAACATCTAATTCATTCAGAAAACATTTTAATTGTATGCAGCATAAAGAATTATTAACATAATTTTCTCAAAAGCTGTCCTGCGATGTTTCCATTTCTGATAAGTTTATTATTACTGTTTTGCTACAAAAGACACAAATCACATTTTCTACCAGTGCAGAAGTTTTTATTAAAAGCACTGTGGTGATCCATTACCATGCTAAATGTAGAATGTCAAACCCGCTGCAAGTTAATTACATGTTCTAACAGTAAAATTGGTTTCAGGTTTTTTAAAACTGTTACTAGGGGTGCAAAATGTCAAGGTTATTTATCTTGTGTAGCGTAAAATGAAACAAGTATTCAAATCACTCAAGCTCCTGTTGTGACTTCAGGCAATGTTATATAGTTCATTTTATTTATATTGTAAGCACAGAAAGTCTTTGAATAGTGATACAAAATGCATACTTGAAGTAAACTGCCTTTTTATCAGTTGTTCACTTGGGACTGTGGGTTACATGCGACCTGAGGTCAAGGACTCATTTCCAAGTGCTAGCTGTTGTTACAATCAATTGCTATTACTTGAATAATAGTGACATTTCGGCTGGTACATATTGCAATGGACAGCAAGTGCCAGCAGAGGTCAAAGTTAACTGTTTCAAGTTTGACAATGCAAAAATTAGAGAGCAACTATTCCTCACCGATGTATCCAAACAGCACCTCATCTTCCGATTAGGCACTCTGCAGCCTTCCGGTATCAATATCGAGTTCAACAATTTCAGATCATAACCTCGGCCCCCATTTCATTTTCACTTATATTTTTCCACTCCTTTCCTTTCCCCCCCCCCTTTCCTTTTGTTTTTCTCTCACACCTGGCAGCTATCTTTTGCCCTGCCAGTACACTTTACACCTAATCACAGCCTATTACCATCTCGTCTAGCTTCTAATCTCTTTTACTTCTTTTGGTTCTTTTATTCTTTTGTCCGATCGCAGCCCTGCCTTCGATCTAGTTCCTTTTCTCTCCAGTTTTGAAGAAGGGTCAAACCCGAAACGTCAACTCAAATTTCTCTCCACGGATGTTGCCTGACTTGCTGAGTTTTTCCAGCATTTTCTGTTGTTATCCAAACGTTAGCTCAGACTCATCAAACGTGTGTACTCAAATAACAGAAAATGCTGGAAACACTCAGCAGGCCAGGCAGCATCCGTGGAGAGAGAAACAGAGTTAACGTTTCAGGTCTGGGACCCTTCATCAGAACTGGAAAAAGCTGGAAATGTAACAGATATTAAGCAGGTGCAGAGACAGTGGGGAGGGTTTAGGAAGGGAGGAAGGAATTGAAAGAACATACTGTGAAAATGTTGCAAATGGGAATGGCAACATAATACTGCATGAAAAATGGGGGCAGGGATTATTATCTGAAATTGTTGAACTCGATATTGAGTCCGGAAGACTGTAAAGTGCCTAATCGAAAGATGAGGTGCTGTTCCTCGAGCTTACGTTGAGCTTCATTGGAACAATGTAATAGACCGAGGACAGAGAGATCAGAGTGGGAGTGAAGCGGAGAATTAAAGTGACAGGCGACCGGAAGCTCAGGGTCAGCCTTATGGACTGAATGGAGGTGTTCCGCAAAGCGGTCGCCCAATCTGCGTTTTGTTGTGTATGTGTCTTTAAGAGAAGAACTGATTCTATACTGCAGTACCAGCAGTGACCACCCCTGTATATAAAGCCATAGCAGGCTTCTGTATTTCAGTCTTGAATTACTCTCTGTTTAGTAAATACCTGTTTTATTGTTCTCCTGTAGTCTGAGTATTATTGATCATCGGACACTACACTGGCGACGGGCAGGTTTGAACTCACCTGCAGTACTGCATCACCTCACGGGGATCTTTTCCCTGAAGAGAAGCTTCTTGGAGGTCGAAGTCAGAACGGCGGGCGTCGACCGCAGGCAACCGCCCAGGGATCCATCGGAGAGTTGCAGGGGAGGCTGTGGAGAGCTGGGCCTGGCTCCCCAGTCGAGGTGTTCCAGCAAGTCGTGCTGGTAGCAGGTAATGCGCTGACTCTTCCGGACTGCGGCGGGCTCGGGCTCGATCGAGCGGCTCTGCAAAGGGGCCGTGCAGCGTCGTCGGGAGGAAGAGAGAGAGAGAGGGTGGAGCACACAGGGCGCGGTCGGTGCTCAAGAACCGGGCAGCGTGGAGAGGATAGAACGCGGGGAAGGAAAAGTGAGATGCGCCGAAGCCGCGGGTCGCCGCCATTACCCTGTAGAATGCTAGGAGCAGCGTGGCAGCAAGGGGAAGAAGGAAAAGCGCGGGAGGCGCCATTTTATTCCATTGGGGAAGAAGGAAAAGCGCGGGAGGCGCCATTTTATTACATTGGGGAAGAAGAAAAAGCGCGGGAGGCGACATTTTAAATCACCCAAGATGCCGAATAGTGGCAGTATCACTGCTTTCGACAATGAGGTAGAAGACTGGACCACGTATATGGAAAGAATTGAAGTGTACTGCAATGCCAATGAGGTGGCCAATGGAAAGAAGACATCGGTATTATTAAATTTGATGGGCGTGAGAACGTACGGCCTATTGCAGAATTTAATTACCCCAGCTAAACCAATGGAGAAAAGTTTTGAAGAGATTGTTAATATCTTACAGGAACACCTAAACCCTACACCGCTGCTGATAGCAGAAAGATTCATGTTCCATAAAAGAAAGCAGCACAAAGATGAGAACAATGCTGATTATCTTACGGAACTACGCAAGTTATCGAAGCACTGCCAGTTCGGAGCAGGACTGGCAGACACCTTGCAGGATAAGTTTGTCTGCGGGCTCCAGAGTGAAGGAACCCAGAAACGACTACTTTCGGAAAAGGACCTGACACTAGAACAGGCCTTCAGCGTGGCAGTATCCTACGAAGCAGCAGCACGGGGAGCTGTGGAAATACAACAGAAACCACAGGAATACAGCGCTAACGAAATGGCGTATGGAGCAGAAAAGCGCTATCGCTGCGGCAGAACAATCCATGATCAGAAGGACTGCTGGGTTAAGGACAAAGTATGCAGGCAATGTGGGAAAATGGGACACATAGCAAGAGTCTGCAGGTCGGGAAAGAAAACCAACACTACAAGAACTACTAAGGAAAAGTACAAGAAAGTAAAGAAATTGACAGACAGTAGTTCGGAAGATCAGGAGAGTGATAAGGACTCTGGGAGCAGGAGACTAAGTTGTCTAAAGTTACACAACATGATCGCAAAGGAGGATCTCTGAACCATTTGGGTCACCCTCATGATAGCAGGGTCCCCAGTAAAGATGGAATTGGACACAGGATCAGCCCTAACTGTCATGAATCGACAAGACTATGAGCGGCTATTCTCACACATACCCTTGAAGGACACGTCCATTGTATTGAAGACATACACGGGGCAAAAAGTCTACCCCAGAGGAAAAATAAGGGTGCCAGTTGAATACAACGGCAAGGAAACACAGAAACTGTATCTATATACACTACCAGATGGAGGACCACCATTATTGGGATGTGAATGGATCCGAAAAATACAATTGGATTGGCATTCCATTCAGGCGCAAACTGTGACTGATAAAAAGGATGATGATGTCACACCTGGACGACTGTCAAAAATTCTAACTGACGCGAAAGAGGTGTTCCAACAAGGACTTGGGACTCTAAAAGGAGTAACGGCAATGATAAAAATCGAAGATAACGCAAACCCAAAATTTTTTAAGGCCAGACCGGTACCTTACGCGATCCGCCCAGCCGTTGAAGCAGAGCTGGAGAGTCTGGAGCGTTCGGGTGTGCTGTCCAAGGTGGACTGGAGCGAGTGGGCCACACCCATCGTTCCTGTAATGAAGAAATCATTGAGCAGCACGCCTGGGGAACCGAAGAAGGTTCGCATCTGTGGGGACTTCAAGGTAACTGTGAAGCCAGTCCGGCACACAGTACAATATCCACTTCCACGGATAGAAGATATTTTCGCCTCACTATCTGGAGGGAAATGCTTTACAAAGATTGATCTGGCCCAAGCGTATCTACAAATGGAGGTGGAAGAAGCATCTAGGAAATACCTCACGATAAACACTCACAAAGGCCTTTACCAGTATAATCGACTGGTATTCGGGGTAGCATCAGCCCCGGCTATTTGGCAGAGGGCGATGGAACAAGTCCTGCAAGGGATCCCGGGGACCCAGTGTTATTTGGACGACATCCTGGTTACGGGCGAAAATGACAGTGAACACCTTGCCAGCCTGGAGCAGGTGCTCACGAGATTACAGGAATATGGGCTACGAGCCAACCGCCCCAAATGCGAGTTCTTCAGGAGACAAATCTCGTATTGTGGCCACATGATTGATGAGGAAGGGTTGCATAAGTCACCGGACAAGATTGAGGCTGTAGTCAAGGCTCCAGCACCAGAAAATGTGTCGCAACTGAGGTCGTTCCTCGGGTTGGTGAACTACTACCATAAGTTCTTGCCGAATTTATCTACAATTGTGCACCCACTGAATGCCCTGCTGTAAACTGGAGTAACATGGAAATGGAGTGATGAGTGTAAGCGTGCCTTTCAGAAATGTAAGTGCCTAGTCACTTCAAAAGAAGTATTGGCCCACTACAATCCAACACTACCGATTCGGTTAGCATGTGATGCGTCTCCCTACGGCATCGGAGCGGTGCTGTCACACAAATTCCTTGACGGTTCAGAGAGGCCAATAGCCTTTGCGTCGCGCTCGTTAACCTCAGCCGAGCATAACTACGCCCAGATTGACAGGGAGGACCTCAGCCTGGTGTGGGGGGTGGAGAAGTTCAATCACTATCTGCACGGGCAGAAATTCACCCTACTGACTGATCATCAGCCCCTGGTCTCCATTTTTAACCCAAAGAAGGGCGTTCCGGTGCTAACGGCGCAACGGCTGCAAAGATGGTCACTTTTTCTAGGGGCACATCAGTACGACATAGAGTACAAGGGTACGAAACAGCATGGAAACGCTGGTGGGCTGTCGCGCCTACCGTTGCCTACAGTAGAGGAAGCACCTGCAGTGGACCCTGTTGAGATATTCCATGCGACCATAGTCGAATGTCTACCTGTTACAAACTCAAGTATAGAGAAGGAAACCCGAAATGACCCGACACTCTCTCGGGTCTATGATTTGACGGTGAAGGGATGGCCAGCACATGGCGACTCACTGTTGCCAGCATTCTCGCCAAGGAGAGAACAGCTGTCAGTGTGCCAGGGGACCTTGATGTGTGGATCCCGAGTGGTAATTCCACCCAGGTTGAGAGATAGAGTGCTCAGTGAGCTTCATGAGGGTCATCTGGGAGTGTTAAAAATGAAGAGCCTAGCCAGGGCGTTTGTGTGGTGGCCGGGAATCGATAAAGAAATTGAGGATATGACCAAGAGATGCACAGGATGCCAGAAGGTCCAAAACGCTCCACCACAGGCCCCGCTACATCCATGGGAGTGGCCCTCATCTCCATGGCAATGGGTACACATTGATTTTGCTGGTCCATTTATGGACTCAATGTTCCTAATCGCTGTGGACGCCCATTCGAAATGGCCAGAGGTCATCAAAATGTCCTCCACCCCACGGAGAAAACTATTGCAGCCCTACGGACCATCTTCGCCAGGAATGGCTTGCCAGAACAGATTTGCTCCGACAATGGGCCACAGTTTGTGTCCGAGGATTTCCGGAGGTTTCTGAGGAATAATGGGGTGAAGCATTACACATCTGCCCCATATCATCAGCCACAAATGGATTGGCTGAGAGGTTTGTTCAGACCTTTAAAAAGGCCATAAAGGCGACATACCACTACAACACAAGGTGGATAATTTCTTGTTTGCTTACCGGAATGCGACACATGCAGTCACCAACCAAGCTCCAGCCATAATGTTCTTCAACCGAAGGCTAAGATGTCGCCTGGATTTGCTCAAACCAAACATAAGACGAGATGTTGAGGATAAGAAATTCCAGCACATAAATGAGAAGCCAACCAGGAGCTTCAAGATAGGGCAACCAGTCTTGGCCCGCGACTACTGAACAGAAAAATGGCAGCCAGAAACGATATGCACACAGCAGGGACCACTAATGTACACAGTGGACGTTGGAGAGAGCATCGTGAGACGCCATGCTGACCAGATTCTAGAGTCACAGGAACAAGCCAAACCCATACCATGAGCAGGTGCACCTGGTAATCAACCCGAAGTACAGATTGCGTCTACCTCAGAAGCAGCGGTATTGGAAGCTGACGAACCAACCAATGACAATGAGCCAGAATCAACTCCGCCGCAAGAACAGGATACTCGAGAAAGGCGCTATCCAGTCAGGATCAGGAAGCCTCCTCAAAGACTGAACTTATAAATGATTATTTCAGTTGATGTATATAGTACAGAGGAAATTGTAATTGTAATTAGTTATTATTTAGTTGTTAAATGAATGTTATGTACTGTTTATCTAAAAGGGGAGGAATTGTTGTGTATGTGCCTTTAAGAGAAGAACTGATTCTATACTGCAGTACTGGCAGTGACCACCCCTGTATATAAAGCCATAGCAGGCTTCTGGATTTCAGTCTTGAATTACTCTCTGTTCAGTAAATAGAGGATTCCCCTCTATTGTGATTGACACGGCCCTTGACCGTGTCCGTTCTATTTCCTGCACTTCTGCCCTCACCCCTTCCCCTCCCTCCCAGAACCACGATAGAGTTCCCCTTGTCCTCACCTTTCACCCCACCAGCCTCCACATTCAACGGATCATCCTCCGCCATTTCCGCCACCTCCATCGTGATCCCACCACCAAACACATCTTCCCCTCACCTCCCCTTTCAGCATTCCGAAGGGACCACTCCCTCCACGACACCCTGGTCCACTCCTCAATCGCCCCCAACAGCCCTTCTCCTTCACCTGGCACCTTCCCGTGCAAGCGCAGGAGATACAACACATGCCCTTTTACCTCCTCCCTTCCCACTGTCCAGGGCCCCAAACACCCCTTCCAGGTGAAACAGCAATTTACTTGTACTTCTTGCAAATTAATATACTGTATTCGCTGCTCACGATGCGGTCTCCTCTACATTGGGGAGACCAAATGCAGATTGGGCGACCGCTTTGCGGAACACCTCCAATCAGTCCGTAAGGGTGACCCTGAGCTTCCGGTCGCCTGTCACTTTAATTCTCCGCTTCACTCCCACTCTGATCTCTCTGTCCTCGGTCTATTACATTGTTCCAATGAAGCTCAACGTAAGCTCAAGGAACAGCACCTCATCTTTCGATTCGGCACTTTACAATCTTCCGGACTCAATATCGAGTTCAACAATTTCAGATAATAATCCCTGCCCCCATTTTTCATGCAGTATGATTTTGCCATTCCCATTTGCAACATTTTCACAGTATATTCTTTCAATTCCTTCCTCCCCTCCTAAACCCTCCCCCCTGTCTCTGCACCTGTTTAATATCTGTTACATTTCCAGCTTTTTCCAGTTCTGATGAAGGGTCCCAGACCTGAAACGTTAACTCTGTTTCTCTCTCCACGGATGCTGCCTGGCCTGCTGAGTGTTTCCAGCATTTTCTGTTGTTATTTCAGATTTCCAGCATCCACAGTATTTTACTATTATAAACGTGTGTACTCCACAGGCTGCTGCTGATGCTTTACAGAAATAGCATTCATACTATCTAGCATGGGATTTTTCACTGTGTGCTGTGGCAGGAAGACACTTTAAGCACTTTGGCTTCAAACTTTGTAAGGAGCAACAATGGCAGACTTCATGGAATAGGTTTGCAAGGCATTCATTCCCACTCCATTTCTTTGCTGTAAAAATGCTTGATTAACAGGCAGAAAACTCGGGGGGGGCGGGAAATAAATTGCTGCCTGGATTATCTTTCAGTTGGCATCAACACTAAATGGGAATTTCTAACTTCGTTTTTTAAGATTGATATCCAAATTTAAACAATTTAAATTATTGGGCAGTAAAGTGTTGTTGCTACACTGGCCATAAATGGTGGAAATAAAATAAGCAAAAAAAAAAAAAAAATCTGTGTTCCCGTTTCACCAATAGTCATTTTAACTGAATGATAAAGTGGCTTGCCAGAAGCTGGAAATCTTTGAATTCCCCCAGCCCCAATTTTTTCCTCTTTTCCCTTGACCTCACTGACTCTTGCTGGAACATGGTTCCAGAGGCTCCTGCAGGCCTTCACTACCTTTTTCTAAGACCCCTTCATCCTCACGGTGTAGGGGGTAATATATTGTCATGGATAGAAGATTGGCTAGCTAACAGGAAACAGAAAGTAGGCATAAATGGGTCGGATTGGCATGAGTGGTGTGCCACAGTGCTGGGGCCTCAACTCTTTACAATTTATATAAATGACTTGGATGAAGGGACCAAAGGTATGATTGCTAAATTTGCTGATGACACAAAGATAGGTAGGAAAGTAAATTGTGAAGAGGACATAAGGAGGCTACAAAGGGATATAGATAGGTTAAGTGAGTGGGCAAAGATCTGGCAAATGGAGTATAATGTGGGAAAATGTGAAGTTGTCCATTTTGGCAGGAAGAATAAAAAAGCATATTATCTAAATGGTGAGAAATTGCAGAGCTCTGAGATGCAGAGGGATCTGGGTGTCCTAGCGCATGAATCGATAAAGGTTACTATACAGGTACAGCAAGTAATTAGGAAAGCTAATAGAATGTTATCGTTTATTGCAAGGGGAATTGAATACAAAAGTAGGGAGGTTATGTTTTAGTTATACAGGGCATTGGTGAGACCACATCTGGAGTACTGTGTACAGTATTGGTCTCCTTATTTAAGGAAGGATATAAATGCGTTGGAAGCAGTTCAGAGAAGATTTACTAGACTAATACCTGGAATGGGCAGGTTGTCTTATGAGGAAAGGTTGGACAGGCTAGGCTTGTATCCGCTGGAGTTTAGGAGAGTAAGAGGTGACTTGATTGAAACATATAAGATCCTGAGGGGTCTGGACAGGGTGGACGTGGAGAGGATGTTTCCTCTTGTGGGAGAATCTAGAACTAGAGGTCACTGTTTAAAAATAAGGGGTCACCCATTTAAGACAGAGATGAGGAGAAATTTTTTCTCACAGAGGGTTGTGAGTCTTTGGAGCTCTCTTCCTCAGATGGTGGTGGAAGCAGAGTCTTTGAATATTTTTAAGGCAGAAGTAGATAGATTCTTGGTAAGCAAGGGGGTGAAAAGTTATCGGGGGTAGGCGGGAATGTGGAATAATCAGATCAGCCATGATCTTATTGAATGGCGGAGCAGGCTCGAAGGGCCGAGTGGCCTACTCCTGCTCCTAATTTGTATGTACCTCCCAAAGTGCGCTTGTGATTTTCCAATATGTGCTGGCTGCGCACAAGGACCTGCTGGCGGAATGTATCCTTATAAGGGTACAAACCATATTATTCCTCAAATTAGCTTCTGTGAAATTGTAAGCACTCTCATAATTGATGGTGTTAGGAAGGACATTTAAGCTTTTTTCTTTAAGCTTTTACTTGTAATTAGAGAACAATAATTTCAGAGCAATCACAGGAGCTTTAGCTTCTTTACGTTACCACATATAACAGCTCTACAGACTAAGTAAGATATCCTTGGAGTGTGAAAACTGGCTTTTATGCTTTATTGGACTTCAACTAAACCAATAAAATACATAATAGTAAAAAAAAACTAAAACCGTAATGATCTAATAGCAAAATTGATGGTGTTTTGATGTATGCTCAGCTGAAATTTTCCATAGAGTTTCTCCTGATCCGTTGCTGTAACTTCAACAGAAACCCTGGAGAAATGGCATAAACGAGCATATACACTCTTTCCGCTGAAATTACAGTAGGACATTGGAGAACTCGGTGGAAATTCTACTCCATACAGTATTTCTGGTTGACAAGATGGAAATTCCTGGTGACAAAACACCTTAGAAATATTCTACTCAGACATTATTTTGCAGAAAGCCTTTCTCATTTCATTTTAGTCTGTCGACGTCCTTGAGTGATTCACTACATTCTGTTTCACCTTTTGTCTGCAGTCTGTCGGTTCCCAGCTTTAGTAATCAAGGGAATGAAGGTGCGACACAGAGTAAATAGGAAGATATATCAAGGTCACAACCAATTTAAAAAAGGTAAAATGTCACCATTTCAATTCAGGGGTTCTCCAAATTACTCGGCTGAATTCGCTGTTGCTTTACAAAATGTGTGACATTTTCTACCTAATACTCTAAAGTGAAATGATTTACTTCAAAATTTTAAGTTGAACCACAAGGGCACATAATTGTTGAAAGCAATTGTTACATTCAGTGGCAGCCTGTATTTAAAGACGACATATGGGAAGAACATTGGGCCAGAATTTGCGGTCAGTATGATGGTGTACTCTCACTACGCCGTCATACCGTCTTTGAAATGGGCAGCAAGTTCGGGATTTCAAATCCTGAACTTGCAATCTGTCAAGTTCCGACTTGACAGGTGATCCATACCGACACTGAAACCTTAATTGCTGGCACAGATTTGGGCTAATTGCCCACCAACTGCCCAGCAATTATGTATGAAAATTTTACAGTTGGTGCAAACAGGCACGGGGCCTGTTTGCACAGCGTAAGGAGCTACCTCCTGACAAGATAATTAAGAAATTGTGCTCCATTAATTAAAAAGGAAGGTTTAACAGTAATACAAAGTGGTGAAAATAGCTTTCCAATTTGTACATGAAAAAAGTAAATGATTTGCTTAGACGATTCTGAAATGCATATTATGGAAGATCGAACATAGTTCCCAGAGACTATAAGAGTTCCAATGTGCATAAGAAGGCCACACTTCAAATTTGCTTTGCAGAGAGAAAACTTCTCCAGCTCTACTCACAGCAGGTCTTGGGTCAGTCCTTTCTGGATGGAAGCATTCTAACTGGAGAACACTTCGTTGTGTGTAGCCTAGAAGGGTAGCAGTGATTTTCAATCTAAACTATTGCAAATGTAACTTGCTCTAAATCAGTACTTTGTTTGAAAAAAACAAAGTAGCACCACAATTTCAAGCTATCTGTACTTTTTTTGAAACACCCCAGACCCCAAAATCACAAATGTAAGTATATCTTTGATGTACTGAAGTTTAAATGGAGAATAGCCCTACGATCTCTAATAGTATTAATGAGAGCCTTCTGTTTGCTGATTGGAGCACCAGCCCACGTGATCCCAGGCATGCTTCTGCACTATGCTCTGCTCCGCAGTGTCTGACAGCAACTTCTTTGAGGAGGGTTCCCAGCGGGTAAGTGCGCATTCGGTTCAGATGTCAGCGCCGTAATCCTTTGTTATGCCACGACCGCAAAATCCGGGCCATATGACTTCACTGACCAATTCAACATCAGCCCTAACCAAAAATGTATACATCAGACCTATCTGTAATTAGCACCCAAAGTCAATTACAATGATTGATATAGCCTGGTTAACTTATCATCTTCCAGACACTGTACTCCCTACGCCTCCTGCCGTACTCCACTGTAAAATGATGTACATTAACATTTTTACTGAATACAAGATTTACTAAATTGTCATTGAGTGATTAATAGAAAGGATTTTATCTTCCAATTGTATTTTTCTAAAGCCGCAGCAAATTATTAAGATAAACAAAAGTAATGCTTTAACCAAGGTAAGAGCCCAGTGTCTGAGTTAGATCTATGTTAAATCCAGATGCAACCATGTTATATTCTTTTGGAATGGCTGGCACTGTTACATTTTACATAATTTATACATCGTACAAACTCACTTGTAAAATTCCTAAATTCTTCACTTTTGCTCCTCCATCCATCACAACGCTTCTGCTACTTAACTCTTGATAACTCATCCTTTTCTTAGCTCTCATGCTAGCTGACATAGTCAGTGATTCCCTTTTCTTGGGCACCATTCTTTTCCTCTTCAAAATAGTCATCATGTTTCATTTCCTCAGTAAATAATAATAATTCAACTTTATTGTCATTGTACAAGTACATGAACAACAAAATGTGATCTTGCAAGCTCCCATGAGCCCAGTGCAAATAACATTAACATTAAACGTAAATAGCACCGTCCTGGGAGAAGCAAAGCCGCTGCATCTGTGCGCGCCACCATTCCATTTCCACCATTCCTCCTGTCCGACAATCTTCAGCCTAACGCCTGGGCCTGCTCACCAGCCGCCCCTCCCGGGGCTCCTTCCGTGATCTTCTCAGCAACCACCCCTCCTCGGGTCTCCTTCCGTGACCTTCTGCACCTGGTCTTCCCTAATGGTCACCCCTGCCAGGTACTAACCAGGCCTGGCTCTGCTTAGCTTCACAAGCCTTAGCCAGTGACCCTGTCCCTAGTCCCAGGAACAGGGACCCATCTGTCCTCTCCAACTAATGCTTTATCTCCAACCTGTGTTTCCTCTCTAAGATTCTCAGTTGTGTCACTGGACTGCAGCTCCATACTCACCTTTCACAAAACTGCCTCTGATTCCCTCTCCTCTATCTTTCACCTTTTTCACAGCATTGAAACCATCCTAGTTACCTAGTAGTGATATCCTGTGACTATGACCATGGTGCACTATCCTTCTTCATGCTTCTCAATTATTCTACAGCATTCAATATGGTTGACCATGGCCTTCCACCTCCAATTATTTCCCTCTACTGTCCAGCAATATGGGACTAACCTTGCACAGTCTTATTCCTACATATGCAATTGCAGCCAGTGTATCTCTTGCAATGGTTACTCTTTCCTATCCCACACCATCACTTCCAGGATCCCCCAAGAATCTGTCAGAATTCCCATCTCTTTGAATAGGCTTAGGTTACTCTTCCCAATCTCTGTGTTTCTGGCTCAGTGTCTACTTTTATTACACCTCATTTTGAAGTACCTTGGGACTTCTTGTAAACAATAAAGGCAGTTTTTAAATGCATGCTTTTGTTGTAGTACTAATCAAACATGACAATTCATATATTTGAGGAATTACTAATAAGAATATATCGCCTGTCCGGTCCTTTAAATTTCAGCTCAGCAAAGGATCATCATAAAGCTTGTGAATCTTTTGCACATGGAAGAGTTGCCATTACTCAGCATCATTGAGCTATTCTCTTTATTAAGCGATAGAAAGCAAGAGTGCTGAAATCTGTTACTTGTGTATTCACCTTGTTAGATTTCAGCAATATCTGCTCTAGAGTAAAGACACAGTTACAACTGGAACAAGGAACATGGAATATAATGGAAACACATTGGACATAATAAATAAATGTCCATTAGCAAAGATGGAAAAGAAAAAGGAGTGGAATATGATTAGTGACCACTCACTGAACAAATCTATATTTTGAAGCTGTTATCCACAAGGTTAATCATGTAGTGGGATGCATCACAAAAGGGATTTGACTATAATTCAATTCAAATTATTCTAGCTTTATATAAAGTATTGGTGAGGCTACATTTGGTACTTTTTGTGCAATTTAGACACATTGGCCTAGAAATTGGGCCACAACCATAATTGGGTACGGGGGGGGGGGGTGGGGGGGGGCGCAGTAGTTTGCGCCCGCCAAACCCACCCCTCCCCCCGGCACCTGAATGGTGAGGCCCATGGCTCTCCAGCTATTGTGCCTCCAGCCACATTTCAACACTGTCAGTGAAGCACGAAGAGCCTGCCGTGACGAGGACTCCAAATTTGTCCGTCAGGCAAATGCTGTCAGGGATCGAGGCCGGGGTCAGGGGTCAGGGCCGGGTCTGGGGTCGACTGAAGGCATCGGGATCAGGTTTCAGCAGAGGGAGCCGGTGGTAGGATCTGGGGGTCTGGATCGCCGGCGATCAGGAGGGGTGTTAAATGTGGAATCGGGAGGAGCAGGAGTGCTTACATTCAGCTAAGTTACGTATCTTTTTTGTTGCAGGTGATCCCTAGGGCTGGTTTCCCCGAATGCAGCCCGTGATGGTGATGGCTTCCTCAGGGCAAACCAATATTGGAAACATAGAAACATAGAAACATAGAAGATAGGAGCAGGAGTAGGCCATTCGGCCCTTCGAGCCTGCTCCGCCATTCAATGTGATCATGGCTGATCATCCAAATTCAGTACCCTGTCCCTGCCTTTTCCCCATATCCCTTGATTCCTTTAGCCTCAAGAAATATATCCAACTCTTTCTTGAATATATTTAATGAACTGGCCTCCACCGCCCTCTGTGGCAGAGAATTCCACAGGTTCACCACTCTCTGGGTGAAGAAATTCCTCCTCATTTCAGTCCTAAATGGCTTACCCCTTATCCTTAGACTATGACCCCTGGTTCTGGACTCCCCGGCCATCAGAAACATCCTTCCTGCATCTAGTCTGTCCAGACCTGACAGAATTTTATAGGTTTCGATGAGATCCACTCTCAATCTTCTAAACTCCAGTGAGTATAAGCCCAATCGACACAATCTCTCCTCATACGTCATTCCTGCCATCCCAGGTATCAGCCTGGTGAATCTTCGCTGCACTCCCTCCATGGCGAGAACATCCTTCCTCAGGTAAGGTGACCAAAACTGCACACAATACTCAAGGTGTGGTCTCACCAAGGCCCTGTACAACTGTAGCAAGTTCCTGTACTCGAACCCTCTTGCTACGAAGGCCAACATACCATTTGCCTTCTTAACCGCCTGCTGCACCTGCATGCTTACCTTCAGCGACTGGTGCACAAGGACACCCAGGTCTCGTTGCACTTCCCCTTCTCCCAATCTATTGCCATTCAAATAATAATCTGCCTTCCTGTTTTTGCCACCAAAGTGGATAACCTCACATTTAGCCACATTATAGTGCATTTGCCATGTTGTTGCGCAATCACCCAACCTGTCCAAATTGTACTGGAGTTTCCCGACATCCTCCTCGCAGCTTACCCTCCCGCCCAGCTTTGTGTCGTCTGCAAACTTGGAGATATTACATCCAATTCCCTCGTCCAGATCATTAATATATATTGTGAACAGCTGGGGTCCTAGGACCGATCCTTGCGGTACCCCACTAGTCACTGCCTGCCACTCGGAAAACGACCCGTTTATTCCAACTCTTTGCTTTCTGTCTGCCAACCAGTTCTCTATCCAAGTAATGCATCTACTATCTCTAGGGCCACTTCCTTAAGTACCCTGGGATGTAGACCATCAGGCCCTGGGGATTTATCGGCCTTCAGTCCCATCAATTTTCCTAACACCATTTTCCTACAAATACTGATTCCTTTCAGTTCCTCTCTTTCATCAGACCCTATGTTCCCCGGCATCTCTGGGAGGTTATTTGTGTCCTCCTTTGTGAAGACAGAACCAAAGTATGCATTTAGTTGGTCTGCCATTTCCTTGTTTCCCATTATAAATTCCCCTGATTCTGACTGTAAGGGACCTACGCTTGACTTCACTAATCCTTTTCTCTTCACATATCTATAAAAGCTTTTACAGTCAGTTTTTATGTTCCCTGCAAGCTTACTCTCATATTCTATTTTCCCTTTCTTAATTAATCCCTTTGTCCTCCTTTGTTGACTCCTAAACTGCTCCCAATCCTCAGGATTATTGCTTTTTCTAGCCAATTTATATGTCCTCTCCTTGGATCTTATGCTATCCCTAATTTCCCTTGTTAGCCATGGTTGAGTCACCTTTTTTGTTTTATTTTTACGCCAAACTGGGGTGAACAAATTCTGTAGCTCATCCATTTGGTCTTTGAATGTTTGCCATTGCCTATCCACCGTCAACCCTTTGAGCGCCATTCCCCACTCAATCCTACCCAACTCACTCCTCAGACCATCGTAGTTTCCTTTATTTAAATTGAGGACCCTTGTCTCTGAGTCAACTACTTCATTCTCCATCTTAATGAAGAATTCGATCATATTATGATCGCTCCGACCCAAGGGGCCTCGTACAACAAGATTGCTAATTAATCCTTTCTCGTTGCATAATACCCAGTCTAAGATGGCCTGATCTCTGGTTGGTTCCTCGACATATTGGTCCAGGAAACCATCCCGTAAACACTCCAGGAATTCCTCCTCCACAGTATTGTTACTAATTTGGTTGGCCCAATCTATATGTAGATTAAAGTCACCCATGATGACTGCTGTGCCCTTATTGCACGCTTCTTTAATTTCCCTTTTAATGCCATCCCCAACCTCCACCTTACTGTTTGGAGGTCTATATACCACTCCCACTAATGTTTTTTTCCCCTTAGTATTTCTCAATTCTACCCATACAGATTCCACATCATCAGAGCTAATATCCTTCATTACAATTGTATTACTCCCTTCTTTAACCAGTAATGCTACCCCACCTCCCTTTCCTTTTTGCCTATCTTTCCTGAATATCGAATACCCCTGGATGTTGAGTCCCCAGTCTTGGCCATCCTTGAGCCACGTTTCTGTAATCCCAACCAAATCATCTTCGTTTACCTCTATTTGCACAGCCAATTCATCCACCTTATTACAAATGCTCCTCGCATTAAGACACAAAGCCTTCAGGCTTGTTTTTTTAACGCTCTTAGACCTATTAGAATTATTATTTACTGTGGCCATGTTTGATTTAAACCGTTGATTTCTCTGACTGCCAGTTTTGTTTTTCTCCTTCCTATCTTTTGCTTTTATCCCTGTTTTCCTTTCCTCTGTCTCCCTGCTCAGGTTCCCAACCCCCTGCCATTTTAGTTTAAACCCCCCCGAACAGTGCTAGCAAACCTCCCCGCAAGGATATTTGTCCCGCTCTGGTTCAGGTGCAACCCGTCCGACTTGTACAAGTCCCACCTTTCCCAGAAGCAGGCCCAGTGATCCAGGAAACTAAAGCCCTCCCTCCTGCACCAACTCTTTAGCCACGCATTCATCTGCTCTATCCTCCTATTCCTATACTCACTAGCACGTGGCACCGGGAATAATCCAGAGATTACAACCTTTGAGGTCCTGCTCTTTAATCTGCTACCTAGCTCCCTAAATTCTTGTTGCAGGACCTCATCCCTCTTCCTGCCTATGTTGTTGGTCCCAATGTGAACCACGACCTCTGCCTGTTCACCCTCTGCCTTCAGAATGCCCTGCAGCCGTTCAGTGACATCCTTGACCCTGGCACCAGGGAGGCAACAAACCATCCTGGAGTCACGTCTACGGCCACAGAACCATCTATCTGTTCCCCTTACGATAGAATCCCCTACCACTATTGCTCTCCCACTCTTTTTCCTCCCTTCCTGAGCAGCAGCAACACCCCCGGTGCCAGGAAGTTGGCTGCTGCTGCCTTCCTCTGGTGAGTCATCCCCCTCAACAGTATCCAAATTGGTATACCTGTTTGAAAGGGGAATGGCCACAGGGGTCTCCTGCACTACCTGCCTGCTTCTACTGCTCTGCCTGGTGGTCACCCATTTCCCTTCTGCCTGTGCAGCCCTACCCTGCGGTGTGACCAACTCATCATACGTGTAATCCACGACCCTCTCAGCATCGTGAATGCTCCACAACCCATCCATCCGCAGCTCCAGCGCCTCAATACGGCCCGTTAGTAGCTGCAGCTGGATGCATTTCTGGCACACGTGGTCATCAGGGACACCGGCAGCGTCCCTGAATTCCCACATAGAGCAAGAGGAGCATAACACGGGGCTGGGCTCTCCTGGCATGACTTACCCCTTTAATTAATTTAAATTAATTCAATACCACCAGTTAAAGATATACTCTAGGGCGCTTATTTACTAACTGTCCCCACTACACCACAGAGACCCAAGAAAATATAAACCGCAGAATTTAAGCTTGTAATAAAAGAAATACTCACCAACCAATCACTTACCTGCTTCCTGGTGACGTCACACTTGGATTACTTTTTACCTCTCTCCTCTGCTGTTGAAT